>NC_134859.1:28222500-28893750 GCF_049852395.1 Peromyscus maniculatus bairdii
GGGATCACACCTATGACCAGAGTTTGAGGTAATAAGGGATCACACGTATCATGGACCACAATTCTATTCCCAGTGACTGGCATGCAGTCTGATGCACACAGGAAGTAGTTGGTGTGTTGGTAGAAATGTTTCTTGAACAAAGTATCACACAATGAGAATATAAAGCCTACACAGGTTCATACTGAAGTTTTAGGGCATAAATGTGCAGACGATGTTTTCTTTTACAATAAAAATATGCTCATTTCTCAAATTTCTCACCGTGAACATGTATTACTCGGGTACTTAGAAATGGAGCCAGTGGGATTCGGGAGAAGGCTCAGCTGGAATGGCCACACAAGCATGAGGACCTGAATTTGGGTCCCCAGTCCCCATGTGAAGAGCCAGATGCAGGAGTTTGTGCCTATTAACTCCTGCCCTGATGGGACAGTGGTAGTCAGTTTCCTCCCAGCCATTAGCCAGCCAAACTAGCTGAAATGGCAGACTCCAGGTTCAATGAGAGACCTTGTCTCAAAAAAATAAGGTGAAGAGCTATTTGACCTCAACTCCTGGCTTTCACACAAATGAATGTGCACTTGAACATACGTGTGTTTACATATGAACACATCTAAAAAAGAAGAGAAAGAAAAGCTATCAATGAAGATGAGGCAGAAGAAAAAAGAGAAGGGCCCCACTGCAAATCTAACTTATTTTTGGTGGATCCCACAGTTGGACTATTCATCTGCTTGTTCGGAGCTCCCTAGTGAGCCCTACTATGTACATGCTTACAGCCTTTATCTAGTCATTCATTTCTTTGTTTGTACAGGTCACTTTGTTAGACCATGAACACCTGTGTACCAGGGCTGTGATTCAATGAGCCCCCACTTCCAGGAATGCTGGTGACAGATGGCCACTAGCATTCACTTACCCACATGGTCTAATTGGCCTTCTAGGACCTTCCAACTCCAAGTTTAGAAAGGGGTTAAGAGAGCAGTTGCTGCCTCGTGAGATTCCAGGCACCAGCAGTTTTGCAATGCAGAGAGCGTCCATGCAGATAAAAAGTATGACAGCTAACTTATTTATTTCACTCACCAGTAGCTCAGTTTCAAACATCTGGTCATTTCCATGCCAGGCTGGTCTCCAAGTAGTACTTGGGAGCAACAGGCCACATGGCCACCATGTTCCTATTTATTCATCCAGTAATTCCCTCTACATTCAAGAGGAAGCCAGTGAAGATGATACTAATTAATATCTCCAAATAGAGATGGCATTTTTGCCATCTTTGAAAGAATCTGTGTGGGTGGGAGGAAGGGAGAGAAATCAATGATTTTTTTTAATATGTAGATTATGTAATGGGTTCGGAGCTACAAATATATAAAGGGTTTATGTTCTCACTTGTTTTATAAAGTTTTAGAACATTCAAAACAATCACTTATAGGGATATGCAATAACACATGATAAATTAACTAGCAACCCTAACTGTCCAACAAATGGTAGCAAAAGTCACATTGAGGCCAGAAGCCCTATGGATCCCTTAGTCACAGTTCCTTTAGGAAAGGGAGAGACATTAACTCACATTGGTATGTCAGAGTGCCATGCGCTTTGCTGCAAGTAACAGAAGAGACCAGCTCAAGGGACTCCAGCAGTAGAGCAAGTGACATTTCCCATTTGATGAAGTCCATGGATAGGGCAGGGCTGGTTGCATAGCAACTCACGAAGGCACCCAGAACCCTGCCTTTTCTCATCCCTTTGCTTTCCCAACAACAGTCACTCCAGCCCTAGACTTGGAATTGAAATGGCCACAGCAATTACAGGTGTAAAAGCATCTGGACATTACAATCCTTTCTTGTGGTTTCTGTCAGAAATGAGGAATCGTCCACTAGGAATACTCCAGAACATTTCCCTAATGTGATGTTGGATAGAAAAGGGCCACCCCCCACCCCAACCCCACCCCCCGTGAACCAAATTCTGACAAATACACAGAGCTGACACCTGGACCAGTCGGTCCCCTTCTGGAGCGGAGGGTAATCAGTGTCTCCTAAAGGGCATGGCTACTTGGAAGATGGATTTTCTTAGGAGGGTAAAGGAGGCAACCAATAATGTCTATCATTCATAGTTAACTCAAAGGTCAGGAATGTTTCATAGCCATAGAATGTGACACAGCAATGAGCTTCCCAGCTCTTTATTTTCCATGCTACCATATACCGCATGCATATACAAATACATGTGTGTGCACACATATCACACACACATGCTTGCACTTTGCCAGAATTTCATGATTTGTGTTATTTTAAAGCAGCTTGCTTTCACCAAACATTCTGGATTTCTGTCCACTGCTCAGCTCTTGGCTAATCTTGCACTGTTATTTTCCCAGAGTACCTCTTGTTTCCTGTGTCATCCCACCCTTCTCCCAAGGGTTCTAGCTTACACAAGCGTCCCAAAAACATTAAAGTAAGAGTTTTGAAGGTTGAATATGGGTAGACAAAGATGCAGAAATGTCTAGAAGGACTGCAAGACATTGGGTTTAGAGAGCTGGCTAGTGCCAGCCATTAGAAGCCGGGCGTTGGTGGCGCACGCCTTTAATCCCAGCACTCGGGAGGCAGAGCCAGGCGGATCTCTGTGAGTTCGAGGCCAGCCTGGGCTACCATGTGAGCTCCAGGAAAGGCGCAAAGCTACACAGAGAAACCCTGTCTCGAAAAACCAAAAAAAAAAAAAAAAAGAAAAAAAAAAGAAAAAAAAAAGAAAAAAAAGAAAAAAGGATTTAGAGATAGGGTAAGCTGACGAGATAGAGAACTGGAGGATGTGGAGAGTTACGGGTACCTAGGAAGATGAGAGACCTGAGAGCAAAGTAGTGATGAATGGAGTCCATTAATGACAAGGACTCAAATAAAGTAAAGAATAAAGAGAGGCTATTGACATGAGGAATTTATTGTACATTTTTCCCCAGACCATTAAAAAAAAAAAAAGAGCAAAGGATAACAGAAAGTTAGGATGAAAGGAGACAGGATTGAGGATCTGAGTTTTTGTAATATATGTATGTCTGATGCTGAAGATCAAACACAGGACCTTTTGACTTCCAGGCCTATGGTAGGCAAGTAACTCACCACTGACTGTAACTCCACTAATCTAATTTTTCTTGATAAAACAACGTTTCCATAAGATGGTCTAAAGTGTAGTAACAGAGACCATACCAAAGCCCCCAGTGCTTAACTGGGTGAATCACCCACCGCAATTTGTTGTCCTCATCTCTGTGCAGAAGAGGGATTAAAGTGTGAAGTCCAGAGGAGCAGTAAAAGCTGGTCTCCACCCAGACAAACACTCCTACTCCCTGTTCTCCCATCGTCGGATCTGGACTGCTGCTGTCTCTTCCCACCTGATCTCCCTCCCACCTCCGGCCCTTGTCCCCAGGTCAGCAATCACGTCACTACATTTCCCTGTCTATGCTACTTCAAAGGTTCTCCAAGGATGTTCAAAGAAGGAAAGGAACTGGACCTGGACAACAGCATAAAAAGCTGAAGAAAACATGAAATTGACCTCTACATAGTCAAAAATATAATTCAAGGTGAGTCACCCGTCTGTAAAAATGAAACTGTACAATGTCTAGAAGAAAGCAGAGGAAAATCATCCAAGGCAATGATATTTATATCCAACCCAAACTCAAAGATCAAATGGATTTCATGAAACTCAAAACAACTCTTATCAAAACAATAACTAAGAAATTGAAAAAAAAAACCCTACTGTTAGATTGGAAAGAAATAATTTAAATAATATATATTAAATGTATATGCACAAAAAGTATGCATATAGCAAACATGCTTTTATTTAGAATATATAAAAAACTTATAAAAAATCAATAATTAAAAGACAAAGGACATTATTTTAAAAGCTTCATAAAAGATACTCCACAAAAAGTAAAAACAAAAAAGAAAACTGGAAAGATCTTGGAATTATCCATTATCAAGAAAAAGCAAATGGAAATAAGAGTGAGATGCCATTTCCTATGTATCAGAAGGGTAAGATTAAAAGGGGAAAAAACAAGACATGTTGGTGAATGCCTTTAATCCCAGCACTCAGGAGGCAGAGGCAGGTGGATCTCTGAGTTTAAAGCCAGCCTGGTCTACAGAGCAAGTTCCAGGACAGGCAGGGCTCCACAGAAAAAAACCTATCTCAAACAAAATAAATACATCATAAATAAACTAAGTAATTAAAATGAAAAAGGCAGGCAATACAAACACTGACAAGTTTTAGAAGCAACCAGAGTGCCAATGGATTGCTATTTGGAGGACAAAATGATATCACTATTTTGGAACATGGCAAATAGTCCCTCAGGAAGTTAAATAGATCCAAGAACAAAGCTGGAAGATTTACACTGTACAGTTTCAAAACTTGTCATAACCTCCATCTGACTTATTTGTTATTTATGTATTTAGCACAGGGTCTCACTAGGTAGCCCAGGCTGGCCGTGAGCTCTTGTTCCTGCTACCCCAGCTTCCTAAGTGCTGGGATTACAGGCATGCACCACCATGCTTTTCTTATGGTTTACTATGACAAAGGGGCTGGAGAAAGATAGCTCAGTGGTTCAGAGCACACACTGCTCTTGCAGATGACTCTAGTTCGAATCCCAGCATTCACTGCAATCAACTCACCTGTAACTCCAGCCCAGGAGATTCAGTGCCATCTTCTGGCCTCCATGGACACTGCACTCATGTGCACGGACCCGAACACAGATACATAAAGGGACACATATTTATTAACTTTAACAAAAGTTTACCATAACAATATGTTAATTAAACAGTGTGATAATTGCATAAGGGAGATGTCTAGAACAATGGAATAGAATGAAGAATTCAGAAACAGACTCACAGATGAGTCAGCTGTTTACAAAGATCTGAAGGTAATTCAATGAAAGACAAGACAGTTTTTTTAATAAGTGATGCAAGAATAAATGGATACACACACACACACACACACACACACACACACACACACACACACACAATGGACCTTAATTCCTGCCTAACATGTTATAAAAATTAAGTTAAAATGGATTAAAAACCTAAGCAAGAGACTAAAATGATATGAATGCAACATTGGATGATGGAAAATTTCTTAGCAAGGGCATAAAGTTGAATGTAAATGAAAATAAATAACTTAGACTCCACAAAATAGCTTTATAATTTAAAGCTTATAGTTCATGCTTCATACTGAGAGAAAATATTAACTAAACATACCTCAGAAAATATTTGCATCTAAAATATATAAAGAACTTTCAAAACTCACTAAAACAAAATTGCACTTATGTTTTATAAAATGAAGGGAGATTAGAGAAGACATTTCTTCAGTCTGAAAAATGACACCAGTGAATGAAAGGATGCTCAATATTACTATTCATCAGGGAAATGCAAATTAAAACCAAAAGAGGAAATGATCGAATAAGCCGAATTGCTCTCCTTTATGCAAGCTATGAGAAAACTCACCAAAATGATGAGAATCAACTTTTTTGAAATTCTGGGAACTAACCAAGCACACAGCGAACAAGTCAAGAGGAGCAGCGGAATCTCACTGAGACTAGGCGCTTCGTGGTATTTCCATTTCCTGGGTTCCCATCCCCATTCTTCACCTTCATGTACAGTAGCCTTGGAAGTTAACAGTATCAAACCACAGCCCAAACCAGCACTCTGGCAGCCACTAACAGGGACAGAAATGGAATTGCCACCGTGTGACCTGACTCCTGGCTCCTGAAGAGTGCCAATTCAACATGCATTTATTCGACTTGAGTCACCCTGTGAGCATTTTTCAAAAGCTGCCACAGGAAACTGCCTACTATTACAGCTGTGTGAGGGATAACAGTTGGAAAACACAATAGTTGAACTAGAAAAGTTAACGGAAAAATCAGGGGGAACGAAACACCATAATGAGCTTGAGATACTCTGATTCACTCTGGGTGCCTAAAAGGCCACATGCATGCACCAGGCTGTGTGAAAACGTAGGAAAGACCAGAGACAAGCCTTAGCCTGCACCTCTGGCTGACTATGAGGCTCTGTGCAGAAAGAATTGAGAGCTGAAGTAGAGGGCCAAGTTACTGGCTGAGTATTCAAGGAATATTCAGGCATTCACAGAGGGACTGTATTAGATTTCTCCAGAAGGATAGAATTAATCAATTGAGTGTGCATAATTTATAGGAGCAGATTGCATAAATCACCTTACACAATCAAAGACCTGCTGAACAGTCCCACAGTAGTATCTGTAGGCTGGAGGGGATGGGAAACTCGCAGCTTTTGAGTACAATAAGCTAGAGGCCTCAGAACAACAGAATCCGATGACGTAGTACCAGGCTGAGACTCAAGGCTTGGAAGCCCCCCTCAAGAGCTCCTTGTTAGAATCCATGTTCTTAAAGCTGAGGAATCTGGGGTCTGATATGCCGAACCAGCAGCCACCACCGAAGCAAAACGTGCTCTTGCTCCAAAAAGGGCAGAGTTGTACCCGTGAAATAAAGGTCTATGTCCTCAAACTCTTACTTGAAATTCCAACCCTGAAGATGGCAGTGCAAGGTCACAGGCTCTTCAGATGGTGATTCGGTCCTGAGGATAGTGCATGCGTGGGTGGAATTGATGTCTTTATGGAAGAATTCCCACAAGAATAAGCCCCGTGCATGAAGACACAGCAAGGAGGCACCAAATCTGGCAGCCTTGATCTCAGGATTCTGTCTCCCAGAATGCTGAGTGATAATGTTCTGTCATCTCTAAAGCCACCCAGACCATGGTTGTTCATCACAGTATCCCAAACAGAGGCAGTTATTAACGGTACTCTGTAACTCTCAGAAGTGTCCCAGTTTATACACTAATCGACACAGTCATTGTTCCCTCCAGGAACCCACACTGACGTAATGGCACAGAGACGTAAGCTTGTGTGGGGTTGAGGACAGATGGCTAGGGGCTGAGGCAGCTTCCTAAAGCCAATAGGGAAGTGGTAGGCACACGGGACACTATGGATAGCCAATGGTGAGCAACACAAGGAGCTCCCCAAAAGGGAACAGGAGGTGTCCTGGGCGAGGAATCATCCAGAAACTGCACTACCTGAGGCTATAGTGCTCATGGCACAGCTACCTTTCTTGGAGGCAGTGGTGGTTAGCCCCAGCGCTTCCTGGAGAAAAATTAACACACAGTAGCCATTTATACGCAATACCCTGGTCCTTCTTTATTTTAGAAAACAAAAAGAAGAGAGCTTCACTTTTAAGACTTTAATCATGGTGGAAGCCTTTTCTAGTAGGAGCTGAAAGCATACAGTGAGCCTCTGGGGATGAGCTAAAGGGAAAATCCCCCACGGAGCCAGCAAGCAGACTCAGAACAGAATGTTGGCGAGAACACCCGTTTCTTGGGTCTCTCGGGGAAAGTTTGGGGGATTCCTGTTCAAGGTGCCCAGGCTTGGCAAGCACCCTATGATTGGCTCTTAAGCAGAGTTGGTCTTCAAAGCAAAGCACCTCTTCATTTATCTTCCCCTAGCTGTGGAAAGAGCCACATTGCTCTCACCTCTTGCCATGGCTGTTGTCAGGAGAGGGGAAAACCAGTCAAGGCTCCCCCTAGAAAGGCTGACATCTCCTTTGTGCCACTTCCAGGCCGAAATCTGAATAGCCAGCCCCATCCAGGGGTCGATTCCTGTCTGCTATGGTCTGGGTGTGAAATGTCCTTCCTAGGCTCACGCATATGGACACTTGGTTCCTAGGTGGTGGCACCGTTTAAGAAACTGGGGAACCTTTAGGGAGTGGGGTCTCTCTGGAGGTGAGTTGCTGAGGGCCAGGTCCTATGAGTGAGAGCCAGGCTCCAGTTCCTGCTTGGCTTTCAGCTCCCAACCATCCAAGGAACAAAACCAGTCACCTCCCACTTCCGCTGCTGGCAGGCCATCCCCATCACGACACACTTGTGTGTTAGTTACGTGTTTCATTGTTTTGTAACTCTTAGTTACAAAATTTCGGGAAGAAATGGTTTCTTCTGTCTCACAGTTTGAGGGTACAGCCTGTCTTGTGGCCTCTGAAGTGTGAAGTAGCTGGTCACATTTCAGCCACAGTAAGGAAGCAGAGAGAAGAACATAGGTGCAGCTGTTTTCTTTTTATTCAGCCTTGGACCCTACTCCGTGGAGTGGTATCACTCACATTCAGAGTGGGTCTTGCCACAGATTGAGCATAGTCTAGATGTTCCCTTGCAGACATGACCGAGGTTTGTTTCCATGGTGATTCTAAATCCCATCAAATTGTCAATCAAGATCAACCATCACATCTAGTATCTCTTGAACTGTGGACCAGAATAAATCCTTCCTCCCGCAAGCTGTTTCTGTTAGGCATTCTGGCACAGCAGTGAGAAACATAACTAGTGCACACCAAAGCACCTTGTGCACCATGCACAGAGGAAGAGAGCCATGGTCCTCATGGAGTATGGAGACCTATAAACTCAGAATAGTCACTTGGCTGCTTTTGGGGGACCCTCACTTTTTTCTCACCCGCTGGGTTTTTTTCCGTAGAACCATTTCCCAAAAGGCAGCTTGTGTTTATTCTCTGGGGTTCTTGGGGGAACTTTGGAAAAGGGAAAAAATCAACATAGTAGCTATGCACATGGGAACCATATGTTTCACGATGCCTCATGTGTGCTGTGTTTGTGATATAAAGGAAGATATGCAAAAGTAACCACCTGTCAGCTCCACCATCCACATGCACCAGGAAATTCAAACAGCCTATGTTCATATGCAAAAACGCACGCATATGGTGAAGCTGATGGACGCCTTAAGTTTCACAGGTTGTTAAAGCTGAAAGAGTTCATTCAGGGGCTGCAAACTCCAATTCCTCCAAAGATCATGCCGGTGATAAAAATAAGGGAACGGGCCAGATGAGACCCTATGAGACTGGGAGCAAGGCTGTGGACTAAAGGGGCTCCCCTGGGCAATGATTGCCACATGAAAAAACAGAGAAATCTGAAATTTGATATGTAAATTCTCTTGACTTTTCTGATGCTGTGGAGTGATTAAGGTCTAAGAGATTGCTTCGGCCAAACACTACATACATTTCCAAGATTTGATTCATGGGCCTGGAATTTGAGAGTTTATTTTTTTGTCCAGTGTAATTCTGTTATCAGCAATAGGTAAGAAGCAAAAACCTTTCTCCGTCACACAAACTGAACAGCAGAGGCTTCCCTGGGACTCCGTTCTCCCAACTTTCAGTGTCACATTTTCTTCCCCTCTAATGCAGCCACTGGACAACCTGGTTTAACTTACAAGGTTTCATATACAGCTATTCAGATGATCAGTTCATCAGGCTTGTTCTAGTTCTTTTCCATTTGTTCCTCAGGGTCCAGCTTGCCCCCTCCCACCTCTCTGTCTTGGAAGGATGGATTGGATGGGTCTAACTAACATCTTCTTGTCAACCCTGGCATTTAGCTGTCTGCAGCCAACGGGAGCTCACAGGGAAGGTGGAAAGAAAACGAAGTCGGTGTGATTATTCTAGTTTCTGTCAACTGAAGGCCCTTGCTAGGCAGTACGTTCTAAGGTGCTCATTTCTCTGGGTTCAGTAACACACCCTCTCCTTGTCCCTTCAGGCTTAGGGGTGGTGACACTCTCCGGAGTTAGGTTCACAATGCTGCACTGTTTCGAGGTGGTTTCCTCAAAGCCTGAACACAGGGTTATGAATATTTCCTTCATTAAAATCTCTTGCCTTGCTCAGCTGAATAAAGTGATCACCCATTCTGCTTTCCCTGAGACTTACCCTACTTTGGTATTGAAAATATGGTGTAGAAAAATCTCTTAGCTATGGGGCAAGTGGGATTGTTAGTGTCATGGTTCATCTTGCTTGTCGACATGATGGGTTTAGAGTCTGGGCATGTCTGTGATTTACTTTCTAGATTTCATTCACTGGTATGGTAAGACTGACCCTAAAGGTGAGTGATATCATCCCATGGGATGGAGTCCTAGACTGACAGAAAGAGGGAATTCGAGTTGAGCACCCGTGTTTATCTCTCTGCCTCCTGCCTGTGGATGTAAATGTGACCAACCGCATCCTGTTCTTGCTCATGACCTCCCTGCTATGATGGACTGGCCCCTCAAATAGTGAGCTAAATAAACTCTTCCTTAAGTTGGTTGGGTACTTTGGCACAGTAACAAGAAAAGTAGATAAGAGAGTTGATTGACCAACCCATGAGTTCCTTTTAACCATTTCTTTCAAGTTGCTATTTCTTTCATCAGACTACTCCTTTGGAGCTCCCAGGTGTTCAAATACTCTCATTTTATTGTTGTAGAGATGATGAATATCTTTAACATAGTAATGTATTCCTATTATGCATCGTCTCCACACTGGGTCTTCTTTCATTGCCCCTTGCTTGCTCTCCCTCTTGATGTTGAATTTCTTAGGGTGAGTCTAGTGTTTCTTTTATAATTTGTCCTCACGATTCAGTTGTACAGTTGATTCAGTTATACCGAAGGCCTTCTATGGGCCTGAGTAGCTGCTGTTAGCCCAGTGTTAGAAAACATTTAGGTCCTATGCCCAAAATGAAGCACAAACCTGGGATTTCAACTTCTTGAACATAGATTTTCTTCCTCTCCTCCTCCTCTTCCTCCTCCTCGTCCTGTTCCTGTTCCTCCTTTTTCTTCGTCTCTGTCTCCTTCTGCTTCTGCTGCTGCTGCCAGGGTTCTTGACAGTGGCAAGCTTACTTGATCCCTCCCCTGCACCCCGCGCTCCCCCCCCCCCCCCCGAATTCAAATATAGAATTTTTGTAGCTACTATTCCATCAAACAGTCAAGGCCCACGGCTTCATGCCAAAGCAATATAGTTTCTCTCCCAAGGTAGAACCTGAGACTGCATTTCTTATACCCCACTGGGTGTTAAATCCCCACCTGCTGCTTGTAGGACCTATAGCTAGGTCAGAGATTGCTGCAATCCCAGCTCTCCATTACTGCCTGATTTAATTTTGCTCATTCTTTCTTTATACCCCGAATACCTGTCATGCCAAGGTGCTTAAAAGTTGGATTTCTATTTTTCAATGTGTCCTTTCTCCAGCAAACTTGCTCTGCCATGGTTTCAGAACCAAAGATCACTTTGAAACAATGAAGCTCATGTCCAACAAAAAAACAGAAGAGGTGTTGTGGTTTTGTCCCACTCTTATATAGCAGCCTACAGCTGACAAATTGAGCCCAGACAGAACAAGGCTGAGGGGGCCAGACTCAGATACCTCACCATGTGTGAGTCACTTCTGATATTAATCTAGTCTCATTTACAATGATTGGCACTATGATGCAAGGTGGAAATGAAATATTCATTGCCCATTCAATATCACCTCATTTGTATGTCCAAGTGTTGACAAAAGAAAAACCTTTGCAGTCTACATTATGAATAATTGTGAATTAATATGCAACCCTGCACCCCTTCCAGGGAGAAGAAAATCAGTTGGATTTGCCAACTGCTCAACCACATGGCCTGGATTCAACTGCAGATGTCACCCACACTCCTGCATCAGAAATGCAGAAGGGACTTGGGTCCCTAAGAGAGACAGCTTTTGGAGAGCATTATAGGAGTTGGAACCTAAGAATCTTGGAACATAAAGGTTAAAATCAACGTTAAAGATCAATTTAATAGGTGAGGAAGGCGAGGCTAAGTTTATATGTCAGGTCCAGACAATTCCTCCACCTCTTCCCAACACGTCTGGAGAGCTGCCTCACAACCCACTTGCTCTTGTAGTAACTTTCTAATTGTGTGACCTACTATATGTTTTGTTTGTTTGTTGTTTTCACCTAAGACCTTGCACGGAGGAGGTCTTTGAGTTTTGAATACCTATGCAGATGTATCAGACAGAACCAGGGTGCTCCATCTATCAGTGTGACTTACAGCCCAACAATGGCAGCTTTTCTTCATTTACTGAATTTATTGGGCCCTGAGGCTTCTTGGAGCTCCATGAGGAAGAATATACTCAGGCTTTGACACTATGCAAATGTCAACTTAAAGTTTCAGACATTTCTGCAAGTGAGCAAGGTGTCAGCAAGAAGTCAGGCTCCTGTAGCACTCCTGGAAGCAGGTCCCTCCACTGTTTCCTTCCTGGAGCCCTTTCTCAAGCTGAAGGCCAGGAGTGGGAGGCCTTCTGTCAGAATCTCATTTATCTACTTAGTAATAAGGGCAGCGGGACTCAGGTGATAGCCCAGTATGTAAAGTGTTTGCCTTCCAAACACGAGGACCTGAGTTTGGTTCCCCTACATGCCTAGATGCCACAGTCTTTTAAAAGCCTAGGATGGTGATACACAGTTTCAATCACAGTGCTGAGAAGGCAGAGATGAGAGACTTGCTGGCCAGCCAGCCTAGTCTATTTGGTGAGTTCAGGCCAGTGAAAGATCCTGTCTCAAACACAAGGTGTAGATGGAACGTGAGGAATAATAGGATTGTCCTCTGGTTCCAATGCACATGCATGTGCATGGTATGCATACGACCAACACACACATATGTACTTACACTCACATGAACACACACACACACACACACACACACACATACACACAAAGGGCAGGCAGTCATGGGAGAGCATCTCAGAGGAGTAAGGCTATGCAGAAGCAAAGCCCAAGGGAAAACCATTAACATAATTAGAAAACAGGGCAATGGATATAATGAAACTAGTAAGTATTGTTTATTTCCTTTGTACTCATTATCATAGTCATTAAAAAAACAGAAATAGAAAGCTAAGCATGAAGTACCAATATGAATCCTATTTACAGCTGAGAAGGCTAAGCCATGAAGCAGGAGGAGGCTATAAGCTGGTCAACAACCCAAGCAGAACTTGGTTCCAGAATTGCAGCTCTACACCTATTAACTGACTTGTTGGTAGGCTGGTTGACTGATGAACTGATTGACTTGCCGTGCTGGAGAATAAGCCTTGGGCATCATTCATGCTAGGCAACAATCTACTTCTGAGCTCATCCGCAGCTCTTAGAGCCTCTAGTCTTGACCACCGAGTGTATGCACACTCTGCCATCTCCCTGGAGAAGTTCAGGATCCCAGCATTGTGTTTGTTCTCTTTGAGGTTTCTTTGGTCCCCTCCATTCTCTTATAGTTGTAGGTTTTAATGATAACAAAAGCTGTTTAATACTTATGCAAAAATTGAGTCAAATACTTTATGTGTAGATTTATCTCATTTATTCTCATAATTCTGTGAGGCATTATTAACCCCACGTACTACTAATTAGAAATCTGAAGCTGAAGGAGGTTAAATCACTAGCCCAAGGTTATGCAAGCAATAAGGGACAGAGACCAGATTCAATTTCTAATTTCCAAGTTAGAGCTCTTATTACTGTTACAGTAGGTCTCAGCTTCATATGTACCCTGGTGTTATGCTGTGAGTATGAAGTGTCCCCTGTAGACTCATAGTGTTGGATGCTTTGTCTACAGTTGGTGATGTGATTTGGGAGCTTCTGAGAACTTTAGGAGGTCAGACTTAGTTGGAGAAAGCAGGTCACTAGGGACATGTCTTTGGAGGTTAGTTCTCTGCTTCCTGTCTACCATGAGGTGAACAGCCTCCTCCTTCACAGGCTGCTCCTACTACAACTACTACAACGACCTGCTCACTAAGTGAATGTGAACTGAATTCCCCCAAAACCAGGATGCAAAATAAATCTTTCTTTTTTTCAAATTGCACTCTCAGTCATTGTGATCACAGTAATGAAAAGTATCTGGGATACCCGGGAATCTTCTAAGAGAGGAAATTCCAGGTCCCATCACCAGACCCAGAATAGTAGATCTGGATCAACCCTAGAGTCTGAATTCTTAGAGGACTCTGATGCCAACTCCCTACCCTTCCATCCAGCCACCATGACCAGGCACAAGGTGGACAGTACTGTCACTGTCACAAAGCAGCGTTTCCAAAGCCTTCTCTCCTTAGCACATTGGGCACACCCAAACCCACTTGACTAGATGCTGTCATGCACTGTGTCTGTTCTTGTAAGGATCATTTCCTCTCCCTGAGAGTGACTAGAACACAAGGAGGTTGTTGGTGGGATCATCTCTTGTGGCAAGTGAAACATTTAAAAACAATACAACCAAAGAGAGAATGCACTGCCTCACTGGACAGAAAAGTCCGTGGGAAAATCTAAATCTACCTTCAGGCAAGATTCACCAGGAATTCATCTCTCTTCACTGTTTAGTTGTGTTTTTTGTTTAATCCTCTGGCCTAGATAGCCATCAAGAACCACACCTACATACACAACTTCAAGATCATACCTGTGTTTTAGTGATCTCAAAGTCTCATTCTTAATTGTTTCTGCAAAAGAACCAATAGTGATCTTCCTTAGGTTACCCTGAAGTGGAGTCTCATCCTTGACACTACACAAAGTGTAGAAGACTCTGATTTACTAGATGTCATCAAGGATTCACATCTGAGAAATGTGATACCATTTGACCATCCCCATGTGGTTCGGAATCAGGGAAAGCTGAAAGGAGCTGGGGTATGTATGGGTCATGAGGAGATAGAAGGTTCTATCATGATTGCTAATTCCGAGAGCAGAAGTGGCATGTACAACATGTTCTTCTCAAGGCTGATGATCCTCCAGGCAACCCCATTCCCACCACTGAGAGGCTGACTTGGGGATCCTGATGTTCTGTACCAACAGAACAAAACCGGCCCTTACCCAACATTGTAGAATATATCATAGAATTTTAGGGTTGAAAGAACCTTATCGATCTTCCAGATCAGCCACTTAATTTTGACATTTTAAAAAATCTACAGAATTAGAAAAATCAATAAACCATTCATGAAGCACATAAGCAAGGAACAAGTTTGTTGACATTTGTGGAAATAGCAAGAGAAAGTCTTGGAGTCTTGGATTCGGGTCCCCAGTGAAGGAGGTAAGTCTTTTAAGCAATGTGGTACCATTTCATTTGTTGACATACAAGACTTTTCTCAAAGATGTAGTATCAGAGTCAGGACCAAAACTCAGTCCCTGGGCCTAGACCTCCATCTCTGTAGTTTGGTGGGAAGTCATCTCTACCCCTGAGTGTTGCTCCTTATTTCTTTTCTTTTCTTTTCATCATGGCTATCTTTTCCACCTAACAAGGGTTGGCTTTACTGACAGCCAGCACCTATCAACTGCCTTCCAAGCACTCAAGAACAATGGACAGGGGGCAATAGGTGAGACACAGTTGCTGCACAAAGATGGAAAAGTTGGTAGAGATCCTTGGAAAATCCCTCTTTCCTGTCAGCTCACCCTGTTTTGCTCCATGTTGCTCTTTAGGCTCGACAGATCAAGCCCATGGCCAGCCTCTCTCGTCCTTTGAGATCCCCTTGCTCATGAGGGCTGTGTGGTGGATGAATAGATCTCTTTCTTCCCCCCACTGTCCCTCTCCCCAGACCCAGAGTAACCTTTCTAGACCTTTCTCAGAGCTTGTTCTATACCACCTGACACACTATCAGTTAAAATTCCGTGGTGAGCGCTTAGCAGAAAGACAAGGTACTTTATTGACAATTCAAATTAGGTTATTGGGCACCATCTGCCTTCCTTCAAATTAATGGCAAGAAGGAATGGATCCTCTGGGCTTTACTTATTTTTAGATTATCCAAAGAAACCCAGCAGGCTGCTTCTAGTGTGTGCTAATCTCCATGCACTGAATAATAAGTGACCAAAGTTGGGCCTCCATTCATACATACTCAGTAGTTTTGGGCAAGACAATGAAACAGTCTTCTTGGCATCCTGGTATCTGCCTGCCTCCTTCCTGTCTTTACTTAAGGCAGAAAATCTGATGGAATCAGAGCCCCCAGAATGAAGCTGACTGAAATATGCCTGAGCAATAGGAGTCTAGCAAGAACATCCTCTGTCATCCCTATCCCATAACACATTCAGGCTCAGCCTGGCTGCATCTCATCTTCAAGGTTAGTTCCTGAGGCACTTGGGACTGCAGAGCAAGGCACTCTGGGTAATAGTATCCTATGAAAAATATTGGATTTGACTGAGGAATTTTCTTCAAACCCTGCCTCTCCCCTACGCTGACTTCTAAACATACACACACACACACACACACACACACACACACACACACACACACACACACAAGTGCTTTAGAAGGCTCCTGTGAAAAAGCAAATGGATACCTAAGAAGCAAGCAGCTGCTATTCCATCTGGATAGGCATATGAGGTGTATTGTTCTCCTGGGGAAGAGCGTGCTAATGAGGGCTGTGGGACCAGGAAGGCCTCCCGGGAGCGAGGACATGGGGAATGAATGAGAAGGGTGCGGTGGGGAAAGAGAGAGGGAAACACAATATGCACGTTCTGGAGGAGTTGGCTGCAAGTCTGGAGCATTCCATGGGAAAACATGAGAATGGTGAAGAGAAGAAGGTATGCAAAATGACGGGGAGAATCAAGTGTAGTTTTGGCTGTTCCTCATCTCCCCTGCCTGGCTTTTCTTCTAGCTCATACAGGCCAGGATCAGAAGGTGAACTACAGCAATTGATTTTCTCATCCTTGATAGAGTGCTATGTTGGGGGAGGAGAAGATACTTATGTTCATAATATTCACATTAATCCATTAATGAATTAAAATAATCTTATTACTCGAATTTGTTTTGTGTGTGCATTATAGAGTATGAAAGCAATTCTTTAGAACCTCTGGCAGGAATCACTTCATTTGGAAGTGTTTCTTGCAATCTATTTAGTACATTTATGTTCTGCTTTACAAATTCCCATTGGTGTCCTATCAGTAGCTCATAATTATAAAAGTATTTCATGGTTAAATAAGCTAACTGCTGTAGTTGAGATTGTAGATCCCTGAAGACCCGTACATGAAAGGCTTGGCCCCCAGGGAGTCATTAGTTACTAAGGAAGCAGTGAACGTTCTAGGACGAAGAGTTCTAAGACTACTTGGGAAGACCCTAAGTAGTCAAGCGTATGCCATTAAATGGGATTGGGGCGCCTAAGGTCCTCCTTCCTTGTCTTTTGTTTTTGCGATTGCTTGCTTGCTGCCTGGCTGGTGATGATGCCATTTTGTGCCACTCTGCAGCTAACTCCCCCATGGCACCCTGCACCTTCCCCTCAAGAGGACTGAAAGCAATGGCCCATCTGATCCTGGACTGGAACTTGTGAAGGGATCACTTCCTCGTTATAACTTCATCTTCTTGGGAATTTTGTTACAGTAGCAGTGAACTAATAACATAGGAAGTGCTGAAGTTCAGTCTCATCGTTTCTTCTCCAAGCAGTCTTATCTGCATACAATACCAGGTATAAGAACAGTGATGAGAAGCTACCCTGCTGGCAATGGCCGAAACTCTCCTGGGGATTAGGTTCTCTAACTTTAGCACAGACCAAAATCAACGGTGGGTTTGTTAACTCTGCCTTACTGGGCCATACTCCCAGAGTTTCCACTCAGCATCTATAGAGGATGTGCCCAGTGACTTATTTTACTGGCCTCGTCCACACTGGAGTAGCCCAGGCCTGATGCATCTCCCTTCTGAAGTTCCCATTCCTCTTCTCCGATACCCAGACTGTCCAAGCAAGTCCAGTTCCTTTACTGGCCTGTAGAACAGCCAACACTCAAGCCCAGCTTTTTGCTTCAACAGAAGCATCATGTAAAGACTCGGTCAGTCACAGATTCCCTTGCTCTATTCCCATTGGTTCAAACAGTGCTGGCACCTTGATATGCATGCAATGGAAGATTGGGGTTGATTGACTGGAATGGAGAAACTGCTATGTCATTGTTACAGCCTGTTCTTATTATCACTTCTACAGAATAAAAGCCTCATGAGATCATCTTGCCTTTTGACGGGGAGACCCTCCAAGATAAGTTATAAATATGTTTCAGTCCTATTGTCTGTGTTAGCAAACCTCAACAGAAACCAGAATCAGGAAAAGAATATTAGTTCGCCTAGGGCAAAGAATTTCTAGAATTTTCCATACACGGGTCTGATGATGCTTATGTTTCTCTACATCCCTCTGAACAGTGAATTTACAAAATTGAGTGGTAGATATTTTCATGAGAGACTGTTGATTAAACAATGAAATAAAGCAACTAACTGGGTGATCTGACCGGAAATAGAAGCGCAAAGCCAGTGTCCTGTAGTGCACATCTGTAGATAGCCTGGCAAGGTTGAGTAGCCCTGCTCTGAAATAATTGGGATGAATAGGGATTTGGATGATGGAAATTCTTCTGAGTTGGAGAACTGATTGACCCCTGGGGATGGGATCTGTGACAGTTAATATTAACTGTCAACATGACAAAACCCAAAATCTCCTGGGAGACGAGCGTCCAGGCCTGCCTATCGGGGGACTATCTTGATTATATTAATTAAGCTGGGAAGACACACCCACTGTATGGGTAACACCTTTCCCTAGATGAGACCCTGGACTATCTGAAAGTTGGAAAACTGAGGCAAATATTCACATGCATGCATTCATAGCTGTTTTCTTCTGAGGGAGGACATACTGTGACCAGCAGCTTCAAGCTCACAGTGCTCTCTCTCCCTTTCCATGATGGGCTGTACCCTAGAACCGTGAACCAAACAAGCCTTTTCTTCCTTAAGCTGACTTTGTCAGAGTATTCTTATGAAGTGTATTTATACACATGTCATATATACTTTGAGACAGGGTCTCATATAGCTCAGACTGACCTCAAACTCTCTATGTAGCCAAAGATGACCATGAAATCCTGCACCTCCTGCCTCCATTCCTTCATACAATATTTTTAATAATTTTGTATATGCAACAAAATGTGGACACACTGAACTTTCACTGAATGTCTTCTGGGTCTCACTGGTCACTGTTGGAGTCTACACTTTACATGTGGTGACCCTCCATCAACAATGGAATTAGAATGTAGCTATAGCCCACAGCCTCATCTTTTCTGCAATCCCCAGAAAAGCCAAATGGTTTGAGGGGAAAGGAGGTGGTTGAGATGAATTATCCTAGAAGGAACTAATCTTTTGTCCAGAAGGCATAAGTAGATCATGAGTTAGGAAAGCTTTCCTTTCCAGGTTAAGGACAAGTTATTCCAGCAGCAGCCTGGGCAACCAAAGAAGAAGAAGGAGAAGGAGGAAGAGGAGGAGGAAGAGGAGGATGGGGAGAGGGAGATGGAAAAGGAGAGAGAGACAGAGAGAGAGAGAGGGAGAGAGAGAGAGACAGAGAGAGAGACAGAGAGAGACGGAGAGAGGGAGAGAGAGAGAGAGAGAGAGAGAGAGAGAACAAGAAGCCATTTCTGTAATTATGGCTAATGACAATCTCATGATTCCATTTCATCTCCACAGAAGAAGCTCACCAATTGGAAAGCAGCTCTGTCCTTCTGTCCTTCAGCCAATTAGATATTTTTGTCCAATCTAGAATGGTTACCCAGCCTCTGCCAGGCTGAAATTGTGTTTAGAATTTTATTTTTATAGCTTCTGAGGCATTCCAGATTTTAACAGGACTTTGGAAAGTGTCCATATTTGTGGCACATCTGTTCCAGCAAGATCTGTATGTTCCAAAAATCATTAACAAATTAATATAGAAACTTGTTTTAATTTCTCCTCAATGATAAGGTGTGCTTTAAACCATTGGAGTGTTTCAGCTTTCCTGACCAAAAAAGTAAAAATAAAATAAAACGATTCCTTAATGTCTTGGAATTTAGATCCCAGTAGGCTAGGAGGAAAGTGATTGTAAATGACATCTCAATTTCGGGCACCTCATTAGTCAGGGAGACTTGATTTCTGATGATTGCTCCTCTAATTGATAGCCAGGCAGTTGCAGCTCTCTGGTGAGAGTCCCAGGTCCTGGTCTCTGGCTCTCTAGGGGTTTGCAGAGCCTCTGCCTGTCACCAGGGTCTCAGGAAATTCTGACAGAGACCATCAGTCCTCTGTCACTGATCTACCCTGTAATCTGAGGCAAGATCTCCACCTGCTCTGACACTGCTCTTTCCTTGAGTGTCAAATGGATAAAATGCTACCTGCTTGAAAATGTGCTGTAGGACTTAGAGAGGGGGCTGCTCTGGGGTCCCAGGGGAGTTGATTCCCGAACCAAAATGCTTATTTGCTTTTTTTTTTTTTCAACCGGAAAGGGAAGGAACAAGAGGAACATATGCCAGGCAGGCACTGCTTTCCTGTCAACTGTAGTCTGCTGAGGAAAATAGATAAGAGGCAAATGATCACCCACATTCCTCCCAGAAACAAATGCGGTAAATTGGCTGGAAAGGGACAAGAAGGAGGATGAAGTCGGATGGGAGGGGGGTTGGGGAAGATGGGAGTGGAGATCTGAAACGTGACAGGGCATAGGGACAGTTACCTTGTAGTTGGAGGGGTAGGATCAGGGAAAGAGACCCCAGAAAGGTCATGGGACAGTATGACAGAAATGTGAGCAGATTTTAGATTTATCATTAGCAATTTTTCATGAATTATTAACAAGTTTTATCTTGGGTAGGAATAGTGATGCCTGTGACTCACAGGACAAAGATTTTGCAAATACGTCTTAAGAAAAAATGGTATGGCTAGCAACATTGCTCAGCTGGTAAAGTGCTTGTCACAAAAGCATGATGACATGGTAGTGACTCTCTCCACTGATAAAAGCCGGGCATGGTGGAGTGTGCCTATAATTCTAGTGTTGGGAAGAGTGAGACCAGAGGATCTCCGGAGCTTACAGGCCAGACAGTCTAGCCAAGTTAGCAAACTCTGGGCTCAATGAGTAACCTTGGCTCTAAAAGTAAGGTGTAGAGTGATTGAGGAAGACACTTAACATCAATGTCTGTCCTCCATGGGCACACACATGTGCACAAACACCTCCCTATAAACATGCACATTCACACACACACACACACACACACACACACACACACACACACACACAATTTTGTAGTATTGTGATTTAAAATTTAGTGTAGAGTTCCTGATCATTTCACTAGTTTCTCTGAAAAGATAAGTTATGTGAAAGAGAAAGCAAAAAATATAGTTAATATAGTTACATTGCTATACAGAATAGATAAACAATAGAATAAATGAAATAAAATAAGTTCATTTATTTTATAATAAACTATAGGACAAGATAGACCTGAAGTTGAGGAACCATTTGAGATAGAGCCTCAACTCTGCTAATTCCTACTTACTCAAGCCTGCCTCTATGTCAGGTACAATGTTGAATGCTTATGCAGCCCAAGCCATTGCATTCTCACAGCTATTAGTGGGTACCCATGCCTTCTTCATCATGGTGGTCACGATGGTCATTTCCACATTACAGAAGAAGAGATAGAGTCCTAAAACACCCAAGTGACATGCTCAAATCGTCATAGATCATAAATAACAAGGCTAGCATTTGAACTCCCCCAAATCTGTATGTTAAAATCAGTATTATTTTCTCTGTCCAGCCTACAAGATGGCTATGAAGTTTAAACAGTTGTGAACACCCTTTGTTATGCTCTCAACATCTCACTCTAACCATAGATGAATACCTCTCAGGAAAACAAACCCAATGCTCCTGCTCTGATGTACAGACCTGTTCAAGTCCCTTGGAACCTCATTCCAACCAGTCAACAAGGCAAAATTTTGGAAAGTTTTCTTAGAAGGGTACTTCACCTGACAGTGGCCTGTGGTTCACTGGAATCATATGGAAATATCATACACATGTGCCCATCCTCAATTTCTGAAGGCTGGATACTCAGAATGCTTGAGGACTCCTGAGAAGGGAAATCTCTCTGTACTCTGATTCAATGAAATTGACTTGGGACGATAAAGGACTGTGAGCTGGGAAGATGGTTTTCTTTTCTTCTGTTTTGCTTTGAGACTGGATCTTGCTACATAGCCCATGCTGGCCTTGAACTCACTTATAGTCCTCTCATTTCATTTCTCCAGGTGATGGGATTATGGGCATATACCACCATACCTTGGTGGAGAAGGAGGTTTGCCTGTGTGTGAAATATGTATGTGTATAGGCTTGTGTGTACATGGATATATGTACAAATGTGGAGGCTAGTGATCAATATTGGGTATCTTCCTCAATCAGTTTTTACCTTATACTTTGAGACCTAGAGTGCACTAATTCATCTGTGGCAAGTGGCAGGGTTCAACTTGTCTCCACCCCTACCATAACCAGCAGCAGCATGGGTTGTAGACATAGGCCATCAGAGTTCTGGTGATCTGAACTCGGGTCCTCATGTTTGTGCAAGCACTTTATACTCTGAACCATCAACCTAGACTCAAGATCTTTAATTCAATCTGATTGACACAGGAATCTCTTTTTAACAGGCTGATCCACACGTCTAGCCACAGCTGGACTCCCCTAAGAATTAACACAAGGTAACGCTCCACAAGACTTCCTGACTCCTCTGTAGAAACCCATATATCTAAGAAGGCAATTTGCAGAAAAAGGGAATCAAAAGTCTGTATTAAGAATGCTTTGGCAGAGCTTGATGGCCCTGGCACAAGTCTTCACAAATGTCCCTTTCTGTGAACATTTTCATGCACTAATGTGACCAACACACTTATGATCTTCCTAATCTAATAATAACTTCTTCTGTCAATGTATCTTGAATACATTTAAATTTTAAAAAGAAACTCAGAGTTTTGGTTCCTTGTACCCTTCATTTTTGCTGTATGATTTTTAGAAAGATATGAAAAATGTTAATAGTATAAACTGAATGCGTTCAGATCACAAACTTTGGAATTCAACAGAACTGTGCTAGAATTCCATTTCCACCTCTCACAGGCTCTGTGACCTCAGAGAAGTCGCTCCATCTGTCTGAACTTACTTGGCTCATGTGGAACAAGGTTATAACAGTAACATCTCACTCTTTAAATTGTTGCCAGATTAAACAATGTAATACCCTTAAAAGTGCTTTGCAGAGTCCTTGGCGCATGCTAAAAGCTTAGTAAGTGATAGCTATTGGCAGAATAGACATAGAATAGAGAGAAGGACTACTGAAAGCCTTGCTTTAAGAGGGGTGAAAGCATTTATTTTTCCAAGGTCATAAGAAAAAGAAATAAGGAGAAAGGAAGAAGTCTGCAATGACCATATGTCGGTGGCAGTCACTAGCCAACTCCAAATCCATGTGTCATGAATGGACATTTTCAGTTCATGTTCAGGAAGGAAGGCAAGATGGGGCTGAGATTAGTGACAGCCAGAGGAAAATTGCGTTGGGTGGTGTGTCCCTGGCACTACCCCTATGTTCAGCCTCAACACTACTCACCTCTCTATAATCAGGTCCTGGGGAGTGAGTCAAAATCCAACCACCATCATCAAAGGCAGTTTTTCAATACTTTCCCAAACCAAATGTGAGAACATTCCAACTGGACTCCTTCAGTTCACAGACAGACAAGTGAAATGAATTCCTAGGGTCACATAGCTACTTATGGGAAAATCTCTACATGTGCAGACCTGGTCACCTCTGAGCATACAGATTCTAACCAGTCTTGTGTAGCCCACCTTCATAGCCATTTTACTTAACTATGAATCTTTGTGAGGTTAATAGAACTTAACCTTAATGGAACTTCAATGTACTACAAAAGCTCGCGTGTTTAAGGCTTGGACACCAGCTTCAGGCATGGCTGCCAGTGATGGAAACCTTAGGAGATGGAGCCTACTTGGAGGAAGTATGCTACTGAAGGCATGCTCTCTAAGTGCGTATGGGGACTCCCACACCTTTCTTCCTTTATTTGCCAGCAATCATGATTCAAATAGTATCTTCCATCAAATCTTTCTATCATGACCTTACCACACACCTAAAGGCACCAGAAACAAATGACCACAGATGCACACCTCTGAACCCTGAGCCAAAAGAAGTCTTCCTTCCCTTTAAACTGGTTGTTCCCAAATATTGTGTCATAGCAACAGAAAGCTGACTAATACAACCCCCTTTCTTATTATTTATTATTTCCCTCATTTTAAAGTCTTTCTGATTTTACTAAACAAAATTTCAAAAGGAAATTTTACACGATCAGACATTAGCTTAAATGAAAGATTATTGTGGGAATAACTAGCAGGAGTAGGAACATGGATCAGTGGGGAAAAGCACTTTCTGTGCAAGCCTGAGGATCTGAGTTCGAATTCCTAGCACACACAGAAAAGGCTAAGCATGTTGCATGGGCCTACAACCACAGCATTGGAGAGCAGAGACAGGCAGACCATGGGATCTCTGACCAGCCAATCTATGCAAAATGATAAGTTTTGGGTTCAGGGAAAGACCTTTCCTTGGGGAAATAGGAAGGAGGGTGACAGATGGGGACACCTGACATCCTTCTTGGGCCTCTGCATGTGTGTACACATACTTGGATGCACATATGCACATACATGCATGCATCACATATAAACTAAATTTAAAAAAAATACAATGACAAATAAGTAGCAAACAAGTATACTAAACTCCAACTGAAAGACACAGTGGTCTATCAAAGTATGAGAGATTGAGGCGAAGTCTCAATACACACAAGACAAGCTCAAGGTTTTGAGAGGAACATACTGAAGACAGACAACTACCCATCTGATCTCATCGTATGGAAAGTCTACAAAACGTTTCCCTGGGAATATGGGGGAAACGGGGTAAGACAGCTGCATTGGCTCAGTATAGGGTATGCTTTCGTGAGTGTCTGCTGCTCCTTTATTTTGTGGCCTTCATGACTTGTGTCTCTTTTGCCTACGCTCATCTTGGGTCCTGAAAGTCCTTGCATTTGGAGGCTTAGTCTAAGTGCCAATAAAAACAATCTACTTCTTTGCCCAATTCAAGCCCCAACATCCTCAGAGAGTTTGGCTGTTCATAGTCTTTTTGTGTGTGTGGCTCAGCTGGAGGTCAGCCTTGTGCCTATGCACTATCTTATTCCATTCCAACTATAGCTGGTTGGGTGGCAATTATTTCAATCCACATTTTATAAATGGAGAAGTCAAGAAGTGGGAAAATTATTGAACTTGCCTGTGTCCTTAGCTAATAACCTAGAGTCACTGATTCTACGTTGCATGCTCTTCATCAGTTTTATATACCTCCTTATAGTATATCTTTATTTAATTTGGCTCAAAAACATTTCCCAATCTTTCTTCATGATTCTACCAATGAACTCAATACAGCAGGAGCAAGCAAAGAAAGATGAAAATCTCTTTGTCCTTGAATTGTGTATAGTGCTAATACAGTCCACAAATAGTTACTGGCCAACTACTGGGAAGAACCATGACATGAAAAAATTCACATGCGCACAATATAGACAAACACCAAAATGTAGAGAGCAATCGGGAAGAGAGCTGGATGGCTCTGTAAGAGCATGCGATGCTATGCTCTAGCATCCTGATGCTTTGTAAGAGACACCACACCTGCAAAGAGGGAAGACACAAAGGGATACAGATCATAGCAAGCTTTAGGGTACCAGGAGGCTCTTCCTCTTGATTCCTTGTAAATTAACAACAATAACAAAATGAACAAGCAAACAAAACCCTTGGTCACAGGGCCACAGGGTTTCACACTCCCTAGCTATGGTTTCCAGGAATCCATTATAATAAACTCTATGAGGAACAAAACTCCAATGTTAAGAGTGCCACTGGGTCAAAAAGCAGCCATCCCCAAAGATGTTTAGAATTTGATTGTGTGTGGGAAAGGCCAGCAGTCAGCATGGCCTGGATTATGGACTCCAGGGCAGGATGCTTTCAGCCAGCCTTGGTGCAAGAGAGGGTGCGGAGATAATGTCCTTATTAGGATTGTTTGCTGGGAAGCCTGGGGGTGAGCTATGAGGTGAGGGCTAAGGAAATAACTTGATGTCTGCAATCACGTGCCATGTGCTGCTTCATTATGGACCTATTTAAGCTAATCCTCTTCAGGTAGCAATTCTCGTCTTTTCAGGGATGGTGGAAGCCTGGGAGAGGCCATTCCTTCTCTGGTCTAAGGGGGAAGAGGCAACCATCTTCATTAAGTCTCCTGGCTCCTAGGATTCCTGATATTGTTGCCACCTCTACAAAGTTTGGTGTTTCCAGCTCCCTGAGATGTTCAGTTGCCATTATCCCCTGCCTGTTTAAAAAAACAACAACCTGTCTATGGTGCGTCTTCTCTGTGAGCTGCTACATTTCTAGAATAGTCGTTTACACCTTCACTGATGGGCACATTGATTTGGCTCAATAAGTACATGCTTCAGTTGTCTGCACCTGCATCTCAGCAGCCAGACACTTGTCTTTGGGGGACCTGGTCCATGCCTGGATCTTTTCCTGCTGCTGTCATTGTTAGTTCCACCTTCCTTGCCTCTGCTTCTGTGACAATGAGCTGGGCCACCCACTGGAAACATCCGCATATACTGACTTCTGTGTGAAAATACAGAATAGTCCTGTCCATCTTCTTCACTGCTCAGCTTGCCCTCTTCCTTCACATCTCAGCAAAGTCTCACCTTGCCCATTCCAGGATAAAACCCCTGACTCATGGGCCACTGAACACCTGTATCCTTGCTAATCCATGATTAGCAGGAGGCCAGAATATCTTCTGGTTTTGCTTTGCAGCTTCTTCTACAGTACCTGGCCCAAAGGAAGCATTCTGTATATACCCGTTGTTTGAAAGAATGGCTAGATTAACCAATGTGATTCTTATCTCCAGAATTCTGTCAGATCCTTGAAGGTCATTGTGTCACCTCAGTTTCTTAGTGTTATTTGTAATGCCTGGAAAATGATTTCTCGGGAAATGTTTGTTGGATGAATGAATGAATAAACTCCCACATTCAGATCACCAAAGACCAAGATACTTTCATCAAAAGAGAAAAAACAGAGCCCAATACATACAGATTCAGAATAATAACAGTGAACATCCTGTGGTACAGGAGAAATCCAAACAAAGGGTTACAGACATCGAAAGTTAGAGGAGGTCACAGCTGAGAAAGGAGTGAGGACAGTGTTTTAGACTCAAGTGACTGAGCTCAGTGACTGTTCTGGCATTTATCTGTGGATTCTGTGTCCATACCTGGCTAAGGGAGAGATCCATCTGCCACTAGGCCATGCCTGTGGTTTTTTCTGTTTCATGAATGATCAAAGCAGGGCAGATAATTCAAAAGCCTGTTAGGGTCAAGAGGCTGAGATAAGCAAAAGTCCCTTGGTCAAGGGACTGTGGCTGATTCCAAATATATGCCCTTCCCAACAAGTAGAGGCAGATGTTCCTTAGTTACAGACAGCAGTTGTTATGGGCAAATAGGGGCCTTTTATTGTGACATTGCTTTGTCCAAGAAAATAGAGAAATAACCAAGTCTAAATCTTCCCGTCTTTAAGTGTTGGCCACCAACTCCATTTCTCAGCTCAAAAAACAAAGTCGCCCTTCAGGTCAAACAATACACATCTGTGTTTGGCATCCAGACAGCAGGGCTCCTCCAGCTGCCGGGCACAGCTAGCTGGTTTACAACCTCTGGCCTAAACAGATTAGACCTGGGAAATTGAAATTACTGTTTTGCACCCACAAGATTAGCAGATGTTAAGAAATCTGATAAAAAGAAAGTGTTGCCAATGACACAGAGCAGCGGGAAGGCTCCTGTGAGGCTTCTAGTAGTGGCAGCCAGAATGGCCACTCTGGAAAGGAAACCGGCACTGCCTTATAAATGGAAGGCCAGGCACATCTTCTCTCCCAGCTCTCCTGTTCCTAGGCTTCAGGGAAACCATGGCAAATGCACACCCAGCCGGCTGTGTATGAATGCTCATAAGATGCAGTCTATTGGGTCTAGAAGGAAGCTGGACACAAATCAAAAGCCAAATGACAGAGGCATAAATAAGCGCTGGGATATTCATGGAGCAGAATAAAAATAACTCAAGTGCTATCAGTTAGCATGGCTCTGGTGACTTCAGGAGCAAGATAAGCCCTTCTCAGATCTTGCTTCTAAAATCCCTAAGTCCTTTCTATCTCTGAAGGGGAATAGCCCTCAACCTGACTAACCCACACACTAAGTGAAACTTGGGTTTATTCAGCAAGTATTGTCAGGAGCGAGCAATTGTCGGCTAGGTGCTGGGAAAGTCACAGTGAACCAAGCAGACACTGTCCTCCTCATTACAGCCTGGTGGAAGATACAACATAGCAAATATAGTGAAAAATGGCATAAAGGAGAACAGGATGCCATGAGAGGGAGGAAGGGAGAAGGGACATAATTCAGATAGTCTGGGGAGGGGTAGGCAACTCATCATCCTGAATGGGACATTGAAGTTGAGACCCAAGAAGCTGGCCAAAAAAAAAAAAAAAAAAAAAAAGAGAACATATATATATATATATATATATATATATATATATATATATATATATTGTGGTATTTTGAATGTAATAATGTAATTGGCCCCCATAATCTCATAGGGAGTGGCACTATTGGGAGGTGTGGCTTTGTTGGAGTAGGTGTGGCCTTGTTGGAGGAAGTGTGTCACTGTGGAGGTGGACTTTGAGGTCTCATATATGCTCAAGTCATGCCCAGTGTCTCAGACCACCTCCTGTTGCCTGTGGGTCAAGATGCAGGAATCTTAGCTCCTCCTCTAGCACCATGTCTACCCGCATGCCGCCATACTCCCAGCCACCACGCTCCCCACTCTGATGATAATGGGCTAAAGCTCTGAACCCATAAGCCACCACCTCAGTTAAATGTTTTTCCTTTATAAAATTTGCTGTCACTGTCATGGTGTTCCTTCACAGCAATAAAAAATGCTAACTAGGACATATACCAAGGAAAAAAGCTATTCTACAAAGGTCTTAAGCATGGGGCATGCTGGAATGTTCCAGAGAACCAGTCGAGGTAGCTGGATCTTTGGGGTCTGGTACTGAAAGCTTGGCTAACAGGAGGCCCAAGTGTGTGTTCAGTCTTTCAGCCAAGTTTCAAGGTGGCTGACAATCCAGAATCATGAAGGAGGTCTAAATGACAAAACAAAACGAATTGGATTCTACCCATCAGCTCTTTAGTGTTCACATAGAATTCTATTAAATTTCAGTTAGCCTAAAGAGACTATTAAGCTCTGCTGGGCAGTGGTTTCACATGTCTTTAATTCTATCACTCGGGAGGCAGAGGCAGGTGGATCTCTCTGTGAGTACAAGGCCAGCCTGGGCAACAGAGCGAGTTCCAGGAAAGGCACAAAGCTACACAGAGAAACCCTGTCAGAGAGAGAGAGAGAGAGAGAGAGAGAGAGAGAATATAAGTTCAAAGGACTCCTATCTGCTGACATAGGCCATGTTACATACAGACATTCAGGGATCAGAGTTCCTTATCTGAAATTATCTCAGAATTGAAGGTATAAAATTTCATATGAGCTATTCAGCACCATGCAGAAAGAAATACACTACATGATGGCTTTTCTCAAGGTTTCCAATTCAGTTCACAAGCTGTTGTAGTGTGTGTGTGTGTGTGTGTGTGTGTGTGTGTGTCCATAGGCACATACACTGAAGCATGCATGCATATCATATACACAGAAAGCAATTTCAGAATGCAGTTTGGAAGTTTTCGGTTTTGAAGTTTGCTCTGTTGTTTTATTTGCTGAGTCCAAGTTCCCCACAGTTCACAGTTCACAGTTCATACAGTTCAGTGACTTTTTCAAAATATCTCATCTACAAGGTAATTGTGACTGAAACAGTAACAAGGACTCTTACAGAAGCCCCCTCAAGGCTTCACCACTAGCCATACCACCTTTCAGAAGGAGGTGAGCAGCAATCTAACCTGAGGAACCTCTTCTTCTTTTTCAAAGTTACCTGTAACTTGTTTTGCAGTCAGAGTCCACAAGACCTATTTGATATTGGGCTAAATCTCACAGAACATCTCATTTCCCTTCAATTTTTCATTAGTTTGAATTAAAAATAAAAGGCCAACAAGCATGGCTTGCATGAATATTTCTAATTCACACCACAGCAACACTGTGATTCGTTTTGTTATTTGCAGAGCCAACCTCCCTTTCTCTCTCTCTCTCTCTCTCTCTCTCTCTCTCTCTCTCTCTCTCTCTCTCTCTCTCTCTCTCTCTCTCAGTCTGAAACCCCTCTAGACCCACATTCAGTTTGGCTGTGCCATCTCTGTGGCCCGGACAAAAGTGGCCTGGCCTTGTCCCAAGTGAAAGTTGTAGAGAATAACTTGTTTCCTGCCATACAGGCATGCATGATCGCCCTCAGCTTTGCAGTTTTGTTAATTTGCTGGGATCTAGACAAGAAGTTTCTACATCCTAACTTCATACCAAAGAGCCCCTGTTTGGAGACATTTAAATAAACTCTCAGTCAAGGAGGTAAACATGGTCCAGGGAAGGAGCAGAAAAGAAAGTGCCATATGAGTGGTCACAAGCAATATGGTTGTCTGAGAAATTTTCTACAAAAAAAAAAATAATAAGATTGTAGAGGCTGTGCTGCCTCTTTCTATGAACACATTTTTATTTATGTGCATGTGTCTGTGTCTGTTCATGTGAGTGCACTTGCGTGTGGAGGCATTGGATCTCCTGGAGGTGGAGTTATAGGCAGTTATGAGCTGCCTGCTATGGGTGTTGGAAATTGAACTAGGTTCCTTTGCAAGAGCCGTAAGTACTCTTAACCACTGAGCCATCTCTCAATCTCCTGTCCACATATTTTTGATACCATTTTCTTTTTTTATTCTTGAGAATTTCTAACAAATATGTAATGAATTATGATAACATCCATCCCCATTGCCCACCTCCAACTCTATCATATTCCCCCAACAACACATCCTTCTCCTACATTCATATCTTCTTTTAACCCGTTAACTTCAATTACTACATGGGTTTGGGGCTATCCCCTGGAGCATGGGCATTGTAACAGTGACCCTACCCTTAAAATATTGATCTTCCTCTCACAGAAGTATTATCTACCAAAAGCTCTGTCTACTTTTTGGTTGCTCATCTTCCTGACCATTTTCCTCCCTCCCTCCCTCCCTCCCTCCCTCCCTCCCTCCCTCCCTCTCTCCCTCCCTTCTTTTTTACCTTCCTTCCTTCTTCCCTTCCTTTTTTTCTTCTTTCCTTCCTCTCATAAATATCTCTGAGTGGAAGCTGGGCAGTGATGGCACACTCCTTTAATCCCAGCACTTGGGAGGCAGAGCCAGGTGGATCACTGTGAGTTCGAGACCAGCCTGGGCTACAGAGTGAGTTCCAGGACAGGCACTAAAACTACACAGAGAAACCCTGTCTCAAAACTCTCTCTCTCTCTCTCTATATATATATATATATATATATATATATGGCTCTTAAATGCTGCTTGGAGGGAGAGGTGCTGTTTGCACTTACCCACCAGCCATGTATCATGAAGAGCCTGTACACATTTACCTACAACCATTTGTAATTTGCTACGGTTTGGTTCCCAAGCATTACTTTGAGCTTGGACATATATCAAGCTTCAGTCAGTAGAATGGGGGTAGGCACCTAGACAGGACCTTTTAGACTCCCCACTTCTGAGGAGAGCTTGCTTCTCTTCTCTTTCTGAGAATCACTGACTGACAGAGTCTGATATTCCCACCAGGATTGAGAGGAGGTTGATGCCACAATCAGAAAGCCACAGCTTACCTGCAGCAGAGTAAGACTTTTCTTGGGTGTAGAAAAAGAACCATTTGTCTCTGGAAGCCACTAAGATGATTGGGGGTGGGATAGTGTTATATATATATAAAGCCTGATTAATGCATCTAGCAAAGTAGCAAAATAGATTTGAGCCCCACTTCTATAGTGCTTAGAGTCTAGATGGAAGAGTCGGAGAGTAAACAAATGAACAAATTAAAATCATGTAGCTGTTCAATGACCTATCTTCCTTTCACATCAGCTCCTCTTCCTCACCTAACTATATGTGGCTGTGGCCCTTGGCCTGCCTTGTTTCTGGCCTCATTCTCTCCCTTGACAATTCCATCTTAGCTGCAAGAACCAAGTCTCTTCACGTGACTATCATTCCTACTTGCTGTGTGGCTTTCACACATCAATTCCCAACTCATGTTCCCAGCAGTCAGATGGATCCCAGGCTCTCACACCCGTTTGCATACCCAAACTCCGCAGGACCGGGTAGGCTGCTGAGGATTGAGCTTGGCTCTTCATCTTGTTCAGCAAACACTTTGACAAATGGTCGGTCCATCTCCCCAGTGCCTTCCCTGGGGTCTCTTAATGGTGTTGGTGCTGGAAGAATGAAGGACTGGAGCCTCTGGGTACTTCCCTAGCCGTTGGGGTTAGTATACCTCTTTCTTTATGGTTTCTATGGGTTAAAGCTGGGTCTTCTTGCAGTGTGGCTGTTCCTGGACAGTCGGATAACTGAAGTTGTTATCAAGGTCGGAATTGTAACAGCAAGCAAGGCTGAAACCGAGTTCACTTTTAGGATCTGTCATCAAAGTTGGGAGGTATAACTTCTGTCATAGCCTCTCGGTTGCGAGCATATGGTGAGCCACTGCAGACCCAAAGACTAGGAGTTGTGCTTTATTTTTGGATGTGGTGGAAATGCAGGTGATGTTTTAGTTATCTTTAGACAGTGGGATTTGCCTTGCCATCCCTCGGTGCCTCCTCCCAAGTTTTCTGTCTGTGACTGGCCAGATCGTGCCAATTTACTCCTGGCTTTCCAATCTCATTGCACATTCTTCTAGATCAAGTTCAAATAACACTCAGCACAGATTAAGATTGAGGGGAGCTGACTCTCCACTATACTTCCTCTTCTCTCCTTTTCACCACTGCTGAGAATTTCCTCCTAAAGCCAGACCTGCTCCCGGCCCACATATACACAGTGGGTGGTACATAGTAAGTCCTTTTCAAATAACAGATTTTTCTGAAAGTCTTCGATCACTCTCCCTTAACTGTTGAATTAGATATGGTGTCCTTTGTTTGACATAGAAACATACATGTATATTCAATGTGTTTATTGAATACCCATTCTAGACCAGACACTGTGTGGGTGATAAAATGGAGATCATCATAAATATGCTCCATCCTTTGTGTTGCATTAGGGTAGATGGTGGAAACATTTGTTAGCTGTTTAAAAAGTATTTGAAGGTCTTGAAAGTAATGCCTTGAGCACCCACATGTTCAGTGGCCATGATCCTAACCCGCTCTAGGTGGGAGGACATTAATCAAGACAGTGTTAATATAGCCACATTGTGTCTTATTTGACACAATGAATTCAATTTCCTGGTGTTCTTTCTCTTGGAATGCATGCTCCGACTAAAGCAGACTGCCGTTTATTTCCCTTTTTTGTGTTCAGAAAGTTTCCATTTCTCTATTTTAGTTTATGCTGCTCTTTTTATCTGGAATCTTGTATCTCTCCAGTCTTCAAAATCTACTAAGTCTTATACCATAAGAAATATCTTATTCTATTTTCCAATTCAGTGGGACTCTTTGTCATTCATATATTAACAGAATGGCTGTTGGCTTATTTATAGTCTACTTTGAGTGATAGATAACTGCATATGAATCTAGGTACAGGTACTGGATTTTAAAGGGCAAAGGCTGTGTTCTAAGCATCTCTATTGGCCTTGTTTACCTAAACTTAGGATAGATACTAGGCACTTACCTGTGAAATCCATGAGCTGTTCAGTGTTCAGTGAGAATCCCCTCTTTTCCTATGTCAACCTTGCATTTCCTCAGACAAGGTCTCAGGTGACCTGGCAGGCTTATATGGTATGGGTTTGGAAACCCCTTTGGATAGAAACTATATTAAATTCTAGGACTGAGTATCATTGATAGAGCTGGGTCCACATGCACAACTATGGGCTAATCTCCCACTAGTTCTCTGCAACCTCTAAGATAGGGAGGACCATTGAGACTCTTGGGTAGAAGAGATGAGAATAATCAAGTAGTGTAGAAAAAGCATTCTGAGAGGTGTGTGAAGGCTGGGCTGAAGGCAATATCGGGCAAAGGAGGAAAGGTCTGAAGTAGCACTTGAACTTGAAGATGAGGACCTCAAACTTACCAGCTAATGAAGAGGAACAGAAAGCTGTCTAGGAAACCCAAAATGAAAGAGCACGACGAACATTGTAATAGCTAACTGGGCTGTGGACTGATTGGATTAGGAGAGACATAGAGAATTGCTAAAGCACATCTCTTGTGTGTCTGTCATGCTGTTTCCAGAGATGATGTGGGTCACCAAATTGAGTGGGGGTGACCCCTTGCCCACTGTGAGTAAGCTAGAGGCCCATGTGGAACCAAAATCCAAAGAAGATGGCACGTGTTGGGCTCTACCTGAGCCAATGCTGCTTTTGCGGCTGCCATTCGCCTGCAAACATCAGGCTCCAGGCCCCTCAGTCCTTAGGCATGAACCTGCACCAGTGTCTCTCCAGAGAGACCTCCAGCCCTTCAGCTTCATGCTACAAACTACATCATTGTCTCTCCTGCTGTGAGGCTTCTGGCTTCTCGGACACAGTTTTTCTCAATCTTTAGCCTGCAGGTGCCGTTGTGGGACTGCTCTCACCTCTGGTCACACTAGCCATGGCAATCAATTCCTTTTTATAGTTAAATGCACAGTCTGTTAGCTCCATTCCTCTAGAGGGCCCTGGCTCATATGGACGGCCTTAGAGAGGATTGGCCTCAGGCCACTGGACTGACGACGGAGCAGGAGTAGGGAAATGGGACCTTCCTCCCAGCTGTCTGTAATTCTTTACATGACCTCTGACAAATCATCTTGCCTTTCTAAACCTCAGTTTCCTTGTTTCTAAAATGAGCTAAGAGGGCTGCTGGGTCACTGACCTCCTCTCTGCTCTGAGACTCTGCACTGCTAGCCCTGATCTGAGGATAGCTGATTCCTCCTTTAGAAACATGTCAGAGTTCACTCCTCCCTGCTCAGTGCCCCTGGTCTTCACAGAGTCATGAATAATTGGTAACCTGTTCTACTTACTAGCTGTGGAGACTTGGGTGAATCATTTTCTCTCCATCTGGAAGATGGGTATCATAGCAGGACCTTCTACCTCTCAGCAGGATTAAGTTAAGTGAATATAGCTGATGGTTTCAGACAACGTGAAATACACGGTAAAGACAGCTTAAACTGTTAGCCATTATCAAAACTATTGACTTTGTTGTTTCTTGAACAAGTTACAAAAAGATAGAGATACACTAGTGATCTTGTGCAAGTGAGAAAGATAATTGAAAGAAAATTATTGTATGTTCTTGTCATAATTGGGAATAGATTTTATTTCCCTGAATCCATAGCTCTGTCCTTTCAATAAAAGCTTTAGCAGCCTATAAAAAATGTGACTTCTATAGGACCCAGTGAAAGGCATGTGGTGCCTTTACTCTTTAAAAGATACTTTTTATATATTGAAGCACCTATGAAGCACTGCTGTGCGTGTACACACCCACGTGCACATGCATACACACTCAAGTGTACACATGCACACACACATGCACAACACAAGCATACACACACACACACACACCAAACACCATCTTTTTTCCTTCTAAATGCTAAAGCTTCACCAATTTCAAACTCCTCCAGCAAATTCCAAATGAGTCATTTTCCAAAATCTCTCTTGTCAGTACAGCTTCTTAGTGCCAATTTCCTCTGTGTTGAAAATAAAATAAAAATAAAATAAAATGAGAAGATATGAAATTTATGGGTCCTGCTGGCTCCTAGAAACAGTCCCATTTAATTTAATACAATTGTGGGGAATTGTTTCCAAAGCCTAGGTTCTCACATCTTTTTAGTCTTTTTCTAAGTTTAGAGAAGCAAGGGCTGGCCTATTTGGGCGCTGATCTCTTGAGGACCTAGGGGAGAAGAGCAACTCACATCTGTGATTCCTTTCTGTCCTATATGATACCTGTTTCTCCCAATAACCCCACTTGTAGGCACTGTTATTACTGCCATTTCAGTGGAAAGGTAAACTGAACTTCAGAGAAAGATAACCAAGTTCATATTTCCGTTTCCACATGAGATGAAATCTGTGTCCCTATAGTGTCTAAGTCAATGATCTCCCTCTGAGAATTGCAGTGAGATTTTTCTTGTGTACCATTACTAGTCTATTGGTGGCAGCTGATGAGAAATAATTGAAAAAGATTCCAGCAGAACCAGCAGATAAAGGTACCGCTGCCAAGTCCTTCAACCTGATTTGAATCCACAAATCCCACAGGACCCATCAAAGGAAAGAACAGACTCCCTGGAAAAGATTCTAAGACTGTGAGCAACATGCTGATGGATCAGCAGTGTTTGAGATAGCATGGGATAAGCAAATGGCTACATTTATGCAGGGCACCTCCCATCCCTACTCTATATTATAATATCTAGACACTTTAGCTGTATCCATATGTTTTAGCAATCCATAGACCATTATGTACCAGAAGTTATCTTTTGATGACAAGTAAGAACAAATATATTTTAACCAGTAAAAGGAGGTGTTTCTTAGAACCCAATAGTAGATGTTGACAGTCTACTCCAGGGACAGTCACCAAGAACTGAAAGGTCATCTGGAACCCAGGAGGGCTCCAATTGCCACATTCTTTCTCTCTGGTTCTCCTTGTCTAACTTTTCTTCCTCCCCATCTCCCCTGACTCCCACTCTTCTGCCTCCTACACCCCACTTCCCTCCCTCTGGAGTTGCAAGCTCCCTTCTACTTACAACTGTAGCCAATGCCTTCTTCATCTTTCTCTACAGATTGGCTTTATTGTTCAAGGGACAAGAGCCAAGATCATGAACAACATATTCCAATAGAAACATAGTTGGAGCCACCAAGGAAATTTACATGTTTCTATCTAGTAGCACGTCTTAAAAGGGCTTTTAAAAGGGTGAAATTTGACTTGAAAACTCATATAATCCGTGTATTCAAAATATCCTTTAATAAACTGTAACTAAATACAGAACTAATTTTAATAAGAGGCTCTGAATTTTCTCTTCTTTGAAATATGATATATAGTTTATATTTCTAGCATACTTCAGCTTGGACCAGCTATGTTTCAAATGATCAGCATTTTCGTGGCTACCAACTGAGTGTCATGGATCTAGACTATCGCTGATTCTAGAAGCCATCAAACACCTATGAATTTCAATTTGAATCTTCAGAACAGAGAATCCAAGTGTGTCTACAGTTAGTTCAATCAGCCTCAACCACAAAGAGAAGGATCATAATCCATAAATGAGGCAACCAAACAAGAGGGCAGAGGACTCGTCTGAGACGAAAAGATAAAACACAATGTTTGCTGAAGACGTCTCAGGAAAAGCCACGAATCACTTGAATTCCCTAGAAGAGTCCAGAAGTTCTCAATTACCTTGCATTTGGGATAGAGAAATTCCACAAGGCAGGAACAAGTCAGGAAGACAGATGTGCTGCCACCTGGGGGAGACAAGCCAAGCATGCACCCCTAATTCTAGAATGCCAAGGGTCCTAAGAGGTGACTCCATGCCAGATAAACTCTGAATCAGAAGTCAGAGGTGGAGGCTGGGAAGCAGCATTGCTAGAGTCACTTCCTCACAAATTCCTCACAAATTAAGTCTTCAGGAATAAAATTAATAGAGAGACAATCACACACAGCTTAGGAATCTGCCCTGGCCCTATGGCCCCTCAGACCTCAGCATGGAACATTCTTCATACTGTTGACGGACACCAAGGACTCCCGTTTATACACACACTGTCAGTTATACAAACAGTGTTTTTGTGGAAACATTCGGTAATCTCTGGTTTTGTTTACGGAAGCTCTTCAGTAAGAAGAAGGCTTAAGCCCTTAATGAGAACTGAGGGACCAGCTGCCTCTTCTCTCCTTGGGACATGGCGGCCCTTCCAGGGCCAGCTACAGCCACTTCACAGGCTGATTGTTTCAACACTCCCTCACTGCTCCTCATAAAAGCATACCCTCTTCATCTGTTAGCTTCTCTCTTTTCTTCACTGGAGTTGAAACTCTGTGAGGGGAAGAATATGTCTAGATTTGCTTCTGAACCCCGGCCTCCCTGCAGAACCTGCACACAGCTGGAACTAAATTGACTATCTGCTGTGCCCCAGACTCCCTAAATAATACCCTTGAACAGAAGTGCCTAAAAGTTCCACACATGCTTCAACTGAAGGACCTGATTAAAAAACAAAACAAAAAAAAAATACACTATTTTTTTTCTTGTTTTACCAATTGCCTGTTTCCTACTTAGCTTCACCTCAAAGGCTTGTCCTGATCAAGAGTATCAGACAAACTCACGGAAGTCCATTTTCTTCATCTCCCACAGTGGCTTCAGACACTGAACTCAGAAGCATCAGACTTGGCGGCAAGCACCGATATCCACTGAGCCGTCTTACTTACCCCTGCTCATTTTTTTTTTTTAGAAGAAAAAGACTGATCCATTCATGAGTGGGTCCCTCATGACCCAGTCACCTCCCACTAGACCCCACCTCCTGCCACGGTTACTTTGGATACCAGGCCTCACAGCTAGTCCTGGTCGAGACAAACCATATTCAAAACTCAACACTTACCAGTGGCAAATGCGGCCACGTTCTTGGAACTCGGTTTCCTCTTTGAACAACTTCGTGAGTCATTTGCTGTGAGAATTGGATAACATGTGTGAAAAAGTTAGTTTGCTGCCTGAGACAGAGTAAGTACTCTCAAAAATGTTAGATATTATTGTCTGTCGTGTGGCCTGGACTCTAAACACTGCTTGCTCCTCACTGCCTTTGCACATTGAAAAGCTGCATCCCTACAAATGAATCTGACCAGTAGTTAATACAAAAAGGAGTATCAGCCCTGGTCTCCACCCAACTTAATACAAGTCCCATGTTCGAGGAGTCTTAAATGAATTGTCTTTCTTCTCATGGCAACACCGTAATTTAGAATGTAAGTCTTTTCTCCCTGGATGGAAGAGGGGGTTCACTGTTTCTTCACAGAGACAGCTCCTATGGCTATGGCAGCTTTAGTGAAGACATACTCTACTATAATAAAATCCCCAGGGTCAGCCAAAAATGTTTTGTTACATGAAACTCTGCCTCCAACAGTAAAAAGAAATCTTAACTGGGTGGGTTTTTAACACTAGCACTGAGAAGGAGGGACATGCAGATCTCTATGAGTTCAAGGTCAGCCTGATCAACATAGAGAGTTCCAGGCCAGCTAGGGTTACATAGTGAGGCACTGTCTAAATAAAACAGCTTTCTTCTAGATATGGAGTTGCAAATTTCATTCATGAAAAGTAAACTTAACATTTTACTCTTTTATGCTGGTGTCATAAGCATATACTAGATCTGCCCATCCACACTAGGTCTGCTTATACTCACAAACCCAGATCTGCTCCCAACAACACAGCAAAGTAGGTACTACTATGCCCATTTTATAAGGAAGACACTGAGGTTTGATGAGTCACTCCATCACCTCATTCTATTTACTCTGTTTTAAAACAGCATACATAGTCCTTTTACCATTTTAACATTCCTGGAATAAAGATATTCTCATAACGGAATTGCGGTTTTAGCGAGCATTGCTTGCCTGACCTGTTTTTATTACTTTAGCAATATATCTTATACCCAGTGGCATCCAAAGGTACTAGGACACACAGTGAAGAACAATGCTGACATTCACTCCTAGCCCACACCATCCCTTACCAATAACCACTCTGCCATGCTATGCCAAATGAATTTCTACTAAATGTCACTATAAATGAAGAAAAATATTAAGAAAACTTAGCTGGCTGCTCAGGAGAGCCAGTGAGCAGGAGAGTGGCCTCCTCCATAGTTTTCAGGCTCTGGGCTTCCACACTCAGGATAACAGCCAGGCTGGGAGTGGAGAGTGGGTTAGATAAAGCAAGGTGTGCAGGCAAGGGTCCCCAAATTAAGTCTTTAGGCCACTTGTACTCCAAGTAATAGATATTGCAAATTCCTTAACCAATTAAGTTCCAGCTGGCTCTGCTTAACCCTTGCATGCCTCCATTATATGATCAGCAGTGTGGACAGAGGAGCCAGTGTGAACCTGGAAAGAATTATTACGAACAAAGCTGTTAGGATGGCACTTGTCACCCCCTCTGCCCGTCCCCAAGTAAGTCTTCAAGAACTGGTGTCTATTCTTATCACTCATCTCTTCAATCTTAATTAGGACCATCACTGACCTCAACCTATATAACACACACACACACACACACACACACACACACACACACACACTCCACAACTATGCTGGTTTTCGTTATCAAAAGCAAACCTACAAAGCCCTTGACCTCTTGGCCATCTTCCCACATGCTTCTCCTCCCATCTGTGAAGGGCCAATTCATGTTCATGCTTGACCTTTAACTGGACTATCCCCTCTTCAGAGAACTCTTGCCTGACTCTCCAGAAGAATACCACCAAGTCTTCCTATCACAGGTCTCTGCTCACTTCCTTTTGAGTCCTTATTGTAATTGCCTGCAGCTGTATTCATTCTCACTGCAGTATTCTCCCTGAGCTAAGGCTTTGCTCTGCAGCTTCAGTAATTCACAGCTAAGTGGTGTCTGAAAATGCTAATTAGAAACTTCTTGAATAAGCACACTACCCTGAACATGATAAAAAAAAAAAAAACCTTTTGCCATGTTCTGTGTACCTGTATCATATATGCTACTGACCCTCAGTCACTTCATAGCCATGTAGGTTATCAGCTCAAACACTGAACTACCCTAGAGTTTGTGTTCAAGGAAGCCTTACTTCACTTAATAATAGCCCAGAGATGTAAGAATCATGGTCCTGGCCACCTAGGCATGCCACGGAGAAGCCTTAGCATCATGTGTTAAGGGAAAAGGTAGGCACAATAAAATAGTTTTTGTGAGAGGGCATATTAAAGTGCATTGTTATAATTGTTCTGTTTAATTATGATTATTGTTGGTGATTACTTCCTGTGCCTAAAGTATATGTTAATCTTTATTGTAAGTATGTACATTGTGACACTTGGTCTTTATTTCAACCTGACTGGCTTTGGACTCACCTGGGAGACACTCTCTGAGTGTCTGTGGGGATGCTGTGGCACCATCCCGTGGGCTGGGATGCCAGCAGGAGCAAAAAGGAAAAGAAGGAGCCAAGTGAGAACTGTCATCCGCCTCTCTCTGCTTCCTGACTCAGGACACAGTGTGACTGGCTGTCTCCGGTTCCAGTCACCATGCTTTCCCCACCAGGGCGGACTGTGTCCCTGCTCACCGTCACTGGAATAAACTCATTGTTTGTTAAGATGCTTCTGTCGTGCCTTTTGTCACCGAAATGAGAAAAGTAACTAACCTAAGTGTTTAGAGAGTGGAGTTTATATGTGGAGTTCAACACTGTTTCCAGGCATCTCATCCTGAAATGTATTCCCTGTGAACACCGAAGGCCAGCTGTACCTGCTGACAGCACACTTGCAATATAAAGTGTCTTATTCTTGTGTGCCTGTACCTAGCCCAAAGCCTGGCATGATGGATGCTCAATAAAGATTTCTTGAATTGCATTTTCCAAAGTCAATAAATGAAAAACTTCAGAATCTAAATCCAGGTCAGGTTGTAGCCAGAGGCCCCACATGGAAAGGGAAAAGGCTCATCATGCTACTGGGTTTCTCTCTCATGGGATCCTTGGTCACCTTCAAGAATGCTGAGCCTCTGCCTCGGCATTCCATCCCCGACATCCGTGCCCAGTGGTTTCCTAGGAATTAGATTGTCATGCTCGCATATTTGATGATCTGTGTTGGTATCTGACACACAGAGGAAACAGGAGCCTTTCTGCATTCATTCATGGGGAAAGGTATGAAAGCCCCTTACATAGCTCTCATTACCTGTGCTGCTTGGAAGGAAGTCTTATTTAGCACCTTACCCTATCATTTCCTGAATCAAACATTTTCAAACTGGATGCCTATGGGAAATGGTGAACTCAGATGAGGTTGTGGAAGAGCACGTGGTGATCAAATTCCTTGTCTAAAAAAAAAATCATTCAAAGATGCAGTTCTTAGAAATACATTCCTGGCATCCCACCCACCTGAGGGTCTGAGTCAATAGACATTTTATCATAAAAACACTTATTCAGACTGTCTTGTATGGCTGACTAGGGGCTATTGCAAGCAGCTTTACACACATTATTTGGCTTAATCCAATTAGTAAACCTGTGAGTAGGCAATACTGTCCTTATAGATAAAGAAATCAGGGGATCAGTGGAAGTTGGGACGCTCCCTAAGGTCTTATAGCTCATGAATGGAGCTTCAAAGCTCTGCCACTCACCTCAGACATCCTGAGCCTGCGTCTGCCTTGTAATAAGACCTCAGCTGACTGAAGGGCACATTCAAGTGTGGTAGCTCTAACTTAGCCATGAACTCCTGTCTACCATTCTTTTTTCTTTTCTCTTACTCAGTGGATCCCAAACTGTAGTCTCAGGGATAGGCTCGGACCTCCTACTTAGGCAGGTATCTAGACTTTGCTTCCAAAGCTTTGATTAAGTGGGTCTGGCTGAAGACTCTGGAATTTGTACTTTTAACCTACAGCCTAGAGCAATGGTTCTTGACCTTTCTAATGCTATGACCCTTTAAAACACTTCCTCATGTTGTGATGACCCCCAGCCATAAAACTGCTTTCTTTGCTACTTCATAACTGTAATTTTGCAACAGTTATGACTAGTAATGTAAATGCATGTGTTTTCTGATGGTCTTAGGTAACCCCTGTGAAAGGTTTATTTGTACCCAAAGAGTCGCAACACACAGGTGTAGAACCATTGGTCTAAAGGGTCTGTGTAGCCCACTTTAAGAAACCCAATGTAGTGAACAAATTGACTTCACTTCCCTTACTATTGAGAGTGAAAGGAGGCATTTGAAAGATGAACTTCTAGGGTGGCAAATACACCTGCCTAGTGTGCGTGAGTGCTGTGGAATAGAATAGAAAATGTCACAGTAAAGCCCATTTCTTTGTGTGGATGGGTGGTTTGATTAGAAATGTTTCCCATAGGCCCTATTTAGACACTTGGCCCCCAAGTAATGCTATTTGGAGAGGTTATGGAACCTTCAGGGAGCCTTGCAGAAGGAAGTATACCACTATGGGTGGGCTTTGAAGGTTCATAGCCTTGCTTCCTGTTCTCTCTCTGCTTCCTGTGTGTAGAAAGAAACGCGATGAGCAGCTGGGCAGATGCCTTTAATCCCAGCACTGGGGAGGCAGAGCCAGGCAGATCTCTGTGAATTTGAGGCCAGCCTGGTCTATAGAGTGAGATCCAGGATAGGCACCAAAACTACACAGAGAAACCCTGTCTCAAACAACTGAAAAAAAAAAGAAAAGAAAAAGAAAGAAAGAAAGAAAGAAAGAAAGAAAGAAAGAAAGAAAGAAAGAAAGGAAAGAAAGAAAGAAAGAAAGAAAGAAAGAAAGAAAGAAAGAAAGAAAGAAAGAAAGAAAGAAAGAAAGAAAGAAAGAAAGAAAGAAAAAAAAGGCTACCAGGACATGCTTCCTGACCATTATGGACCTTTTATCTCGAACATTAAGCTAAAATAAACTCTTCCTCAAGTTGCTTTTGTTCATAGTATTTTATCATAATCACAGAAAAGCGACTAGTACAAAAGTAAACCACAAAATTGAAAGTGAAATAAATGCTTCTAGTTTATAAAGATTATGCTTTTGCATATTTGTGATGGACAGAGAGGATAGACCTCCTTGAAACAGTGACACTTGATGATAGAATAATGTTAGAGGTCAAGAGGTCAAACCCTATCCTTGATCTACGAGGAGATGGAACAGCAGAGTGAGGTACCCTGGACATGTTCGTGGTTCATGGTAGCAGAGCTAAATCACAATCCAGATTCGTGACGGCTTCCATTAAAAGACAGATTGCTCAATAGGAAGATTAGCAGCAATAGTTCAACTGACCATTAGACAGTTCTGGAACAATCCCTGCTCATTTAAACCTCACAGGAGCCTATCAGGTAAGTGCTACCAATGAGAAAACCAAGGGCCAAGGTGGTAAGTAAGCCTTCCTGTCTGCTAGAGCGGTAGAGCCTGGGGTCAGACCCAGGCTGAGTGCTTTAAAGTTAGTTTCTGCAGGTTCCTCAGTAAGCAAAGAATGAATGAAAAAGATGAATGCATTGAGTACCAAATGACTGCACCCGATTTGGCAATACCCTACCCTCTCCACCTCCTTGTCTTTGTCCCCAGCCATAGAGTGAAAAGTGAAAAATGTACCAGCACTGACGCATGCGTTGTTAGCATCTAATGAAAAACATGGCAACTGGCATTGAACTGCCCCAGGTGTACACTCAACTTTTCTGCCCATTGGCTATAAGACATAGGGGGAAAGTCACAGCATCTCCTTAGGCCGTAGGGTTTTTTTTTTTTTTTTTTTTAGTATGTAAAAGAGAAGTAATAACAGTGAACATCTAGGGTTTTGGGAATGAAAATAAGATAACACCATTCAAGACCATTACTATTTTAAGCACTGACACATATTTTTTAAGCCATATTTGGTTTTCTAAATGAATTTGAAGTCGTTTTAATAGTTTTGAAGCCCCCTGAGGGCAAGGAGCTATTCTGTAAACTTCCTTATCGCCGCAGCTTCCAACAGGGTGGACTAGAGTCCCTGTGCCCTGATAGGGATCAGCCCCCAGTCGTGGTTACTGTGTTTGCATACCAAGGGAGGGAAGAATCTTCTTCAAGGCATACTTTCACTGACCCATCCCTCACCCCATTTCTCCTTTTGTAGAGAGAAGGCAACAGTATGCAGAGAAGCTTCTAGCAGCCGCAGAAGATGAACTTTGCTTTAGAGAAAAGTTATCTTGGAAAATAATTGGACTGGTGTCTCCGGCAGACTTTTCCCATCCTGGTTTGTGACCCTGGGCAAATCATTTCATCTCTCTGTGTCCCTGTTTCTCTCCCCTATAAAATGAAGTAGCTACCTGCCCAGATCTCTAGGGGCTCTTGTCAGTATTAACATCCTAATTCCTTTTGGCCTTCAAATTCCTTTCCGACCCCTCTCAGGCTTCACTGTGGGACACCGATGCCAAAGAAATAAGAGGTGCATACAGATTATTAAATATGACGGCACCTATAAGACCATTTGAGTGTGTGTGTGTGTGTGTGTGTGTGTGTGTGTGTGTGTATGTGTCCCATTTTGGTATCTAAACAGACAACCTTTACAGCAATCATTGAGGGGAGCCTTATTGTTTTGATGTGAAAAAATGAGAAAACTGAACTCAGAGAGATTAACATATGTGCCCAATAGCTGTTATGCTATTAGGTGACACTATTTGTGCATAAGATCTGGAATATATTACTAGTCTAGTATAAAGCACAGTAAATAATGTGTATAAAATATCACAGCTTAGCAATGAGATGGGAGCTTGTGAGTGCAATTTACACACTCATCTGACACATTTTCTGTATCCGTATATCTGCGTCTACATCAATATGCCTCTATACAATAGAATATATTTTTAAGCAGTTACTTTTGGTAGAGAGGAGAAATTGAGTAGAGATAGCAGGGCCATTTTTTCATATTTTTTTATTTTAGAAAACATTCCCTATGAGCCTAAAGTCACCCAAAATAGAATGTAAATGTAAATGCACCAATACTCACTGACGTCACTCAAAGTATACGCCATAGTCCTTTGACTATGTGTTCCCACTGAGACACATCCTAGGGAACAGACAGGAACTGAAAAAGCAAAGTGATGTTAGTGACTACATTGGTGACACAGGGTGGCTGACTGTGTGCAGCGTCACTCACATGAGTAACTTGTGGATGTCATTAGAGAGCAGGACATTCACTGTGGGAGGAAGGAATGACAGACACAATACAGATGGTCACAGCTGGAAACCCTGTAACTCTGAACCAGAATAAAAGCTATCTGTGTGATGCATATCACTATGATACATATTCCCTAGCTCTTTACCTTCACAGGAAATACCTGGAAACAGCAATCCAGGGACACTGAGCACTCCCTGTGCTGAGATTGGTATCTCTAACTGCCATTTCTCACTGAGAGAAGCCAGTGTTCCTTGGAGAGATGACCGATTTCATGTCTCAGGCAGGAAATGTACAAGATGAGCCTGGAGTGTTCATCATCCCCAAAAGCAAGGAAGCCATCATAGATGACTGGAGTTGTGTCAAAGGGATTCTGGAGGCAATTTGAAGAGGTTCCCGTTGGCCAAGGATGGAACCATTTGAAAATGATGTCAAATGTTTTAACCTGCGATTTTTAAAGTTTTCATTTGTGTTATTTTATGTGTATGAGTGTTTTGCTCATGTGTATATCTGTACATTATGTGTATGTCTGGTGCCTGTGAGGTCAGAAGAGGGTATTGGATTCCCTGAAACTGGAGTTATGGATGGTTGTGAGCCACCATGTGGGTGCTGAGAATTGAACCTAGGTCCTCCTACCAGGAGAACATGTGCTCTTTGCAAAGATGGCAGGTAAAGCCATCTTTGCAGTACCATGATATTTTAAGGCAGTTGTTAGCCATCTCAGAGACTGTTATAGAACCAACCAGCTATGTGTGTGTATGTGTATGTGTGTGTGTATGTGTGTGTGTGCGTGTGTGTGTGTGTGTGTGTGTGTGTGTGCGTGTGTGTGTGTGTGTGTGTGTGTGTGTGTGTGTGTGTGTGTATTCACCCACATGTGAGTACAGTTGATTGCAGAGATCAGAAGAGGGCTTCTGATCCCCTAGTGCTGGAATTACAGTCAGTTATGAGCTACCTTATGAGGGTGCTACAAACTGAACTCAGATCCTCTACAAGAGCAGTACACACTCTTAACCACCAACCAGATCATGCCACCAACCAGATCCAACCATCATTTCCAAAATGATTGAATAAAGGAAAAAAACTTAACCGCTAATCAGGCTTATCCTTAAGAACTGTGTCTTAGCATGGCTGACTGGTTGACAACAGATGTCTCCCTGAATAGATGAATTCTAGTTATAACAGTAAAACCCAGTGAATATAGAATCTGCCCATCCCCAACCTTCAGCCCCTAATGAATGAATATGTCTAAGCAGTGGTCAATGGCTGCTCAGGAAGAGACAACCAGACACTGGCTACCTCTTGATCAGAAAATCCAGTACTACAAACAAAATGGGTTTAACAAAAGGTGCTGATGGTGAATTTAATGAAAATTCAACATCCAAGTTACAGGAGAGTCAGGGGACATGGATTCTGTCAAATCCCACCACAGATGTGTTGTCATCAAGACTATGGGGCAGGACAACTTTTAACAGGAGCCATGCAGCTGCTTCTACAAAATAATGACAAGAGATTTTTTTAAGGGAGATGGGAGCTGAGGAGATGGCAGGTAAAGACACTTTCCTCAGTCCTGAGGATCTGAGCTTGATCCCTGGCACCTAGCATTCTGTGGTGCACATTTGATTGCACCCCTATAGCAAAATGGGAGTTGGAGACAGGAGAATCATCAGTAAGCTCAAGGGCCATCTAGCCTGGAGAAAACGAAAGAGACCCTGTGTAGAAAACGAAAGAGATCCTGACTTCAGGTGGAAGGCAAGAACCAACTTCTGAACGTTGTTCTCTGATCTCCATATGTGCACAGTGGCATGCACATATGCACATCACAGGCACCCACTTAACTGACTAGTTAATTAATTAATAAAATCTTACTTTTAAAAAAGGGATAACAGAAAAGGTAATCTACAGATTACAAAAGATCCAAGACGCACAGAGGCCATGAAGAGGTGTGGAGTTACCTCAGCTTTGATTCACATGAACAAAAAAATCAGGTTAAAGGAACGATGTTCTTTCTACAAGATAGCTAAGAAAAATACCATGAGTACCTGTTCATTATTTGGTGGTGTCAAATAATCACTGATAGACTACAATACACCCTAATTACAAATAAAAGCGGGTATCAGTACATAATAGGGTTGCATTCTGAGAAACACATCATTAGTAAATTCCATTACTGTGTGAACAGCACAGATATGCTTAGGAAACAATGTGAGTCACTTGACATAACTGCTTCTCCTCCTCCTCTTCTACTTCTTCGGTTTTTCAAGACAGGGTTTCTCTGTGTAGCCTTAGCTATCCTGGAACTCTCTCTGTAGAACAAGCTGGCTTTGAACTCAGCGATCTGCCTGCCTCTGTCTCCCAAAGATTGGGATTAAAGTCTCATGCACTACCATGCCCAGTGTTTGACAAAGCTTCTTGAGCCAATCAAAACACACAGTGAAAGAGATATAAGAGACTATGGCAGTGTAATGTGACACTTTGTTTATGTTTTATGTTAAGACACATTAGCATATTATACATATATATAAAATAATAATAAAAATACAGTGTAGTAAATAGTAGACTATTAACATCATCATTTATTATTAACATGATGCATTATGAGCTGTGCTGTGCAGTTGTAGCCACATGGACGTATTATGGTACTGTCTGCTCTAGTTTCATTCCATTGCTCTAATAAAACACTGATCACAGCAACACGGGGGAGAAAAGGGTCTATCTCAGCTTTTTGTAGGAATCTGGCGGCGGTGGCAGAAGTCAGCGTAGGAGCTCATGGTACAAACTAGAGGCAGGAACCATGGAGAAGCACTACTCACTTTGATCCCAGGCTCACACTCGGCTCACTTTCTTATACTTCCGAGAACTACCTGCCCAGGGTTGGTACCATTTGCAGTGGGCTGAGCCTTCCTACTTCAACTAATAGTCAAGCCTAGACAGACCGGCAAGCCAAGGTGATCCAGGCAATTCCTGGATGGAGGCTCTTCTCTCAGGTGACTGTAGGCAGAGTCAAGTTGACAATTGATGATATTACCCTTTATATTACCGGCAAAGCAACAGGCTTATCTAGTCTAGCATTGCCACAGACACATGAGCGGCTTGACATGAGAAAGGGTACTATAATGGTTAGTTTAGCTGTCAATTTGACACAAACTAGAATCATCTGGAGAGTCTCAGTGAGGGATCATCTAGCTCAGCTTGGCCCATGGGGAAGTCTGGAGTGGGGACTGTCTTGACTACACTAATTGGGGTAGGAAGACCTACCTTGAATGTTTGAACGTGACCCAGTGCCACTTCATGGACTGGGCCCTGGAGTGAATGAAAAGGAAAGAATGGGCTGAGTATTGGCATGTGTGCATTCATTCATCCCTCCCTGCTTCTTTTTTGTTTTTAAGTCCACAGATCAGTTTATTAAGATGGAATCACTGCTATTACATGCAAGAGAAGCTACTTGCCGTAATCGATAAGGTTCTCAAGAACTTATGATACACATTAGAAACAAATGGTTCAAAATCACAAGGAACTTTTCCTGATGCCCTGTGACAAGGCTGAGGTGGATGAATCTGCGTATTCAGTTCAAGCTGCTGAAGAGTTTGTGGGCCACACAGTGACCCCGTGCATGCAAGAAGTCAGAGAGCTCCCCTGTACAATCCTCTCCTGTCTGTGATCGGGAAGATACACGTTTATCACAAAGCTCTAGTCGCTCTCGGGCCTCTGCACACTTCTCCATCTGCTCACATTGCTCTCTCACTGTTGTTGAGGGGCCCACTAATTCTTCCTCCTCTTCTTCCCCTTTGGGGTCTCTGGATCCAGTAAGCATCTTTCGTGTGTCCTCTAGTCCCATGTCCCGATGCTGTTCGGGATTCAACACCAGGAGAAACAATCCCTCCCTGCTTCTTGCCTTTGGATGCAATAAAGCCCAGCTGTGACACACTCCTGCCACTGAGACTGCTCTGCAGTAATTTGTGAACTGAATAAATCCTTTATTCCCTAAGTTTCTTTTGTTGGGGTATTTTATCAGAACATTAAGTAGTTAGGACACCATTAGGCAACAGCTCCCTTATAATTCTAAGAAAACTCCAATACACATATGTCCTTCACCAGTCTTGTTTGTAATCTTTACCTCTTTAAGTATGATGATGTGTTGATTTTAAGGGCCCTTGCCTTATAAAGAACAATCAGCCTGAAATATATACAGATATACATTTTCCTCATAATAGTATAGGGGAAAGAGAGCGTGGTTATAGATGGAAAACCTTTGGCTGTGAAATGATGGTGGAGTCTGTTACGTGGCTTCCTTTTTGAGTAAATTTAGAATCCTAATTTTAAAAATATAAAATCCAGGCTTTCAAAATGTCTTTGTGGATAAAGGTGACAGCCACCAAACCTAATGACCTAAGTTAAGTCCCCAGGACCCACATGGTGGAAGAGAGAACTAACTCCTACAAATGGTCCTCTAACCTCCACACACACTTCATGGTTCATACATGCACAAAATCAGCAAATAAATTTAAAGCAATGTTTAAAACTATAAAGCCAAGCTCCCACCTATGCCACTGATGGATAATTCTAAATGCTTGGCCTTTATTTTTGTGGCTCCTGTGTCCAGGGAGCTGACAGTGATTCATGCACCATCCTGGGACAGCAGAGGCTTAAGTCAAAAAATCCTGCTTTTCTCCTCTCCACGTTTGTAGAACCATCCATCTTCAGAGCCGGGTCTCACTCTACCCCAGGGTAAGAGCACAAAATGAAAGGCCTGAAAACAGGTGCCAAAATTCTATTCTCAGCAGCAGAAATCAATGATCCTCTGCAGAGGCCAAGGTGGGAAAGGAGCCCTCCACACCCAGCCTGCACTGCTGAGAGGTAAGTGAGCTGTCTGCCTCTCTTCCCTTATCTCCTTCACAGTGCAACCCAGGTGAGCTGTGTGCTGATCCTGGCCCCCTGGAGGTCCCATGGGCTCCTGCGATGGCAGATGAGGAACTGGTTACCTGTTTAGAGCCCTTCTTTTCCAGGGTCTTCACAACCTGTGACCTAGTTTTCTCTAACTGTGCATGGATCACCCACATGGTCTGTGGGACAACATCTACCAATCTTCCTTTTCCGTTTTTTTCTCCACTTGTCCACCCACCTGCAAGCCACCCCGTCTCACACACTATAGTCAGAGTGACATTCTCAAAGCCCAAGCCTTGCTGAATCTACTCACCCTGACTTACCATCTATTCCTCTGAGACTGAACACCCAAAGAGTCAACCCAGCTTTAAAGGCATGTCTGTTGACACTTCCTGGCTGCACCTCACGCCACAGCCTTTCATCGTTTTCTAGGCCCTCTAGCTTTAGGAAATGAAGGATGGCAAAAACGTTGCATATGCTGAGAATGAAAATATCAGCATGACTGACAAAGGTCAGAGGCACCAACCGACACTGTAGTCTTTGTCCCAAGAGATATCTGGAGAAGGCTGTTGAGAGCAGCCAGTGGACTACGCTTCTCAGAGCCAGAAGGTTTTGACCTTACTGCCATCCTCCTCTTTCATTCCCAAACCTGGATAATAACTCTCATAAAACACCTTAAAATCTCATTTCTAAGAAGTAAATTCTTTAAGATACAAAAAAATGAGTAAATCAGCCTCTTTTTCCCCCCGTCCTTAATGTTTGAACTTGGCCTAATCCTTGAACCTGGGCTGTAAATTATAGTCTTTAAACTGTGAAACTTCCAAAGCCACAAAAGCATATATAAAGCTATCGTTCAGACACTGAGGTGTGTGTGACTCTCTCTCCCCTGAGGAGGCTGCACTATGCCTTGTGTATATCTCCACAATGGTGTCCTTTGTGTGAGGGTCTCCCATCTCCTCCCCTCTTCTCTCTCTCCTCTCTCTCTCTCTCTCTCTCTCTCTCTCTCTCTCTCTCTCTCTCTCTCTCTCTCTCTCTGGCCCTTGCATAAGTCTAAGGTGTTGTCTATCTCATTTCTACATAATAAACTCAGTAATTTTCCTTCACTCTCGCTTGTCCAGAAATTCTTTCCTGTGGCATCGTCAAAGTCCCCTACTTTACCTGAGTGGAACTCCTCAGGTTGCTGGTGGTAGTGTGGGGTGCATCTGACGTTCCTTGGGGTTGGTTCTGTGTTGTTTGGTATGCATGGTTTAGTGCCGACTTTTTGATAGGGCTTTGTGTTGCCCTAGCTGACTTACATTCTCTATGTAGCCCAGGATGAACCTGAACTCCTGATCCTCCTGTCTCTGCCTCCTGAGTGCTGGGATTATGGACATGCACTACTACCCCTGGCATTAGCTGACATTTGAAAGCCTTGCTTGTCCTCAGTTACAAATGTCATGTTTACCACCTGCCTAGACTAACTGCGGTCTCTCAGGAAACTTCCCCAGAACTAGGCAGTCACTGAGATGCTGGAGAGAAAGCATTCTATGGTTTCAAGGTTTCCCAGATCCCACTTGTCCTTATCCATGATGTCCACTGGCCAGAGATCAATGTTGAGCATCTTATTTGCTGTCCTCCAACAGAGAAGAAGGATGAATTAGAATATGATCATGTAGGGATCACATGGAGACTTAGGAAGAACATGGCCACGTACCGACTAAATCCAGGAGACCTCTGAGGAAACCTGGACCCCATACGTCCAGCCTCCAGAACAGAAAATCAGTCTGATGCTTAGAGCCACCCAATGGCAGCCCAAGGAAATGGAGGCACGTGGGAACATGCTGCTAATGGCTAGCATGCAGAGTGATGTGGAGTGACTTCCCAGGCTGGGCTAGAAGAAATGCAAAGGCTTCCACCTGGCCCTCTCCCCCACAGCACATACCCTGGGACCCAGGCCATCATGAGCAAATCAGAGCCATGGAGAGGGTGGGTGTCCTGGCCAGAGCCCCAGTGAAGGCCCCAGCTGACAGCCAGATATAATTGTGAGGTGGGTGAGTGAACAAAATAGGAGCAGTTCCAGCCCAGCCACCCCAGCTGAGAGACGTGCTGTTCCTGCCGAATCCTGGCCAAATTGCCAATTCGTGAGCAAAATAAATGTTGCTGTTTTGAGCCGGTTACTCTTGGGGCATTTTTTAAAAGCAGCAGTGGGTAAAAGGAGTATTCATCTGGAGGTATCAACAGCTTCTTTTGCTTCCCTGACTTTAAGGAGTATTTCTTCGCCCACATTTGGAAAGTTGCAATAAAATCCTTCATCAGTTGTATTATATTGGCCTCCCCATTCCAGGGGGTAAAAGTAAGGAACCATGGTTTACACTAATCAACGTTTGTACTAATTCATACTAACAGTAATGTCTGCATTTGCCACGATTTTAGCTAAAGTGGAGGGAGAGCTTTGTATAAGTAAGCAGGTCAGTGATTAAAAATGGTGATGGATATGTGGAGAGTTTGTGCATATAGCTTCCCAGGGCTGTGACAAAATACCCGAGATAAATCAGCCACAGGGAGGAAAGGCTTATCTGGTTCACAGAGTCTATGGACTCTCCCAGTTGTTTTGTGCTTATGACAGACAGCATAGCATACCTTGGCAGGAATGTCCACTCACGTCAGGTAGCAACAAGGGCGAGGAAGGGGCCAGGGTGCCAATATGCCCTTCAAAAGCATGCTCCCAGTGGCCTGATTTCCTTTGATCAGTCCCCACCTTTTAAAGGCTCCACCGCCTCCTAAAATGTTCAAGAGAATTGTGATCAACTCACAGCATCTATAGGCAATGTGTGTTCACTCTTAAAGCCAGAATGGATTTCACATTCGGTTGCCTTTCTATGGCTGTGAAACTCAGATCAAAAGCAACTTAGAGGAAGATCCAGTTTATTTCAGTTTATACTACCAGGTCACGGGCCATCATTGAAGGAAGTCAGTGCAAGAACTCAGGGCAAGATCCATGGAGGAACATTGCTTGCTGACTTGCTCAGAGGCTCAGGCTCAGCTAGCTTCCTTAGACAGCCTAGGACTATCTTCCCAGGGAATGACACCACTCACAGTGGACTGGATCTTTCTACATTAATTGACAATGGAGATAACCCACATCGAGAGGCATGCCCAAAGCAAATTATGTAGGTAATCCCTCAAGTGAGGCTCTCCTGCCAGATGACTGTAGGTTGTATCAAGCTGACAGCTAAATCCAACTAAGACACTTTACATCCAATATTCTGCCCCATCTCCAAGGCAAATCTAATGCATCACATTGAAGAATAATGCTGATGTCGTCATCAAACATGAAGAGTTGGGAGGAGAAAGAGGATTTCATCACCTGCTACACAGGAGAATCTTTGAAGTCTACCCTAGATATTGCTACTTTCTTTATTGTCTTTTTTGCATGTGTCTATGAATATGATTGCCATGCATGTGTGGTTCTCATTTGTGTGAGTGTGTGCATGCATGTACAAGTGCAGGTGTACATGTGTGCACAAGTACATAGAGGCCACAAGAGGCTGAGATGGGGAGTCTTCCTTGATCACTCTCCAACTTACACATTTAGACAGGATTTCTCACTTGAACCCAGAACTCACTTATGTAGCTAGTCTAGCTAGAAAGCTCTCTCTAGGGATGGATGTCTTATTGCCTTCTAAGTGCTATCTTCCCAGGGAATGACACCACTCACAGTGAACTGGATCTTTCTACATTTATTGACAATGGAGATAACCCACATCAAGAGACATGCCCATCTGACACTTACGTGGGTCTGACAATCTAAGGCAGCAGGGAATTTACCCTCTACGCCATTTCCCCAGCCCATCACCTTTCTTTTTTGTTGCTGCTCTTTGAATGTTTTGAAGGAAGATCTCCTGCAGTCCAGGCTGCCCTTGAACTCCAGCTCTTCCTGTCTCCACCTTCCAAGTGCTGGATTATTGGCATGGACGACTGTGTCCAGCTAATATTCACCCATTTTTTCCCTCTCTCTCTACCCTCATACTCTATTTTTTTTCCTTTTTCTTTTCTTTTTTTTTTTTTTTGCCAGAGCCTCGATATGTTTTCCAAGTTGACCTTGGATGAACTCACTCTGAAGCTCAAGAAGCCCTTGAGCCTACAATCCTCCTGCCTCAGCTTCTGGGATTCCAGGCTGGTGCCATTAGTCTTGGCAACATCACTACTTTCTCTTCTAGTCTTGTTACAATTACCCATTCACCCATGTGGCCCTTCTTGTCTTGTCTCCACCCTTGCAAGGATGAAGTTCCCCTCCCTTCAGTTCGCAGACTATACTGGCACAACCCAAAGCTCCAGGCAACAATCTGGGAACGGCTTCTTCCCGAACTCCACCTCACAGGCTCCGGGCCCCACACCCTGCTCTCAGCCCCATTTTGATGTTCTTACTCATGTTACTTGTTTCTGTTTCTTGCCCCCTTGGAGCTCAAGGAACTGGCAGTAGTTGTACTGTTTTCTCTCCTCTTTGCTGCCCTGAAGAATGTAGGCAAGGCAGCCCTCCTCCAGAGAGCCGGGTGCCAAAGTCAACAGTGGGGCAGAGAGCCTGGAGCCTGTTGTCCTGCGCACGCCGTCCCAGTCATACTGCGGCAATGTCCTCGTGTCTACACAGCCCTCAAATAGCAAGGCGCTGGGGCAGGCACTAGACGGATACTCACAGCGTGCCAGTCATCATTCACATTGCTATAAAGAGGGTATGAGCCTCAGCTCAGGGGCGGGCACACTACAATGATCGATCCAATGGGTGCCGCCAGTGGGTGGTGGGTGTGAGCTAGAATAGATTGACAGGAAACCGAGGGGACATGAGAAGGGAAGGAAGCCCCTCATCCTGGGGTGTAGCTTGCTTCTTTTGCTGCCTGGGAGTCAAGAAACTCCCTACCAACAAGACAGGTCAGCTAGTGAAAGCTGAATTCTAACCCCAGAACCCCTAAGGGAGGTGGAGAGAACTGATGCCGGAAAGTTGTCCTCTGATCTCCATGTCTGCAGTGGCATATGCACCCCCTTGCCCACGCACATGCACACACACACACACACACACACACACACACACACACACACACACTAAAAGGTAACTCAAAATTTTTAAAGAAAAAGTTCAACCCAACCCATAAGGTCAAAATTGCCTCCAGAGACAATGTGTATTTTCCCAAAGTCATCTTGAATAACTAATAATAAATACTTAGCTGTGGCCAGAATGCTTGTAACCTGGTGTTTTACCCCGTTAGCATTTTGCTTGTCTCTAATGCTTAACAGTACACCACAAAAAACTACTTTACAATTTCATCTACAAAAGAACATTCTTTGAAAAAATAAGCCATCACATATATTCTTAATATTCAGATTTTCTTTTTATTTCAAGCTTCTCTTCATCTTTGATCCTTGTTACATATTATTACATCCACTAAGGAACATAGCTTAGCAAGCTGCAGAATCATATACAAGCAGTTGTGGACACTGGAGCAGACGCTCTCCAGGAGCACACACTCCCATCTGAGGTTGTGTATGACCCTTTTCCTATATTACTCCATCTGAAAACTTAGAGAATTCACCAATTTTGCTTTACTCTGGCTCATTCTGAACTTCTCTTCTGACATGGCGTCAAGGATCCAGCTTCATCCGAGTGGAGGTACTTGAGGCAGAAGAGAATTCCTCAGGCTGCTGGGCTGTCTCTCTGTCACTGCTGACATCTTGAGAAAGGAAACTCTTCCCCAGAGAGGCACTGAAACGGGGCAATTCTACCAGGAATTCACAGCTTGCATCTTACCTTGTGGCAAGCATCATGCCAAGGGCTTTGAATACCTCGATTAATACACAGAACAACCTGATGAGCAGACACCATTGTTACTGCCATTTTGAGGCTCGAGGGAAACCACATGACTAAAACAGGACTTCGGAGCAGATGAGGTCTGTCTTTTCATTATCTCCTAGATGGTACTGAAACATCCACAAGAATCTTGTCTCAGTCTCCTCGGCACACAATGAAAGCGTAGCTTCTATGGTACTTGCTACCTGCTCATGCTTTAAGGCAGGGTCTCTCTTCTATTGCACACACCAGTGCAATGAAGACAGCATGTTCATTGTCCCTGTGAAGTCCACCCACTGCAATGGATCTGAAAGGTAGACAGAGAGCAACAAGCTCAATGAAATGAGAGGATACCAAGGGTGCATGGATGTAGCACAAATCTTAAAAGGTCTTATTAATAAAAAACAAACCCAGGAGCCAGGTATTGGGGTGAATGCTGAATGATCAGAGAAACAGAACAAGCCACAGCCACCTCACCTCGCCAATTCCTCAGCTGATCCTGTTTCCTCAGACTGGAAGCCTCTGTGTCCTCATCCAAATAGATCTCAGCTGAACTGCTGCTCAAAAGCCTTAAAGCTTCACCAGCTCTAGTTCCTGGTTTTTACATCTTATATACCTTTCTGCTTTCTGCCATTACTTCCTGGGATTAAAGGTGTGAGTCACCATGCCTGACTGTTTCCAGTGTGGCTTTGAACTCACAGAGATCTGGATAGGTCTCTGCCTTTGGAATGCTAGGATTAAAGGTGTGTGCCATCATTTTCTGGCCTCTGTATCTAGTGGTTGCTCTGTTCTCTGACCCCAGATAAGTTTATTAGAGTGCACAATATTTTGGGAAACACAATACCACCACACATAGATGGATAATTCCAGAGGTCTGTGAGTCTGCCATGTCTGGTAGACAGGTTGGCTGGTTTTGGCTTGATTTTGTTTTATATGTTTTTGTTTGTTGGTTGGTGGGGCCACACATGATGTCAGAAGACAGCTTGCATGAGTCATCCTCTCTTCCTATTGTGTTAGTCCTGGGGATCAAAATCAAGTCATCAGGCTTGGCAGCAAGAGACTGTACCTGCTGAGCCATCACATTGATTCTCAACTTCGGTTTTCAAGACAGAGTTTCAGCTATACAGCCCAGGCAGGCCTCACACTCACAATCATCTAGTCTCAAACTCCATAGAGAGAGGGGACTAAAGCTCTGTACACTATGCCTCCCTAGCTGCGGATCTGAACTTCTTTCTCTTCTGTACTGATCACACACAGATGAGGCATTTAGCCCACACTGCTTTTTAAAAGAAGGTGTATCTTGAAAGATACACATTGTGTGTGTGTGTGTATCTGTGTGGATATGTACACAGGAATGCAAGCTACCCTCAGAAGCTAGAAAAGGACATCCAATCCCCTGTATCTGGAGTTGCAGGTGGTTATGAGCTGCTCGACATGGATGTTAAGAACCAGGCCCAGGACCCCCTGGAAGAGCAGTACCCACTCTGACTGCTAAGAAATCCTTCGACGCCCTCCATTCTCTGCTTTAGTGTGCGCAGCTCTCTCCAAACCCCTGCATGTCACTTCTTGTCATCTTTAGACATTGACACTCTGCTTGTCCTGAGTTATACCGAATTCTACTTCACTTAATACACAACTCCAAATTCATCTTCCTAATGGGGATGTCAGGTTCTATGTACTGTGCCACAGAAGAGCCAAGCACTCTTTGTATGACCCTCAGGGGTAGGAAAGTACCCTTACTGTGACTTTGTAAATGTCACAATCACCCCACCCCCAGGAGACTGCCCAGCTTCCAGGTCATCACACATTTCCCAGTACTGACTTCCAACATCTTTGCCAAGTGAAAACAGGATTATTTTTTTTATTTGCATTGCAAAATAAATCCTTTGCACTGCAAAGCACAAAATACACTCAAGTCCAACTTATATGGCCAGAATGCACAATAGAATTGATCTGCATGATAATGTTTAGGATGGTCAGGATGTGAGGCATAGAGGTAAATTTTATCAAGTACTTGCTAAGTACTGAGCACTCTGATAAGCACTTTCTATAATGTCAGTGCCATCCTGAGAGGGAGTCACTGTTGCTAAACTATTTCTAGAGGAGGAAGCATTGGACAGAGAGGCAGAGTAGCCTGCTGCAGGACTCCCAGGTCCTCAGAAGCAGAGCCACAGCTGCCCCACTATTGAAGTGGTCAGGCATCCATGGGGAGCTTTCGGTGACATTTCAGTCTTTCCATTACCTTAGTGTGACTTCAGACCTTCAGTTACTCAATATTAAAGTTTGGAAACTCACCTTCTTTCTGTAGAAAAAAAGTAGAAAGAGAGAGAGAGAGAGAGAGAGAGAGAGAGAGAGAGAGAGAGAGAGAGAGAGAGAGAGAGAAAGAGAGAGAGAGAGAGAGAGAGAGAGAGAGAGAGAGGAAAAACATAAGAAGTGGAGGCTGGGGGGAGGCAGTAAGATGAGGAAGGCGAAGAATGATGCCTTGTGGAACTGTAGGGTCAGCTGGGTAAACATCCCACACTGTCAGGTACTGTGGCAATCTTTATGGTGGTTCCTCAAAGAATGGAAAACACAACTACTGTATGATATGGATACACACCCAGAGGAATCCAAGTCAGCACACCAAGAGATACTTCACATCGGGAGACAGTTCACAGCCATGCTGATTGCAGCACTATTCACCATAGCCCAGATATGGAATCATCCTGGGTATCCATCAGCAGGCAAATAAAGAAATGTGCTATATATCACACACACACACACACACACACACACACACACACACACACACACTCACTCACACTATGGAGTATTGTTCATCGCAAAGAACAAAATTGTGTTACTTGTGAAGAAGTGGATAAAACTGGAAATCATTGGTTTAAAATAAACTAGACTTAGAAAGACAAATGCCACATTTTTTGTCATATGCAGAAGCTAGATTTTTAAAAATATTAAGACATGAAAATAGAAAGGAGATGATTCAGGGAAAAGAAAAGAACCAGTAGGAAGAGTATAGGATGATAAGAAAAGGTAATAAAGAAGTGGAACAAAAAAATGAAAAAAATATGATCAGTATTCCAATGATTCTCACCAATTGGTCTTTGGGTCCAATGAAGTCAGTCTACTCGCGTGAAACCTGAATCTGGCCACTTCTGCTTCCTGGGCACCTTTAAAAGTCCATGGCACTAAAGCATGGGCTGTGTTTGGAGCCTCCTGACTCATCTTCTCCCCGATCCTCTCCCTAGGTGGATCAGGGCTGCCATGGCACCCGCAAATAGGGGAGGCCCAGTGGCCGGCAAGGACAGAGGATTAGTGTCCAACAGTAATACCTCAGTGAAACTGGGGCAAGACCTACAGCTGGGATGTTAGATGAGGAAAGAGGAAGAACTTAAGTCTCCCGCGTTGGGAGTTCTCGGGATGTCTCCTTGGTTACCTCCTTCGTGAATCCTGGGAAACGCTGCACACCACTCTGTCAGATACATAAGGGGCTGACCTTAATCTCAGTGTAGACAGCCCTCTTTTGTTATTTCTCTAAGCGAAGTAGAGGGTTAGTCCTCCTCCCTTTCTCTTCCTCAAGCTTGCTAAGGAAGCTTGATTTGATCCCATGACTGTTATGGATTAATAAATTATAGGCTCGGTAGAAAGGAGCTGACATAAATTACACTTCAGACAAGCTTTATTTGGAGAGTTATAGCCATTTCAGATAACATCATGGGAGTCCTGAAGGGGAGGGAACATTTAATTTTGGAACATAAAAAGGAGTTTCCAAAGTTGAGCAGGAGCTTTCACACCATAGGTTTAACTGGGGTGCCAAGAGTCAGGAGAAGACACTGGATAAGAGTAAAATTATAATTTCAAGTTGCTTTGGTGGGATGGAAAGGTGGCTCAGAGGGTGACGTCACTTGCCACTATGCTGATGGTTATTCTCTGACCTCCACAAGCGTGTGCATCCGCAAATCTGTGAGCACACATGTGCATGCAAGAGCACATATGCACACAGTGATAAATAAATAAATATATAATTTAATTTCAAAATTAAAAGAAAACAAAGTTGTATTAGGTCTGGGCTTCAGGGGGCCTGGGCTCACTCTCAGCTGCAGGGGGGAAGGAGAGGCCACATCAGGCCTTGCTTATCAGCTCCATCAAGAGAGAGCTGCATGGACCTTGGCCTGACATGGGGGAGAAAGAGTGAGCTGGGGAATCTATGAGCTAATGCTTACCAACTCATGTTTTTGAACCAGGCTCTTGCCTCATTTTGAAAACCGCTAGGAAAGTGCAAGCCCAGCAATGGAGATAATCTACTACATCTCAGTATCGATGGCCACCCAATGGCTGGCTCTCCTTTTACTGAGTCTGTACTCTGGGAGAAATTCATAACTGTTTTCTCAACTCTGAAATGGGACTATCGATGGTGGTAAAGATTGGATGCTGTGCCCCACGTGAAAAGTCACCACACCTGGCTCAAAGAAGACGCTGTTTCAAAGAGAAGCATGGAGGTGTAGTGTGGAGATAGCAGCAAGAGCAGCAGGAGGAGGGGGTGGCGTTGTCTAAACTGGAATACACGAGGGAAAGTTCCACCACTCACTACCTTCCCAGGAAAAGGAGCACTGGATGGCAAGCTGACAAAAGACAAATAACACTTGCTAATAGTTCGCTTGAGTTACGTTCCAGTGTCTTCCCTTACACATTAACTTCTTCTCTCTGAATCCTTGAAAGAATCCCATGAAGGAGGCCCTACTAATGGCTAATGGCCTGCATTCATGGTTGAGGGAACTGAGGTTCATAAGGTCAAGGCAATTTGACCTACAGTTGTCGGTCCAGAAGGCCACCCAGCCAGGACCCAAATCATCCCTCTCGCTCCATAAAGCTCAAGTGGGGAACTCAGCAACCCTCTTCCCAACCTTCCCAACCTCCAAAACCACAAGGTCAGCAGGAGGCTGGGCTGGAGGGAGGTCTGGAGGTTGGGAGTGGGCTCAGCTTTTGTCTCTCAGAATCCATGGATCATGACCCTGGAGTGAGTAGACAAGCCTGTGCTGAGCAGGGCTGGTGCAGAGTTTGCTATCGGCTTCATTTCATCAGGCTGCTGGCGCCCGGCACAGGAAATTAAAAGCAACTCATAGATCACAGAGCTCAGTGCCAAGTGATCTCAGACAGAACCATCCCCCGTCCCTCCCTGCTTCTCCTTGGGCAAGAGCATGGCTTGCCTGTCACTGTGGGTGGCTGAATTTGTGCAGGGGTTGCTGGGCTAAGCTGTCATGGTCTTTAGTGCCCCACAGGCAAACAAGGAGGCCCTTCCTTCCAAGCCCCCTCCATACAGTGGAGTGTGTGTGTGTGTGTGTGTGTGTGTGTGTGTGTGTGTGTGTTCTATTTCTTGGTTCTGCTTTTTTTTGAGACAGGGTCTCTTGTATCTCAAGGTTGCCCTCGAACTAATTATGTAGCTGAGGATGAATTTGAGCTTTGATTCTCCTGCCTTTACCTCCCAGATGCTGAGATTATCATCATGCACTACCACCCAGTTTATCCAGTGCTGGGGATGGTACCCAGGCCTGCGCATGCTAGGCAAGCTTTCCACCAACTGAGCTACACTCTCAGTCTCTCCATGGTTATTCTAAACCTAGTCATTATGATATCCCTACCTGCCTCAGCCAAGGGTTGAGGAGATGACCACACGGGGTCCCTAGGTCTTCTCCCTGAGTTCGGTCTGTGTGGAAGCCTCCATAATAGAGCAAATGCCTGGACTGTAGGACATGACTGACATGGTGCTCATCCCTGTCCTTTGAAACCCCAGGCTACATGCAGCAGACAACTGTCATTCCTGCTTACCCTTCCAGGGAATTCCCAGTATTTTACTTCAGTTACTTGTTCCCTGCATGCTTGAGTTAGGGCCCTCTGCCTGGAATTCTCTCCCCTTCTCTGGAATTCTATTACCTGTTATAATGGTCAATGTTTTGGTCAACCTGACTATGTTTGGAGTAGCCATGAAGGGGCTGGGAATGTCCCTCAGCTGGTAGAGTGCTTGCTTAGCATGTTCAAAGACTTGAGGTCTTTCCCAGCAATGCATAAACTGGCTGTGGTTGCAGTCTCACCATCCTGTGGGTCTTCCCTTTGCCAAGAAAAGCAATATGCACCCCACTCAATCTCTCTCTGCTCACTTTGTCCCAAACTACTTTAGCATGAGTTATAGAGGCAGACAGTGAGAGAAAGTTCCAGAATTCTCACCACACAAAAATGCAATGAACATAATGATATCCCTGTTCTTAAGAGGTTCAACCAAGACAAATCCCAGCTTCTAGCCCCCCAGCCCCCTCCCCACTCTTATATTCCTCTTCTTTAAAGGCCCTCACTGAAATTCCCTACTCATTTTTCGTCAAAAGCACTGGTCCTATCTCACTTTGTCTTGGGCTAGCATTGTCCCCAGGGCTGTAAGACAAGACTTGACCCAAAGAGAATTCTGATATTAGCACAGTGTCCATTCAATGCTATGATTTCTACAACATAAGGTTGGAGAAAGGCAGGCTGGAGAGATGGCTCAGCCGTTAAAGGCTAGGCTCACAACCAAAAACATAAGGTTGGAGACAGGCCACACGACCATTTGTGGCTGCTCCCAGGCATAAAAGTAATGGCTCTGGATGCAGGAAGTGCTCTTATCCCTTTACATTAATACATGTTCAAATAGAGGCAGTGTTCATCCCTGTAAAAGCTCAGGCCCTTCCACAGCCCATGATTATTTTCACCTAGAGCTTTCTATAGTAATGACAAGGAGAATTGTTCTTCCTTGTCACTTTGTGTATGTTTAAGTTTGGCCCCTAGCCATCTGGGACCCTGAGGATGTGAGGTCTGTGTAGAGTTTGCCCTTCAGTCTATTCACCAAGCCATGAACTCAGTGTTACACCCTGACTGGATGGTGGAGACATTGGCGTGTTCACTACCCAGAACTCAATTCTCCTTGATAATCATTCATTCACTAAACATACAAAATTCCATCTCTAGGCCAAGAATTGGGGACAAAAGCAAAATAAGAGACAGCTATTGTCTGTAAACGTCTGTGTGTCTAGCAGAGCATGCAGGGAGGAAGCAGAGAGAGATTCAGAAGAGGGAGACGTTCCAGATCACATAGTCACATAGCTATGAAGAACCTTGTACAACTAAAGCTTTGCCAGCTACTTGGGATTTGGGGAAAATGAAATATATCTCTACAGAGAAAAGAAAGCAAGTTATCTCTGAGAGTTTGACAGTGTGTTGGGAGCCAAGAGGGCAGGCGAAGTGGATCAGAACCTGGTAGAGTGGTCAGCACATAGTGTCACTCAGTGAGTGTCCATCAACTGGATGTTGGGAAAACAACCACAGAGTGTGACATGTGCTGTGACAAACACAAACGAGCCTTGTGTCTATGTGGAAGTCAAAGGGTATCCTCAATAGAGGGGATGTCATCTGAACGTGGCCTGAGCAGCAATGTTGACGCTCCAGAAGCAAGAGAAGGACCAGGACTTCAAAACTAAAGATAAACATACACAGAGGTTCCACGGCACAAAGAACAGTAAGTAGGGGATGGATGGAGAGGAGAATAGAGTGGGGAACAGGCTAGGGTCATGGGGACTGGTGAGGGTAAGCCGTGAGATTAAGAGTTCAAGAGTGACACTGAAGCAGATCGTCCTTTGGGGTAAGGGATTTATTAAGAATGATTGACAGGGGCTGAAGGGAGAGCTTTGCAGTTAAAAGCACTGACTGCTGTTCCAGAGGACTGGTGTTTGACTTCCAGTACCCACATGGCCACTGTCAACCATCTGTAGCTCCAGTTCCAAGGGATCTGATGCCCTCTTCTGGTCTCTTCAGGCATTGCATGCATGTGGCACACAGACTCACAGGCCGACAAAATGCTCATACAAATAAAATAAAACTAAAAACATGCTTGAAGAGTTATTGACACCATAGACAGACAATCAGACAGACAGCATGACAAAGGCTCTGAAAGGATGTCCAACCCGCAAAGCTAAATGGGGGTTCCTTCTTACAGGTTTCAAAGAGGGTGGGAGGCCCACGGCATGCCAGTGATGAGTAGGTCACAGTACCAGCTTACGGTTAGGTTGTCTGTGATTCCCAACGAAGAGGGAGGAGGGAAAGGTTTATCTCTTTAGTCAATGTGTGTCAAGCATACAGGATGTGCCTGCTTGCCTGGGCTAAATTTCACAGGCAGACTCTCTTGGTAGGAAGCCTCTCATTTCCCTGTAGCAATGAGAATTAGAGTCAGCTGTGAGGATAGAGAGATAGAGATAGAGAGATAGAGAGATAGAGAGATAGAGATAGATAGATAGAGAGAGAGAGAGAGAGAGAGAGAGAGAGACAGACAGACAGACAGACAGACAGACAGACAAAGGGTGAGTGTGACCTGAGCAGCCTCTAACCTAAACTTAACGATGGGCTGTGAGCTTGGAAAATGGTGTCTGGGCTGTACGGCCTACCATCTTGTATGCCAGCTACTCAGCATGTGAGAAACCACCACCCCCGGCTTCCGGGTGACTGTGGCCCATGTAGCTGAGCTTCCACAGTAGCAATGCACGTCACTGCATCCTCATCTGAGAGCACAGGAGACGGGAATGTGGACTTTCAGATCAAGCAGGCCCCAGGCTCCCATCTCAGCACTGACACCTTCTCCCAGTGACCTGATAGTGAAACAGCTGCACTTCTTTAAGCCTCAGTAATTTCATTTCTGAAATGGAGATCACAATGCTCCCCACAGCCACCTCCAGAGGAGTGTGTAAAAAAAACTGAGTAAGGTCACGGGCACACAATGCTTCATGGAGGGTGTTTTTAAATGACTGTTCTGTTAGTGTTGAAATAACAATTGTTGCCACTGCCATTCTATTTGGAATGGGGATCATTTCCACCCGCCTCCTACTGCTTATGAACAAAGTTAACCCACCTGTTCTGTATTAGTTATCTCAGAATGGTAACTAGATTCAAACTTGACGTTAGAGACCATGTGGCTCATCCAGGTCAGAAGGACACTCCTCGAGTGTATGGCTCAACCTTCCTCAGTTTACTCTGTGGAGCCTGAGGACAGAGAGACCAAAGCTTGCGTCTGTCCCCACAGCTGCTGAGAAAGAGGGGGGCTTAACTCCTCAAGCTCCAGAACCCTGTCCGCATTCCAGACACAGTTGACCACCTCCTGTTTAACATTGCCAAGAGCAAGAGCAAGATTAAATCAAGTTCAAAAGCCAACTTTGCAAAGCCAAGTCCTGCCGAGCATGTGAGTTCGTCTGAGCCCTGCTCTCCCCAGCGGGCCTGAGGGGCCTGCTTCACTTTCTTCACACTCTGTCCAAACCTTCTGCAGGCTGATGCTCACTCTGAGAATAGACCTGCCCTGAAGCCCTCCTGACCCAAGCAAGAGATAAGCTCTCTCTAGGCTCGTGTCAGTTTACGATGGGAACAAGGCCTGGGGATCAAGCCAGCGCTAGCAGGCACCGGAATGTTTTTGTTTCTCCGGGCTCTTGTCCCCAACAGAGGCTGTGAGCCACCTTGACCTCACCCGGACAGGCAATGGGAGAGGTCTCTGCCAAGGGCTGTGGAGCCAGTCACTTATCTGGTGGTGGCTTCATGCACCCAGAGCTTCCCAGAATTCCCCCACTTTGTGAAGGATGCAAGAATGACTGAATCGGGGATGGGTGAGTAGGGAGAAGAGAAGGGTGCTGTGAGGGTTGACTGGGGGAGGAGAGGGAGTATGAGATGACAAGGCAGGACTCTCAGTAGGACGGCAGTGGCTTTTCTTTTCCTGGAACCCATACAGTAGTTCTCCAACCCACTGACATATGCATAATGCTCATGGCCAGAACAAGCCCCTGAGCACTGATCGGCAGCCCTCAGTGAGACTCAGAACACCTGCTGGGCCTACCATCAGAATGACAGAATCCCTTACGCAAAAGAGGCTATATGATGGATCCTGGTTCGCTGCCTACCACTAACCTGACCATGGCTGACCTGTCTCACCCATAGTTAGCTAGGCTGTCAGCCATGGCAGACGTGCATGTATGAGATGGTGACTGACTTCATTCTTCCTATTCCTCAAATGAGGAATGAATACCCAAACCACCTATTTTCCAGGTACCATCTCAGCATTCAATAGCACAAGTGTAGAAGGGGTTTGTCACCTCGGACCTGTTTGTCCTAAGAATTCAATATATGATTCAAATGCTTATTAGCAACAGCTAGCTGCCAAGACTCAAGTTGGCCACTAACTCATCTGTGAGGCAGATGTTACTTTAAACAAATCCATGAGCTAATTAAGACCCTTGGATTCTGAATGCAATCTGGCCTAAAGAGCATTCAGAATTCTAATGGCTCCTATCTTTGAAGGTCAAGACCAGTGGTGTCTTTAGGAATTGAATGGCAATCCCATTTTCCTCCTCATCCCTGATCCATGTTACTCCAAATCTTAGCTCTCGGTCTCTCTCCGTGCTCTATGTCCACTCTTTGCTACAGTGTTAGAGACAAGGGATGGACATCTCCATGCATCATCCACTCATACTAGCCCCAGAAAAGAGGGTTTCTCTCTCCTAGGAATCACGCATGAAATCCAAGGGAAGGACACCAACAAAACAGACCTGGGCATCTCTAAGTGAATCACCTAGGGTACCAGAACTGTATGGTGTCAAAGACCAATAACTTCCCCCTCAAGAAGGATGTGGCCCTTTTCCATGGGAAATGAGTGGGGGATAATTAGGATGGAACAGAGGAGGCAAGGGATGGGTATCTGTTAAAACAGAGAGGGCAAAAGAAAGACATGAAAAACAAGATGTAACCTTCATTCAAAAGTCTCCCTTGATTGTTTCAAATGGCCAGCTTCTTTGGAATATGTAAAGCACATATATATATATATATATATATATATATATATATATATATATATAAAATATTTAATGGAAGGCAACCTTTTCTTATTATTGTTTTGAGACTATGTAGTCCTGACTATCCTGGAAATCACAATATAGACCAGGCTGGTCTCAGATCCACAGAAACCCACCTGTCTCTGCCTCTCGAGTGCTGGGATTAAAGGTGTGCACCACCTTGCCCAGCATGGACTGGAAACTTTTATAGATGTGGTGAGTCAGCACAGAATTGAAATGTACAGATAGAGGACAAAGCAGCAGCTAGCTTCAGGTTCAGCGAGAGACCATCACCCTGAAGGAACCAGACTCCAGGCTTTCCAGGGACTCATAGGAGAAAGTAGAATTGGTTTTCTGAAAGAGAATTGCATCTACTAATGATTTGTCAGGTATAATTCCTTGTTATAGAGTGGAGTAGCCTTCCAGTGACGCAGACCATATTGTGTCTTCCCATTTACAGCAGAAGCAACTGATAGTCAAAGACATTCCAAAAAGAAAATAAATAAATCTTTATTGACAACCTGTCTTAGTTAGGATTTCTATTGCTGTGATGAAGCACCATGATGAAGAGCAACTTGGGGAGGAACATCACTGTTCATCATTGAAGGAAGTCAGGTCAGGAACTCAAGCAGGGCAGGGACCTGGAGGCAGGAACTGAAGCAGAGGCCACAGAGGGGTACTGCCTATTGGCTTACTCCCCATGACTTGCTCAGCTTGCTTTCTACAGAACCCAGGACCAGCAGCCCTTAGATGGCACCACCCACAATGGGCTGGGCTCTTGCCCATCAATCACTACAAAATGCTCTACAGGCTTGCCGACCACCTGATCTTATGGAGGATTTTCTTAATTGAGATTCCCTCCTCTCAAATGCCTTTAGCTTGTATCAAGTTGACATAAAACTATCCAACACAAAACCCTTGTGATGGTTAACATTTAGTAGATTAAGAAACACTTAGGGCACTAGAGGCATACCTCTGGATGTTAGGACATTTCAGGGAGGTTCAACTTGGGTGAAAAGACACACCTTAAATGGTGTAGGGTCCCAGAATGAATAAAAGGAAAAAGGAGGCTGTCAAGATGTCTCACCTGGTTAAGGTACTTGCCTCACAAGCCTGACTACCTGAGTTTGAGTCCACAGTGGAAGAAAAGAACTAATTCTCCGAGGTTGTCCTCTTACCTCCACAAGCATGTTGTGGCATGAGCCTTTACACACACACACACACACACACACACACACACACACACACACACACACACAGTGGGGGGAGGGAGACAAAGACAGAGAGAGAGACACAGAGAGAGAGAGATAATTAGTAACAAATTTAAAAAGGTGTAGGAGAAAGCCAGATTGACAGCAACACTCATGGCTCTCTACTTCCTGATTCACCTAGATGTGAGCAAGCAGCCTCAAGCTCCTGATGCCACAGCCAAGAACCGTTCCAGCTGCTGAGTCTTCCCTACCAACATGGACTGCATCGTCAAAATTTGAGCCTAAATAAATCCTTCACTCTTTACATTGACCATGGCAATACTAGGGAAAGCTAGTATATCCCCACAGCTCATAGGTGAAATGTGAACCCAAGTCTGCTTGATTCCATAGATGGTACTTTTTTTTTACAATGCAGTCTGCCTGACAACTGCAAAATATAGCTCAACCAAGTATGCAAGGGTGAACAATGTCTCCCCCTATTTATAGACAGAACAAAGCTTTCCCCAAGAAGGCAGAATTACCAAGACGGGAATCTGTTTTACTGGGTCCTTCATGAGGACATCTTTTGCTTCCAAAATGGAGGGGACACTAGAAACCAAGGAAATTACTTGTCACAAATGCTACAGCTGTCAAAACAAGGTCCAGAAGGACAATGGATTCAGCAAACGGGGTGCTCTAGTGACCAGCAAGAAGCTGCTTCATGGTACAAAGACCCCACAACAAAGGGTCAGCAGTGAGCCACTAACTGATGACATCTGCATGGTCTGCAGTTACAGTGAAGCAATAATTAAATGATACAGAATAGATAATTCAATAATAATTAAAGAAGGGATAAAACATATGGACACAGCAGCAAAGTTGCACATATGAACTCACTGTGGTTGTGAGAGACTGCAAAAGCCCAGCATGGAGGGGAGAAAGGGGCACAGAGCCTCACCCCTAGCCAAGGAGCTATTTACAATGGATAGTTTGTGGGAGAGGGAGAGCATGTCTTCTTTAAGAGTGTGATCCCTGGTAAATAGCCATGTTCTGTTAAATAGCCACATGCCCAAGAGTATTTGGACAGCATAGATTGGACTTGACGGGTTAAGGAAATAAAAAGAGTTGTGTTGGTAGGGAAGAGGGTAGTAGATATGGGAGAAAGTGGGGAGGGGCGGGTGAGTATGACCAAAATATGTTGGACAAAATTCTCAAAGAATGAATAATTTTTTAATTAAAGAATCAGCATGTAATAAAAACTAATGTGTATCTTACTTGCAGACAGATTTTTTTTTCTTTTTTAGAAAAAACGTGCTGTGAATAACAGAAATAAAATGTCAAGTTAACTTGGCGAGTTGAAATTCTACATGGGAGCAAATGAATCTGGATTTCAGCAGAGTTCCCCATGGGTTTGGGGTGCCTAACCCTCTAGTTTCCCACCTGCTTCTAATGGAACATCTCCTTCCTCCTGTCTATATGTATTGTCACATGCATGTTATAGCTGCTTGTGGTGTTTCATTTCACTGGATACAGAGTTTGCTTGACCCAGTGTGCCTCAATGCAAGCGAGCCAGTCCTTCTCTGAGACTAAAACATATGGATATTAGGAAGGTGTGGTCCCGGACACTAAGTTCTTAAGCTCGAATCACAAAGATGGAAAGAAGCAGAGGCAGCCAGGCTCCATCAACCAAGATTATCAATGACTTAGGCAAAGCAGGATGTCTATCACTTAGACCCTCCAGACAATCAAGGCATTTTCCTTGGTCCTGTGACAGGAGCCCAGTGACAAGTAGGACAGAGAGGACAATCAGCAGACAGAGATGGAGAGGGACATGAGACATTCTTTAAAACTCAGAATCAGCCATGACTGCTCTCCAAATAGGGGTCCTTGGCTTTTACTGAAGAGAATTTGAATTGTATTTCTGAAGCTGGCAACTAGAACAGAACTCACTAGAGGAAACTCCCAGGAATCTACAAGGATGACCCCAGCTAAGACTCCAAGCAATGGGGATATATAGCCTGAACTGGCCACCTCCTGTGACCAGGCAAAACTTCCAGTGGAGGGACAGGAGCACCAATCCAGCCACATAAACTTCTACCTGCAGTCTGTCCTATCTGTGGGATGTGCTGGGGTAAGACTGGTGAAGAGATTGTGGGAGTAGCCCATCAATAACTGCTCCAGCTTCAGACCCATGCCACAGAGCAAGCCACTCTTGACACTGCCTGAGTGCCAGGACCCAGAGACTGGATGGTCTAGAGACCCAAGATAGAACCAAATATGACTGGAGGAAAAAAAAAAGTCAATGTAATGATGCCTAATGATATTCTACTATACTCAGAGATTGGTGCCTAGCCCAACAGTCATCAGAGAGGCTTCATTCAGCCACTGATGGAAACACATGCAGACCCACAGTCAAACATTAGGCCAAATTCAGAGAATCCTACAGAAGAGAGGGAGGAAGGCTGTAGGAGCCAGAGGGGTCAAGGACACCACCAGAAAATCCAAAGAATCAACTAATATGGGCTCATAGGAGCTCACAGAGACTGAACCGACAACCAGGGAGCATGCATGGGACTGAACTAGATCCTCTGCATGTATGTGACAGTTCTTGTAGCTTGGGGTTCTTAAAAGCAAGAACAGGGGCTGTCTCTGACTCTTTTACTGGCTTTTGGGACCCTACTCCTTATACTGGGTCACCTTGCCCACCCTTAACACATGGGGAGGTGCTTAGTCTTAATGCAGCTTGATATGCCATGTTTTGTTGATATCCAAGAGGCCTGCTCAAATAGAATGGAGGTAGGAAAATGGGAGGGGCCAGAGGGGAAGTTGGGAGAGGGACTGGGAGGGGAGAAGAGGGAGGGGAAACTGCAGTTGGGGTTATAAAATAAATAAATAATTTCTTAAAAAAAGAAAGAAATTCCCATCCATGTTTCATTTAGTAGGATGGGGCATCCTGTGAAACCAAATGAAATCTGTTTCCTGTCAGGACCACTGAGAACAGCTGTAATAATGAAACTTCACTATGGGGGGGGGGAGTTCCTTGTCCTTAGAAAAGTAAGGAGTCTCCAGGAACATTGGTAATTTCAGAGTACCACATATATATGATGAGGAGTAATGACAGAAAGAATCTTGGGTAGTGACAATTGTCTCTCAAAAGTGAGAGATCCTTACACATCTCTCAAGAAGACCGTAGCCCACGGGAGACCCTTCCTGACCTGTAGAAGTCCCTTCTCCCCTGCCTGCCCTCCCTTTATTCCCAGGGGGTTCATGTGCCTTTGGCCTTGGGGCTCCTCTCTCCTCCCTTGACCTCCCTGGAAATAGCTCCATTTTCTCCCACAGATTCCCCAGGAAGCTTTTAGTTCAGTTCCTTCATAGACAGGAGTTTCTCACTGAAGGTGGACCTAACCTGGTGCCCTGCAAGCCGCAGAGATATTCCCATCTCCACATCCCACAGCACTGAAGCTAAGACCGTGCCATGTCACGACGTTTTATGGGTACTGGGGATATGAACATTCTCGAGTTTATGCCACAAATGCTCTGACTCACTTAATCATTTCCCTAGTCCAAGGGAGAGGTGAGCTAGTCCTAGACTGGTGAACTACCTCTAGTTTTTGAATTTTCCAATCCCCTGCCTCATCTAACAAAGGCCGCTGGGGAAGAGGTAACGAGTTACATCATCTCTGGTAGGTCGCCTGAAAATACATTTTCATGGCCTTCAAAGACATCCCCAGTTTTCAACACAGCACTTTCCATTTCAGAGCGTGGACTGCCTCCATCACCAATCAGCCATGAATTTAACCTCTCTGGGTCTCAGTTTCTTCATCCCTAAGACAGGGGTTAATATAGGACTACCTGCCTCACGACTGGCTGTGAAGACTAAATAAAACATCTGGAATGTCTCAGAATAGTGTGCAGCATATGGCTACATGTTATATAAATGCTAACTAGGTACTCACAGATATAGAGATATTTCAGTGGTGTTTTAATTAGCAGAGTTTTATAAATGTCTGTTAATAGCTTGTTGGTTAAAAATAATTGCATGTGTATAAGATGGAAAATGACATCGCCATTTTAGAAGAACATTTAATGAGATCAGGAGATGTTCACAATAAATTGTCGGTAAAGAACCAGGTTTCAAATAATATGTACAGTTCAATAGAACTTGGAAGTATGATTGACAGGTGTCTCCGTGGAGATGATCTAACTGTCCTACACAGGAATGAAAGCACAGCCTCACATAGCCCAGGCTGGCCACAGGATGACTAAACTTTTGATCTTTCTGCCTCAGTCTCCTAAGTACCCATGCCAGGGATTGGTGGTTCAGGCATGCACCAACATGCTCCAGTCACAAAGGACTTTAAAAACCAATCCTGAAACAGGTTTGTCCCATTCCCCCCAAAAATGCTGATAGAATCAGTTTGCACTAGGACTTGGTCTTGGGACTTTTGTTTCCTTCTGAGGCCTTTCATCTTTCTCTTGATCCTCCCCAAACATTCACACACACACACACACACACACACACACACACACACACACACACACACCTATGGTAAACATGTATCACTTTAAAAGATTTATTTTTATTTTTATTATTTTACTTATGTGTATATATGTCAGGGTGGGTATATGCATGTGAGTGCAGGTACCTGCTGAGGTCAAAGATGTCAGGTCTTCTACAACCATAGTTACAGGAAGCTATGAGCCTCCTGAGATGAGTTCTGGGATCTGAACTCGGGTCTTCTGCAAGAGCAGTCCATGCTCTTAATTGCTGAGCCACCTCTCAAGCTCCACTATGCATCACTTTCATAATGAGAAATGAAAGCCACACATTCTACTTAAAAGGCGTTTTGATCAGCCCTGTAGAAGAGATGACTAAGCAAGTTTATCGGGCTGGTTTTCCAGCACGTTCTGTTTTCCTTCCCTGGGAGAGTTGGAAAGGGGGAAGCAAAACAGTCAGATTCTGACAGGAGACAGAGATGTAGGCTCTCAATGAGTCAGTGCCCTGGAAAATGCACCTGCATGGGGGAGGAGAGGGCAGGGATAGGATGCTGCTCACTCACAGGGTACAGGAGGTGGAAGAGGACCCCTTTGCCCTATAAGCAGGTTTGGCTGGGCGTGGTGTTGTGTTAAATATGAGCCTACAGGTTCGCTGTGCTGCTGGGATACTGGATTTTCCTTTTTGCATAGCACCATCATTATTTTCTCCTTCCCATCAGTCTTCATAAGATCTGGGAGGAGCAGACTCATCCAGAAGAAAGCAAGCGGCAGAGGGTCTTTGGCTGCTAACGTATGTAACTGCCAAAAGTCCAGGCCTTTTGGACTATTCCCTCTGTGTCTGTGTTTTAAGGCTTTGGATCTCATGGCCTGTCTTCTTTAGCTGGTAGCACATTTCTCCACACATCCTGCACCCCATTCATTCAGCAAGTTCTTATTGAGTTCTTATTACCTGCCAAGTCCTGGGCCCAGTACTTTTCATCATTTACTGCTTATCTGGAGCCTTAAACAAATGACTCTGGTGCTGTTATTAGCAAGCCTTTTACAGATAATGGATTTGAAGCTCAGAAGAGGTATTGGCCCAAAGTCATCCAGTAAATTATTAGTCATCACCACTATCAGAGAACTTACAGAGTATCTCTCCCAAGCCAGACACTGAACTAAGAGCTTTACAGGCATGTTATACCAACACATGCAGGTACTTAGTATTCTTCACTAAAAGAAGACACAGACACAGAGAGGAGGGATACTAGGTGATTTGATGGGGGCAAGGGAAGATGAGCAGACATCTACTCACCCTAGATGGGAAACTGATGACAGACCAGTGTAACAGTTCTTCCAAAATGCAGCTTGTCAAAATAATGAGTTTAGTGGTGTTTCTTATGGAAGTATGAGTGAGGTTTTATGTACAGGAGCGTGGGTCCTCAAAGGCAGTTGCATCATCAGGAATCCCACCCCAGCATGGGGGATGACTCATGAAAGCTACAACCCTGGAGCTCTGTGCAAGTCTCCCCTTCTCAGCAGTCCTTACTAGTTATATAACCTTGGTGAAAGAGGAGCCTTGTAAATCTAGTAGATTTCAGTGACTTCCTGAGACTTGTGAGTTGTTTACTTTTTGAGTCTTATGAGCCTCCCTCAAGAATGGGATTTGTCAACACACAGGAAACTGCTACACTACAAAGGATCACTTATCCAAAGCTGCACGGCTTTTGGGAATGGGGAAAAATCTGTATTGAAGTATGTCAAATTCTTAGACTCATACTCAAATGATGCTGGTTCCACAGCTTAGTGACTGGACCTCAAAAGTCAGGCTCCCTGCCTTTCATACAAAACATGTGGAAGATGCTTATACCAGTCAGCCTCTGCCTCCTCCCAATCCTGAGACTGCCAAATCTTACTCTGAGGAGCTAGAAACTGCTCCAACACAATTTTCTGTCTTTTTTCCTTTTCCTCTTTTGTAAAATTCTAATTCTCTTTGTAACTACTATTTCAGGCATGTGCCCATTATCATCCAAAAAGCCATCACAGAAGAGAATTATGGGAAGATGAAAGTGGAGGCAGGCAAAGGGCACCTGCTGGTTGCCACGGTGAAATGCTCACAGGAGGCAGCCAGCAGCCATTAGCATTCGGTTTAACGGTGTGTTTAGTCCCATCTATAACTGGAAGTGTGTTTACTGTTTCATTTTTCCTTCGTGAGCAGGAGCTGCAAATCTCATTGACCATACTGAGAACCACTTAATACTTCTAATTACACATTGGCTCATACTGTTCCTGGACCAAGGATGAGGCAATTGGAACTCCCCTGTTAACCCTAAGCTGTGTGAGCAGTCACCTCATCCCTTGGTCCCCATGGGACTAGCCTCTTGCTGCCCAGTGGTTCCTGATGACTCCCAATGGCTTAGAATGTGGCCCAGAGCATCTGCACACGGACACTGAAATGGGGTCAGATCTAGCCCCAGGAACACTCCATCCTGATGCTTCCCATTTAAACGGCGCATTATGAGCTGTTTCTCCATCCAACACTGCAGTGATGTCGAGCTCCATTGCCCACACACTGCAAATGGGGGTACGGAGATAAAGGAGGAGTGCCACCTGGAATTTGAATCAGCCACTTCCAAGGAGAGAGCAGAGAGTTGAAAACAGCAAGAAGTTTGCTAAATCTCTCCTGGCTTTCATCTACCCTTGTGATGATCAACTTTTAAAACAGCAGATCTCAGCCTGTGGGCCGTGACCTCTTTGGGGCAACTGAACGACCCTTTCACAGGGGTTGCCTAAGACCATTGGAAATCATAGATATTTATATTACGATTCATAACAGCAGCAAAACTACAGTTATGAAGTAGCAACGAAAGTAATTTTATGGTTGGGGAGTCACCACAACTTGAGGAACGTTATTAAAGGGTCGAAGCATTAGGAGGGTTGAGAACCTCTGCCTTATAGGATGGAGTGGGCAGCTGGGCTTGCAAAGACAGCTGTGCCTTTCCTGTGGCCTCTCATGGCCTGTCTTGTAAACCCACTCTCTGCCAAGCAGATTTCTTCCTTAAGCCAGAATTTTTACTTAATGTTAAAGTGGGTAGCATATAAAGGATGCGAAAATATGATCCATCCAGGTTGGAATCTCAGCTCTAAATGAGCTACTTTAAGCAAGTGAGTTGAACATTCTGCGCCTCAATCTCATCTGTCCATTGGGAATAGTCATGTTGGGTGGAATGTGTTCCCCAAGAGTCCAGGCTAAAGTGTGAACCCCCACAGAGCAGTGCTGGGAGGTGGGACCTAATGAAGGGTGTTTAGATCATGGGGTTCCAACCACATGAGTGGATTAACACTGATTATAGGGTGAGGCTGCACGTGTTGGTTTTGTTTGTTTTGTTTTTCAAAAAGGGTTTCTCTGTGTAGCTCTGGCTGTCCTGGAACTCGCTCTGTAGATCAGGCTGGCCTCAAACTAGAGATTCCCCTGCCTATGCTTTCCAAGTGCTGGGATTAAAGGTGTGTGCCACTGCCTGGCCGCATATGCTATTTTATCATTTCTCTCTCATTCTTTTTCTCTTTTCCTCTGGCTTCCTCCCCTTCTCACCTTCCACCATGGGATGATAAAGTCAGACCCTGAACGATACAGAACAGATGCCAGCACCATGCCCTTGGACTTCCCAGCCTCCAGAACCTTGAGCCAAACACATTTCTGTTTAGTATAAATTACCTGGTCTCAAGTATTACATTGTAGCAATACAGAATAGACAAAAGCTGCCAAGGCATTGAGCTCCTGGCACACAGCCTGTGCCTGATAAACTGTAGCCCAGACCATGCAGTGCCATGATCTAAGCTGCTATCTCTTTTCTTTCTAAGTTTATTTTTGACAGTTTCATACATAGAGTGTGCTAAGTCCATTCTTGTGCCCCCCGCCTCCCGCCTCCATTACTCTCTCTCTCTTATCACTCTCCCACTGCTGCTGGTTCTTGACTTCTCAACTACCCCCCAACTCTCTCTCTCTCTCTCTCTCTCTCTCTCTCTCTCTCTCTCTCTCTCTCTCTCTCTCTCTCTCTCTCTCTCTTGCGCAGGTCTTCTTGTGCAGGTAGTCACAGCTGCTGTGCGGTCACGGTTGTGTTAGCCATACTGTATCCAGAAGACTACATTCAGTGCCTCTCCTCTGGATCCTTCAGCTCCTCCACCCTTTTCACTGCTGCTTCTCTGGTGTTCACTAGACTTTGCCGAGGTGGGTGGTGATTATAGATGTCTCCTTGGCAGTTGAGCACTGAGACAGGGTTGCCCATCTGCTGGGATTCCGGGTGAAGCCCCCCACCTACTTTCAATGGCTTCTTAAGGAAAACAGACCTGCCCTCAGCAGAGTTTGCTTGTGGGCAAGCTGAGCAATGCTGAATTTTACAGCCTTAAAGGGCAGTCTTTGCACACAAGAAGAGATGATAGGTTTCCGCCTGCTTAATTAGAGGAGGACCAGAAGCAGGGAGCGCTCTAGCAGGGAGCACTCCAGACTGCCTCCCAGAGCTGAGCCGCTCTGACCAGCCCTGCCCTTCCCTGCCCTTCTCTTTTCTGAAAACACCAGTTCTAGAAACATTGGTGATAAATATTCAAGACTTCCAGATGTCAACTAGAAAAACAGTGACTCATATCTGCAGTCCCAGTTCTCTGGAGGTGAAGGCTCTTGAGGATCATGAGTGAAAGCCCAGCTTGGGCTGCACAGTAAAATCTTGTCTCTCACCATCCAAATAAGCAGCAATAATCACAACAAGAAAAAAAAAACTAAAACTAACTCCAGAAAAAAAGACCTTAAGAAAAGAAAAAAAAAAATTGACAACTACCTAGTTTGAGGAACTGAGATCAATTCAAATCGTTGCTGGAATTTTCTAGTGTCTCTGAGTGCTTGTTGATTTCCCGCAGACAGTATCTAAGTTCCTGCTGTATGCCAGAGCCAAACTGTGTTCTTATACAAACTGTCATATTTAATTCTCATACCAGACTCCTAAGATAGATAAAAATGTAAGTAGGTAACCAAGGATCCAAGAGGTTAAATAACTTATCCAAGATTTCCCGGTGAGGAGCACAGGGGAACTTCACCCCTGCAAGCGCCTTGGTTAATTAATACACTCCACTTCCTGGAAGGTCCCAAGTCTGCAATGGGCAGAGTAAGTGCACAGTGATTATCACACAATGGATGGAAAGCAAAGACTTAATCTGTAACCAGGTCTCAGGTCCTGCATGCAGGTCAGCAGCTTGATCACTACCTCTTGTTCCTTCCTATGCCTGGAGAGCCTATGGGAAGCCCATAGTGATGGGGGTCATCCAAAGCCCACCCCCAGCACCGTGCATTCAGCTGAAGAAGCGACAGTAGTATAACCTTTAGTTGCTGAGAATCTGCAGAACAAGGTCCTCCTGCAGACTACAGGCTACCCTGCAAACATGCCTGTGGGTGGATAGATGTGCTCCCACTGCAGGAAGAAGTCACGTCCAGGGTCAAAAGAGAAGCTCAGCATTTCAATCTCCTATTTCTTCTATCTCCTCCTTGTTAAACCTTTGCTTATACTATACATACTTAGGGAGACCCCATGGAATACAGTGTAAGAAGAGAGAATAAGCAACACATGTGCTTCTGAACACACACACACACACACACACACACACACACCCTTCATTCTTTGCAGGCACAAGTAATTGATTTCAGCATTACTTTCCACTGAAATCAAAGATACTGCCTCAATTTTCTTTTTCACATGAGAACTGGAAGCGACTACTGATATGTTAGTGCTGGTACCACAGATAAAGCATTTTTTTTATTCCCTCAACTGATTAAAATCATATACTTTGGGGAGAGCAGCCCAGCTCCCACCGTATGACCACAGCTATGTTGCTTACCTTCGTTGAGCTTTAGTTCTTTTATCAGTAAGACAAAGATGTCCATATCTCCTTCAGAGTCATCACTATGAGAAGATGATGACTGGGTACCTCCTTCACAGAGTTATCACTATGAGAAGATGATGACTGGGTACCTCCTTCACAGAGTCATCACTATGAGAAGATGGTGACTGGGGACCTCCTTCACAGAGTCATCACTATGAGAAGATGGTGGCTGGGTACCTCCTTCACAGAGTTATCACTATGAGAAGACGATGACTGGGGACCTCCTTCACAGAGTTATCACTATGAGAAGATGATGACTGGGTACCTCCTTCATGCAGTTATCACTATGAGAAGATGGTGGCTGGGGAGATGGCTCTTTGGATAAAGCACTGGTTGTGCAAGGATGAGGACTCACGTTTGAATGTGCCAAACCCATCTAAAAAGCCATACACAGCCCTGTGCTCCTGTAAGCCCAGCACTGGAAAGTAGGGATAGGAGGATCACGGCTTACTTAGCCAGGCAGTCTGGCTGAGTCAATAAACTCCAAGTTCAGTGAGAGATTCTGTGTTAAAAAAAATGTAAATTAGGAAAGGCCCCACCCTCAAACCTGGCCCATTCCACCTTCCTGTTGATGCAGCCCAGCTGCACCAAGCAATCTGTGCTGCTCACCCTCAATCCCAGAGCCATGAGAAGACTCCCACCTCACCACAGACTCCAGCTTGCTCTGCTTATAGACCCATATGACCAAGTGCCACTCATCCCAGACCCCATCCCACTCTGTCTTGGGATTTGCATTCCCCAACTGTTCCATATGGTTGCTGCAGCCCTGGCCCTGGACCCTAGCCCAAGACCTAACCCAGGAGGAGACTCTGTACATAGCTCAAGGCTGTTCTACTTTTAGCCCCACACATCCCAGCTGTACCTTGCAGTTGTACCATACTAAGTACCATACTTAATCCCAGATCTGGACCCAGAAATGGTAAGAGACCCCACCTCATCCCAAGATCATTCTGCTTTGAGTGCATTTCCTCCAGACTCCTCCAAGTCTCCTTGCCCATGCATGGTCTTGCCTTGTGATTCTGGCCTGGCAGGCCAGAATAAAATCTCATATCATAAGACAACAAGCATGCCAATTACAGATGCCCTGGTCCCATTACAGCAACACAAACAATATGATAAACCAAGACAATCACACACACACACACACAGAGAGAGAGAGAGAGAGAGAGAGAGAGAGAGAGAGAGAGAGAGAGAGAGACAGAAAGTCACCAGTCCTGTATGAATGTCCTCAAAGGAACATAGCATACCAAGATCTATGGGATATATAAAAGCAAGAAGAGTTTGTACAACATCACATGCCTATGTGGAAAAACTTAGGAGATCTAAATAAACAATTTAGTGACACATTTCAAGGCTTTGGCAAAAAAAGAACAACTCAAACCCCAGAGTAATAAACAGGGGTGAATAATTAAGATCAGAACAGAAATTAATGAAACAGAAGCAAAAATAACACAAAGATGTAATGAAATGGAGAGTTGGCCCTTTGAAAAGTTAAACAAGATTGACAACCACTTAGATAAACTATCCAAAAGAACAAAAGCAAAGACTCAAATTAACAAAATTAGAGGTGGAAAATGAGACATTACAACAGATGCTAATGAAGTTCAGAAAATCATAAGGGCATAACTTACAAACACATATTCCACCAGATTGGAGTATCTAAAAGAATATATAAGTTTCTAGATGCTTGCAATTAAATCAAGGTTACCTATATAAACAGATCTACATTCAGCAATGAGATCAAAAGAGTAATAAAAAGGCTTCCAATTGAAAAAGAGCCCAAGACCAGATGGATTTACTGATGCATTCTAGACCTTCAAAGATGAAGTAACACCAACTCTGCTCAAGTTGTTCCATACAATAAGACAGAAAGGAATGCTTCAAAACTCTTTTTATAAGCGCAGTATTACCCTGATATTAAAATCAGGTAAGGACACAACAGAAAAGCAAGTTACAAACCAATTTCCTTGATGAACATAAATGCAAAACTTAACAAAATATTTGCAAACCAATTTTTAAAATCACATAAAAAATCATTCATCATTATTTATTTGGCTTGAGAACAGCAATGAAGGGATGGTTCAATGCATATAAATTTTAAAAATGTAACTCATCACATAAATGGATTAAAAAAAAGAAATCATATGATCATATCAATAGACCCAGAAAAAGTCTTTAATGAAATCTAACATCCTGTTTATTAAGAAGTCATGAAGGAGCTACAGATGCAGAGAGCCTACTTCAACATTATGAAAGCTAAATATTACATACCTTTAGCCAACATCATGTGAAATGGAAAAAAAAATCAGGAGGACCCCACTAGGATCAGGAATAAGGCAAAGGTACTCACTCTCCCCTATTCAATATGGTGCTCAAAGGCTTAGCTAGAGCAACAAAACAAGAGGGAAAAGGGGGGATACAAATAGGAAAAGAGGAAGTCAGAGGACCCCTTTTTATGGATTATATAATTCTATATTTAAGGAGCCTAAAGACTCCAACAATCAAAAAAATCTTAGAGTTGATAAACATTTTCAGCAAAATGGTAACATACAAAATTAACACACACAAACAAGCACCCCCACAAATACCAATAAAATCTCTTCTAGAAAGGAAACCAGAAAATTGATCACATACACACACACACACACACACACACACACACACACACACACACACACCACTTTGAAGTATACCTAACCAAGGAAATGAAAGACCTATACTGAAAATTTTAAGACACCAAGGAAAGAAATTGAAGAAGACATTAGAGATTAAAAAGACCCCAATATTCATGGATTAGAAGAATTAATATTGTGAAAATGACCACTCTGCAGGAAATAATGTACAGTTTTGGTGAAATGTCAATCAAAATGCCAAGCATTCTTCATAGATAAGTTCAAAAGCCTATATAGATTTTATATGGAAGAATAAAGGACAATGACTAAAATGAAAGAATAAAATGACACATTTTCACGGTGTACAGAAGGATTATTCCACAGCAGAGGACCCAGATCTAAGTCTATACAACTTCAGCTACTGAGTTTGACAAAAAAGCCATAAATATATGCTCGAGAAAGGAGAGTGTCTCTCCCCAACAATGGTACTGGGAAACTAGGTTTCAGCATGCAAAAGAAAGAAAATTAATCCTTAGTTCTCACCTTCTACAAAACTCAACTGCAAATATATAACAGACCTCAACAAAAGACTCAATACTCTGAAACTGCTAGAAGCAAAAGTTGGGAGTACACTTTAACATATAGGTACAGAGAGAGGGAATTCGATATGATGAAACAGGACCAACAGTTGATAAATGGGATTCCATGAAAGTAGAAGTCTTCCGTACTGCAAAGGAAATCATCAATAGAATGAAGAGGCATCCCAGAGATGGGAGGAAAACCTTTGCTAGCTCTACGTCTGACAGAGAATTAGTGTCTAGAATATACAAAGAACTTTTTAAAAAACGAAAACAAGAAAACAAACAACTCAGTTAAGAAATGGGTTATAGCCGGGCGTTGGTGGCGCACGCCTTTAATCCCAGCACTTGGGAGGCAGAGCCAGGCGGATCTCTGTGAGTTCGAGGCCAGCCTGGGCTACCAAGTGAGCTCCAGGAAAGGCGCAAAGCTACACAGAGAAACCCTGTCTCGAAAAACCAAAAAAAAAAAAAAAAAAAAAAAAGAAATGGGTTATGATTGATAAAAGGGTTTGTGTCAAGTCTTACTGTATTTTACTAGGTCTTGTTTGGTGGATATCCCTGGGAGGCCTGCCTTTTTTTTTAAACAAAGGAGGAGATTATCTAATATGGGGGAGGGGAACGTTGGGGAAGGGACTGAGAGGAGTGGAGGGAGGGAAACTGCAATGGGACTGTAATGTATGAGAGAAGAGTGAAAATTTTCTTTTAAGGAGAGGGAGAGAGAGAGAGAGAGAGAGAGAGAGAGAGAGAGAGAGAGAGAGAGAAAGGCTATGAAAATAATGAGTCTCAAAAATTACAAAAATCTAGGTACCACTTTAAAAGTGCTCAACATCCTTAGCCATCAGGGAAATGCAGATTAAAATCACTTTAAGATTCTGTCTCACCCTAATTGGAACAGCTATCATCAAAAATAAAAATTACAATAGATGCTGATGTGTATGTGAGGAAAGTGACCCATTCTGCCCTGTTCATGGAGTGCAAACTAGTGCAATCACTTTGAAAATCAGTCTGGAAGTTTCCAAAAAAAGAAAGGAAGAAAACTAGAAATAAAATTATCATCTGACCTAGCTCTACCACTTTTAGACATATTCCACTAAGACATGTTCAATGCTAGGAAATGGAATCAGTCTAGATGTCAATCAACTGAGGGATAATAGAATTTTACTAAGTTATGATAAAAAGTAAAATTTACAAGTGCATAGATGAAACTGGAAGGAATATTGAGATAATCCAGGCCCAGGTAGACACACACCTAATATCCTCTCTCATATGTGGACCCTACCTTTGACTCTTCAGATCTGTTTAGCCAGGAGAGCCTGTGGAAGCCAGGAAGTTAGGAAGGAGACATTGGAAAGGATATACCTCAAGGGAAGAAAGATAGTAGAACATAGTTAAGAGGAAAGTAGTGTAGCTAGAGTTTTCCTGCCAGGTCCACAGTCAGGACAAATCTTTGTCATCCACCAGTCCCACAGCCACTCAGACCCAACCAAGTAAACACAGAGACTTATATTGCATACAAACTGTATGGCCATGGCAGGTTTCTTGCTAACTGTTCTTATAGCTTAAATTAATCCATTTCCATAAATCTATACCCTGCCACGTGGCTGGTGGCTTACCGGCGTCTTTACATGCTGCTTGTCCTGGCGGTGGCTGCAGTGTCTCTCCCCCCTTCTTCCTGTTTCCCCAATTCTCCTCTCTCCTTGTCCCGCCTATACTTTCTTTCTGGTCACTGGCCATCAGTGCTTTATTTATATAGAACGATATCCACAGCAAAGTAGAGAGGGAAAATATTGGGGGGAGGGTTAAGCAGAGAGGGGTAGGAGGATTAGGGAGACAAGAGACAGGATTAACCAAAATGAAGATTTATGAAAAAGCTGTATGGAAACCTCCTATCTTGTGGCCCAAATAAAATGCACTAAAGGAGATTGAAGAGAATGGCTCTGCATGGCTAGAGAATGCCGCTTCTAGACGCAGTGAGCACGCAACACTTCTTAATCCCAGGTGTGGAATATGGCTATAGGAGTTGGTCAGGGAGGCCTCTGAGTCCCTCAGAAGTAGACAGACTCTGGTCAGTCCCCTTAGTTGCCCCCCCCCCAGATCTAGAGGATAAGGCCCTATTGCTGAAGACCCCTCATAATTTGCTTGCAAGATACAGAGAAAGCAAACTAGAACTGAATTGGAAACGTCCTCTCCACTGGCTAGCTTGTGGGGTGCCAGCAGTTGTAATGCTGCTGGGAGAATCCAAACATCAATGGTCTTACCCAGATGTGAACCCTGTGATCCACAAAACAAACCTATCAGAGATGTGCCCACTAATGCAAATAGTGGTATAAATGCCCTCTGGCATTTGTTAGAGGAGATTATTTGTTATTGGATTAGAGGAGAAAGAAACCCAGGCCTGGGGAGGTCATAGGCCCACAGGGGAACTTACTACTGTTTCCCAGTAGTAAGTAGGCTCACAACCAAAGGAGGAGGAGAAGGAGGGGGAGGAGGAGGAGAGGAAGGAGAGAGAGAGAGAGAGAGAGAGAGAGAGAGAGAGAGAGAGAGAGAGAGAAACAAAAAAATCCTCACAGCCATGCCCACGGGCTGACCTAGTTTACACAATTCCTTGCGGAACCTCCTTTCCTAGCTGATTCTAGCTCTGTCAGGTTGACAATTAAAATGACCCACTAAATACACTACCATCGCTAAGCCCAGGGGACTTTGTGGAAGAGCAAGTGGGAAGTGTGTAAGACCTGGAAGGCAGGGAGATATGAAATGCCATCCCTTAGACCCATGACAACCACTCTACTCAAGAACATAGACCTGTGATTGCCTGCACTGGGTTCACACAAGACTGACTCCGTGAATGATCATGAGCAAGGCAGGGGCTCAGGGCCCTCTCCTTACAGATGAGCCACCAGCTACCCACAGATTCTGGAATCCCGGGAGGGGGCAGCCATTGTCTTCAGTTGCGTGTCCACCGCTGAACCCACTCAGCTCCAACAGACAGCTCCACACCTGTGGTCACACAGATCTCCCTGGGTAAATTCAGTGAAGCCCCAGATAAAAAAGAACAGGCATGAATGCCAGAAAGAGATTTACAAGGATGTGAGGCGTGGACTGGGGGGAGGGGGGCAGTCAGGAGATAGGAGAGGGTGGGAGTGAGAGTATCAGTGTACGTTACATGCACCTGTGAAACTGACGAAGAAAAAAGGAAATTAATTTTAAAAGCTGTAAATGAAGAAAAAAATGAAGAACAATCCAAGAATGCACATGGCCAGTATTTACCTCTGGTCTCCATGTACGTACACACACACACACACACACACACACACTCATAGATGAGAAATGCCGGGACAGGTCTGGGCTCTGTACCTGGCACAGAGAGGCCCTTGGTAATGTTACTCTTCATTCCATTCCTTAACAAACAGTTTGAGGTAGCCGGGCGGTGGTGGCGCACGCCTTTAATCCCAGCACTCGGGAGGCAGAGGCAGGCGGATCTCTGTGAGTTCGAGGCCAGCCTGGGCTACCAAGTGAGTTCCAGGAAAGGCGCAAAGCTATACAGAGAAACCCTGTCTCGAAAAACCAAAAAAAAAAAAAAAAAAAAAAAAAAAAAAAAAAAAAAAAACAAACAGTTTGAGGACCTCAGGGTGTACCTCTCTGATAGAGACCGAGGGCACAGGTACAAGAGAGCTAAGGTTCCTGGTCTCAGACAGATGCAGGGTGCACACCTGTAATCGCAGCCCTTCAGAGGTGAAGGCAGGAGATCAGCTGTTGGGAGTCATCCTCAGTTCTGTAGTGAGTTCAAGGTCAGCCTGAGCTGCTTGAAACTGTGTCAAATTAAGATCCTGCTCTCACCACACCTTTGAATGGAGATGACGGCTTTGGGTAAGTAATGATCAGATCATTCCAGCCTGAGTCAGTGATACAAATGGAAAGGTCTGAGTGATATAATAAAGAACATCAAGTCCAGGTGGGCAGCAACACGGGGGCACTTGAGACACTCCAGAATGTTCCATCAGACTCAAGCACCAGCCCTTGAGTTTCTGGCGGTTAAAAATAAGTGGAACGTGGCTGAGCAGTGTTCTGACGCACAATGATGGCAAAGGAGAGCTCTTTCACAGTGCTTCCCACAACCCTCTTCAGTTTGATTGGCTCTAACCTGAGATGAGAAGAGCAGACCCCTTAGGGCTGGATCCCTGTGCTCTGACGAGGCCCTCTTTAGGTCCCAGCTAATCTGTGGCAATCAGCTTGCAAGCTGCCCAGCTGACCTGATTCCCCAGCCAATCAGAACAGGACCCCTAAGAGCCTGCCCGCACCTCTTCCCATCCTTTCTTCATCCTCCACTAGCCTGCACCCACCGCCACAAGTCCCTCCCTCCTGTTTATTTTTTCCTCTTTTCTCTACTTCCCCATGTCTGTGCTGAACCCTCTGTGGCCTGGGCTGGAACCTTTCAGCCCCTTTGACTAGTATCTGCTAAAAGATCAGCCTTCCTCTCTTGACTACACACCTGACAGATGCAGCCAAGGATCAGTTTCAGGGAAGAGGTCCTGTCTAGAGAGATGTACTCTGGGGCCACCAAAGTGTGACTTTAACGATACATATGCATCCAACGGCAGAGTCAAATCATAACAGCATACATACACAATATGCTCAATAATCGTGTTCAGTGTCTGTCTCCCCCAACAGGGTGGAGAGGCAGCAGGCAGGCAAAGAACCAGGAGCTCAGGGGGTCAAGAGTCTTGCCTGGGAGTTGAACCTTCAGCAGTCAGTGGATGGACCAGAGTCAAAAATCTAAGTTTGTTTCAATTTCTTCCCCCACCTCCTTGAATACAATTTTCTTTCTCTGCATCAGTGGGAGTTCTCCAGAGAAACAGACCAATGGAGTTTATATAGAAACACAGAGACTTATTTTGAGGGCTTAGCTCACATGATCCTGGGGACTGGCAAGTCTGAACTCTACAGGTCAAAGAAAGCAGTGAGCTTAATGCAGGTGAGAGTTGATGTTGCCGTTTTGAGACTGAAACCCACAGGGCAGACCAGCAGGCTGGAAGCAGACAGGGTTCTTCCTACATCTCAGTCTTAAAGCAGAATTCTTTTTGGGAACAGAATCTCTGAGATAGGAACACTTAGGGTTTCCTCTAAGGCCTTCCTCCTTACAAAGAGCAATGCGTTTTTCTCATGGCCAGCCAGCTGACTGCGAATGTTCATCACATCTACAAAATACCTTCAACAGTGACATCTAGATGAATGTTTAGCCAGACAACTGGGCATGTGGCCGAGGCAAGTTGACAAATGAAATTAACCATCACACCCTCCTAAGGACAGTTACACAAATCATCTCACTTAATCTTCATAGCCTGAGAGGGAGTGGGATTGTAATGGTGCAGGTGGGGCAGATATCGTAATGGGATATATATATGGAAACCGGGCTCACGCCTTGCACAGCTCAGTCAGGTTCTGGTCTCCATTGCAGAGGATAAACAGGGATAAAGCAGTGAGACCGGTACTAGACACAGAACATAGAACATAGTGATCTTGGGCCAGTAGGAAAGCAATGCTCAAGTTATTTCCAGATGCCTTTTTGAGGCTTAACACACTGAAGGCAGCTGCATAGACTCTCTAGAAAACCAAGTGCAAAAATTGAAAGAAAAACTGGTTGACTGAGGAACAAGAAATGGAAAGGGGCATCTTATGATTTTTGTGCCTTTCAACTACTGAAATGTGAATGTGTTCTAATTACTAAATTAGAAACATAAGAAAGTGATAGATATATTGGTCAGGTTTCTGCTGCTGTGATAAAACATCTGAGATAAGCAACGTATAAGGAGGAAAGGTCTGTTTCAGTTCAGGGCCCCAGTCTGTGGTCACTTGGCCCCACAGCTCTGCATGATACAGAAGAAGGATGTCATGATGGGGAGTCTGTGATGAATCAAAGCTGCTCACCTCATGGTGGCCAGGAAGCAAAAAGAACGTAAAAGTAGTAGGGTTTATGATCTCAACATTCAGAGAGCAGAGAAGGAGGGGCCATAGAAAAATTGAGATAGCCTGGGCTACATGGCAAGTTCCGGGACAGCCAGGGCTGCACAGTGGAATCCTGCTCCACGACTTCAAATAAAAAGTGTGGCGTGATGGGAACACCTGTAGTTCCAGAACTTGGGAGGCTGAGGTGGAAGGATTGCTGTAAGTTCAAAGTAAGCCTGGGCTGTACAATGTGATGCATAGGTTGTTAAATAACAGCTACAGAAGGTCAGAGCCAGACAGATAGAAACAAAAAGAGACGCAAACAGAAACAGAGACAGAGAAAGACAACACACACACACACACACACACACACACACACACACACACGGAGGGGAGACCACTCTTAGAGTTCCAATAACCCCTTTAAGAGCATATCCACACACACACACACACACACATACCACAGTGACCTAACATCTTTCCACTAGGTCCCACTGCTATGGGATGATCCTTCTGTATGCTGTGAATATGTATTATTCTCATTGGTTAATAATAAAGCTGTCTGGCCTATGGCAAGGCAGGATAAGGTTAGGTGAAACAATCAAACTGAGGACTCAGATGAAGAGGGGTGGAGTCGAGGCAGACTGGAGCCAGCTGCCCAAGAAGCAAGATGCCAGAGGACTGGTAAAGCTATGATCACATGGCAATACATAGATTTATAGAAATGGGTTAATTTAAATGTAAGAATTAGTTAGCTGTGGTGGTATTGTGTTCTCCGAAATATTGTACACCCTAATAAACTTATCTGGGATCAAAGACAGAACAGCCACAATATTAAACACATAGGATAGGCAGTGGTAGCACACGCCTTTAATCCCAGCACTTGGGAGGCAGAGCTATGCAGAAATCCATGTGTTCAAGGATACAACCAAGCATGGTGACTCACGCCTTTAATCCCAGAAAGCGAGCCTTTAATCCCAGGGAGTGATGGTAGCAGGCAGAAAGATACATAAGGCGTGAGGACCAGGACCTAGAAGCATTTGGCTGGTTAAGAATTTGGCTGGTTAAGCATTTGGCTGGTTAAGCTTTTAGCTGGTTAAGCATTCAGGCTTTTGAGCAGCAGTTCAGCTGAGACCCATTCTGGATGAGGACTCAGAGACTACCAGTCTGAGGAAACAAGATCAGCTGAGAAGTTGGCCAGGTGAGGTTAACTGTGGCTTGTTCTGGTTATCTGATTTTCCAGCATTCACCCCAATACCTGCCTGGGTTTGATTTTATTAATAAGACCTTCTAAGATTCCCTCCACAGTTAGCAATAAGCATGAACTAACAGTCCAGCATTTTATAATTAATATAAGCTTTTGTGTGTTTATTTGGGACTCTGCCTCCATTTACACCTCACCTCCTAAAGGTCTTACCACCTCCCATTAGTACCAGCAGCTTTATCACATCGACCTTTATGGAACATCTAACATGTGAACCCAGTGGGGAGATGGCTTGATCAGTAAAATGCTTAGCACGCAGGCATGAGGACCTGAGTTGGATCCCCAGCAACCATGTGAAAAAGCCAGGCATGATTGTGCATACCTATAATCCCAGTGCTGAGAATCCAAGTGACTCACTAACTACTCAGTGTAGCCATAGGTGAGCTCTGGCTTCAATGAGAGCCTCTATCACGAAATGTAAGGTGGGTAAGCAAGTAAGGAGGACATCAGAAGTCAGCCACTGGCCTCCACACAATCACACACAAACATGCATGTGCACCCCCTCACCCCACAAAATATCTGAGCCAGAAGAATAAATAAAACTTTAGACAGATCCCCAAGGACCTCATTTAACAGTAACATCCCTGCACTTTGCTTTGGATTCAAAGGAAAAGGAAGAGGCAGGTGCCCGGCTTGTCCTGGGCAGCCACACTGGATCCTCAGTGCTGCAGGCTTCGTCCAGAGATCAGAACCCTCATGAAGGATGAGGATTTAGCACCTTTGAGAATATTCAAAACTGGAAGCTTCAGATACTGAGAACAATTCCAAGAGCAACAGCGGTCTCACTGGGAAAGTATGTATTCCCTCAAGGTGATGCTGTGAAGGAGAATGAATTCTCTGCTAAGTAAAAGTTCCAATTCTCCCCCCTCCCTTTTTTGTCATTAGAAGTAGCTGATCACAAGGACATCATCAAGGGCCTGATCGACTAATGTATGGAAGAAGAATTTGGTCAAGATTGCAAAACCAAATCTCTCCCCTGCCATGCAGTTACCACGAACATAAAAAGGACCAGAAAGTAGACATCAGGGACTTCTGAGAGACCCAAATGACAGACCATGCATCTCCCCTGAGACACCCACTCTTGTACTTAAAACATTGTTCAGGCCAGGTATGCAGGTGCATGTATGTAAATCCCAGCACCCAGGAGGGAGGCAGAGGCAGGAGGATCACAAATTTGAGGTCAGCCTGTGCTGCAAATCAAAACCGTGTCTGGAAAAATAAATTATCTGGACAATGTCCAGGGCCAGATTTGGCTGTCGTCCACCAATTTACCTGAATTATACTTTTTCTTTATGTATGAGGAGGAGCTGGAGCCCATAGAGTTCCGGCTTGAGGAGACTTCAGATGTACCAGTACCAATAAGCTAAGGGTGGGAGACTGTGGTTTGCTACTGGAGGGAAGAGCCTCCCGCCCCTGGGAGCAGAAGCCCAGTTGCTGGCTCCGTGCCTGTGACTGAGGTGCAACAAACCTTCCAAGATCACTTTGAGTTGATGACCTCAAACTTCTCCTACCCAGAAATGTAATGGTCAGGCGACTAGTCGGTGGCCAGCGGGGGAGGGGGCTGTATCTAATCAATGTGGGGTTTGTGCCTCTTCTCTTTTCCCCGAACTTCCTCTTCTACTTCCAACAGCCAAACATGCCCTATGGAACCAATTCGTTTCTCTTATTTCTGTAGAGCAGCAGTTCTCAACCCGCCAGTTGTGACCCCGTGGGGATTGTCTAAGACCATCAGAAAACACAGATATTTACATCACAATTCACAACAGTAGCAAAATCACAGTTATGAAGTAGCAACAAAACAATTTTATGGTTGTGGGGGTGGGAGGGAGTCACCACAACATGAGGAACTGTATTAAAGGATCGCAGTATTGGGAAAGTAGAGAACCACTGCTATAGAGAAAATAAGAGATTTCTGTCCTTTCTTCCTTTTCTCTTTCATAGTCTTACTTTTCCTTTCTTACTTAAAAAACAAAACAAAACAAAAATATCCCCCTCGCCTTTCCATCCTCCCCACTCCTCTGCCCTGCTCTCCATTTCTTTTTCTCTCCACTTACTCTCCATTCCATACTAGCAGACTCCAGTTTCTCCAGGAAACAGTTCTCCGGGGCTTGAGATGGTTCATTTGGTAAAGTGCTTGCCACAGAATCGTATGGACCTGAGTTCAATGCCTAGAACTCACGTGGAAAAAGAAACTGAACGTGGTGGTACGTCTTTGTGATTCCAGCTGGAGAAGCAGAGACAGGCAGATCCCTGGAACTCAGTGTCCAGCCAGGCTAGCTGAATTCATGAGCTCCAGGCCAGTGGGAGACCCTGCCTCAAAAATAAGCATGGTTGATTTGCACGTATGTGTGCCCGTGTGCATATGCACACACAGGCATGCACTTGGGTATCAGATCATGTGACCCAAGCATGTCCAATCATTCCTGTTTCAAGAGTGAATATGACATAAGATGAGGCGATCATAATGAATACGGGGACCTATGCAGTAGCTTCAGGAAGCTTTTCCTTTTCGCTTGACTTGGACATAAAAATATCAACCTGGAGTTGCTGGCAGCCATCTTGCCACCATCTCTTTTGCCTGAGAATAAAGATTCCTAGATCTAGGCTAGCAGGATGGGAAATGAGAGACACTGGGTCTGGAGTCTGTATATCAAACTTTCTTTGGATTTTTTTCCATAACATGATATTTAATACCCTCTTTTGCTTTAGTCATCTTGAATTGGAGTTCTATCATTTATCATGAAAACACTACTAATGACTGTATCTGTGAGAAGCAATGAATACCTGAGATTTGGAAGAATTCAGATGAAGGAGAGAGACAGAGACAGAGAGACAGAGAAACAGAGACAGAGACAGAGACAGAGAGAGAGACTAACCTAAAGGGTAGGATTTAAGAACTGTGGAGGTGGTCATGGCCTCAAAACATTCCATTGGGAAACCACTGATAGTCTCTAGTTTTATTTCAACTGTAGAACCCTAGTGTAGAAATAGCGTTTCCATGCTCATTCCTTTCTGCCTGTAATGCTGTAACAGGACCTCTTTTAGGCTTTGTCCGTGGTATTTCTCACCCCCTATGCCCCCCTACCCAGTCACCTCTGCAACCTCCTAACAATGTCTTGATAATTAAATCTAAATGCCTCATCTACCAAGATGCTTTGTCTCCTGCCTAGGGCAGGTGCCACTGTGATGAATTCCTGCATCACCGTCCACTCCCCGCCATAGCATACATGACAATTTGGGTTAGAAACACCCACATCTTCTTCCTGTCCATCTAGAAGGCAGATTGTAGGGAGGTCGAGATACTCTGTTGTGTATTGGATGTAAGAATTTCTCAAGTGAGTGAGCCCATGAATGACACAGTGTCCCCTACTCCCATCCCATGCAATACCCACCTCTTTCTTCGGGTCTGTGTCTATGGTTTAACCTCCGTTTAGTGAGTGAATGATAGAAAAGCAAAGACAGAAGAAGTCAGTCTACTTGTCTGCAAACTTTTCTAGTTAGCTTCAGCTCTCAACTTGACACAGCCCCAAGTTATCTGAGGAATTCCCAACCATAGCATTTCCTCAGTCAGATTGTGAGCATGTCTGGAAGGCATTTTCTCAGTTGCTAACTGGTGTAGGAGGATCCAGCTCACTGTGGGAAGCACCATACCTAGGCAGGCCAGCCTGGGCTATATAAGAAAGCTTGCTGAGCAAACCGAAGGGAATGAGCCAATCACAGCAATTTTTCCTGATTTCTGCTTCAGTTCCTACATCCAGGTTGCTGCCTTGAGCATCTGCTCTGACTTCCCTCAGTGATGAACTGTAACCTGTAGGATAAAATAAGCCCTTTCCTCTGCAAGTTTAGCCATGGTACTTATAACGGCATCAGATCAAACCAGAACACTCTCCTTCCCCAATCACACTTTCTGCCTTGAACTTTCTTATTCAAAGAAACCAGTGGGTTTCTTCCAGTTAAGGCTATAGCAGTTATTTTTCTAAGGCTGAACATATTTACATAAGTGACATCAACCGCTGGGTTGAGAGTGCTAGATGAGAGTGGAAACTTTTTTCCTCTTTATTGTCCCTTGAAGAGTGGCTGACGTATACCAGAGGAATTATCAACATCTGCTGAATAAAAGAATGAGTCAGAGGGCATTGAAGTCTGAAGGGAGAGTAGATTGTTCAATGCTTTCCAAAGGAGCCTATGCCAAAGAATTGATTTTTTTTTTAGAAGACTTTTGCATCTAAATAAGCGTGGGAATCAATGCATACTATTTCCGAACGTTTCAAGGATTCACGATGCACATCAAAAAAGAAAGACTAGGGCTGGCAAGATGGTGCAGAGGGGTAAGGTGCTTGCCACCGACCTGATAAACTGAGATCAGTCCCCAGCACCTGCGTGGTAGGAAAGAACTGACTCCTGCAAGCTGTCCTCTGGCTTCCACACACCAGCCATATTGCATGTGCATATGTACAAACACACACACACAAACACACACAATAAATAAATAAGTAAATGAATGAGTGAATGAATGAACGAACAAACAAATAAATAAATATAAAGGAAAAGAAAAGAAAAACATCAAGACAGGCCAGGCAGGCATGCTGGCACACACATGTGATCCCAGCACACAGGATATAGAAGCAAGAGGATTCAAGTTAGATAGCTCTACACAGGAGTTCCAGGCCAGCCCAACTATACATGGAGATAAATGAAACCCTCAGAAGCAAAGCCAGAAACACTCAAGATTGATCATTTCCATACTGAAGGTACTAATGTAACTCGTTTATCCAGGGGTTTCCTAAACTTATTTGGGAGAGAATGTTTTTGTTTGGTGGCCTCAGAGTAGTGTTTGCCGACATCTTGTGGAACTAAAGTTCTAAGGAACACACTTTGAGAAACACTACTCTGATGGTTTGAAAGAAAATGGCCCTCAAGGAGTGGCACTATTAGGAAGTGTGGCTTTGTTAAAGTAGGTGTGGCCTTGTTGGGGGAAGTGTCTTACTGTGGGGGAGGGGGGTAAGGTCTCCAATGCTCAAGGCACACCAGTGTCACAGTTCACTTCCTGTTCCGTTGGATCAAGATGTAGAACTCTCTGCTACCTCTGCAGCACTGTGTCTGCCTGCACGCTGCCATGCTTCCTGCCATGATGATAATGGACTAAAACTCTGAACTGTAAGCTAGCCACAATGAAATGTTTTCATTTATAAGAGTCGCTGTGGCCATGGTGTCTTTTCACAGCAATAGAAACCCTAGCTAAGATAACTATGCTTGACTAGTTTGCTCCACTCCAGGGGAAGCATCATGATTTACATCTGTCCAGTGTTTTCTGTTTACCACGATTGCTCTGCTGGCATCTTCTTTAAACCTCACAGACTCTGGAACATCATTCAGACAGCATCCCTGTTTTGAAGGTAAGGAAACAGAGGTCTAGGAGGATTAAGGGATTTGCTCAAGGTCATACAACTAGTTAGTAACAGAGATGAAAAGAGCCCCCAGATCTCATGTTAATCCAGTTATCACCAATTAACACCTTAGCAGGTGCCTATCTGATCTTTATCCATAGGTTGGGAACTATCTTTCTCAAAGACGTTGGAAGGATTACTTTTGCCAAAAGAACACAAATATCCAAGGATATAAAAAATTTTAATATGAATGTGTATTGGGAGGGGATCAAGGAGATGGATCAGGGTATAGAGATACTTGCCACCAAGCCTGACAACTGGGGTTCGATCCCTGGGACCCACATAGTGAAAGGGAGAACTGACTCACTCAAGTTTTCCTCTGACCTCAACACATGAGCTGTGATATCGAATGGCCATGCACTTGAATACACACACACACACACACACACACACACACACACACACACACAAAATAAATAAATAAATAAATAAATAATAAAAGTTAAAAGAACAATGTAGATTGGTTGTCTTCTTTACTGATAACTGTGAAAAGATAAAGTATCCTGCTTTCCCTTTCTATATGCCATATGCATTCCTCCAGTCCAGTGACAACGCACATGCCACAGTGGTCCCTCCTTGACTGTGACAGACATGATTAATCAATTACCATTGACTGAGTCCTGAGAATTTCTCAATTATGCACTTCAGATCCAAGTTACCTTTGATTCCTCCTTTCACATTGATCTCCACCCCTCTACTTCCAATCACCTGTTGTATATACCAATTTTCTCCAGGCTGCAACATTCTCTACAGAAGCATGGGAAGTGGGACTGATGAGATTTGTGAAGAAAACCAACTTTACAAGATTTGAAGAGCTGAAATTCACAAGATTCTCCAGAACTCCTCCCCAAGGCTGGAGAGGGAAGCTGTGCGTGCCTGCTGGAGGAGGAGACTGACCTGCCCAGCTGTCAAGACAACATCCTCAGCACTGTCAAGCTGACTGCCAGTCCTGCAGAGAGCTCCAGGGTGCAGTCTCTGTGAGTCATCAGCCATGTTGGGGTGAGCTTTGCTGGGATGCAGTTGCTTTTGAGCCATCCCAGTCCCTGTAAGTGACCACTTGTCTACACACCTGCAAAAATCCCAATCAACTCTTTGTTCACCAAGTTGGACTTATGTACAATTGTGCTCTTTGATCTGTTGCAGGTTCCCTATCTGAGGTGAGTAGACTGTGGTGTGTGTGTGTGTGTGTGTGTGTGTGTGTGTGTGTGTGTGTGTCCCCTGGGCGTCTCACAGAGCACCACCTCTCAGGATAATGGAGTCTATAACCTTATTTCTCCCAATGTCAAGCATTTGTATCATTGTATTTTGTACACTGAGTATACGTCTCTCAAACCTCAAAGCCTTTGGTGCATATTTTTATAAAAGTGCAATAATACTACTGCAAGATGATTGCACCAGAGAACACACATGGACACTCTCAAAGCCGAGTAGGAAGTTTTTATTGCCAGCTGGCCATTGTCTGGGGAACTTGCCCAAATCATGCAACAGCAAGCCTCACCATTCTTTGTCTTTTGCACACACACACACACACACACACACACACACACACACACACACACATATCCTGGCAGACACAATTTCGTTAGCGAGGACTTTAAGAAGCAGAACCACAGAAGCCAAAAAGTAAGGTTAGTACATTTAAGGACTTTCCTGGATCCTGGAACTACGGATAAGGTTTTTATTCCCATTTTGGCAGGTTTGGGGGCCTACCTGTTGGATTTTTAAGGTTAGAATGTGTCTCCAACATGGTATCAGTTGTGCTAAGGTCTGGGAGCCTGTCACATTCTACATTAGTTCTACGGGCATGAGTGAAACCATGGACTCATCATGGGACAGAGGGTTATTTATTCTCCTACCACTAGCAAGTTAGCAGAGTTTACTCTCTGTTTTACATAGTTAAGCAGGCAGTTGAGCAATCAGGGTCTTACAGTGAGGGCTAGGAGCAAAAGGATTGACGGCTCAGCCATAGCTGTGTGTAGAGAAGTTAGCCAGGAGAACCTGGAGAATAAAGATTGGTACCTGTAGCTAGAGTTTTCCTGCCTTGCCCACAGTCAGGACAAATCTTTGTCACACGCCAGTCCCACAGCCACTCAACCAAGTAAACACAGAGACTTATATTGCTTACAAACTGTATGGCCGTGGCAGGCTTCTTGCTAACTGTTCTTATAGCTTAAATTAATCTATTTCCATAAATCTATACCTTGCCACGTGGTTCATGGCTTACCGGCATCTTCACATGCTGCTTGTCCTGGCAGCGGCTGGCAGTGACTCCTTCTGCCTTCCTGTTCTTTCTTTTCTCCTCTCTGTTAGTCCCGCCTATACTTCCTGCCCAGCCACTGGCCAATCAGTGTTTTATTTATTGACCAATCAGAGCAACACATTTGCCATACAGAACATCCCACAGCAGGTACCGGTTCTCAGATTCTCAATGTCTCTCTCTCCTGAAGGTCATTTCTAACCATGACTACACTTCCTCTAATCACCCCTGACTGGTTGGCATAAAAGCAACAAGTTTCTCCCTGTACCTCACAGAGACTTCCTTGTCTCCTAAAGAGGAGGTTCAATTCTCTTGGATTCTAAAGAACAACCTTGATTAAGTCTAACTGGGCTTCCAGAAGGGGAAATGGAATTTTCCAGATGGCCCAGGTCTGTTTGAGCACTGAGTTCCTTAAAATTTTTATTCCCCATATCTAGGGCTGATGTTCCAACTCTGGTGGAGCCTGCTATCCCTGTCCCCACCAATAGAAGAATAAGAATAAGGATGGCTCACCACTCATAGAGAAGCCCCAAATCCAGATTGAAGTGGGCTCCTCTCCATTACAAATAAACAGCTTGGATAGAACTTACATGAGGGCAAAGTGAGTAAGGTCTATGCAAACAATTCAAAAGATGCACACTTGGCTAAACCATTAGTGCAAGCAAACCAGATGGCATCTGGGGCCCAGAAATGCATCTGACCACCATTCCTGGAGCTAACCTGGGGAGTGTGGCTACAGGAATCTGCACAAGAGGAACTACCTTGGTGACATTAAGTGGACACTCTTCTTGGAGGTCCCCCACGATCAGCTTAGGTTGGTCCCATGTACAGTTGTTAGGATTGGACCTGAGTGGACCTTATAGTTTGATTAGCTCCAATCACAATATAATATGGGTTTGGGGTCTAGGCATAGCCAGCAGTCTATGTCCAGTTGAGAACAGTTAAGGAACTGAGACACTTTCTAGCATCTCAAACACTGAGGGACTGGCTTTTGCTGCCTCCTTGACTTTTATCCTTTGGGTTACTGAGGGAGTTCCTGGGAAAATAGGAGGCTTGGCATTTATAGGGGCCTTGTATCCTTAGGAGTATCATGATAGGCCAATTCAGGTCAATGGGCTAGATGATCCTAGGTGCCTATTTCTTTTGGATAGTAAATTTGCTAAATGGGTCTGGACCACTGATGTATATAACCTGACTCCCCAGGTTCTATAGTTTCCCAATAATGACCTTTGGCTTCCTCCCCCCAGGCCCTAATTTTTATAGATATGGGATTGCATTGCCTGTGGCCACAGGTAAATTGTGATGATCCCCTTCCTGGGGACCTGGTGTTCATCTTGCTCCTGGCAGATCAAGGAGCTGTCAGCTAGTCAGACATAGTATTAGATACATTGGAGCCTATTCACCTGTGAACCTACAGTTCCAGTGGTATACTACTCCCCAGGAGTGAATGAACCATCCCCAAGTAGCCTCTGGATGCAATATTTTATAGAAATCCACCTGGAAGGTGGGTTGGGTCTCACTGGATAAACTGGCTAAGGGCTCCACAACCCTGGTTTTTATTCATTCCCATATCCAAGGTCCTAGCTTATGGGGATCTGGGGCCTTTCTCATGGGGGAGCAAAGAAAATTAAATAGGACAATCATAATCTTAGGGGGTTGGAAGACCTGGCAATGATCCATCTGTTACTGTCTTCTATAGCTTCCTTCAGCTGGGTTTGGTGGATCCATGAGGTGACACTGGCCAGTGACTTTATGGGGATGCTGCAGACCATGAAGTATGGACTTTTCTATATTGTCTCTGAGTTCTATGCTCACATGAGGTCACTAGGTTGGTACTTGTGGACTGTCTCAGATATGGGCAATAGCACAACCTCTTGAATAGTCCAGTGAATAGTCCTGTAGGTCTGCTGCGGGACCTGGAGAACTTGAGGCGGGAATAATTAGTAATGTATGCCTTATGAACATCTAGTTCTTAGGAGGGCAAGAGGTAGGAGGCTGGTCCAATTTTTACCAATCTCAAACACACATTTAGTTAATGTTTTCTTCAAGATCGCATTCATCCTTTCTACCTACCCTAAGCTCTGTGGCCTATAGGCACAATTTGTTTCAAATCAACATTTAGAAACTTTGCCAGATTTTGGAAAACTTTGGTCGTAAAGGTCTTGCCATTGTCTGAAAACAGGGAGAGGAGCAGCCAAGGAATTATCTCTTAGAAGAGTTCTTGGTGACCACTGAGGCTGTCTCCATTTGGGTGGGATAGACTTCCACCTATCCAGAGAAGGTGTCGAAAACTAACCAATACTTATAGTCAAAACCCTCAGGTTTTATCTCTATAAAGTCCACTTTCCGGTGTTCTTCGAAGGTGCTTCCTTGGGAGTGAATTCTTTCCAGGGCTTCTATTTATCCTTTGGGGTCACTTGTGCCCAAGTAGTACATCTGGACACAGTGTCTTTGACAATATTGTCCAGTTGAGGAATGTAATAGTTGGGCCTGAGTAACTCAGTCGTGTCGGATGCCGCCAGGTGGGTGGCCTGGTGGAGTTTGGCAACCATGTGCCTTCCAATAGTGGCAGGGAGTATAGGTCTGCTGTCTGGCAAGAGGCACCCTCCATTTGCCTCCTGTTTGGCATCTCCCCTTTCTGCCCATGTGGTTTCTTCTTATGTGTAGTTTTGGCATTGGAGCAATTTAGGTTCAGGCAGGGTAACAATTATCCGGAGAGGCCCCACAGGTTTCAGATCCACTTCCCAGAGGACCAAGTCTGCTGCCTTATTCTCTCGAATCTCGGAGGATCCCCCTTTTGATGCCTTTTGCAGTGGCCAATGGCTCCTTCTTCTGGCAGTCATGGGGCCTCTAGTATGGCCATGATTTCTTCTTTGTTCTTAATTTCCTTTCTGTGTGAGATGAAAAGCCCCCTTCCTTTTAGAGGGCCCTGTGAATACAGGCTGTGCCAAATACATACTGACTGTGTACACGGTAGTGAAGTGCCTGGGTTAGCCATCATCCTTTTGTGCTGAAGTCCCTTGGTTGAGAGACTGTGCCCATACTATTCTGTCTAAGGTGACAGCTGGGGGCCTGGCATACCTGACTCCATCTTGAACAAAACTGCTCTTATCCGTGTACAGCACTTCTGCTTTTTGTAGTGGGGCATCTGTTAGGTCAGATCTGATGGGCTGGACTACGTCACTCTCAGGCAATCATAGAGGGGCTCTCTTAGGTTATCATCTAGCAGTAGACACACTGTGTTGATGGCTGAAATTTTACAGAATTGGATACTGGGTTTGGTCCAAGAGGAGTGCTTGATAATGGGCTATTCAGGTATTGGACATCCATTCACTGGGGTCCCCCTCAGGAGTTCCTTTACATTGTGTGGGGTGGTTTGGAACAATTCCTAGCCCAAAGTCAGTTTTTCAGTTTCTTTTATTAGTATGGCTGTAGTGGCAACTGCCTATAAATAGGCTAGCCAACTGGCAGAAACAGGATCAAGTCTTCTGGATAGGCTGGCCCCTATATCCAGGGTCTCATTGTCCAGTCAAGAAGCCCTTTTGTGATGCTCCAGGCCTCACTCACAAACAAGCAGAAGGACTTAGAGACATCTGAGAGGATTAGGAGCACAGACAAGGTCCTTCTTTAAGGCCTCAAAACTTCCTGGTTCAGAGTCAGTCTGTTTGTAGTGGCTGGATGCTGCAAGTAATACTATACAGTGGCTTAGCTAGTTCCGCAAACATGGGTGTCCATAAGTGGCAATATCACACTGCCCCAGAAGTTCCCATACCTGTTTCTTTGTTTTGGAAGTGAGGATCTGTAGGATCACCAAGATTTGGTTCTGGGGGAGAAACCTGGCACCAGGGAACCCCCCAGGAATCCACAAGGATGACCCCAACTGAAACTCCTAGCAATAGCGGAGAGGGTGCCTGATCAGATTGGTGACTACCCTAATTGTCATCAGAGATACTCTGTCCAGTAACTGATGGAAGCAGATGCAGAGATCCACAGCCAAACACTGGGCTAAGCTCTGGGAGTCTTGATGAAGAAAAGGAGGAAGGATTGTATGAGCCAGGGAATCATAACAGGGAACCCACAGAGACAGCTGACCTGAGCTCCTGGGAGCTCATGTTCTCTGGACCAACAATTAGGGAGCCTCCATAGGACAGACCTAGGCCCTGTGCATGTGAGTGACAGTTGTGTAGCTTGGTCTCTTTGTAAGGCTCCTAGTAGTGGGATCAGGACCTGTCCCTGGCGCTTAGCTGGACTTTGGGAACCTGTTCCCCATGCTGTACTACCTTGCCCAGCCTTTATACAGGGGGAAGAGCTTGGTCCTGCCTCACCTTGATGTGCCATGTTGTGTTCAAGCCCATGGGAGGCCTGGAGCCAGAGGAGGAGTAGAAGAGGAGTAGAAGAAGAGGTAGATGGAAAGCGAGGAAGAGGGAGGGGAAAGTGCAGTCAGTATGAAAAATAAAAGAAAAAGGAGGTATTTAAATTTAAAAAAAGAGAGATTTGGCTCTGGAACAGTTCATTTACCTCTGTCCAAGTTGTAGCCTGATAGGTAATGCAAGGCACCACACAGTTGGGTTTTCTTGGCTGAGACCCGATAGCCTACAGCCTGTAGTGCCTCTAACAGGCCCTCAGTGGCCTTTTTACATTCTTCTGCTGTTTCTGAAGTTGTGAGGTCATCCCTATAATGTAACAGGGTGCTCTCAGGGTACCTTTGCTGGAAAGTCAGGAGGTTAGCCCTCAAGGCCTCGTCTAAGTGTGGAAAGAGTTTTTGAACCCTTGTGGGAACCTAGTCCAAACCAGTTGGCCCATAAATTCTCCATCATTCAAAGGCAAAATGGGTTGGCTTCTAAGTGTCAACAAGAGGCAAAAGAAGGCATCTTTTAAGTCCAGAACTGTGCATACTTCCTTCTCTGGTAGCAGGAGACTCAGGGAGGGTGTAGGGATTAGAAACCATGGGATTGTGGGGCATTTACCCACCACCCCCACAGCTCCCCAGAGTTTTCTTGAGTGTGATCAGCAGGAAATATTAGATAGGATTTATTGCGGAGAATATCGCGGAGATAAACAGATAAAAAATAAAGGATAGCCTCGAGAGGGCCTGGAACCTATTCCAACGGGCCCCGACTGTCTCTGGCCCAGGGTTTTTATAGAGATGCCAAAGGGTGGAGCAAAAGACCTCCTCCCCCAGCACAGCCAAGTGCAGACCATCTCAGACACCTGCACTCAGGCCCGTGGTCCTGATCATCCTCTATGCGGACCTGCTGGGTAAAGCCACGAGGAACCCGAGAACGGGCTGCCACATGGGATAGATGGTATCTATTCTTTTTTTGACCTCTCTGAGATCCGGTACTGGTCAGTAGTCCTGGGTGCCTGGTTTTAGGACTAGGAGCAGGTGATTCCTGAGGGGAATGGCAGGGAATGATGTTTTGGAAACAAAAACTTTATAATACTTTGTAATACTAAAGAAATATAATTATGCTTATTGCTCTTTTAATTCATCTGCCTGGGCTAAGCCAGCATGCTTTATCTTCCTATTTTATATTTCTAATTTTGGTTCTCTTGTTCTAACTATTGGATAGTCTATCTTAACTGCAAATAATTAAAAACAAAAATCTAGACACAGGGCTGAAGGTACCTCAGTAACAGAGAACTTGCCTGCCATGCACGAGGCCCTGAGTTGAATCCCCAACACTTCTCCAAATAAATAAATTGGGCTTAATTTAAACTGAATTAGTATGGCCTTAGGAACCATAGTTTTGCAAATGTTTTACAATAAGAAAAAGGTAACTAAGACACAGCCACGAAGCAATCAACATTCTTTAATACTAACTACCTTAGACTGTTTGAACTATGAAAATTCCTGAAATTCAGTAGTTTACACAGGAAGTGATTTCTCATAGTCTGGAGAAGGTCAAGATCAAGGCTTTACTTCTTGATTATACATGGCCACCTTCACACTGTAACCACATGGGGCCAAATGTACAAATTTCTCTTAAGCATCATTCACAGAGGCACTGACTCTACTGACTCATCCCCTCCCCAAAGCCTTGCTTTCTGATACCATCACCTTGGGGCTAGGATTTCAGCAGAACGGAGAGACACTCGCCTTCAGGCCATATAGTAACTGTCATTGGATCGATTTTCTCCTTTAGACCCAGGTAAAGAGGGACTTTACTCAGCCTGCTTGCTGATTCCTCTGGCTATTTCTCTCCTTATGAACGAGCACTCCCAGGAGCCAATAGAAAATGTCACCCAGAACCTCGAACCACTTCTTTCACAGGACCCAGAACCCTAAAATTTTCTGTCTGGATGACCCAAGTTCACACCTGGGGGTCATGCAGACCTCTTCCCAGGGGCCAACCTCTTTACAAGGCATGGTTGGGGATTCAGTGTAGGACTTGTCAATGTGCTTGCCTGAACTCAAGATCTCCATGACGTGAAATGAAGTTGCAGAATCCCCTTAAATGCTCGCATTCCATCAGGGAACCCAAGGTATCTAGGAATGATTCATTCGACCTGGGCCTTCTACAGCATCACAGACTCCTGTTGTCAAGGCAGGAGACCAGCGAGTGTTTTAAGTTCCCTAACAGAATCTGTACATATTCACACATGTATGGGTACTCTTCCATTTGTAGGGACTCGTGTCTTGGGCTTCACAAATCTCACACTTGGACTTGACTCATTTTTTGATCATTTAATTCTCAGAGCAGTCTTGCCGGATTTCTGTTACATTTGTCCATCATTCAAGGTCACTTTAAGGTATGATCCTAACTTTACATGGAGTGTGCCTTAGCAACTCATCTCCATATTGCACTCAAACAAGCATTTGTTTATTTACTGCACACACATGAGATTTATCGGTTTTATGACTTCAGCATCTTAAAGATTACAGCAACAATTTATCTTTCCCTCAATCAAATTGTATAATACAGGTAAAAATGCTTATAAACTACGGAGTGCTATCTACTCAAATGCAGGAGATTGTTATTTCTATCTTTCAAAACCATGTAACTTGCTGCAAGGAAAGGCTGTAACTTCCCCCTCTACCTTGACTGGGTTTGGGGAGTGTTCCCTTGTGTTTTTAATTAGAAAGATGGGCAGTGGATGACTTGGCAAGTGCCCTGCTTTAGCCAGGTTTATTTGGAGTCCCAGTCAGGGAAAACACAGTTACCTGACACTAACAAATGCATGCCCTTTGTCTGTTTGTGCTATTTCCAGATGATCTCCGAACATCTAGGTAGGGGCATAGCTTCCCTGAAGCCTGAAGTCATCTGAACTGAAGACTGCTCATCTCTGCCAGCAGTCAAAGCCCACTAGGCAACCATGTGACTTTCCAGTGGCCACCAGATTAGGAGCTTCAGAGAGAGGAGGAAAGAAGTCATCTAAGGGTTGCACCCCAATCTACTTCTGTTAGTTCTGTCAAATATATGCAGTGATAAAGTGACTCCTGATGGCATATTCCTATACCCACACAGCAGAGACTCACCCAACCATCCTCAGAAAAGCTTCTTCTTGCAGCAGGTGTTATTAACACAAAAACCCACAAGTGGTCAAATTTCAGAGAATGAGAGACTTTGGAATGCTCAGTTCTGAATGAGATGTCTATATCATACCCCTTCCATCAGGGCATGGGGATCTATTTGGAAGAGGGGAGGGGGAAGATTTGAAAAGCCAGGGGTGATGGATGGCTTTGAGGAAACAGTGTTTTGCAAACACAGCAAGGCAGATGTACACATGAATGTACAGAGACCATGACAGCATGACCAAGACTTGTACAAGCTCAAGCCACACTGTCCCAGCATGGAGGAGGAGGAGCGGTACAAAATCCCACCCCTGGACAAAAAAAAAACACAGTTGATAGCTATCGGGAACCATCAGCCAAGACAAAACAAACTCCACGTTTGTTCTAGGAGAGATAAAGAATATTAAGTTGGTGGGTAGGGAATCAGGAGAGGAGTCTGGAAGGAGTTGGGGGAGGGGAAATAATATGATCAAAAGTATTATATGAAATTCTCAAAGAATAAATAAAATGATAAAACCAGAGTTGCTTCTCAGTTGTGCAGTTAGTGATGTGCAGGCATAACAGAAACTCAAGGTGTAAGGGAAAGGTATCAGCTCAGGACCCCCAAGTCCAAGTTCTCAGCACAAAGGAGATTTATTTGCCCCAGAGGGACAAAGGGTGGGGAATAAGAACAAAAACAGGATCAAGGGGATACAAATTGGAAAGGAGAAGTCAAATTTTCACTGTTTGCAGATAACATGATAGTATACATAAGTGACCACAAAAATTCCAATTATGAGTGAGTACATACCATGTTTGTCCTTCTGAGTCTGGGTTACCTCACTCAGGATAATATTTTCTAGTTCCATCCATTTGCCTGCAAATTCCATGATGTCATTGTTTTTCTCTGCTGAGTATATGTATATGTACCACATTTTCTTTATCCATTCTTCAGTTGAAGGATATCTAGGTTGTTTCCAGGTTCTGGCTATTACAAATAATGCTGCTATGAACATAGCTGAGCATGTGTCCTTGTGGTATGATTGAGTATTCCTTGGGTATATGCCCAGGAGTGGTATAGCTGGATCTTGACAGAGATTGATTCCCAATTTCCTGAGAAAGCACCATACTGATTTCCAAAGTGGCTATACCAGTTTGCATTCCCACCAGCAGTGGAGGAGAGTTCCCCTTGCTCTATATCCACTCCAACATAAGCTGTCTTCAGTGTTTTTGATCTTAGCCATTCTGACAGGTGTATGATGGTATCTCAGAGTCATTTTGATTTGCATTTTCCTGATGACTAAGGATGTTAGCAATCCCTTAAATGTTTTTCAGCCATTTGAGCTTCCTCTGTTGAGAATTCTCTGTTTAGCTCGATAGCCCATTTTTAAATTGGACTGTTAGGTATTTTGATGTCTATTTTCTTGAGTTCTTTATATATTCTGGAAATCAGCCCTCTGGCAGATGTGGGGTTGGTGAAGATCTTTTTCCATTCTGTAGGCTGTTGTTTTGTCTTATTGACTGTGTCCTTTGCCCTGCAAAAGCTTCTCAGTTTTAAGAGGTCCCAGTTATTAATTGTTGCTCTCAGTGTCTGTGCTACTGGTGTTATATTTAGGAAGTGGTCTCCTGTGCCAGTGTGTTCAAGATTATTTCCTACTTTCTCTTCTATCAGGTTCAGAGTAACTGAATTTATGTTGAGATCTTTGATCCGCTTGGATTTAAGTTTTGTGCATGGCAATAGATATAGATCTATTCGCAATCTTCTACATGTTGATGTCCAGTTATGCCAGCACCGTTTGTTGAAGATGCTCTCTTCTTTTCATTGTACAGTTTTGGCTTCTTTGTCAAAGATGTGTGGGTTAATATCAGGGTCTTCAATTCGCTTCCATCGGTCCACATGTTGGTTTTTATGCCAGTACCAATCTGTTTTTATGCAAGTCCAGTTAATATCTTGGTCTGTTAGTCCTTGCCCTTTGTAGATCTTATTCCATCAGTCATCTGCTGGGAACAAAAGGATCTCCTTACTCTCCAGGAGAGCAGCATTCCGTTAAGAAAAGCTGTTTGACTCCACTGGGCAGGGAGAGCATTCAGGTCCTTCTTGCAACCTGAGATGTACACTGGCAACTCAGCAGGAAAGGATGTCATCCTACATTAGTACTGCTCACACTGGGCTTAGGAGGGCGAGTCCAGGCACAGCATTATATGCTCATTGTTGCTGATCTAAGTGAGGTCTCTCATGTGTGAAAGACCTCATAGAGACAAAGTTTGTAAGGGTCACCCGCTGGGTCATAACAAACTACTTTGTAGACTAGCATGAGCCAATAAACTGTTCCATCTCAGTATGTTCTTCTGTGTCATTCATGTTAATGGGGTTTATTCAAAGCTCACAAATGTACACACACACACACACACACACACACACACACACCCTCTCAGTCTTTCTTCAGGGAAAATGAGTATAGGGGTATTTCATCTGCATGATTGGACACAATCCAATTTGAGGCTTTGCCATATTTTTTACTACAGGAAAGTTGAAAATGATTCTGTGTTCTATAAACTTTTCAAAGCGCATGACATTCCATCAAGACCACAGCTGTCAGCGTGGGCCGCCATCCTGTACCATCACCTGAACATGAGGCCATCCAGCTGATCAGAGCTTCACAGCTACCTCAGCACAGACACCTGGAGAGATGGCTGTTCACACAGTGACCTAAAGACAGGACTTAACTCTAGTCCTAGGTGGAATACCTAATAAGCCACTTAAGCCCAATAAAAAGGTGACTCACCCATGGATAATGACCCATAATCAAATAATCCTGTTATAATCCATTGTGTAAATGTCTACATGTAGGAAAGAGTTTGACAAGGGTAGAGCATTAAGAAATAAATTATGCAAATGGACAAAAAAGTGACTTTCTCTGTAGGAAGTCAGCCTGCCTCCTGCCTGACTTTTGTCTCAGTCTTACAAGCTCCAGAGAGGCCTCTGAGCCCTGGGGCAAGGGGAAGACATCTGTGTTCATTCGTTCAGTTACTTCCTATCAGAGAGCAAAGCAAAAGGCATGCTTTGATTAGGATTGACATTTGAAGTCAAGACAGGGGTGGAAAAAAAAAAGCAAGACTCTAACTCGTCAAGTCATTGAAGATCTTAGGCTATCAGATGGAAGAGGCTCTGAAAAGTGGTCTGACTGCCTGGGGGATTCCAGAGAGGCCAAGGGATTTCTCTGAGGTTCACAGCTAGTGGACAGCAAAGCAGGGCCCAGATGCCTAGTCAAGACCTGGGCTCCCTTTTTCTTCCTGTGGTGCTTTGAGTGAGGAAAGCCTCTCTCATAGTCTCAGGCATTTGAACACTTAGTCCCCGGTTAGTGGGGCTCTTTTGGGAGTTATAGAACCATTAGAAGGTGGGGCCTCACTTGAGGAAGTATACCACTGGGGTGGGCTTTGCGAGTTTAGAGTTTCACCCCATTTCCAATTTGCTCTCTATTCACATGGTTGAAGATGTGATCTCTCAGCTTTCTGGTCTGGCTGCCTGCTGCCATTTCCACAACTCCAGACTCTGCCTCTGGAATTGTAGGCCCACATAACTCTTTCTTTTCTTGTAGTAGCTTTTGGTCACTCTTTTAGCAAGCTGTAAAAAAGCAACTAACAGACCCTGGTTTTTTCCTGTTTTTTTTTTTAAGTGACCCGTCTTATTATATACATGTGCACATATATGTGAGATGTATGTATTTTTATGTAGATGTGTGCATATGTGTATGTGGGTTCTTGAGTGTGCCAGTGCAAATAGAGGTTAGAGGTCAATGTCACATATCTTTCTTGGGATCATTCAACTTTATTTTTTTTTTCTTTTTAAAAATGATGGTTTGAGCCCAGCACTCAGGAGGCAGAGCCAGGCGGATCTCTGTGAGTTCAAGGCCAGCCTGGTCTACAGAGATCCAGGACAGGCACCAAAATTACACAGAGAAAAAACAAAACAAAAGATGGTTTGAGAATTTTATACCTTAGCAGAATGTGTTTGATCTAATCCACCTCCCACTCTTTCCCTACAAACTCTTCTTACACCCCACTACCGCTTTCCCGCTTTCCCCTCCCAACTTCATGTATGCACATGGGATGTGGAGTCACCCACGTGTAATGCGGGAGCCTACTAGGGACTGCAGAAGGCCACAGAATCTGAAACTCTACCTTGATTTTTGAGACAGGGTCTCTTTTTTGAACCAGGAGCTCCCTGAGGCAACTTTACTGCCTAGCCAATGAGGTATAAGAATCCGCTGATCTCTGCCTCCTCCAGCATGAGAACTGTAGACCACAGACCACTGTGGCCAGCTTTGCACGTGAGTACTGGGCCTTCAAACTCAGGACGGCATGTTTGTGCAGTAAGCGCTTTGCTACCTGAGCCGTCTCCCCATTTCCAGATGTCTTTATCTTTTTAGAACCATTTTAAATTCCTAGAAAAATCTAGCATATGATAGAAAGTCCCCATATATCATCCCCTACCCTACACAGCTTTTGCATTTTTTTTGTTACAATTAATAATGCAATACTGACACACTTTTATCTAGTTGTGTATTTATCTGGCATGCATGTTCCTGTATGTCACAACACACATGTGGAGATCAGAGGACAACTTGTAGGAGTTGGTTCTCTCCCTCTACCATGAAGGATCTGGGGTTCAAACTCAGGCTCAGAGGCAAATGTCTTCAACCTGAGTCATCTCTCTGGCTTACTACTTATTTGTTTTTCTCTCATACATTACATCCAGACCACAGTTTCCCCTCCCTGCACTTCTTCCAACCCCCTCCCTACACCTCCCCTCAAGAACCCTAAGCTACACAAGCATAACATACATGCAAGGGAGCTAGTTCAGACCTACAGAAGCTCCATGATGGTCTCTACAGTCTCTGTGAGCCTTCTTAGTTGATTCTGTGGGCTGTGTTCTCATAGTGTCCTTGACTCCTCTGGCTCCTATAATTCTTGCTCCCCATCTTCTGCAGAGTTCCCTGATCTCCCCTAGTGTTTGGCTGTGGGTCTCTGCATCTGCTCCCATCAGTTGCTGGATGACACCTCTCTGACAACAACTAGGCTAGGCACTGATCTATGACTATAGCAGAATATCATTGGGAATCATTTCATTGACTTTTTTTTTTTTTTGCCAGTCATGCCTGGTTCTATCCTGGGTCTCTGTGCTGTCCAGCCTCTGGTTCCTGGCCACACAGGTAGTGTCAGTCATGGTGTCCCTCTCAGGGCATGGGCCTCCAGCTGGACCAGTCATTGATTGGCCACTCCCACAAATTCTGTACCACCATTACCCCAGCATATCTTGCAGACAGGACAAATTGTAGGTTGAAGGTTTTGTGACTGTGTGACTGGGTTTCCACCACTGGAAACCTTACCCGGTTACAGAAGATGGCCAATTCAAGCTCTGTATTCCCCATTACTTGGAGTCTTCCTTAAGGTCACCCTCGTAAACACCAGGGAATTTCCTCATCACCCCCCAAATGTCCCCCAATTCAAGTCATCTCTCCCAGTACTCGCTCCCTCCAACCCCACCCCCTGCCTGATCCTTCCTGTTCCATCCACACCTACCTCCAGTCCACCTACAGATCCATAGGTCCCCTCTTGAGCCCTCCTTGTTACTTAAATGGCTTACCATTATATATTTTTGTTAAAATCCATAGTCCATAGTAGAATCCACTCTGAATAATACAGGTCTATGAGTTCAGGTCAATATATCCTATCTTATCTCTTTCATTATTGCATCATATGAAATATAATATTTCATCTGCCATGTGATGGGATTAGAGATGTATCTCAGTAGTAGAGCATGTACTGAGAATGCCCAAGGTTTTGAGTTCAATTCCTAGTACCCAAAAGAAAGGAGGAAAAACCTCTTGCTTAATATTTGAAATTTCAATTGTCAAAAAAGTTCCCTACATGTAATCCCCAGAATGTAGTCCTTAGAGACCACCCTAGGCATAGCTCCCCTCAGGTTTATCTTTTTTTTATGTGTATGAGTGTTTTGACTTCATATGTGTATGTTCTCCACATTCATAACTGGTAACAGAAGAAAGCATTGGATCCCCTGGAGCTGAAGTTACAGGTGGCTGTGAGCCACTCTGTGGGTTCTGTGAACCAAACTCAGGTCTTGGGCAAGATCAGGCAGTGCTCTTAACCACTGAGCCATCTCTCCAGCCTATACTTGGGCCCTCTTAATGAAAGCCTGGGTTCTAATATTCTTTTTGCCTTTCAATTTGTTGCTAAAAAATGTGCTTATTTAAATTAGTAGAAAAGTCACAAAATATTTCAGCACCCCCTGGGCTTCAAGTCTATTTTGCTTTAAGAACTCTAAGACATGCACTACTGATTAGACAGGGGCTTTTGAGGATGAGAACTGCCTTCACCATGGCGGGTCTGGAAGAGAGACCCCAGAGAATCTCAGCCTAGCTACTCACTCAGAGTGCGTGAGCGCCAACCCCAAAGGCTCCCTTCTGAAATCTGGTTTCTTGCTATTTCAAATACATTCTCTGCTTTGTCAACACCGTTTTCCAGAATAGAAAGAGAAATCTCTTCTCCACAGCATGTTAAAGAAACAGACCCCAGAATTAATCAAATTAATGGAGAAGAAAAATCAATGAAAGTAATTATCACAAATAAAGTCAAGAAACTAAACAATGTATTTACTGAACCGTTCTCTTTGCCCTTAGGTGTTTGACTTCAGAGACCCAAAGTTTAAAACAAGGTTCTGGCTGCAAGAAATGAGGTAAGGCCAGAAAAGAGGGGATGTGAGGATTTCTGAAAGGGTCCTGTCCAAGATGGGGAAGAACACAGAGGAAGCCTGGTCATGCTGTGCAAACCCCAAGAGCCAATCATGAACCAATGAGAACTTTCAGAAAGTAGACATATCTGCTCTTGTCCTGCCATCCAGAAAATCTGTTCCAGGAGACTTCAGCTGAAGGAGATAATCATCAAAGTGCTCCAGATTTTAGCAGAAGTGTGTTCAGTGGTTTTATGATACAAGGGAAAGGGTATACCAAGGCATTCAATGCTGCGAAGACAATGGATGCTAGTGGGTTTTCCTTGCCTACATGGAGAAAAGTCTCAGGTGGGGAACACTCATAGGTAAGGGCCCCACTTCTTAATACAAAATCAAATGAAGGCTTTCCCTCCACTCTTGTTGTCTTATGGGTCAGATGGAGCACATTAGCTCGACTTGGTGAACCTTCTTCACAAAGTCTTGACTAGCAAGCAAATACCGCAGATGCCCAGGGTCAGGCCAATTCTGTTGCTGCAGCTGGGGGTCCTGTTGTTGCTAACTGTTGCTTTCTGCCCTTTGTTTTCTGTGTTTTTTCCCTCCATAGATCCTATGGCTATATTCTAGGAGTCTTGAAAATTCCTCTTCACTTTATTTCACCAGGATTGGTTTCTGTGACTTGCAAACAAAAATTGGAACAGACATAAAGGATCATCATACACATCATGAAACATCTGTTCTGTACAATGTTACTAGTCTATCAGAAGTCTTTTTCCAACACATTTAATGATATGGGAAATAACACTGAGACTCATGTAGACCATAGTTCTGTTAATCAATGTACATACACATAATTTTTATTATTTTATCTGTACATACACTCAATTTATGTGCATTTGTATGTGTGTATGACAATATTTGAAGAATACATACATATATAAATTTTAGCAGGTTTTTTTATGAGTATGACTGATGATAAAAGGAATATATTCCCTCTATCACCCAAGCCACTCTTCCTTCAGAATTAGCCAACATGCCATCTCCTCCAGAAAGCCCTGTCGGGACTGGTGTAGGCCCCTCCTTTCTGTTTTGAGAGCATGAATCACAACGGTGTAACCTCCTGTTGGGTTGACCCTTCTCCCTGACCATTTCTTACAGCTCACTCTGCTTGAGTCTCATGTAGCTGCACATGCGTGTGAGAGAAGCTCAATAAAATTTATAGGCCGATATGTATAAACAGGATTATTACAATAAGCGGGAAGAGTGATGTCATTCCAAGGAAATGACCAAAAACAGATCTGTAGGTGAAAATAAAGACAGAAAACAATTGTTTTACAGCGAGCAAACTACATGTGACACGGGGGGGACTATTTGGATCCAGCAATCTGGACAGATGTTATATTGTCCAGTATATTAATTACATTAGCACGGATGGATAAAACATGGCTTTTTCTCTGATGCAAATCACTTCCAGTCACTGCCTCTTCTCTCCTTTCTTCTCGGCTTCATCCATTCTGAGATTACCATCAGTTAAATATTGCATTGTCTTTGGGTGATTTTCCTACACTGTGACTCCTCGCCACATTTTCAATGCTCTTCTAGTTCCAGACAGACTACAGACTGTTAATTTTTCCCCTGCCTTTGCCTTGCCCAAGGAAATTGAAAATAAACTTTAATTTCCTAATGGAGGGTTATGGGTGCTTTGTGTGGCTCAGAGGCGGGGGAAACGAATAAGTATTGTTTGGTGGAATTACAGATCAGCGGGAGAGTTTTTGAAGTTAGTGAAGCTACACAGTAACTTGGTCACTTGGCCACCTCTTCAGAGGTCTGTTCCAGAATCAACAGCTGAGGTCCTTGACCCCTGCCCTCCATCTGTCACTCACTCCCAGGAGCCATGTCCATAGGCATTAAATATGAGCGTTGAGCTCTGTCACAAGCCATGACACTGGTGAAGCTGTTCCCACAGCTCTTTAGCTCATTCAACAAAAGGAAAAGTTTTGCTTTGGGGTAAATCAACGCTCTCCAAAAGGACAACAAACAAGGGTATTTACAGAACGTTGGAAGTCCAGGCCTGGGCATGTCGACACAGAGGCAAGGAATGAAGTGTTTGTTGCTAAGTCCACTGGAGGAGTGCAATGGAAGTGTGTCTTTAGAGTCACCTTGTCTTAGCAGAAGCTAAGCATGATGGGGGCCAACCGGAGAAAGCAGGACAAATCCTTAGTTCTTGAAGGAAAGAAATCAGTATGTTGACTTTTGGCAAATTTGATTCTTTTTGTTTTAGTTTTATGCCTTCCTTGGGAAGCTATTTTTATTAGAAAAATATATAAAGTGAACAACAAAATGGTCAAGAAGTATTTGTTGTACATCTACTATGTCGTAAGGGTTTACATGGCAATGAACATGGAAGAATTGGTCCTTAGATGCACACAAGCATGCAAGTGTGTATGTTGTGTATATGTGTGTGTGTGATGTCATCTACATTATTTGCTTGATTATAATTGTTGCATGGATATATCGTTTACTTAACTTTTTTCTTGTTTTATGCATGGTTTCTGTGGTTAAGAATTTTCATTCTGACAAAGACTATTCCTTCCTGTAGACAAATTACTGCTGTGGTAAACAGCATGAGAAGAACGTCCTTTTCATTAGGTTTAATTTTATTTTTAATTACCCATATGTGTGAGGGGTTATGTACCCATGAATGTCCACTAAAGCCAGAGATATTGGATCTCATGAAGCTGGAGTCACATATGGTTGTGAGCTGCCTCCCACTGGGTGCTGGGAACCAAACTCATGTCCTCTGCAAGAGCAGTATACGCTCTTCACCACTGAGTCATCTATCCAGCCTCTAGTCATATCTTTATGACATACGGTATCTTTTTTCCACCTTTGGTTTAATTGACTCATGAGATTAATCTCTGAGAATGAGATTCTTGGGTCCCAAGGGACCCAAGCATAGAAGATGCTCATGACTGTACATCATCTCTACGATGCAGGAAAACTTCATCTAATCCTTTCCTATAGTGCTCTTTCTTTGCTTGAGCCTAGATAGACTGCTTCAGAACCCTTCTTAGCACACCCAAGTAGCTGCTACTACTATTCAGCCTCAGTAGCCATCCCTAAAAAACAAATCCATAAAGTTTGGTCGAAATCACTGCAGTAAAACTTTGCCTTGGAGTTGTGCCAGTGGTGGGAAAAAATAACACTTTATTTCCACTTCTTATAAAAATCAACAGATTCAAGATTTTCCTGTCAGCTGAATCACAGTTCCCTGTGGTCCCTTTGCTCACTTTTGAGTTTCTGAGTCTTCAGTAGCTAACTCCTTGTCCACAGGACTCCATCAGAGCTAACAGCTTCACAATGCAGACTGCCATTCTCAATTCAATAAATATCTCCGGGGTTTCAGTGTAAGTAGAAGATTTCCTTTGGCTAAACTGGTGATTTTCCTTCCTGGTCGATGGGAAAGAGGCCCCCCAGTGTAGTGGGAAAGAGGTCCTGGGCTGGGCCATTGCTTAGTGGATTGCTGAGCATGCACAGAGGCCTGGGTTCCATCCCAGCATTCCATAAATGGGGTGTGGTGGCACACACCTATAGTCATAGCACTCCAGAAGTTCAAGTTCACCCTCAACTATATGAAGAGTTCCAGACCAGCCTGGGTAGCATTGAAATTCTCTCTCAAAAAATAAAAGGAAGAAGGAAGGGAGGAAGGAAGGAAGGAAGGACATCAGACAGTTCTCCTTTCTCCTTAGAGAAACTAAACTAAAACCATGAAGCCAGCAAACCAAGGATCCATTCCTGTGTCTCTCTATCCAAGAAGTGTCCACCTTAGAGAAGCTATGGCTCCTCTGACACATCCCCAGGGTCAAGGCCTGGCTGATGCCAACCACAGCTTCCTATGTGTACATTGTCAAGACCTCACAGTCCCCAAGATGGCCCCTGAACACACTGTCTTCCGCTCCAGAATTCCCCATGTTCTGTTTATTTCTTTTCGGTCTCAAATTTATTGCTCCCTTTCCTCCTCCCTAGTCTACAGGGTACCTGTTACTTGGTTTAGCGAATTTCCCTCTTCTCTAGGTCTTGGACAACAGCCTCTTTACTCCATACCCATCCCATATCCATCCAGAGCTCACTGTCCCTCATTGGGCTTCTAGACAGGGCTGCCAATTCTAACTCCCAGCCCATCTCTCAAGAAGAATGACCGTGTGGTCCACCACACATCCCTGGCTAGAGTGAATTGTTGCAAAGCGTGGCCAGGGAGGCTTTCTAGCTGTCCCAGTCTTCTGAAGTGGGGTGGGAAGCCGCTGTTCTCCTCTGAGCTTACTGGTTTAGTTAATATAAACTCAGAGCTGGCCAAGGCCACTGTGCCCTTTTGCCCTCGGTCATGGTCAAAAGCTCATTTTCAACCAAAGAGGAGGAGGCTAAATACAGAGGTTGGGGGAGGGTAGGTGAGTTCAGCTGACAGCTTTGAAGCTCTGTATTTAGTATGACCAAGTGAAAGGGACACATTCGAAGTCTCTTCTTTATCCTAAAGCACTCTGAGCCTGCCCTACCAACAAAGGATTAGTGATGGTTAATTTTAGGTGTGGTTGGAGTAGGCTAAGGTATGCTGGGACAGCCAGTAAAACACTTCCTGGTGTGAGCGTGATAGTGTTTCTGAAAGGGGTTACTATGTAGATCTGTAGGCTGGCTGGAGATTGCTTTCACTGAGGAAAGTCTGACTAGGAGAGAAAGGTAATAGAAGGGGGGATTGCTTCTCTCTGCTTTGAACACCGGTGTTCCTGGTTATCAAGGTTTTAATAATAAAAATATCCTCTGGAAAATCTTAACTAATACAGTTAGTGTGATCACAATAAGAACACATGGGATCACTGAAGTAACTTTGTTGAGATAGTATGACAGGGTCATGTTTTGGGGTCAAGCCAACTTCTTCACCCATTGCTCAAGGTGTTGGCTTCTCCGTAGGCCAAGTGGATTAACCTCATTCTTTTTTCTCACAGACTTGCAAGAGATACAAAGAGTTCACAAATATTGTTATCTTCAAATTAGTAATATCCCCAAATGCTCATAATTTCCCATCCTAACTTTATGTCTCTAAAATACAAATAGTTAAATGCCTTCTTTAGAGAAAGAGGTAGAGTGATTGATGAGTGGGTATACTCACTGTCCCCCAAAAGTTCCTCACACAACCTTTCTGCATATACTCAGGTTTTGCTGTTGACTCTAGGAACAGCCAAGGTTTACTCAATTGTGCCATCTGTCATCCAAAACCCACACATGGGTGTGGGCTGTTGATAGGGATGATAAGGATGGCTCCAGTTTGGCAGATGATATGTTATTAGAACGTACATGGATACTTTATTGAGATGTCTTTTCCTTTTTGTAAGTAATTCCTCAGCAGGCCTAGGTTTTTAATAAGATAATTTTAATGAAAAGAGACTTAAGTACTTCTAGGTGGCACCATTTGTCTATATTTGACTTCCGTGACAATTCCTAATTGATCCAAACTCTCCAGTCAACGTGCCACAAGTAATACAGTATCCCATGATTGTGCTGCACAGTGTGCATCAGCCACTTAAGGAGATGTTCACTACAAAAGCTCCCGTGCGCTTGGTGAAGGAAACAGCAATGCCCCTGCATGAAGCCTTCCTTGACCTTTTTGCATGTGTGCCTCTCATTAGATTCTCAGGATTTATTGCTTCTCATTAGGAAGTTCTGAACAGGCAACCACCATGCTCCAGATACTACGATACACCATGAGATACATCATGAGAATCTTTTCCTCCTTCTCCTGGAAAGAGAACCTACACACACACTCACTCTCTATCAACCCATTATGCCACATGAAAAAAGAGAGACCAGTCCAGTTGATCATGCCTGGACAGGAGCAGGGCTGAAGTAACATGGAAAGAGAAGGAAATTGAAGAATATATGAGGAAAAGAAGCTTGTCTGACTGAAGTCTCTCACCAGCCAGGAGTAATGAATTCTAGCACAATTACCATTTTCTATGAAGACTATCTATACAGAGATAATACTTCTTTCATACAGAGATAGTTCATTGTTACAACACCAATAAAGTATGCTTAAAGCCTCAGTTGTGGCCTTACTTCCTTCTCAGCTAGAAGCCTGAAATCTTCTCACAAACAAGACTCCACACTTTGTTGCTAGTAAACATGTCTTAGCTTCCTTGTGCCGGACCCTGTGACCTAGGGTGTTTCCTTAGCTGCTGTAATCCTAAACACGGCACCCTCAGGAACCACCCTGGGAGCTCATGAAGCTCCTTAGCAACCCTTTGAGATGAAACTTCAGAAGCACCTAACTGTGTACGGTTACTATGAAGGCACTTGGTTGGGAGTGTCTCAGGAAGTCACACTTACTATGTTCTTTCCTTTCCCTTAGCACCTTTCTCTCTATTTAGCCCCATGCTTAAATCTGTGTTAACTACATTAATATCTTCCAATCCACTTTATACTGCTTTGCCATGCAATTCTTTTCTGTAGCAAAGTCAAGAATCCAGACTTGGGCACACCCTATAGGCTGAATGTCCCAGTAGTCGGTGATGGTTAGGCTGCTAAATGTGGGATTCTTCCTGCCCTGGATCCCAAGCCAGTAGTGTGGGACCTGTTTGAAGACAAGTGCAATGATGCAGGAATCTGGGCGTGGGTGACCACCAGAACTCAGGGACTATGGTGAACACATCCGTGAAATAAGGACAGGAAGGGGCTCAGGTGTAGGCGGGATTTTCTGTCCCACCAGCCAGCTCCCAAATAACCATACATAATTATAAATGATTGGCCGATACCTTAGGCTTGTTACTAACTAGCTCTTACAACTTAAATTAACCCATATTTCTTATCTATGCTCTACCACGTGGTGGTACCTTTTTTCAGCATGGCACGTTCATCTCCTACATCCTCTGTATCTGTCTAGTGACTCCATCCCTCTTCTTCCCTGAATTCTCTCAGTCTGGCTGTCCCTCCTAACCTCATCCTGCCTACCTATTGGTCAGTTGGCTCTTTATTAAACCAATGAGAGCAATACATATTCACAGTGTACAAAAAGATTATTCCACAGCACTCAGGACATGGATAAAGACCTATTTAATGAACACCAGTTCAGCAATGATCCACTGATGTGCTATGTCCTAATGTGCATTCCAAAAGACCTAAGAAATCACTCTTCACTGGGCCAAGGACCCCATGTCAGAAAATGGACATGTCTTTACTTGATGAAATACCCCCAGAAGAGGGAGGTGGAGAAGGGAAGCCCTGGTGGGACCCAACCATCATCTTACTGATGGAATCCAAAAAGCATGTAAGACAATTTACTAGCAACTATCATTACTTGAAGAAGGGGATCATTTTGTACCAGCTGATCTGGAAAAGGGGATAGCAACTAAGCCTGCCATCCCACCCTGGTACAGGAAGTATCTACCATCTGTACTAACTGGGGGTGAGAGGGGTGAACAGGCAGATTTCCCAATAAAGACTTGGTACCTGTTCTTTCAGAGGAGTGGGAGGGGGAGAATCCAGACTTCAGCAGAGCAGAGGTCTCTAAAAAGAGATCTTAAGACTCTGACCCATGTCCCATGTTCAGAGATAATGTCACTCCTACTGATGTCCCTCACTCACCCAGAGCCAGATGAAACACCATTGTAAGCACCCTGTCAGAAACATAGACAAACATGTGTGCGTCTTTCCACAGTGTCAGAATTCATTGACTAGCCTCAAATTCAAAGTGGCAGTTCTGTTGGTGGTAATTTTCTAGACTCTTCCACCTTCCTTGCTAATCATGGCTGAGGTAAGCACAGGTTCTTCGTAGTTACTAATTTTAACTCTCAGACCACACAGGACACATCACACAGCAAAGATATCTGCATTGTTATATTATCTGCATCTATGATAGATTACAGGATGACCACAGAGTGTTAAGAGGCTGCAGCATAGTTCAAGAGTCTTCAGGACATCTGAGAAGCAGGGAAGTTGGCCAAATTAACTAAACCAGGTGATGGTGGCATATGCCTTTAATCTCGGCACTTGGGAGGCAGAGGCAGGGGGATTTCTGTGAGTTTGAGGCCAGCCCGGTCTACAGAGTGAGTTCCAGGATAGCCAGGGCTACACAAAGAAACCCTGTCTCAAAATAACAAAAGAAAGAGAGGTGTGTAATTAACTAAAAAGAGATGCTGCTGTGGATGGGCAAGTTTCAGCAGTCAGAGGTAAAGTGCAGAGTTGAGTCTAGATGTAGGGGCAGAGGAAAAAGATGGTGATTCTAGAGGAATGAATGTGCAGACAGATGAAGAATGGGTGAAAGTTTGAGTAGGTGATGTCAACAGCAAGGGACTGAACCTAGCTGAAGACCCAGGGACAGCTGAGAGTCCTCTGCCTGTGGCTTCCTTACACACACACACACACATACACACACACACACACACACACACACACACACACACACACACACACACCAGACCCCAGCTGGTCTGATGGCAGGTTAATGAAGCCATTAGGATAGCAGATTTAATATCCACTTCTTCATCGGCTTCACATCAGGAAGTTTCACCCTCTCCTTGATCTGGTCTGTCTGTGAAGTTCTTAGCCCTGGTTTTCCTAAGAGGACATTAATGTGACCATGTGCTCCTATAGTCCCAGTTCACCCTGATGTGTGTATACAGTGGCACTCTTTCTATTTCCAAGAGAAGGTCATTTATTTCACCAATCTGTACCATACGGATCATACGGGATCCATGGTGTCAATTCATATGGCCACCTAGATACAAGGCCCTCTTCCATTCCCAAATGGACTCACAATCTGCTTGTAAAATTGAGCCTCTTTGGGCAAAGCCCAGTCTAAAAACAAACAAACAAACAAACAAACAACCCACTGTTTTATACAATATAGAGTCACTTCCAGCAGGACATGATCTGATCTCAACAAGGTAAGCCAGCCTTCCTTCCCCATAGTGCTGGTTGGGCAGTTGGACTCAGGGTCTACATTGTCATTCTCTGTATACATGCCTAGGAAGATCAATTCGAAGATGTGGACCAAGGTTAGGAAGGAAAAACTTGGCTAGCCTTGAGCCTAAGGTAAATGTTTATATATGTCCCTATATGGGGTGATACCCGGCTGTTAAGATGGGGATTCCCACCTAGCTGTGGAGGCTTATCCATTGGTTCTCCAAGGGTTAGGCAGTTGTAAGTACGACTCGATGGTCCCCAACTCCAAATACCAACTGCAGTATCTGTTAATTGCATCTTTTTTATAAAGGTGATAAAGTGGCATTAAATAAAATAAAATCACCCAGAGTTCAGGAATCATCCCAAATTTGTTTGTTCTAATGTTGACCTACAGCCTTGACCATAGCTGTGCAGATATGTGCATGACCCGTGCTGCCCATGACAAAAGCCAGGGACTGAATATCCAAGTTATGTTTTACTTAGAAAGCCAGCAATCTGAAAAAGTAGTGGGTTAGTATTCTAAGTATCTGCCTTATAGTTAGTTCATCTTCATTTTCTTTAGATGTGGCTTTGTTTGGGGGTTGGAGGGCATGTTTATGCCACAGTGCTCATGTGGACATCGAGGACAAACTGGTTCTCGGTGTATGTGGAGATTTTTATTCTGCAGGATTAAATCAAAATGTGCTTTTAGAATAAAGACTATGAAGTGCTGCTATCAGAGAAAGTAGGATAACACCTCCCACCCTGCCAAATGGAATTCATACCAGTGGAAAAGGCCAGCCTTCATGTATGTGCAAGGGGAAGCAAGTCCCAGTCTCTCACCTTGAATCAATTTGAAAGATATATCGAGACCTTCCATAATGGGGCAGGGAGGGTGGACAGTTGTTGCTCCTTGTCACAGAGATTGAGGCCATGAACAGGATGATATTCTGTAGACCCAAAGACCATTGTCACTTGTGCAGTAATGTTCTTCCATGTGTGTTCCCTTCCTCTGTCTCCAGTCATTGCTTCACCTGTTGGTTTTGGCAGAATTGAAGGGCCAATTTTTGCTCAGTTCTAAGATGAATGTGTACAAGAATGCACACGCCTGCTCTCAAGGCCATGAAAGGTGAGGAAGGGGACAGAAGAGTGGGGATGCTGCTGTGTGACCTGTCACCTGAAGCATGGACCACCTTCCATTTGTAGGTTATTCTTTCAAAAGTCAATACTTTAGGTGGTATCACAGTGTTGGGAGTTGGAGGACTGAATTGTGGGGAAGGGCACTCCTTTCCACCAATGCCTTACTGAATGAGTGGGGAACTCTCCATTTCAAACAGAAAGCAGTTTGAGGAGCAGATGAAGTCCTGAAAAGTGTGTGTCGTTGATATAGGCACAGCCATGCCAAGGACCCCGATGTCTTAGATCCATGGAAATGGCAAAGCCTTCCCCAGGTGAAGATCAGAGGCATGGCAACGCCTTCCTGTGGGCTGAGTAGGAGTGATTACAGATGATTGACAGAGTCACTATCAACCACAGCTGCTTCTTGTGGGATGATTGCAGCCTGAGACTACGCCCATCCTGAGACCTCCTACCAAGATTAGCTAAACCTGTCTCCTTATTCAGTTGTATACCATAAACTCACCACCTCAGTTCAGAGATACAAAACAAACTCAGTTTTCCAGTGGCTACTGGTGGTGGTAGCTCCATCAGATCACATGACCCATCTGATCCCAACTTTTCTGTGTATGTGTCTATGCTTTCTTTATTCCCTCGTCACCAAAGTCAGGTTTCTGAGACCAAGCCACGCAGGCCACAGCAAAGCAGGGTTAGGAGAGAGGGAGTCAGAGAAGAGATTTGGATAACACACTCTCCACATGAAAGCAATATCTTTCTGGAACAATACTTACATGTTTTTATTGGTAATTCATTCTGTTTTGCTTTATTTGTTTTACCCTGTCTTGTTTGTTTTGTTGAGACAGGATCTAAATGAGAACCCTGGTTGGTTTGAAGCTCAGTTTGTAAATCAGCATGGCTCAACCTTGTAGCAATCTTCCTGCTTTACCCCCAGCCCTGAAAGCTGGGGTTGCAGGCATATTCCACTATACTCGGCTTAGTAAAACTCATTCTCAAAGTTGCAAGGTTGTTATTTAATCTTGGGAGCTATCTATTAGATTGAAAATATCCCTGGGAGAAGGCAAACTTTATTAAGTCTTTGTTGGTTAATAACTGAGTAGAAGTTTAAATTAATGATGCCCAGTAATAAGCCAGCTGAGGGGAAGGCCACGGCAAATAGAATCCCTGTTTATTCTTCCACATACAAGAAGTGCTATTTCCTCAGTGAAGTTAAGTGATGAGTAATAAAACATAAATTTATTTTTAATTATTACTGCTACTCTTTCTGATACAAAACAATCCAAGATACACATAAAAATGAAAACATGTAGAAATAAGGCATGTACTGGTAAAGGTAAGTATGTTCTTCTGTTTTTCTTTTTGTTTCTGTGATAAAATACTCTGACCTAAAGTAACTTAAGGGTGGCTTTTATTTTATTTTTACTTCCAGGTCAGGGTTCATCTTTAAGGGAAGTCGGGACTCAAGGACTTGAAGCAGAAACCATGGAGGAACTCTGCTTTCTGGCTCATATGCAGGCTTCTTATTCTCAGCTAGCTTTCTTATACAGCCCAGTACCATCTGCCCAGGGAATGGTGCCACCCACAGTAGGCTGGGATCTCCCACATCAATTAGCGATCAAGACAGTCCCATACAGACAGGCCCACAGGCCAGTTTGATCTGGGCAATCCCTAAGTTGAGACTCCCTTCTCAGGTGACTCTAGGATGTGTGATGTTGACAGCTAAAGCTAACTAGGATATAAATGTAACCAATTCAGATAGTCTAGTACTGTAATCATGATATCTAAATAATGTTCACCTGGTCTATGAGTGCTAAAAGAAGCCTTAAAAATCGTAAGCTATAAGACTTTGTTAAAGGGCATAAAAAGATATAAACTATAACACTAAAAATGTAACTGGAGGCCAAAGTAGTTTTGATATGCACTCAGAGCTGAGCTGCCAACAGCTTAAAAGGAAACTGTTAGGACTGTAAGGTGTTGTAGGTGAGCCCCATAATAACACAGAGAAGACGTTTAGAATGGCAAAGGAATTGAACCAAAGCACTACAGAAAGTCAAAGCACAAAGGAAGATAGAAGAAAGCCAGTAACTCATAAGAAACTCATCAACAGCCAGGCGGTAGTACCACACGCCTTTAATCCCAGTACTCGGGAGGCAGAGCCAGGCAGATCTCTGTGAGTTCGAGGCCAGCCTGGTCTACAGAGCGAGATCCAGGACAGGCTCCAAAGCTACACAGAACAACCCTGTCTCAAAAAAAAAAAAAAAAAAAAAGAGGAGAGAAAGAAAGGAAAAAGCTCATCAAGCCAGTATCAAAAAGTAAACAACTCAAAAAGGCAAAAGACTCAGACATTTCCTGAAGAAAATGTACAACAGAAAATAAAGATGTGTCATCACTAATTATCAGGAAAACACACATCAAAGGGCCAATTCAGTATCGCTTCACACCTGTCAGAATGGCCACTACCAAAAAGACATCACCAGTCAATGTTGACAGGAAGTCAGGGAAAGCACTAGATAGAATTAGTAGGTATGAAAATAGGGACGGTGTTGTGAAAAACCATATGAAGATTCTCCAGAAACAGAAAAGAATGATCATATGATCCAACAGTCCCACTTTAGTGTCTTTATCCAAATGAAGTCAAGTCACCATCTTGCAAAGATCTCAGCATTTAAGGCATAATTTACTGTAGTCAAATATGGAAGCCCTATGCCCTATCAATAGTTGGATGGGTAGTGAAAACATGCCATATATATGTAGGGATATACAGTAACTCCAGCTCTAGGGGGATCTGATGTCCTCTTCTGGCCTGTGCAATCATGTATACATAGCTCCCTCCATGCCCCACATATATTCATATACATATAAATAAAAGAAAAGATTGGCAATACTGAGAGATACTTTTAATTATTCATTCACTTAAGGAAAATACAGACCAGGAAAGCTACAGCCACATAACTGGGGATGCCCATAAGGCAGTGGCTATGAAATGGTTTTCCGTTTCTTTTACATCAAGCATCAGTGTTCCTTGTGTGGTGTTGTACCCCTGATAGCCAAATCTGGGATCTGAATGGTGAAATAGAGCTGAGTCCTCCACATTCAGTGGAGACTTGTCCTTAAGTCCCTCTGCCTTTGCTCAGCTGTGGCTGAATCCCAGCCCTCTCCATTGCAGCCTCTCCTGGGGAACATTTTGTCTTTGGTTAGAATGAGGGTGGGTTGCCTGGCTGCTCAGCAGAAAGCTGAGCACTGAGGATCTGGTATAGTTTAGATAGTAAGTGTTCTCCAAAGGCCCAGGTGAAAGCCTTGGTTCCCAAGCTAGCTCTATTGGAAAGTACCAGAGAGGAGACAGATGTAGCACATAGGAAAACAGTGGTTTATAAAGGTACAAGAAGAAACCCATATTAGGACGAGGTGTTTAATTTTGATTGGGCATGTTAATTAGATGAGCCAAAGGGGGCTTTTGATTGCTGGACTTCAATACTCTGATAGCTGGACCTTGGTCCAGCCTCAGGAGGAGGAAGTGGCCAAATAAGGGAATGATTCTCGGGTGCTACTTTCAGAAATGTAATCTGACGGTTTTTAGCAAGGCAGAGGGAATGGGGTTGCCATGCTCTAGCCAAACAGAGTTCCTTCACCTCGTTCTCCTAATCTCTTTGTCTTTATTTGTGTTTTATTTAATATCATTTTAACTGAGTTTAGGGTAGAAACCAAGATTAATAAATCTCTTCATTCAGCCCCATTTACGTTGAAGCTTTCAAGGGAACCTTCATTTTTTTACGTTAGACCGTATTTATTTTCATGTTATTTACTTATGTTAAGATAAATATAAAACAGATAAATATACTTTTATTTCCTACTAGAATTAGAAAAATGAACATTTATAAGATCTTTTTTTGAAATGTTAATAGCTTTGGTCTTATACTTTCTGAAAAGGAAAAAAAAGTTAGCTAGTATGAGAAGCACCATCTCTGTCTATGGCTACTTGGGGGCCTCTTTTTGGCAGTAAACTTCATGTAGGCCCTAGCAAAGGCTGGCATTCCCCCCAGTATGTAAGGCCACCTCATAAATAAAAGGAGAGGAAGAATAGCAACTTGAGAATAACTGGGCAAACTGCAAAGTGAAGAAGTGCTAGGAGAAGACGCGGGATGGAGAGGAGTCTCCAGAACCAACTCCATTCCGTGCACAGTCCTTCCTAAGTGAGGCTGTCCCCATTAAAACAAATGTCATCTTAGAGCAATGAACACTGCCCCACCCCACGCCACCAAAAAATGTTTGAACTCAGCAATGCAAAGCTCAAATAAAATGAATACAATGATATCCTCAAAGAACTTGAGACTTCCGGAAGTTCCTGAAGTCTGCTGAGCTGGACTGTGGCCTCGGTGACCGCTGATGTGGGGATGGCTTAACTAACCTCCTTCCTTCCTCTCTCTGCTCCTCAGAGAAAATTTCGTTCTGTGTCTTGGGCTCTTTTCCCTGCCAGTCTATATTATCCTTGGCTATAAAAACGTCATCTTGCTTTTTTTTTTTTTTTTTTTTTGCTTTGGTTCCCTGCTTTTGTGTGCTTAGGCAGAAGCTAGATCTAAAATCCAGTAACTGTTGTTCATTAGGCAATGAATCTCTTAATCTTATGTCAGGGCCCAGCATCTCCCCCAGTCTAGGGTCTACTGGAACACAGGGTATCATATGCACAGGAGGATTCTCTATTAATATTTATCACAGTATTTACTGTCTAATCCTCCTACCCTCCGATGCATGTTAGCCACTCAAGCAGCATAAAAAAAAAATGCAACATGATAACTCTGTGCATAAGTGCTTGTGTTCCTGATCCTTGATTCTGAGCTGAAAGAGGAAACCAAAGAACGATCTATTCATTCATACACCAAAATACCCAAATTAGGATAGATGCTGTTCTTCCCAAGACCCAACTGCTGGGATCACAGTGATTCATTTAGCAAATTGGTCCCTCTGCAGAAAGGACCTGCAGAGATCTCAAGTCCCTAGGAAGTTCAGATTTTAACCATACCACATCTCACATGGCCAGAGACCTGGACAGGAAACTCCATTTTGTGAGGTCTTGCCCAGTGCTGGACCAACATAGGAAGGTTTGGAAAGCACCCAAGTTTTTCTCCTCCAGTTCCCCCTGAGACTTCCTGGAAAAGAGCCACACTATGTAGTTTTCTATCCTTGACTTGCTTTTACTCAAGCTGAGCACCCTGTAACTCTGGCCTAGAGCCCTTTGGTAGCCTAAAGAGGCCAAGGTCACAATTACTCTGGCAGGAGGAAAACAGAAAGGACAATAAAGGAAGGACTTGAGGAGAAACTTTGGGGAAGATTTGGCATTTTCCTTTGAGTTCTCTATGTACTTAACTCCTATAATGCCAGGAGTTATAAGATGCTCCATTACTTTTTCTCCAAGAAAAAAAAAAAAGTTGCCCAGTGTCCTAGCTTGTTTTCTACTGCTGTGATAAAACCATGACCAGAGGCAACCTGGAGAGAAAAAAGTTTCTTTATAAAGCTTCCATGCTCTGACAGAGTCAATCATTGAGAAAAGTAGGGGCAGGAACGTGAGAGGAACCATTGAGGGAAGCTGCTCACTGACTTGCTCCTACACTCACGTTCAGCTGCTTTTCTTCTGCCTCCCAGGACGCTGAGCTGGGCCCTCCACCCTCAGTCAACAACCAAGAAAATGCCCCCACAAAAGGCCAGTCTAGTGGAGGTGATTCCTCAGTTGAGATTCCCTCTTCCAGATATGTCTAGATTTGGGTCAAGGTGACCAGAAACAGCTATCACACTGTCAACATGACACTGTATTGTTTTTTTTTTTTCCCTGAGACAGGATTTCTCTGTGTAGTTTCCATGCCTTTCCTAGATCTCACTCTGTAGACCAGACTGGCCTCGAACTCACAGAGATCTGCCTGGCTCTGCCTCCAGAGTGCTGAGATTAAAGGCGTGTGCCACCACCGCCTGGCTTGACACTGTATTGTCTTAACACTTAAAATTTTAATTTTATATTAAAACCAGTGGATATAGACAATTATACTAGGTTCTCTTCTTTATAAACATATCATTCTGGTACATTCATAAATAGATACGTATTTTAAAAATACCTATATTCATAATCAATACATATGGGAAGACATTTAGTTCAGGTATTGCTAATCTCATTGGATCACGAGTCTAATGTTCCTGCATCCCTTGTGCGCTTAGAAGCACCGTGCTCAAGTTCTTCCTCTGTACCATTAAGAGGCAGGTATGCAGCAAGACAAAAGGCTGCATTTCGGCACCTCCAGGGAGTGCCGCACATAGACTACAGTGTAAGCGGCAGCCTGGCCCACGGTTCTGGGCTGCGCACAACCTGTGCATTTGTATAGGGGACCACTCCAAATAATAATTCTTTATTTAAACACCATGCATTCCACTTTCACAACTAATAGTAATCATTTCTTCTGAAATGTTCAACCCATCATGAAGGTCAAATTATTTTTACATCTAATTATGTTCTCCTGTTTATATTAAATTCTCTTCTAGGATGACACAGGCTTAATAATGCAAAGCCTTTCATCAGTCTCTGTAGAGGGTCACTATTCACCAAACATAAGTGAACTATTAAAAGTTTTTTCATGTTTTGGTAGGCGACAATTAAGCCTCCTATTCTGGTAGCTTTCCCAAACTAAATAAATTCACTTCACTTTACAAGCTATTACCATGGCCAACAAGTGTCTGTGTTAAGAATTTTGATTCATGATATCATTTTGTCCTGACCATGACCCTGTGAGGCAGGAATATGAGTATTCCCATCTCACAGATGAAGACTGAAGTGGTTAGGGTTGTGTCTTAGTCTGTTTCCTGTTGCTATAACAAAATACCTAAGCATAAGCCTGGCCTGTGCCGTATATAAAGAACCAAGGTTCGGGCCTCAAGAGATAGCTCAGCAGTAAAGAGAGAGTACTGCTCTTCCAGAAGGCCTGAGTGCGGTTCCCAGCACCCATATTCGAAAGCTCACGGACGGACTGATGTATGTAACTCCAACTCTAGGGAGTCTGACATCTCTGTACACACACACACACACACACACACACACACACACACACACACACACAAAATAGCAACAACAAATGAAACTTAAAAGAGACTTACATAGCTCATCGTTTTGAGGGCTGAAAGTTCAAGATGGAGCAACCCTGTCTGTTAAGCCTTTGGTGACAGCCTTCTGGCGATGTCCCAAATAGCACAATGATGGGATAACATTTGCGAGGGAGAAAAGGTCACACTGTAATTCAGGAAGCAAGAGGGATTCAGGCTTGCGCTTTTGATAATAAACCAGTCACCAGTGGCGACTAACTGGGGTTGTAGAAGAACTGCACTAATCCTTTTCAAAGATGATGCCCCTGACTTCATTCCCTTCATCTATGCCCCACCCTGAAAAGGGCCCATGGCCTCATCACCACCATGTTCGGGACAAGGCTTCTAGCACTCAAACCTTGACACCCCAAACAAGTGCAGCCCATTGCGGAGAACAAGTTCTAAAATTAGACTATCTGGATGCAAAACTCAGAGCTTTGTGTGACCCCAAGCAAGTCAGTCCCTTTGTCTGTCTCTGTCCCATTTGCCTCAACTGAGGAATGGAGAGCCTGATAGTCCCCACTCCATAAAGTGGCCCGGTATTTGAAATATTCATCACAAAAGTGGTATTTGGTAAGAGATCAGCCCTCTTCGTGGCCACCACAATGCCAATACCCTCTACGGAGGAAGAATCTTGAACTCTGGGCTGGCTTTTACTACTCTGTCTTCCTATCTTTCCAGAATTTGCAAAAGATCTTGGAAACTGTCTCCTGGCTTCTTCTTTGTATGTACCTGAGGCTGCTACAGACTGTGTTTTGCACTCTCTGCTCCTGGGAAGAATTTCGCCTTCAGACTGACCACTCTCTTCTGTCTGCCACTTCCCATCTTCCTTCAGAGGCCGAGTCTCCACCGTTGCATTGGCGTGACTAGACAGAACTTTGAGGAAAAATCAAATTAGCGACTCCTAAGGGATAACTTCCAGCCGTATTCTGGTTATGACAAATGATTGTCCTTCCAGAAGGCCAGGCTGTTTACAGTTGCAAGAAATTCCTGGGCCTGGCACCTCCCTCCAGACCCAGTACCTAGCCCAGTCCAGGAGCAAGGGCACGCCCCGAGATTCCAGAGATGTACAATTAGAGTCCCTGCATGCCCCCAGAGACTTCTTATGTGAATTAGCATCTCCTACTAAACATGAAATCCAAGATAATAAATTGTCCTAAAGGGCTCAGATGTCTTTAATCACGGTTTAATCTTCTCCCCCCGGCCCAGTGACTTCTAATGAGCTCCAGCTCACATCCCGGATGAATTAGCCATGGGGGAGTGTGCACCCAGGGAAAATAAACAGCAAGACTGGAGTTTACTCTCTAACTCACTCTATCCAAAAATACTTTCCTTTTTAAAACATAATTTTTCAAACAGAACAGTGAATGGTGATTAGCTCTTTAGGTCAAGAGGTGAAAAAAAAAAGGGGGATTTTATGTCCTGTTGATTTATGAAGTAATGAGAACCTGAAGTATCTGTAACTGTGTTTGTTTGTGGGAGGGTCTCACCAGGTCCAGGTTAGGCCTGAACTCACTGCGTAGCCAAGGATGACCTTGAACTCTTGACCTACCTGTCTCTACCTCTCAAGTGCCAGAATTATAAACATGCCCCACCACAACTGGCTTATATCTGTAACTTTTGACAAATGTTTTTCTCACCCTGGGCCTCAGTTTACTCATCTGCTGAATGAGGAGACTGTCTGTCTCTCACTGTTATCGTAAGATCTATGGAAATGACTCCTGCGGTTCAGCATATAGAAGAAACGGAGGGGGCTTCATAAAGGCTTCTGCTTCCAAAGGCCGTGCAGAGTTGCATATAAACTGAACTTGGCCAACTCTTCCTGTTCACCATTGATTTACGTGATTTCCAGGGCACTTCATCTGTGTTCTTGACTTCGTCCAGATCTATCGTCTGAACTTGGGTTTTCTGCTTCCTTCTGACTCCCGTCAAAACCTCCTGATCTGTGAGCAAATTCTTCGACGCCTAGGGGAACAGAGCAGAAGCAATGCATTGTCTCTGCCACGAATAATCACCTCTTAAGTGATGGGGTTTCTAAGTCGGTATATTGAGTTTTCATAAGCTGAGCCTCCACACCGGGGGACTCTCCACTTCGGTTTCCCAGCAGCCTCATTTGCTGTGGGTGAAATCAGGAAAGGGCTGGGGAGGTGGCCCAGTGGATACAGTACGTGCTGTAAAAAAGTCAAGTCCCAGAACCCACATAAAGGCAGAAGCATGGTGAGGTCAAGCCCAAACTCTTCTACAGTGAGATGGAAGATGGAGACAAGGGCATACCTAGAAGCCTGGTGGGCCCCGAAGCCTGGCACCTGCAGCAGTGAACCAGAGACCCTGCCTCAAAGAAAGTATGAGGCAACAATCAACGCTGAAAGTTATTCTCTGACCTGCACGTGTGAACCATGGCGTGCTTGTGCCCACATTCTTACACACACACACACATACTCACATACTCACACACTCACACACATGCATTCACAGGAGAGTGAGAGATTTAACAAATGAATAAGGAAGAAATTGCATAGCTTGTCTTATACTCTAAAGAAAGAACGGTGAATCTGTCAACTACAGCTCTCTGCAGAGTAGGTGGGAGGATGAGTTTTGTTGCTGATGTTGTTTAAAGGCCTAATATTCTTCTGAGCAGCTTTAGAGACACGGCAAATGAGAGAAAGATGCAGAGCTGACCCATCTAGCTTCTGTTCCCACACATGCACAACCTTCTCCCTTATCAACAACCCCCACAGCTGAACCCACGTTGATGTATCCTCTCCACCCTAAGTCCAGAGTTATATTTGGGCTCATTCTTGGTGTCACAGATTCTGTACGTTTTGACAAATGTATGATGATGTGTGTTCATAGCTGTGGTATCATACAAAGTAGTTTCCCTGTTCTTAAAATTCTCTGTGCTTCAGCTAGCCAACGTCCTCTCTCTGCTAACCCCGGGCAGCCGTTAGAGCCTTTCCTTGTCTCCAGGGGTTTACCAGAATACGGTTTTTTGTTTCTATTTTTTTCCCATAAGCTCTTCCTCTTCCTGATTTAGGAAGAGGAAAGAGCCTCTGGCAAGGTCACTCCGTTGTGTGACTTGTGGTGAGGGCTGGCTTTGTGTGCGCCTGTGAATCGAGGAGTGGGTGTTTGAGAAGGGAGCTGAACTTCTGAACCAGAGCCCGAGTCTGGGTGAGGATGGAGGCAGCAGGTCCCTTCCCAGGCCCATTGCAGCCCACCTATATGCTACCCCCTGGCTTCCCGGGCCACAGCTAGAAGAAATCAGAACCCACAAGCACTCTAGTCGTGGGCATCTTGAACTTCTGAGCAGGAGTGGGTGAGTCATCCTCTAGTCTCTCCATTGATTAAAAGATGAATATGAATATGTGCTCCCTTGGGGGGTATATGGAGTCTATAGACAGACAAAGCCTCAGCCATTATTCATAGGTTTAATATCCACCTCAGTCCTGGCAGCCACTTCAGATTATGAGGCCCTTTAGGAAGAAGCCAAGAATAATAAGCAGACTAGAAAAGGAAATATTTGAGGCTGTTTTTAACTTGAATTCCTGTTGCTGATGTAAAATTCACACTCACAATTGTGGAACTACTGTCAATGGAAAGGGAAGATCTCCTAATCCCCCTCCCTCCCCAAGTCTATATAGGACTGTTATCTCTGATTAAAGCCTCTGTTTCTGGGTTATTCATTCAAGGGAATGGAAAGCTCTCCCCCTCCTCGTTCTCTTTCTTCTCTTCCCAGGAGAGAAGCTAAGTTCCCAGGAGGCTTCTCTTACCTGCCTGACCTCTTGGCAAGGTTCTCTGTCCCACCTAACACTTGTCATGCTGGCTGGTCCAGGTCCCAGCCAAAGCCGTAGCCAGCCTCCTCTGAAACCGTCTTGTCTTCAGGCCTGGGGTCTGGCTTTCCCTCTGGCCACACCCATTTCTAAGGTGTTCATAGCTGATGTAACTGCAGCACTTTGTATCCTGGCTGTCTCCCCTGTGTCCAGCATCTGTCCAGTCTTATTGATTCTGAGGCGTCCTCCCTCTGAGCCTCAGCCCTGGCTCTGCCTTACAAAAGGCTCTGCTGTAATGTCTTCTTGTCACTAAGGAAATCAGTGTTCCCTCTGGTGGGCTCTTGATCTTGTTAATAAGAGAATTTAGAAGTGGACCTTGAAGGTTGAGGATCACATAATTAGAGTTTGGGAGAAAGACAACAGAGATGGTTAGTTGTAAATCCTGAAAGGTACAAAGAGGAGGAAAATGGAGAAGAGAGAGAGAGAGAGTCTTCTGAATTAGGGGCCAAAGGATCAGCAGGTTCGACGATGGAGGCCGGCAAGTAGCTGCTTCACAGAAGAGAAGGGGGGCTTCAGAGAAAGACTGAGAAAGCCGAAGGGTTAGATAGAGGATGCTTGGGATTTGGGTGTGTATCCAAAGAAGAAATAGAAAAGGAAAATGGAGATGTTAAGCATTTTGAGTTAGAATTCAGAAGAGCAAACAAGCTTAGCGAGAAAGATCTACAAGCAATTGCCTTAGAGGAGGGGCATCTAGGGTATATAAGTACGTTATCTCACTAAGGGTTATTAGTTATTCCTCCCACCTCCTCAGTGTATCTTTAGGTAAATCAGCTTTACTGAGGATCGGTCTCCTGTCCAGGTCACTGGCAGGTCCAGCTCCATTAACTCTAAAGGAAGGAGGCAATTATAAGTAAAGTGCTCACCTTTGGAACAGATCAGAACATGTGTCTCTACCAAGGGCCAGGAGTAGGTTCTTTTCTTTTAACAAAAGGAATTATCTTTCCCTTAAAGGAAACACACAAACACAACAACAAAGCCCTGATACTTCCACCTCTCCATGTAGTATTTTAAAACCTATGGTGGGGCAAGTTGTGATGTTTTTAGTATATCCAGGGAGGCAGGAGGTAGGGTCCAAAGCCAACCATTAGGGAGTGGCCCAACCCTAGTGGTCTCCATATCTAGCTACCTAATTAATACTGTCAAACCACATCAGAGGGCTCTCATGGCGAGCACCTAGCTCTGAAGTCCTAACTACCTGATTCTCCTCTAAAGGGGCCATTGGGATATTTTCATGTCTCATTTGTGCTGTGGACCTGAGATGGACTCAGGAACAGACTCAAAGGAGCTGTATCCAGCCCTCTCCACCTAAAAATACCGCCATATTGATCTTTGACATCATCTCAAATGATAGGAGGCATCCTAATGAATAGGTGGTATCTGTCTGCATCTCAGATCATATTTTATGTCTCCAGTTCTCCCTGACCCTTTCATGGGTTCAACAGGAAGCAGAAGGCACAGAATAATTACTCTATCCTCCCCCTTCTCAGGGAACAGACATTCCTCTGAAGGGTCTAAGGGGAATGGGTACTTAAGTAATTCCATACGGGACCTGGCACACAACAAGTGCTCTATCGGTCTACAAAGATTGATCTAAGCCTATTAATTAGTCAAGTAAAATTGATTTGTTCGTATGCCCATGTTCAGTCTGGGAGTGTGTCTCAGTATTTAAGCAGTTGCCTAGCATATTCAGGGCCCAGAGTTCCAAGCCCGGCACTGAAAACACAAGATTAAGACTGCCTATCATAAGGCTATATATTGTTACCTGTGCCAGGATAGTAGTAGCTCAATTGTTGGTTTCTGAGTTTGTTCATTTAGAGGGATAATATCCACTCTTCCCTGCAGACAAGCCCTCTCCTTTCCACTGGACTGGAAGTGTAACGCGATGTGAGTGGCTCATGTTTGACCCCCAAGGGACCAGGACATATTGACTAGAAATAGGGAAGTAAAATGTAGGACTTTCCCACCCATAATTGTCATGATTCATGTTCTTGTTTTATTACTACTTTACAGAAATCCCTAAGAACGTGCATAGCCAAGTCAACTTTAGGGGATGGTTTCAATGTGAATGGGCCCAGAAGTGCCTTGGTCAAAATCCAAAGAAACATGAATGCTAGTCCTCGGAGAGGATTATCTTCCATGATACCAGAAGGCATCATACAAGCTTCCAAAGGAGGGAAGCAATTAATGGTTACCCGGCTACGATGCCTATAAACCACAACAAATGATCAGCACGGCGTGGTAACTGTAAGGGCACAGTAGTGGCACACATACCCTGGCATACCAACTGCTCTCTAATTGGGCTTAAGACATGCTGAACAGTAAAGAAATTGTTCCTGGTACTGGAGAACTAGCTAACTACCCAGAGCTGGTGAAGTCATGGATCCTGGAGAAGAGCCTACTACCATGACTTTCTAAAGCAGCATAATCTCTACCTGCACTCTAAACATTTGTCTTGATACCCAAAGATAAGAAAGAACTTCTCTTTGCAACAGATGGAAACCATTACAGAAAACTACAACCAGTTAAAATGTAAAGTTGTGAATTCCAGTCCCAATGGATACATCTACAATACAATTCCAGAGCCTAAGGCTCAGGGAATATTTCAGAAGAAAGGTTGTTAGAGTCAGGGGATCAGGGAGTTTGCTGTGAGACTGTCTTCCAGGAATGTCAGAAGCTCCACTCATCAGGTCTCACTAACATGACTGCCTAAAGATAAGCTGAAGGAGGACAACAACAGACATGCCCAGGTGGAATGAGGAAAGTCCAGGGGGTCTCAACCCTCCACAAAGAACTCCGGGCAACAAAGGAATGCTGGGAGTGGGAGAAATAGTCTTCCTCAGGGGAGAGCACAGCAAATTGGTTATCCAATACCAAGCGGTCAGCCCTGAAAGCATACATACAAGTAACATTATACAAATTGAGTCGTTTATATTTAGAAATATAAATATGTATATACAAAGAGTATATGCATGAAATAACAATAAATGGGGAAAAAAGACAGCAGGTTTGAAAGAAAGCAAGAGGGGGTATCTGGGAGGATGTGGTAGTTTGAATGTAAATTGGCCCCATAATCTCACAGGGAGTGGCACTATTAGGAGGTGTGGCCTTGTTGAAGTAGGTATGGACTTGTTGGAGGAAGTGTGTCACTGTGGGGGCGGGCTTTGAGGTCTCCTATGCTCAGGATACTGCCCAGTCTGTCAGTGGACTTGCAAGATGTAGGACTCTCAGCTACTCCAGCACTACACCTGCCTGCATGCTGCCATGCTCCCCATCATAGTGACAATGGACTGAACCTCTGAAACTACAAGCAAACCATCCCAATTAAATGTTTTCTTTATAAGAGTTGCTGTGGTCATGGTGACTCTTCATAGCAATAAAAACCCTAACTAAGACAGAGGATTTGGAGAGAGGAATGGGAAGGGGAAATAATGTAATTATATCAAAATCTCAAAAATGAAACAATAAAAACAAATTTTTAAGTTAATAAAAATTTTTAAAGAATCCAGAGGAAGTGACTATTCCAAGGCTAAAGAGTCCGTTAATTCAAATTGGGAAGAACCACACTCTCAAAAGAGCTGTGCTCAGAACTGTGCTTAACACATATTAGGAGCTCAGTTGATGGGTGGGTGGATAGAGAAATGAATGAGTGCGGGAATGCATGAATGTTTGAGTCCAGATAGAATTCTAAACTTTGCTTTTTATCCTTCCTCATTCTGGGGGTATCTGTGAGGCACATTTATCTCACAACACCTTGGCTATCTTAGCTTTGAAAAACAAATATAACAAATGTCTGAAAGAAAATTGTTGATCCCACTAGTCAAGAATAAGACCACTACCACAGTTTAAAGTCAAATTTGAAGCAAGCTTTAATTAAATACTGGCCAAGTGAAGGGGCTCTGGCCAGGTCCATTTCTGGTTCTCCAGAAAAAATGTTCCCAAATCAAGTTTTGCAGTGGCTTAAGTATTTCCCATCAGGTCTAAACAGGGGCAAGCATACATCCTGATGTACCTCCAGCCTACATCCAACCAGAGGCAAGTGTACATCTTGACGTAGTTCCTGCCTGTGAACCTCCCACCCACACGTGATCAAGCACAAACAGTGCATATGGGTCCAACAAACTTGTTTAGGGGAGTGGAAACATGTGGCTTCTTATCCCCCATAAATAATAGCCACCAGCATTTCAGGAACTATCTCCCCTGGGCAAGGGACTTACAGATCAGAGGCATTTGTGTTCCATGGATCTCTGTAACGTAGTTATTAAAACTTAAAATGTAACTTTGGCTTTCACAGAATGAGAGAATGTCATGTGTGTGAAGTTTCAAACCTAGGACAAATGCTGAGGTACCTGTTTATCATCTCAAAGCTGGACCTGGCCTCCAGGTTCTCCCAGCATCCCTCAGTCCCTGCCTGTTACAGGGTATGGTTTCAATACCCGGCCCCCTACTCTGAATTCTTCAGCCCAGAGCTTAGGCTGCCCTTCGCCCAGAGGCTCTTTCCTATATAATCCAGACATTTTGGTTATTCTTCCCTTTTGGACCTTTGGCTTCCTGGCTACTGGACCTAGCTCCCCTCCCCCCACTCCTCCCCGGCCCCTGCAACATGGCCCAGCTTATCCTAGTCACATCCACTCTGGACTCTCCCAGATATCCCTAATTCTGACTATGTGCTCCCATATCTGTAATAAACTTTCTCCTCCACTACACCTAGGAGCAATCATGTCCTTTCCTTTCCTTTTTATTTATTTTCATTCAATATGTATGTAAACAAACTCCTGGACTCTATGCCCTCTGTTTTTCCACCAACTTAGACACATGCTGGTAACCACAGAAAGCCCTATATTCTGTTTACTGTGGACATCAATTTGTATATAAGAACAAAGAATAAGGAGTTTGAGGCATGGATGCAGAAATAAAATATGGTTTCTGCCCTGTAGAAATTTGTAATGTGGTTGGGAGAAAAAAATAAACACACAGATATGGACTTATTCATAAAGGAAATATATATTATATTTAAACAATAGAGCTATTTCCTGCTACAGGTTTTCAAAATAGCAGGTGGTGCCTTTGAGACTCACAGCTGTAAGAGAAAGTGCAGAAAGATAAGATTATGTGAGTCACAATCATGAGTCAGAGCCAGTCAGGGGGTAACAGAGGCAGGAGAAGACCCAGAATGCCAAGAAGACGGTGCCTCCCTTTGCTTCCTCACTGGGAGATCCTCTCAGATGTGGGTAACACCACTAAATAATAATCGTTACTACAAGTCAGGCATTCAGCCAGGTGTTTAACTCCAATTATCTCAGCAAAAATCCTTCTCACAAGTTTGCCAAGACAGTGTGACAAATATTGATGGGGTCTCCCTGCCTTCTTCCTTACAAGAGTTCAAGGCTGGTAGGGAAAGACATGTTGAACTAAAGTAACTGAAATCCCAGCTTCCATTAGGGATGGTCATCTGCACGTAGTTGTGATCAATGAAGAGTAAAATACAGCCACTAAGTGGGACTTTCCAGAAAACTCTTCAACACAGACAAGTGCATTGGGTTCATCCTTTTAACTTCGCAGCATTTTGCCCTTCCTCCTATATCTTGCCTGCAACTGGAGCAGCCATCTGTGGCCCAGAAAGCTTGGGCAGTGTGATGGTTAATGTTGACTGTCAATTAGAAAGGACCTGGCATGGCTGAAGAAACAAGCCTCTGGGCAGCACCATTCCCAAGTACAGAAGTGAGCTGGGCACTAGCATTCATCACTCCCTGCTTCCTGACCGCAGAAGCAGTGTGTCAAGCTGCCTCGAGCCCTGGCTGCCATGGCTTCCCTGCCATGGCAGACTGTGCACCTTCAAAGTGTGAGCCAAAGCAAACCCTTCCTACCTTCAGGAGCCTTTGTCACAGTCATGAGAGAAGTAACGAGTACAACAGCAAGACAGGAGAAGCCTGAGACCCTGAAGGAGCCTTCGATGGTGTCAACCCTGGACTGCCACCTCCGAGCTTCTTGTCACATGGAAAAAAATCAGCTTCTATTGGGTTAACACTGTTGTCCTGATCTTTGTCACATTCAGATGAACACAACCTCAGTGCATACGGGTTTAGTGACATGAACACTAAAATCTTAGAAACAAGATTCAAAAAGTGTCACTACCTGTAGCTGAAGTTTTCCTGTGTCCCACCTGGCCCATGGTCAGGACAAATCTCTCTCACCCACTAGTCCTGCAGCTGCTTGGACCCAAGTAAACACACGGAGGGTTATATTAATTAAAACTGCTCGGCCATTAGCTTAGGCCTACCGCTGACTAGCTCTTACACTTAAATTAACCCATAATTCTTATTTATGTTTAGCCACGTGGGTGGGTTGGTACCTTTTCTCAGTCCTGCCTTTACATCTTGCTTCCTCTGTGTCTGGCTGGCGACTCCTGACTCAGCCCTCCTCTTCCCAGAATTCTCCTCTCTGCTTATCCCGCCTATACTATACTTCCTGCCTGACTACTGGCCAATCAGCGTTTTATTTATCCACCAAATCAAAACAACACACATTCACAGCATACAGAAAGTCATCCCCAGCAACTACCCATAAGGGAAAAACCCAATAACCAAATCCCAGACTGGCTCAGAGCGGGCTTGATTGACTCCTAAACCAGATAGATTGTCTATGAAACTTCCAAAAAAATCACATTGAAAAACTAAAAAAGCAAACTTTAGCTGCTTCTTGGCATCCCATAGAACTCATTTTGAAGTCTATTTTTAAATGAGATGTTGGTGTCTTTTTGACCACTTTATCACTTCAGAATATTCCAGAAGACATGAACAGAACACAACCATGATGATAACATCCCCCTCTTCCTCTCTCTTCTCAAGTCCTGGTTTGGGATAAGTAGGTACAGCTAATATAATAGTTGGGTTGAAATCTTGTTTTAAAAATAAGGATAAAAATGATCCCTGAGAAAGGCTGGGAAGATGGCTAAGTGAGTAAAGAACCTGCCACCTGCGCACAAGGACCCGAGTGTATATCCACAGCACCCATGCAAAGGCTGGGGGTGGGGACACAAGCACTATAAACCAATTCCTGTGAGCAGAGAAACAGCCTGACCCCTGGAGCTCATTGGCCAGGCAGCTTAGCTAATCAGTAAGGGAACTGTCTCAAGAAAAAAAAAATGAAGACACCTGATGTCAACCTCAGGCCTCCAAATGTATGTTCACACACAGACAGGAAATGGATACCCATATACACTGGACACACACATACAAGAAACAATTATCTCTGGGACAGCCGTTTGTTTACATGTATGTGTAGTTGTGCACATGCATCCTTGAGAGTGTCACCTTGCATACAAGCATGTCCAAGTGACTAGGGGAGGGCAGGGGAAGAGTATTTCTCCTTTGCTGTGGAAACCCATCCTCCCTTCTGGCTCCCACCGATGGACAGTGATGGCAGCAAATGATCCCATCATTGACAACTAAACTTTTGTGCAGGACTTGAAATTTTAATTTCCTTGTGGGAAGCTGGAGAGAGCTAAGCTTATTTAGGGCCAAGAACCCATGAACTTTCCCAGAGAAGGAAAAACAAAACAAAACAAAAGAAAACCAGACACATCCACTGGCCTCTGTGTTTTCTTGGAAAATCAAAAGGCAGGGCCTCATTCTGCGTGCCCCTATACACGGAGCTCCAGAGCTGTTCTCTCTCCTCTTAGCCCAGCTGGCATGGGTGGCCAGATGGGGGCAATCCTGAGAAGCCACTGAACTCAGCCCAGGGCATCCGTGCCTTCTCATTTCTTTTTCTCTTCTTTAAATGAGTCTAATTCTCTCTTTTTTCTCTCTCTGTTCAAGTTGCTTATGTACTTAAGACCTTATGCTGCTTGATGAGTGCTCGGCACCACAGGTCAGGGATATTTTAAAAAGCACTTATGTTGTTTGATCCCATCAAATATTCCCATTTTGAAGACAAGAAACTGAGGTTGAGAGGAGGTGTAACTTGTCTCAGCTCACACAACCAAGAAGTGTCAAGGCTAGAGTTGAAGCCTAAGCCCTCCAGCTGACTTCAGTCACACCATGGATGGCCAGCACGTTTGTTAGTCTGATAAGTCTGAAATGCCCATCTCGGCATCTTGAATGAAAATGGCAGATACAACTACTGCTTACCTTAAGTGTAGGGGGAAAAAAGATGGAGAGAAAAGAGGGGCATGGTCTACCTGCATTTTGCTTGTTTGTCTGTCTGTCGTGTTCTGAGACAAGTGCCCACTATGTATCCCAGGCTGACCTAGAACCCACTCTGTAGCTCAGGATGGCTTTAAACTTGTAGCAATTCTCCTGCTCCGGCACCCTGAGTGCTAAAATTATCCATTTAATTTTAAGAGGCAAATCCTCAAGCAGTGTCTGATTAGTCACAGTCTACATCTTGAGTAGGGGATCTACACAGACACTAAGAAATGAAACAGATGCTATTAGATGGGGATGTGGTGGGAATAAGGCAGGAGAAAAGAAACTATATTCTAGCATACCCTTGAGGAAGAAAGAGGTCTTGGTGAATTTAATGAATTTAAAATTGAATTTTGATATAAACTTGGAGCCAAGGAATGAACAGCTAGGTGTTTTCAAAGTATTCTACTCTTAGGATTCATGCACTTGCTCAATCATGGATATTCATGCATCACATAATCCCTTCTGTCTTCAAGGAGAGTATTGGACTATTCATTGCCCCAAGACCTTCTATGAATGGCTAATATGGGGGAGCCAGATGTTTGCAGGCACTCACGTTCTAAGCTCCACTGCACTCCATCACCAGCCAGGCACAATAGTAAGTACTGGGAACAAGGCCATGGATACGCTGGATACAGTCCCTAGGTACATAAACTCCATACTGCCCATATTTACTCTCCCAGCCCAGAGAGCAAGCGACACATGGGAACAGCACACTGTGGGGAGGCATTCAGCAGAGTGTGGGAGTCTGAATATGAAACAACCCCCACAGACTCGTGAGTTTGAACACTTGTTCCCCAGCTGCTGATACTGTTCGGGAAGGTTATGGAACCTCTACAAGATAAAGCTTTGCTGGAGGAAGTACTTCACTCGGGGCCAGACTTGAGGTTTTATAACATGGACCTGTTTCCTGTTCTCACTCTGATTCCTGGCTGCTAGGTTAACCTCTTGGCATGTTATGTTGCTATGTCTTCCCTGCCATAATGGACTCCATCCCCTCTGGAGCAGAGCAGGAAGCCACATTAAACCCTTCTCCACACTGCATTTTGTTGGGTAGCTCATCACAGCAACAGAGAAGAAATGAATATGCAGAGGGACACAGTTTGGGATGTGGTGAGTCTTTTCATTTGCTGCTCCAAAATCCATCTGTTTTGAGCCTACTTGGGACCCCAGATAGGAGAACATTGATAGAGCTGAAACAGGATCTCCTAACCTCTGGCTTCTGGTTAGATTCAGCTCCTTGGGACACTAACAGGGAAGTGGAGAAAAGCAGAATGTTTTGAAGGTATGTGTCTGCCCAGTTCCTTTTGTAAAAGGAGGCTGTCTCCCTCCACTGAAGGCTAAAACTCCCTACCAGGTATCTTCTCTTATGATCCCTATGGTTAGCAGCAGTTCTTCCCAACTCTACTGACTGATCTCTTCTTATCTACTTAAGCCGAGTGAAGGTAAAACTTCTAGCAACTTCCAGCTCAAGTGGTACACTAACTTCCCTTGTTGGATTACCTTGACTCTGCCTACACCTTGGAAAGGCCCCCTTCATCTGCTTTGAGTGAACTATGGTCTCTAAAAGTGGGAACTGAGCAAGGTTTCCCAAAGAAAAAAACCTGATACCTACAATTTTAAGCAGCAACACCAGATAAATGATGTGTTGGATGAGCTGCCATACAGTCCCACAAGGAGCTACCAGCATGATCCTGCAAGAGAACCTTCATCCTTAGCGTCACTGATTCAGTATTCAAATGACACTCTAAAGTTAGAGCATTTGCAAAGAAAGGACCCTAATGTTGTTAAGGTGATCCATGCGCCCATTCGAGCATTGTGGGGTATCTACCCAGCCTCCACAGCCACTTCCCTGAGTTACACTTGTACTGGGCAATCTTGCCCCCAGTGAGAGCTGGTGAAGCATAGGTAGGAAGATACTTGGTCTACACCAGTCCACTGAGTTCCTTTCTTATTGGAGAGTAACATTCAGGAAGGCTAGTTCTTGGCTAGCAGCTTATGAGAAAACACAGAGGCCAGCGTGTCAAGATGTCCCCACAGTCACAGCATGCAAATGTGCTGTGGCTCATTGAATATCTGTGGTACCCTCTTATTTATATGCTTTTAGTTAGTGTCCTCTGGTAGTTAAATGACAGTACTTCTAGTCGGTACAATCTGGTTTTAGGTAGGGCTGAGTAAGTATCCACATGTCATACAGATGTCTGCCAAAGTATCCAACACTAGAGGGCTGGGATGTAGCTCAATTGGTAGCGTTAGTTCCTGCATGAACAAGGCCTAAAATTGATTCCCAGCATCGCATTAAACAGACGTAGTGATGCATGCCTAGAATCCTAGCACTTGGGAGGCAAGGGCAAGAGGAACAGATGTTTAAAATCATCCTCAGCTACATAGCAAGTTTGCAGCTGGCCTGGGCTATATGAGATCTTGTCCCCAAAAAAGAAAGAGAAGGAGAGAAAGAAATGGGAAAGGAAAAGGAGACAAAGAGAAAAAAAGGAAAGAAAGGCAGGCAGAGGGAGGGAGGGAGGGAGAGAGAGAGAGAGAGAGAGAGAGCAAACAAAAGCAAGGAAAGTCATTTGAGAGAGTGTAGGGTAGACAGTGAGGCACAGTTGAGGTACTTCAGCAACCTAAACCAGAAGAAGTAGTGAGAGGCTGTGTAATTTGGATCTGAAATGTCCCCACCAGAGCCCGCGTGTTGAAGGCTTCTCCAGTTCACCAGTGTTCAGAGGTGGGACCTTTGGGAGTTGGTTCTAAGTTGACTGGATATTGAGGGCACTGACCTTATCAATGAATTAACCCATTATGGATTCACCACTTAATAGGCTAGAGGCAGTAGGTCACAGGGAACATGCCCTGGAGGGGCATATTTTGTTTCAAACACTTTCCCCTCTCTCCTCTTTTAAAAATACTTTGGTTTTTTATTTTTAATTATATGTGTGTGCATGTGAGTGCAGTGCCCATGGAGTCCAGAAGAGAGCATCCAATCTCCCTGGTGCTGGAGTTACTGGAAGCTGTGAATCGCCCAGCATGGGTGCTGGGCACACAACTTGGGTCCTCTTCAGGAGCAGCCCACGTTTTTAAGCACTGAGCCATGTCTCTAGCTTTATCTTCCTGGCTACTATGAAGTGAAAAGCTAAGCCTTTCCTCATTCTCCCTATCAAAATGTTTTTCTTTACCTCGGGCCCAGAAGTACCAGAGCCAAGCCACCATGGTCTGAAAACACTGAGACCGTAAGTCAAAATAGTTCTTTCCTCTTTCAAGTTGTTTATTGGAAAAACAGAGAACCGCCTGATACAGAGGCCTTTCCTCCAGGGTCCTGGTGTGTCCCCACTGTGGTGTTGCTCTGGCTACTCCCTGGACTCTCCATTGTGGTCTTATAAAAGAGTCTTCCGATTGGCTTAGTCTCGGTTATCTAAGGGATTAGCACTTCTAAAGTACTCAGCAGTGTGCTTTTTAATTTTAATATTTCCTTCCTCCTGTGGGCCACTCCCCATTTCTGTCCAACCTGGCAGTTTACATGCATTCTCTGAAGGAAGAGAGGCCAGGAAAGGAGGCAGAGAGGAAGAAGAAGCAAGTTGATGATTCACTTTGAGCTTTGAATATTTAGGCATAGATAAATAAAGATCTTTAAGGGTACAGCTTTCCAGTCCCAGAATAGAACAGGAGCCTTAGGCTGGGGAGTAATAGGAGGAAGATGGAGATCAATAAGACGTAATTGGAAAACTCAAGGACAGGGTGGCAGAGCATGCGGAGGCAGCTCAGCCTTTGACTGCATCACCACTGTCCTTTGGTACCGGTCAGGAGTTTTGCAGAGAACGGCGGATATACCAGCACATTGCCTAAGCAGAGTCCTCGGTGACTTGCCCTCTGAGGGGGTCAGAACCTCCCCAGTGGCTGCAGAAGAGATGAGTGAGGCCCCAGGACTGCATTCAGTCCACTCAGAGGGCTAGAGGCCCACTGACTACCCAGTGACCACCTGAGCCAGCACTGCATGGAGTACTGGGAGACAAATACAATCAAGTGAGGCAGTCACTTAGAGAATTTGTAGCTCAGCAAGAAATTAGTAAAGAAAAAAACATCATTTGATCCCTGTGGGCGAATTGAGATGATGTGGGTTGGATGAGGGTTCATCTGGGAAGACTGGGGGCCACCTGGACCCCCTGTGCAGGAAGCACAAGTCTTCTAAGACCATGGCCCCTGTCCTCAGCTCTGTGTTCCCTCCTGTGCAGGTGGTCACTGATTAAGGCCAGGAATGGTTTAGTTTCATTTCTGTGGCCATGATAAAGGACCCTGACCCAAGCCATGTATGGAAGGAGGAGTTTCCTTCACTTGCAACCCCAGGTTATAGTTCAGGGTGGCAGGGAAGTCAAGGTAAGAACTGGAGGCAGCGACCCACATCGCATTCACAGCCGGGAGTAGAGAGACACAGATGCCTATGACTCAACTCACTTTCACTTCTCCTCCACAGTCAGGGCCGAAGACTGAGACATGGGGCCACCCACCTTCAGGCTGGGTCTCCCCACATCAAGGAAAGCAATCAATGCAATGCCCCCTGCCTCAGACATGGCCACAGGTCAACCTGATCTAGACAACCCCTCTTTGAAACTCTCTTCCCACATGATTCCAGGTTGCATCAAGTTGACAATTAAAACTAACCATCACAAGGCCATTTGCATGCTCAGCAGAAAAGTTCATGACCCATCACAGCATTGCCACAAGCTAAGAAAGCCTGAGCTCATGGCACAAGCCCCCATGGTTGCTTTCTCGGCCTTTTCCCCTGGCATTTGTTACCCCTCTTTCCTCCCAGACATGCAAATCAGAGGCTGGTATTTCTGTATGTTTTTATTATGGTAAGGACGAGGCAAGCACTCAAACTAACCTAGGGGGAAAGGAAAGACATATTGCAAGGATCCAGGGTGTCTCTGGGGACACAGCAGACCATCTTGTCTCTTTACCAGGCAGGTATAATAGTGAGCCAAAGGGAACAAGGCAGACAGCTCCTGCAGACTGGCTTCTTAAGTCTCCAACTGTGCCAATCATCGATGGGAAGGAATGCAGCTGGATGCTAGCACATGTGGTGAAAACACTCTGGGTTTTCACTGCCAACTCAGAATGAGTCAACACGGTGAGGTGACTGCCAAAAAAGCCAACGTAATCTTGAGCTGTGCTCATAAAAGAGAAGTGACGGTACAGCTTGTAGTGTGGAGTACCGCCCACCGAGGAACAGAGAATAGACAGGGGGCCCGGGAGGACAAGAAACCACGCCCTACCATAAGCACTGGGTACATGTCAGGTGTTGCTGTCTGGTCTACTTTTGAGGAATCGGTGAGAAGTTCCTGGACTTTGGTTTAATGGGTTGTAGTCTGGGGTCAGACTGTTTGAACTGAAACCCCAACTTTGGTAAACCCTGGAGCTTTTAATTAATGCCATACACTAATAATAAACTGTTCTTTACGGTCGCCATAACCATCTGAAGCCATACCATACTTCTCCATAACATACAGATGAAACAATTGAGGGACTGAGATCCTTGCCAAGGGCCACACTGCCGTCAGATTGAAGACACGGGATTTGAATACAAGGAGAGTATACTTTTGTTTACTCCCCTAACTAATATTGTGTGAAGCTGAGTCCTTTTTTCTTACCGTGCCTCATTTAAAATTGCTGCTGTAGAATGAGTGCCATATTTAAATGACTCGACACAACAGGGCAGTTGACATATGAACAACATGGCTGTTATGACAGCATGCACGAGACCTGTGCAAGCTACAGCCAGATACAGCTCCGGCATGGAGAGGAGAAATGGGTATGAAACCCCACCCCTAGCTGAGGAGCTCTGGGTAAGTGGCAGTGCCTAGAAGAGGGAACATCAGTTTTCTTTAAGGGGATGGCCTCTGGTTGGTCAAACATCTCTGGTAGATGGCCATACATCCAAGAGTATAAGGGCAGCACAAATTGGACTTGATGTGTTTTCTTTAAAAAAAAAAAATAGGACAAAGCTGGATGGGTAGGGAAGTGGAGTGTAGATCCAGGAGGAGTGGAGGAGGGTAAATATGATCAAAACACATCATACAAAATTCTCAAGGAACTAATAAAAATTGCCCTAAGATGTATAGGCTTAACCCCAAACCACTGATTTGCTCACAGTTCTGAAATCTTGGCAGGACATGTTTAGAGTCATCTGAGGTGGCTTAAAGCTGGGGCTTGGGCTAAGCCTGGAGTCGGAACCCATACTCTTCAGTTGCTGCCTGGGAAGGGAAGAGGCAAAGAGCTAGGACAGCTGGGTGGTGGTGGTGCATGCCTTTAATCCCAGCACTTGTGAGGCAGAGCCAGGTGGGTAGAGTTCAAGGCCAGCCTGGTCTACAGAGCGAGATCAAGGACTAGCACCAAAACTACACAGAGACACCCTATCTCAACACCCCTCCACAAAAAAAAAAGAGCTAGGACAAGAACAGCTGGGTCTCTTTGGATTTCAATCTTTGTGCGATTTCCTCATGAGCTCTCTCTAACATGATGGCTATGGAGCAAACAGACTTCTCACATCTCATCTCTTAGCTCCCTGGGGACATGTCCACAGAGTGAGAAGATTTTCTGATCACTTAGCCTCAGAAGTCATGTCATGTTATGTTGGCTGATACAGTTGCAAAGATGTTCCTCAGTTCAGGAGTTGGGGACCTAAACCCAGCACTTATTGAAGGAATGAACCACACAATACAAAGGGGACAGGGCAGGGTGGGACAGATGCTGATGCACTCATTTTGGGTTAGATCATCTGCAACAAACATTCCCAACACTCCAAGAATGGGGCTAAGTGCCTTACGGTCATTATACATCATCCTCACCAAACTCACCCCAAATTCTGTTCTAGAAGATGCTGCAGTCTCATCCTACAGAAGGGAATAGAATGATGAATATGCAGTTTCCTCTCATCTTGTCACCTGTGAGAAGAGGACCTAGAACGAGCCCCAGGGGTGTTTGACCATGAAGCCACCTCTATGAGCCAACACATTTGATGGCAACCATAGAGGCAGCTGCATGACATGGTGATGGATTGTGGGAGTACTGACATCTGCCTGTGGGCCATCACCTTGGCCTTGCTTCTTAGAAACTGTCCAGCCTCGGGCAAAGCTTTATTTCTTGGTGCCTTGACATCTCTGGGGTAACCCGGGTGCTTGCCTGAAGAGATGAATCAAGACAAGGCAGGTGAGGTACTTTGTATGTTGTCTGGAAGCTAGTGAGGATTCTATAAATGTCAGCTGCTGTTTCTTATAAAAGCAGCCCAAGAAAGGCATTTTCAAAAGACAAAACTGTAACCACACCAAAAGTACAAGCCACACACCCTCAAGCCCAGTTAATGCTTTCTGTCTATTGATGTTGTTATGCACATCTGTGGCAGAACACTGGGGGCTCGCACTGGAAAAAACACGCCCTTTTTTCCTCTCTCTCAGAAAAACAAGCAGGTGGTGGTTCTGCCTCCAAGAGCTCCACTGTCCTTCCCTGGAGGGGGCCTCAGGTGACTCAGCTAAGAGGGCATACAGTGACTCATCGGGCACCAAGGACTGATTAAACGCCTTCAGATCTTGGGAAGGGAATAAACACCCAAGATACCCAAAGTTCTCTACCATTCCCAGACCCCAGAGGCTCCTCAGACAGGAGACCATCGACTAGATAATTAACAGAGCCTCCATGCGAGCGGAGGTGTTAGTCATCTCCAGTGTCAGTATGAAACACTGTCAGCTCCCTAATGAAGATGCAGCTCCGTGGCTAGTCCCCTTCCTCATTCATCCCAAGGCTTTCCAAATCATCCAGAGCAAACCAGTTCCCACTAACGTCCCCAATGCAGATTGCTTCCAAGAGATGGCAACCTGGCTATGATGCCCCATGGACCCATCAAACTTAGCATAGAGGCCCACCATGGACTTGTCTTCCTGTATCACATCAGGATTCTCCATGAAGTTTTCAAGGGAGCACCCACAGGTTCACTAGGACCCTATCCTGCCCTGCACCAGCAGGTAGTCCATCGGAACCAGAAAAGACGCTCAGTGTACATATACTGACAAAATAGAGAATGAATGAATGAATGAATAAATGAATAAATAAATAAATAAATAAATAAATAAATAAATAAATAAATAAATATGCATATTCTCTCTATAGAGAGCCAACCTCAGCACCTGGTCTACTCCAAGCCCTGCAAAGCTCTTCAGAGCCAAGACAATTTTACTCATACATGTAGAGCCAACCATGACTCCAATGGTTCTAAAACTATTGGAGGAAGGTCTCAGGGGTCAAGAGCCAGAAGCCAAGAACTTGGTAATGGTGGAGCTGGGTACACCCACAGTCCATCAGCAATTGTTTCTGTGGGGCAGGAAGGGAGAGGCAGAGTCCTGGAGAGTCAGCTAGCAGAAGGGTGCCAGGCAGCTGGCAGCTTGTGGTATGTTCTCCTGGCTGGCTCCACCAGGCACCAGCTCATGAAAACCTTTCAGACTTCTGGAGCCTCTCCTATGACCAGGTGCCTTATGGGGCTGGGGTGGGAGGCAGGATGGGAAGTACAGAATCAGAGAAGGGAACAGATCATGGTGAGCAGTGCAGGCTGGGATAGAATCCTCTGTCACCCCTCACTTGTCACTTGATGGATTCCAAACTCATCTGACACTTTGTTATTGTTTGATGAGAGAGATTATGAAATATAAAAAAAAATACAAGGGAGCAACCTGATCCCGGGGGGGGGGGGGGAACTCGGGTGTGGTGCAACGGCACAATCTTTTGTCAACATCTTAAACCTGGGAAGTTATTCCAGCTGTCTGTGGTAGCTCACGTCTCCAAACAGGAGGCTGGAGCAGGATGACTGCTGCATGTCTAAGGCCAGCCTGGGCTAGAGTGTAGTGCAGCTTCTAAAGAAAAGAGCTGTGGAAAGGAGAAGAGAGGAGAGGGAAGGGGAGGGGAGGGGAGGGGAGGGGAGGGGAGGGGAGGGGAGGGGAGGGGAGGGGAGGGGAGAGGAGAGGAGAGGAGAGGAGAGGAGAGGAGAGGAGAGGAGAGGAGAGGAGAGGAGAGGAGAGGAGAGGAGAGGAGAGGAGAGGGAGGAAAAGAAAAAGGAAACTGTGGTACAGCCACAGTTCCCCACACCTCCACCATCTGAGCCTTGGATGTGAATGAGCAGCTGGCTGGCCTCCATCCTCCCAGGGGCTAATGTTAGTTTTCTTTATTTGGTGACCTCTACCCCGCAGAAGCTCTGGAGTCCCGTGGGTGGCATTTCCTATCCTAACCCTGCCTCTAAGCAACTGCCCTTGGCCGAGGCTGCCACTCGCCCTGTGTATCGGTTCCCTTCTCCAAATGCAGTTCAGGACAGGCAGCTCCTCTCTCTTTTCATGCCCCTCACACGCCATGCTTGCCCGGTTTGCCTTTGCTCAGGTGGTTCCTTCCATGCTTTCTCCTTCCTGCCCTCCCTCCGGAACCCTAAGCAGTCTTCAGAGCTCTTCGCACATGACACCACAGGTCCAGGCGGTCCTAGGTCTCTATCACAAGTGGCTTCCTCTTCCTTTCAGCCTCCTGGATGGACACATAGCTTTTCCACGGAGGCTGCCCTGAGAAAAAGACGAACACACACTTTATTATTGTGTGTTTGATGGCTAGCCCCTTCTCTATAGCAAACATTGGAGGTCCGGCTGGCTTTGGCTTCCGGTTTGCCACACAATAGCTGTGTGACCTGGACAGAACCGTTGAAATTCTCTGACCCTGACTGTCCCCACCTGAAAAGTGACATGATCAAACACCTCAGAGGGTCAGTGGTGAGAGTTAAAGAGGAAAATGCACACAGACCCCTTAGTACCATGCCTGGCTCACCCTAGGTGTGCAGTAGTTACGCTAATTGGCACTGCCATTAGCTCTAATAGTTTTGTGTCTCGAGAGGCTGGCACTTGAGGTTCATTCCTCTCCAGTTCAAGGAGCTTCTAAGATACAAATCTTGGGGTTGGTGGTGGCCCCAAAGAGATACAGCCCTCACAGGCCTGCACAGCTGCTCTCCAATGTCTCTGGACAGAAGAGAAATGCAGGAAGGAAGAAGGACAGAAAGGTGTTCCGGAGAGATCTAGTCTTGACTATGGCCACCAACAGAAGGGGCTAACTCATAGAAAATGGCCAGTTTACACTGAAGGTTCCTCTCAGGGTACCTAAAACCCTCAGGCATATCCTCCCGAGGAACTCACAACAAATGTACAACGCCATCTTTCTTCTCCCTTTCCCAGTCAGCAACTGAGAAGTCAGGCGAATCCCAGGGCCACAAAACCAAAGACAGTCCAGGTTTAAACCCAGGCCAACCTCACCCAAAAGGATAGATGGGGAAAGAAGGAAGGTTGCTCAGTCACTGAGAGAAGAGGCCCCCATGGTGGGGCAAGAAAAACAAGCCAGGAAAACGTCCTGTTTTATTTATGGAAAATTAATTCAGCATGCAGCTTCATTATATTGCCATTTCTCGAAACATTAAGTTCCATCAAGGCTGTGAATGTCTGGGAAGCTACAAAATGTACTTTTTTGAAAACCTCCTATTATCTGTAAACATCCAAATTTCAGGCTAGCCTAGATTTCCTTTTCCCTTTCCTTGACCTGTGGACTTTACATCTAAAAAGGTCCAGGGTGGGCCCACAGGCCAGTGTGTCATGAGAATGTTTCCCAGCAGCCTGTGAGCCTGAGGAAAAGCAGCGCTCGCTTTAATCACTCAGTGAATTAGCCCCCTCCCCTTTTTGGCTTTAAATACAGGGCTACAGAAATGCCTAGAAATGGTGGAGCAGTGTCTTTCTCTTGTCGGACATCGCTCTCTAGTGGTCAAGCCTCTGCATGCAAACTAGAGTAACCTAAGGAACCTACAGGAACCTTTCACACCCTCACTGGCTGACACACCCATCCAGCCATCCAGCCAGCTTTCTGCCCTGCTCTTTTTTTTTTTTTAATCACCACTTAAGGGCCTATTGTATGCCAAGGAACAAGGATCCAAGATGCTCCTCTGGTGGCTAGTGATTGTCTTGCTGATGCTTACCCTGAGAGTCTGCGGGAAATGGTTCAGATCTCAAGTCTCAGCTCTGTTCCTTAGATCATCGAGACCCTGGAGAGATCAGGAGTGTCCTTTCTTCTCTGGACTTACTTTCTTACCCAGGAGCTGGTCATGTCAGCTTCCCCATCTCCAAAAGACATGCTCTTCCAAGTCTTCATTCCGTTTTCACCGGCAGCCCTGGGGAGCATCCTTGGGAGAAAGCAGAGTTCAGATCATGGATCCAGAGGTCTTGGCTTTGAGTTCTGGTGCTGACAGTGACCCATTTTGTAACCTTGGGCAATCTGCTTAACTGTTCTTAGTGCCTTTCTCCCTGTCTGTGAGAGGAGCACAATTCCTGACTTCCACACAATCACTCAAGTTCAGACTGTGATGTAAGTGGTATTCCCGCCAGAGCTCACAAACATAATCCACTGGAACCTTCCCTTACTGAGCCAGGAATCAGAAGCAGTTAGCAAGCTGCCTAGGATATTCCAATGCACAGCAACCTCCAAGCACAAGTCTGCTGGGCTGGATTGCAGCTCCACAAACTGGGCTGTACTGAAAGGTATGGTGGTGCATGAGGATCAGAAGTTCAAAGTCATCCTTGGCCATATAGTGAAACCTGCCTCAAAATACAAAGGAAAAAAATGAAGAGAAGGAAGATAAGGAGAGGGAGGAGTGGAGGAGGAAGAGGGGAGAAAGAGAATGAAGGGAGAGAGAAAAGGAAGGGAAGGAAGAGGTGAAGGGGGAAGAAGAGAGCTGGGGAGGAGAAAAGGTGGGAAGAAGATGAAGAGAAATAAGGGGAAAGGAAGTGGAGGAGGAGGTGGGGAAGAAGAAAGAGGAGGAGGAATAGAAGAAGAGGAGAAGATTGGGAGGAAGAGGGGAGGGAGAGGAAGACAAGGAAGAGGGGAGGGAAAAGGTGTGAGAGAAGGTGGGGAGGAAGAAAGAGGAGGAGGAATAGATGAGGAGAAGAAGATTAGGAGGAAAAGAAAGAGGAGAGAGAGGGGAAGAAAAGGAGGAGGAGAGGAGGAAGAGAAAGCAGAAGGGCTAGGATAGTAGCTCAGTGGTAGAGTACTCCCCTAACAAACACAAGACCCTAAATTCAATCCCCAGGGATGTAGCGATGTAGCTTCCTATGCCACCACTTGATTCCAACACAGCGGATGCAAGGTAGAACCCAATGTTTGGATTTTCATAATTCCAAGGATATCCCAATATGCAGCCAGGTTTGACAGCCATACCAGTGTCTGACATGTAGTAAGAGCTTGACCGACATTCAAAGAAGTCCTTTCAGTAAAGCTATGTGGTGACTCAAGGCCTTGTCTCTCTTCTTTATTATGTCTTTATCCCACAGCAACACCTCTCTCAGGTGCCTGGCCCCACAGACAGAACCGTTATCACACTCAAAAAGACAAAGATCTCTGGGTTCAGAGGCTGCAGTAATTCCTCAGGCTGATTGCCACATGGCACCACCCGCCCCCTAATTATGCCGCCGGGTCTCAGGCTCAGAGCACGCACTGTGTCTTCCTCCTCTTGAAAAATATCTAAAACACCTCCCATAATCTGTCTTGGAAAAGAAGTCGTTCCGTAGAAACTTCTAGATAACTAACTGTCTGGTGGGACTATTTTAAGAGAGCTGAGACATATTTGAGGCAGTGGGGACTTCCCTGACTCACCATGTCCCTTCTGTCTATTTAATGTCTTATAGTAAGACTGTGTGAGACAGTTCCAGTTTGGAGCCAGCAGCCCCTGCTCTACCCAGCCCCTCCCCCTCGCTATACTGCAGCCTGCAGCCCCTCTTTGCCATAGCCTCAGCCGGCCAGCTGTTTCCAGCTGTGCAGGTGATGAGAATACCTAACAAGATTTTGAGCAGTGCACCTGCTCTCTCCCATTGGCTGGGGCTGCACCTACTGCTTCCAAGGCAAGGACTGTGGAGGGTGCGGGGAGAAGCCCCACAGCTACTCAGTCAACCCCTAGCTTCTCCTTAGCGCTTAGGAACGAGAGCAGGAAAACCCATGGAAATCTTGTCAACCCGCTCTGGGCGAGGAGGAGGGAGGACAGAGGGCTTTGAGCAGCCCCCTCCCATGAAACTAACGTCAATCATCCCCTTGACCCTGTGTTCTCTGTTCTCATGTATTTATATAGCCACCCTTTCCAGATGTGTGTTTCATCCGAATAGTCTTCCAGGGGGCAGAGGAGAGATGAGGCGTTTATCTAAGAACCTTTCCCACTGGCTGAAACGGCCTTCACCATCCACGGGCAATGAAGAGAGTAAGAGCTACCAAACGGGGCATCTGAGAGGCCCACAGAGAGACAGCCCAAGTGCAGTAGTAACATGTGCTCTGCTTGACCAGAAAATAGTTTTGCTGCTGTTTGCCTGGCTGATTTTGGGGGTTTCTGCAAATGGTAGGGTTCTGGACTGAAGAGTAAGGCTTCATGGCAGGGATGGAAGACATGCCTCCACACAGCAACAGCTGTGGTCGCTGCTGCCCTGAACCTAGCACCTTCTGAGCTACTCTGTTCTTATATTCCTGCCCTTTCCTGAAAGCTAGGAGGATACACATGTTTTTCCCCACACATCCATCACCAGGCTCTGCTCCATCTTAGGGGCCAGGGGCTCCAATCTCAGTGCCTGAGCCAGGCCAAGTAGCAGAATTGCCCAATGGAAAAACCCAACATTGATGCTTCCCTTAATACCCCCAAGGTTGCTGAGCAGGTTGTAGCCTCCAAAACTGGTCGAAAGAGCTACAACTCTGACCAGTCAAGGTCACCCGGGGGACACTGTATCGTCATTCATTTGTGATGGCGTAGGAAAAACATCAAGAGATTTTTTTTCCCTTCCCTTCCCCCCTCCTTTATTTCCCCCTTCCCTTTCTTTTCCTTTGTTCATCACACAGCTTCAAAGAATTTGGCCACCACAGAGATTTATCCAGGTGGCCTTCCCCAGCTCCAAAGCCACTAACCTCCAACACTGTACAGTCTGGTACATGGAAACCCACGGCTTTTACTCTCTCCTGCCTATTCTCACCCACCCCCTTCCTTGAATATTTCTCACTCAGCCTCATTCCTTTGCATTTTCCTCTGGGGCCTCCATCCTGCAGCCATGCAAATCTATCCAAGCATCTCTGGCACTCACCCCATCCTTATTATTAATACGACTAAAAATAATTGATCATAAAGAAGACCTAGCCTTCAAAGGGCTCTCATGCCACCAACCCAGGGCCTCAGAAGAACTGTCCATGTGAGGTACATGATGTCACCAGAGGTTAGAGATTTGGCAGCTAGTTTTGTGCCAGAGCCAAGTGGGGAACCTGCTTTTGAGTGCCATTATTTATAGCTTATCTGAAAATTATTTCAAAAAAAAAATAAGCAAGTGGAAAAAACAGGCCAGATTCTTCAAGTATGACTTTATTGCATTTTCAAGGGCAAGATTTATTTTCACTCCTTAATATTGTAATTAAAATAAATGGAATAAGATCTGCTGTCATACATGCCTTTCCAACAACCTTTCGGAGGCTTTTGTGCTGCTCTACAGAACGAGAAGCCATCTGTTCACTCATCTACTGCGTGAGGGACCTGCTCGTTCAGTCAACCAGTGAGTCTGTGTTGTATGCAGGCCTTGGGCCTCACACAAGCTATGCTCTGGTGAGCCAAATTTGTCTCCCTGTCAGTGTTCACTGCCCTGGAGATTAGTAGGGAAGTGAGATCCATGCCAGGAATGTTCAATCCGAAATACCACCCCTCTCCCCACCAATACTACAAGCTACCGCCATGGCTTTTTGTTGCCCACCAGACCCTGATGTTAAGAGCCTGTTGATGAAGACACCGAACATTTTGGTCACAGGGGTTGGAGAAATCAAGCTGGAACTGATCTGGAAGCATTTTGTTTTGAAAATGAGTGCAGAAGGCCTGGTGAGAAAACATGGGCAGCGAAAGACACTTGCCACTGAGCCCTATCACCCCAGTTTGATCCCTGGGACCCATATGGTAGAAGAAAAGAACTGACTCCTGCAACCTGCCCTCTGACATGTGGTCAGCTGCATGGGTGCCATGTCATGTGCATGCCCACACATATACATAGAAATGTCCCAATGGGCTGGGTGGTGGTGGCTCCCAGCACTCGGGAGGCAGAGGCAGGCAGATCTCTGTGAGTTCGAGGCCAGCCTGGTCTCCAAAGTGAGTTCCAGGAAAGGCACAAAGCTACAGAGAGAAACCCTGTCTCGAAAAAAACAAAAAAAAAAAAAAGAAAAGAAAAAAAGAAATGTCCCAATGGTTGCATCTACAAACTACAAAACACACACACACACACACACACACACACACACACACACACACACACACACACACAACTAAGGCTCAGGAAACATTGTGGAGGAGGAGGCAGAAAGGTTGTAAAAGTCAGAGGATCAGGGAGATTGCTGTGAGACTGTGTTTCCTCATAATGTCAGAAGCTCCACCCACAAAATCATGCTAGCATGACTGCCCAAATGTAAGCTAAACAAGGATGACACCAATGGACATGCCAAAGTAGATAGGGAAAGCCCGTGAGGCCTCAACCCTCCACAAAGAACCATGGGAGTGGGAGAGGTGCTCCTCCCCAGGGAAGAGACATCAACTGGTTGTCCAGTGGCAAACAGACTGGAAGACACAAAGAAGTAACATTATACAGACTGAGGAAGCTGTATTTGGGGCTATATATGTATGTGCATATACATCTATTCATGCAATAACAATTAGTGAAAAAAGAGGTCATGACTTTGGAGGAGGGATGGGGAAGGGTATATGGAAGAGTCTGGATGAAGGAAAGGGAAGGGAGAAATGTAGAAATTATATTATAATCTCAAAAAATAATCAAATGCCAAAAAAAATTAGAAAAGAGTGGATTAACAGGCACTTGGGGGAGGGCTTCAATATAGTGAGCAGCAGATAAATGCCAGTATTCAAAATGAGTTGGAATTGATTTTTGATGAGAGGTGTAGCTGGGTGGCAGTGTGTGTGTTCCCGCCTTTGTTGGCTGGAGACTTGCTGAACCTTTATTTTCTGCTGGATATTGTCACATGCTCAAACAAGAACGGAAAGAGGGTGCTGCTTTCCAGACTGTCTCAGCCCACCTAGAGAGGCAGACATGTTTGTATCGTTGTGAGCAATCACTAATAAGATGGCCAATAATATAGGGTTAATTGGTAATTGATGCTCATTTTATTTTTTTCCTGCAGCACCTGTCTTTAGAGAAGTTCTTTGAAGTCTCAGGTTGGGTCTGTGCAAAGAACAACACAAATATGTCTCACAGTCTAGAGGGGAGGCTGTGGAGAAGCCTGTGTGATAACAGAGAAAATGGAGAGATTGCATGCATCATACAGTCAGCTTGATGACAGGCAGCATCCGAAGACTGGGAGGTTTCAACAGTACTTCTTTGAACTTCATACACTTCTAGAGCATGGGTGTCCAAATTCAGGATGCCAACATGGTGGGTTTCCAAGATTCTTTCTAGCCTATAGATGACTACCTTCCAGCTCTCATGTGGCTTTTCTCCTCTCTCTGTCTCTGTCCATCCATATCTCTCTCTCTCTCTCTCTCTCTCTCTCTCTCTCTCTCTCTCTCTCTCTCTCTCTCTCTCTCTCTGTGTGTGTGTGTGTGTGTGAGTGTGTGTGTGTGTGTGTGTGTACAGAAAAGGGAGGAGGGAGAGAGAGCACAAGTATTTCTACCCTTATGATCTCACTTAACCTCATCTCTCTGGAGGTTCTGTCCCTAAATTCAAACACATTAAGGGTTAGGACTTTAATGTACAAATTTGGGTTGGGGTGAGTCTATTCATAATGGGCACACACAGGAGAAGCACAAATAGCTTTAATTTGGTCAGCTAGGAAAGCTTCTGGTGGGTTGGGGAAAGAATATTTAAGCTCAGCCTTCAAATTAGAAAGAATGAAATTGTCACCTGCAGGGAAATGGGTGAACTGAGTTATCTTCAGTCACTGCAGTAGCCACACATGACCCACCTCTGTACCTGACCTAGCATCTTTTTGGTTCTGAGGCAAGAGCTTTGGGATGTACTCTTAGGGAACATGAGCTTCCATAAAGCCAAATACCAAGAATATCATCACTTAGCTTCTAAAATCTGTTCAGAGATTCCCCACTTAGCTCTAACCTGTCCAGTTGATGCTCCCATGTGACATAAGTGCCTCCCAGAGGTCACAGAGGCTTTATGCATGAGAGAAGCTTGTTTAGCTCATGGTCCTGAAGGCTTGAGAAATCCAATGGCATGGTACCAGGTTCTGAGGAGTAGTGTGTCCCCCTCCATCTCAGGGTAGGACAGCACACCTTCTTAGTACCATAACACTGTTGGCTAAATTTCAACATGAGTTTGGGAGGAGACGAACCATATTTAAGTCACAAGAACTAATTGATTTAATCCATGTGTGATGCTCTAACAGTGTGGCTCAGACTAGGCAATTTACAGTGAACAGAAATTTATTAACTCACAGTTTGGGAAGCTAAGAAGTCTAGAATTCTTACTGCATTATGCCATGGCCAGGGCTTGAGAACAGGAAAGGTTTAAACATACTTATAAAACATTACAATCCCCCATGAGGGCAGAGTCCTCTCCTTATGAGCTGCTCTTCCTTTATGTCTTCATTACAACTGAGAAGACCCTGTTCCCAAGTAGAGACAACTTCTATTTTCCAAGGACTAGAGCATCAACAAATCAGGCCAGTGTGGGGATCAGGTGGCTCAGCTCACGTAAGTTATTCTGAGGGGAAGACTAGACAATGCAGCATGTGCAGAGCTTCTAGAACTCAATGACCCTCTTCCAGGCCCTCTCAGTTCATCTCTGGTAGCATTGGGGGTATCAGAGTCTTTGTTGGCACCTCATAAATACAAACCAGGGTAAAGTGACAGCCCATTGTGTGTGTGTTTCCAACTAAGAATGCATGTAAGCCAAGACCCCACTGGCTGGACTTTAGTCATTGAGAGACATGAAATGGGAGAAAGGAGGTATTTCTTTTCCTGTGGCTGCTACTCAGGGGATGGAGGTTCATAGTCCTCTCCAGAGATGCCCAGGGAAGGTGGGATAGTGAGTCGGGTATTTCCAGTGCAGTAAGGTACTCTCTTCTTGTTGGCTCACACTCCCTCCCTGGCTTCCTCTATGTGTTGTTAAAGGATTCTCCCGACTGGATTTTCTAGAAAACCTGGACCAAGATGATCTACAAACAGCAGTTAGTTCTACTGCTTTCCAGGCTCATCCTGAAGAAATTACCTTCTTCATGAAAGCTCTGGCATGTTCCCCTCTCCCACCCCAGTCTTCTGCCATCCAGGGCACCCAGCACTTCCATGTGTAGTACTGTGTAGTATTATTCACCACACCATATCATACCTGCTGGATCCCTCATCATTTCCCCTGCCTGGCTATGGCCATCGTGAACCACACTCTTTTGCTATAGTTTGGATCTTGAGTGACCTCCCAAAGACCCATGTGTGGAAGGTGCAGTGTCTAACCTGTGACAGTTTTGAGGGATGGTGAAATTTTCAAGATGCAGAGCTAGTGGGAGGTCTTCTAGTCATTGGGGATATGGAAGGAGTTGTAAGGAGAATCAATACATGCTCTCTGCAGCGATGAATTGCCAGGCCACAGACCTAAAAGCAATTGGACCAACCAACCATTGACTAAAACTTGACAAAGTGTGAGCCAAAAAAATATCCTGTTCTCTCTATAAGTGGATTAGCTCCAGTACTTCACACAGCAATGGAAAGCTGCCTAATACTGGCATGCTCCTGGCTCCTGAAAGCCATATTCTTACTACTGTGTCCTCAGCGCCCCACACTCACGTATCTGATGATTGAGGTTTTGTGACTCAAACACCTTCCATCTTCTGGCACCTGGGTGAGATTGTCTGTAAAATATGTCCCACTTTCTCCCCAGTCACTGCTGAAAAAAATGTCCTTTGTGTCTGTTCAGTGATACTGGAAATGTCTGTTCCAGAAGTCACAAACCACAGTGAAAGAGAAAATTTAAATGGGGGCTGATGAGCTACCTCAGTGGGTAAAGGTGTTTGCTGCCAAGTCTGATGACCTGAGTTCAAGCATCGCAACCTAAATGGTGAAGGGAGAGAACCAATGGCTGCAGGTTATCCACTGACCTCCACTTGTGAAGCACAGTACATGTATACCTCCCATACAATACACAAATAAAATAAAAATAAGTACGTATTAACAACAACAATAAAAGAATTAAATGAGAATATCCATGAGAAGAAACAGGCCTTTAAATTCCCACTAAGGCACCAATGGCTGATATGGTAGTTGGCTTCTGTTGGGTGCTGGGGAGTCATGGGGCAGTATAGGTGACCAGCCCAGGGTATTCGCTACCGCAAGGCACCAGCACTGTGTATACTTGACTAAGGTAGCTGCCACCATGGGAGAATGTGAGAGGTGAAGGGATTCCTCTGCTCCAAAAATCCTATTTCCACTAGTTACTAGATACCTATTTACAAACAAGATGTTCACCTTTTTTGTTTCTTTATCAAGAGAAAAATCTACCTTCAGACTATGAGGGTGGTGATGGGGAGGAACTAGAAAACAAGATTCAAACAATCCCATGCAAATATCACATTTTTCAAATGGAAGAACTCCAAACTGCACTAGAAGTTCCAATCACTAAGACACTTTCCATTGAAATGATTTAAGTACAACTACATGGCACCAAGGTTTAGGCCTAATATAGGCCTGACAACCAAGTCCTTGTTTTCTGGAAGAAAGGCCTCAAAAGTCCCACTCAATTCCACATAACAATACTTCAAAGATCAGTTAGGTTTTCCTTTCCTTAATATTTTTGTTTTTGACTTCTAATCTTAAAGATTAGATTAAAACTTATCTCATTTCCCAGAAGGCATTGCTTCCCTTTGCTCTATGAAAGAGTCCACCAAGACCTCTTCCTCAAAACCATCTAGCCCCCAGCCTCCAGCCTGTGCTTGTGATGCATCTTTCTCAACATCCTGATAAGGTAATGTAGGTAAAATATGCTCATAAACATTAAAACTAGTTGTTAGAAAGACGTAACTAGCTTTAAGTTTTAGAACATAAATACTTGCAGCTTAATCTGCACTGACAATGATTGTCGAAGCCTAGAATTCAACATTTACAAATTCTCATTCACACACACAAAACACACTATTATCACACAACTTGTATCTTGAGAGAATCTTCTGCTTTTTAAATCTTTGGCCTCCCAGTCAATCCCAAGTTCAACCAACTTTTCCAAGTTCTGGTAGTTACCTGGACCACTGAGCATTGCCACAAGACTTCTTCTCTTTTGAAACATCCTTTTTCTCTAGATATTAGGATAGCTACACCAGCTTGTTTCTTCTGTGGTGTATGTTGGTGTGGGATTATCTATTGCTTGATTTTTTATGGATGTGTTTAGCTTCTTTGGGTTGAATTTTCCCTTCTAGTGCTTTCTGTAGGGCTGGGTTTGTAGACAGGTATTGATTAAATCTGGTTTTGAATGCTTTTGTACAAAAATCAGAGCCTTAAAAACAAGGATTTGGTGAGATTGTAAAATGGTGTGCCACTTTGGCAAAACAGTTTGGTGGTTGGTCAAAATGCAAAACATTGTTACTCTGTTACTCAACAATTCTACCCTTAGGAATATATCCTCAAACTACTGAAAATGTGCACCTATGAAACATGTACATGAAGGTTTACAGCAGTGTGTTAAAACAACTCAAATAGCTATCAAATACTGGAGAGAAATAAAATGTGGCTTATTCATACAATAGAATATTATTAAGACATAAAAATGAATGAGAAACTGACAGATTAAATGACTTTGGTGAACCTTCATAATTTCATTTGTAGATCTTTCCATTTCTAATTTATAAATACATTTGGGGTTATAAATTATAAATATACTGCCTCCTGTCAACATTGTATACTTCTATTTGATGATTTCTGTGTCAAACATTATATGGAAATGTTTCCAAGTATTTTCTTATTTTCTGTATTAACTGTGAATGAATAGAACAAAATAAATTGCCTGTGATGGAAAATAAAAATAAAAAAAAAATAAAAAAAAAAAAGCCAAAAATCCTATTTCCCATTCCAAGATCTCGCCCACCTCAGATCCTTTAAATACAAAATGGTATGATAATCTTGGATGATAAATCTCAGTGTTGTCACCGGACTGTTGGAAAAATAAAATGAACTAGCATCCACTAAGCTGCTTCCTAGTGTGGGAGGTGAGGTATACACACAGGGTGTTTGCTTTGATGTTTTCGGGTGTGTGGTGAGGGCATCATTTTATGGGAACCGGGAGCTTTGGGAAAAAGAGGAAGTAAATGTCACTGAGGTGTCTCCCACAAGGGCATGTCCCTTCTCTCTAGGAGACATTTCCAAACTGAGACTTCCTTTCTATCCCGGCAGCCATCCTTGATCGCTGTCATTTCTGCCACTGCTGATGAGCTGAGGTGACTCCAGATTCTAGCCAGACTTGAGGGGGAAGGAACACAAATGCTCCCTGCCCTCCAGGGGCGGTGTGTCACATTATAAAATCTGTTCTTAGCGAGAGCGGCTTGTGGGATGAGCGTTTGGAAAATGCTATCTGCCACACTAGCTTTCTAATGAAGGAGAAAACAAACTTTCATTAAAAACCATTAATTCTAGCTAAAAATAAAATGTAAAATAGTGAATTATGACAAGCATTAATATCTCAAGAAAAGCATGTGCCTACCAAAGCTCCTGTGATCTTTAATCTTGGTTGTTGGCTGAACTGGATTAAGAGAGGCCTGGGAGACCAGTAAAGCACACATCACTCTCTGCCTTTGAGGTGTTTACAGAGACAGTGAGAAAGTGAGGTGAGGGCCTTGACCTGATCGAACTCAGTTTTGGTCAGGTGATAGCTTCTAAATTCAAATAGACAGCCAGGAGATGGCAAAACTGTGGGATGTGAGGTCTGACTGGAGGAGGTAGCTTACTATGGACCTGCCTTGGAAAAGATATAACTTGACCTTGGCTTCTGCCTGTGGCTCCTCTCTGCTTCCTGGTCATGAAGAGGTGAGCTGCTTTCTTCTTCCTCTATGCTCTTTGCTGTGATGCTCTGCCTCCTTACAGCCCAGAAACAACAGAGCCAGATTGCCCAGGACTCAAATCCTCTGAAACCATGTTATTGGGGAAATTTGTCACAGTGATGGAACCAGCCTCTCCTAGCACATATGTAGTTTTAATTTTTATGACATATATTTATTTATATATACATATACATATACATATACATATATATATATATCATATATATCCTCTGACTTTTCTTTCCACCATGTAGGTCCTGGGGGAGTCAAACTCAGGTCATAAGACTGCAGGTATTCACAGCATCTATGTTCATAATACCAAAACCCAGAAACAACCTGACTATTCATAAATAACAGAGAAGATAAATACATTGTGCAATAATCTTAAAATGGAATACTACATAGAGATGAAAAAGATTAGACCACCCCCACGTGCAAACATGAATGGATGTCTTAGAGGTAATTTTGAAAAATAAAAAGATAGGATGAATACAAACTCTGCAGTTGTTTTTAAATAATGTTCAGTAAGAAATAATACTGAAGTGGTGATTATCAGGGATAGGGATGTAGGTGAATTGGTAGAGTACTTACTTCTCTAGCATGCATGGGTACCTGGGTTTGATCCTCAGCAATAGAAAAACTGAGCATGGTGATTTGCCCCTATAACCCCAGAGTTTGGGAAATAGAAGTAAGAGGACTTAATTTTAGGGTCATTCTTCTCCATAGAGGGAGTTCAAATTGCATTAGTCTCTCCCTCCAAAAAAAAAAAAAAAGAATTAATTAAGTAGAATTGTGATTCTTTTTGGTGAAAACCACTGGCTTGGAAGAACTGGGGAGGTATGATGGGTTGGGTAGTGTTTTTAATCTTGAGCTGCAGTGGTTGTGTGGATGTACATTTATAAAGCTCAAGTTTAGTAAAACTCGTGTAAAAACTGGATAAATTTTACCTCAAGCACAACCGAAAAGGATGAAAGTAAAACTGAGTTTGTCTACCTGCAATCGATGAGAGGTCTTGAAAAGCAGTCTGCTGAGCCCCCAGTGACGAAACTGCATCCACTCACCCCCACAAGGACTCTGTGGAGAACAAGCAAAACCATCCCTAGACTAGACCATCTTTCACCCTCCCAACCCTGACAGGTTACCTAGCCCCAGAAACCATCTGCTAGTGACAGCTAGTTCAATTGTCTAAGACCCCACTCCATAGCTGCCTCACGTCATTGACTCCTTCCCTGTCCCCCAGCATCCCAAAGCCACGCACTACCCAGAGAACCAAGGCTTCTTCTCACTCTCGTCAAGGGTCTCTGCCCACTCCTAAAGATGCCCATGAGAGCTTAGCTTCAGGTAGTGAGCACTGGATTAGGAGTCCAACCACCTCTGCTCCAAATCCTGTGGCAGCTTGATGTTTCTTGTGCATACATCTAGGTCTGCTTATTACAGACCTTGTTAAATTGAAGGGAGGACTAAGTAAGGGGATGAAGCACTCAGCACAGTACCCAGTACATACTATACATGAAGTGTAGCTTTAATCTGATTATTGTTATCTGTCTCCAGCTTGCTCTGTCACTACTAATTCATAGCTGAAAGTCAATCAGCCTTGTAAAATTAAACATTACATAGGAGAATACTTACTCTACCTTGGTTGCACTTACCTGTCATAGCCTAGCCTTTTCAGTAGACTAAAATAGGTCAAGTTTCCTGTCTGGGCACATAATCAAGCAAGAATAGAGTCAAATTCAGGTCTGGGGAATGATTCACACACACACACACACACACACACACACACACACACACACACATACATATAGAGACAGAGAGAGACAGAGACACATAGAAATAGAGACAAAGACAGAAACAGACACAGACATGCAGAGAGAGAGAGAGAGAGAGAGAGAGAGAGAGAGAGAGAGAGAGAGAGAGAGAGAGAGAGAGAGAGAAGAGGGAACAAAATTAATGCAAATGCAAATCCCCAGAGCCCTTGTCCTGGATGACTGGATGATATCTTGCTTAGGAAGCCATGTGATTGGATTGATGGGGAGAATACTTAATCCTATAGTAATGACTATCGGCTTGAGCAGATCTGGTGTGCTCTGGTGTGATGGAGAGTTTAAGAACAGATAGACCGGGGTCTGGATCTTGGCTCCATGCCTTTCAGCTGAGTGAGTTGGCATGGACTTCTCTGTGAGCTTGTCTGGAAATGAGCAAGTGTGGATGCATGTAATGAACTTCACAACTTCGGCCAAAAGGAAAGGAAAGCCAGCTTGGGGGCTTTCCAGCATCATGGGATGCTGATGGGGAGTAATTTGAGGAAGAGACCATGTACCTCATCCATGTTCCACCCAGATCTCTCTCCTGCCAGAACAGAACCCTTTGCCTAGGGACAGGCCCTCCTCAGACTAGGGGCTTTTTAAAGAATCAAACAATACCCCCATGAAAATGCCAACTATGTTGTGGTTTTGGTCTCTCTTCTGCTATCACCTCTTAAATCATTGTGCCAAGCTCCATCCCCCCTCCGCCCCCACATAGGTCTGCCTTTCTCTTCTGTGTCTGTTCACAGGCCCACAGTAGAATTCAAGAAGGCCTGGTCCTCACCAGGCTCATCTTCCTGAGGCCCACTTCCTCCTCAGTCATCACTGTTACTCTCTCTCAACTTCATTCTGTCCCATAAGGGCAACTATGCCTCAAGAAAAGGGCATCAGGGTACTGCCCTGGGCCTCATGATTACTAGAAGGGACAGATGGCTGCAACCACTTCTCAGAGGGATCCAGAAGGAAGAAAAGACTTGTCAGTCAACATGAGTCAGAATGGACTTGACTCACGAGGACCCTTCACCCCCAAGAAGTAAGCAGAACAGTTACGTACTCACCTCCTCATAATTTGCTGAGTTTGAAGGGGCTTCTTACAATGGACCCCTCTCTCCCCTGAAGTATTGACTTTTATGGCCTAGAGATTATGCCTCTTCAAGCCTGAGAAGTTCTGCCCCTGTGAAAGAGACATGTCCATGCAGCTGAGGAAAATGCAGCTCTCCAAGAAGACCATTTGGGCCCTAACAATCAATATCTGCAAAGGGACACTCCTAGAAGCTCCAACTTCGCTTATTAGGAACCTTGCATTGCCAGCATCCCATCACCAAACCCCCATCCAAATGCACCAACGTCTCTCTAATGATACTTAGCACCATTTTGGTTCAACTCCACTTATTTCTGGTTGTTGGTGGTCGCTCCCCCACTTTTCTGTTCATGTGGGGATCGGTCTCATGATTCTTTCTCAAACTTTAAATTAATTTTCCACTACATCATGTACTTTCATCGTTCTTCTCTGCAATTCTCACTCTTAAAAGCTGCTGTGAAATAAGGAAGCCCAAGGCACTACAGGGAGATCCATGAGCAGGTTTCCCACAGCTAGCTTGGCTGAGGTCTCAATTCGTGGTTTGCTTTAACTACTGGGCACGTGAGTGACAAGCTTTCTGACCATTCCATCTACCAGCCACGGAGCCTCCACAGTCTTCACATGCCCCAGCTAAAGCCCTGGAACTCATAGGGCAGAAATAAGACATTCTCACATATTTCTGGTTCCCCTAACCCACAGAATCTGTAAGCATCATTAACTGTTGAGACTCTATCTGTAAGGGAAGGTCAGTGTTTCTGTTTTTCATCTCCATTGGCAAAAAACAAAACGAGTAAGTAGCCTTTGGTATCCAGGTCTACAATAAAGACCCTGGACTGAGCAGAGCTCATTGAGCTAAATGGCTTCTGAGAGCAAAATGAGAAGGTATGAAAATATTGGAGAACAGAAAAGGCACAGAAAGAAGAAAGCTAAGTCTGCAGAGGAAAATCAACAGAGAAAGATGGTTCCTGTAGCAAGGTGGTTACAGGACTTGTGTGGAAACAGATCTCTAAATCCAGCTTAAACTGTTGTGGTTTTCAGAAGTCTCTCCTGAATCCTCACACCTTCGGTCAAGTCTACTTAGCCCATGCTCCTGGGAAGAAACGCCCAGAGCAGGAACCAAGCTCCATGCACACTACTCTGCACTGATGGAGAGCAGTGTGTGTCCTTCAGTGTAAGTCCAGAGTGCAAAGAAATGAAGGACTAGGAAACTTCAGACAGGTCCACGCTGGGGGGCCATCTCCCTTCTCCACCTGTCTTTCCCGATCATGCACTTCTAAGAACGCTAATCTTTTAAGATTTCACACACACACACACACACACACACACACACACACACACACACACACACAAGCACAAAGTACCTCCAGCTAGTGTCCTGTCCCAGAGCTGGGGTTATAAGCATGTATGAGCATGCCCAGCAATTCTACATGGACTGCCTTCAAATCGTCATATTTGCATGGCAAGCACTCCACCCACAAAGGCATGCTCCCAGCCCCTGGCCTTGATCTCTCGGCCCTCCTGCCTCTACATTCTCAGTGCTAGGAATTCTCAGGCTACAGGAATACACCACCACACCTAAACCTACTAAGGTTCTTAACCTTCCAAAACCACTCTCTGGGTAGCAAGCTGGATGTTCCTTTAAAAACTAGACCGAGTCACCCAGTGGCCTCTATTCAACTCAGCCATCTCTCTGTGTTACCCTCCTCAGCATCTATTTACTCTCTTCTCCTTTCTGGATACCACATGGTCACATGGGTCTCCCCTCTCTCTGTTCCTCCAACACTGAGAACTCGGTGCCTCTCTGCCTTCTCCCTTCTCACTGGTAGGTGCTTTCTTTGACTCATCTGAGTGAGGTCTTCCTTCACTAGACTGGCCAAATGAGCCCTGCTTAGGGGATGTCACTACCGCTCACTCTTCATCTGAATTTCTCTTGTTTCTGTGTACATGTCTCCTATCCACCAACACACAGCCTACTAGAGTGGGAGCTCCCCGTGATCGGAAGCCTGTTTGCCTCAATCACCATTTGTGCTTGGTTGCAGGCACCAGATAAATGGTGAATTGGGAACCAGTCAACAAATGACTATCTGCACCATGCCATGTTCGGGCCCCTCACACTCCAGCTTCTTCTTGTCATTCATGATTCTGGCTGGTGGTAGAGAAAGGAAGCAGAGAGGTGGAAGGGACTGTATCTAGGTCTTGGCACTTGGCTAGGCCACTATCACCCTCATTAGTATGCTATTTCACAATGGTATGGTATGCCAGGGTGAGGCCTAACTCCATCCCACAGGAGCTCTTCTTGCAACATCTGGTCGCGTGGCAGACAGGAAGTTGGTTAATTAATAAGCACACAACTGAAAGTGTTGAAATGCTATCGGGCCGTGCAGCAGAGAGAGCTGAGCCCTCTTAGCTCAGTGTTAGGGCACGCCAATCTTCAGCTCTTTCTAGACTCAAATTTTGTTAAATAATCTATCATCTATCCATCTATCTATCTATCTATCTATCTATCTATCTATCTATCTATCTATCTATCATCTATGTCTCTATCTATCTATCATCTATGTCTCTATCTATCTATCATCTATGTCTCTATCAATCATCTTTATGTCTCTATCATTTATCTATCTATATCTGTATCTAAGTCTATCTCTCTCTATGTCTCTCTATCTATATCTATCTATATCTATGTCTCTCTATCTATATCTATATCTATCTATCTATTTATCTATGTCTGTCTATCTCTTTATCTATCATCCGTCTATCTATCTATCTATCTATATCTCTATCCGTGTCTATCTTTCTATCTCTTTCTACCTATCCATCTATCTATTTATCTATGTCTATCTATCTCTATCTATCTATCTATCTATCTATCTATCTATCTATCTATCTATCTATCTATGTCTGTGTCTCCCTATCTCTCTCTCTATCTCTCTCTATCTCATCTATCTATCTATCTATCTATCTATCTATCTATCTATCTATCTATCATCTGTCATTCTAGTCTTGTCATTGCTCTTGTTTTCATTTGGCTGTGTTGTTTTTGCCAGGGTCTCTCTGTGCATACCAGGCTACCCTTAGACTTTCAATCCATCTGTCTCTTCCTCCCCAGTGCTAGAATTACAGAATCCCTTCACACCTGTCTCATGCCCATCTGTACAGCACATGACAGCAAAGACCCTCCTAGCCCTGATATTTTAGAATGTTTCTCTTTGAGACTTATTTCCTTCAGCCAAATCGTTCTCTTTAAGTGTCTTTTCTATCCTCCACCCCGACCCCACCCTCCCCAAACATTTACCCTTGCTTTTATTTGTTCCCCTCACCCATAAGAATGTTGTATTAGTTACTTTTCTAGTCGTTATGGCTAGAGTGCCTGACTAGAGACAACTCAAGGGAGGAAGGCTTTGTTGGAGTTTTCAGATGGAGTGGGTATGGTCCACTGCAGCAGGGCAAGTATGGCAGCCAACAGCTCCACGGTTGCAGATGTGTGCAGCAGCCTGCTGACAACTCAGCAGAGCAGGAAATTGAGACAGGGCAGGAAGTGGAGCCTCTTCTTAAACTGCAAGGCCCACCCCAACCAAACTTACTTCCTCTAGAGAGGCCACATCTCCCTAATGTTCCTCAACCTCCCTGAACAGGACCACCAGCTGCAGACCAATTGTTAAGCACAGGACTCTGTGGGGGACATATCCCATCATTTGTCATTTCTCCTCTGTTCTTTGAAATACTATATAACCTTCAAAGATCAATACAATGCCTACTCTCAGTCTTCTTTATTGATTCCATAAGGAGGATTGCATCTCCTTATAAACTCTTGGGAAGTTTATTGGTTACTTTGGGTGTTGGTAAGCTACAGCCTGGTGGCCAAATTCAAGACATCAGTCAAATCTGTTTGGCTTTGTAAATAAAGTTTTATTGGAACATAGTCAGTCATGTCAATGCATTTGCATGATATCTATGGCTGCCTTACTACCACTCTAGAGTTGAATAGTTGTGATAGAAATTATATGATAAATAAATAAAATTGTTTACTGTCTGTCTATTTGAACCTTTTATAGAAAATGTTTGCTGACCTGTAACTCATCTACGTTTATCAAACCTCTCTACAAAGACCCTGGCTGCTATCAGGTAGAAGATTCCCAAAGCCACAGAGTCAGCAGCTCATAACTTTATGGTGTTATTTGTATCAGAAGATGGAGGGGAAAAACAGAGGGTCAAAAAGGTCATAAATAGACTATGATTATGCCAGGAAACTTAAAAGGTTTGTTCGTGGGGGGAAGAATTGGAGGGAAACTTAGAAAGGCATTCCTCAAGTTCCTTTGAACTTGATTCTGCGTATGGGAGTAAACATGAAATATTGAATATCTGAGCCTATTTATTTCATACAACATGCTTATCACCAATCCCATTTCCCACAAATAGCATAATTTGATTCTTCTTTGTACCCTTTTAATTTTGAACATAAGTTTTATCTCTCTATGCAAACAAAAATTAATATTAAAATTTACTTTCCTATTGTTACACAAAATATAACCCCTGGTTCTCACTAACTCTCCATAAGATGTCAGTGAAAACTTACCATGTTAGTTAAAAAAAAATGCCTTCATTCTTTTTCCTAACTGTATAGGATTCCATTAAAGGGACATGTCATGGCGTAGTCAACTGCTCTTCTTTTGATGAATAAATGGGCTGTTTCTGGTCTTTCTTACTGCAAGCAATGCTTCAGTGAATAAAGTCGAACTCGTGTGCTTTTAGCAATGTCACCGCATCTTTCCACACTGCAGGGAATTTTGTAATTTTGTACATTTGCATGTTTGATAAGGATTGTGAAATTGTCATTCACAGAAGTCATGCCACTTGACTCTCCCACAGTGAGCATTTGAATGCCTCTTTCCTCACAGCCTCTTCCTGGGCAGGGGCAGATAGGACAGCTTTTAGAGTGGTGTCTCCACTCTCCACGGGGTGACCATTTTCAGGGTTCTTTTTAATGAATAAAGCCGTAGACCCTTCCTTACAGTCAACAGCCCTGATGCAGCTCCTGTTCCCGGCGGAAATTTCTAAAGCATCTGAGTGAAGGGTGGGATTTCAGGCCAGAGGCTTCCTCTGCAGAGCACAGCAGGGTAATGGGACATGAAGGCCACAACGGAGCTTCCTCTGATTATTGGCTGCACAGATTTCCATGTTTTAGATACTATGTGAAAAAGCTCCGGCAGATTCCCTAGATGCTGAGGAAGGATGAAAGGTTTTGCATTCTCGGGAAGACTAAGGCAGGCAGTGGCAGACTGGAGTGTGCCAGGGTTTCATTAAACATGGTTGGTGTGTGGAATCTCAGTCAAGGCAATAGGGTAGATGGGGCATGATGTGCCTGGTGGGAAGAAATATATATAGGGAAGGAAGAAAAGGAAGGAGAGAGGGAGGCAAGGAGGGAAGAGAATGGCAGACAGGGAGATAAGGAGAGTAGGGAGAGAGAGAAGGAGGAGGGGGCAAGGGGAGGAAGTATGAGAGGGAGGAAAGAAAAGCTGAGGGGGGAGAGAGAAGAAGGACAGAGGAAGGAGGGGGTGGTTGGTTACAGACTTAGGGTATGTGCTGTCATGGAGAGGTCATCTATTGGAGTCTCTGCCAGAAAGACTCCAGAGGTGACCTATACATTGGGACCAGATAACACCAAGGTCCTTGATTAGAAAAAAGGGGAGGGAGGAGAGGAGGAAGGGAGGGATGAAAGGCAATAGAGGTGAAGGAGTGGAAGGGGAAAAGGGAGGGAGGAGAAAATAGGTTTGAAAATCATCAAACTCCAATTTGAGTCTCAACCTGTCACTCGTGCTCTGAGACCCTCGGCAGCCCGGCCAACTGCTTTCACCCTCAATTCCCACTTGGAAGATGCATTCAGTGTCTACCTTGCAGTTGGCACTATCTCATCAATGTATTACGGGACTGACTCATCATCCTTGCTCAATAGCCGTGGGATCATCGTTAATGCTGATTTGATTATTATGTCTCCTCAAATATGTACAGGTGGTGTCCAAAGTCAAAAGAAAAGGTCCGTGGTGTGTCTTACCCCAGCTGTTCCTTTTTTCTGCTGAGTGACCCGGGGAGCAGCTGACTCTGGCACCCACCAGCACTGTCACCCTCCTGACCCACTCCCAAATGCCCTCCCCTAGCCACTCCCGTTGGAACGACAGCTGAGACTAGGAAGCCTGAGATTGAGAGCGGCAGGGGTGTGGATGGCCAGGGTTGGGAGGGGGTTTCCTACCTACTGCAACTTCAGCCTCAGTTCCCAAGGCCTGAGACCTTGAAACTTGGACTTCCCCCTGGGCTGGCATCTGGAGAGTCACACCCGTGGTTACCTGCAGCTCGTGACCTCCCACCCTCAAAGGAGCTGATGCTCCTTTCCCTTGGTTTCATCATACCAGCAAGCACCAGACAGCCCCGTTCACCTCAGAAGGCAGTGTCTCTTAGGACCTGCTCCCCCGACAGGCTTAAGAGAACAGAGCAAGAAAGGGCCACTCCTTTCCCGTGAACTTTTAGCAGGACAAAGAAAAGAGCAGTTACCTTTGTTAAGCTTAAACCGTGGTTTGGTTGGTTTGATTTGGTTTGTTCTTGCTTTGGTTTTCTTTTTCTTTTTGGAAACAAGCAGGCTATCCTCCTATCTGCTCTGTAGCAGAGGCTGGCCTCCATCTTTTGATTCTCCACTCTCCAAGTGCTGGGATTAGAGACACAAACCACCATGGCAAGCACACAACGTACTTATTTTCTATGTTGAAATGGTATGTATTCTTCTCTATGGTCTTAATTCTAAGACTCCAGGAAACTATGAAAGAGAAGAAAAGTGATGAAGGAGGAATAGGCAGAAGCAGGACGGATGATAAAGGTTTGAACAGATGGTTGAAGCGTGAACAGTGGTACCATGTCAGTGTCGCTTATGAAACTCACCCCTGTTAGAGTGGATGCATCGGTCAGCTTCATTAGAGTCAGCTTCTATTACTGTAACACAATGTCTGAGACGAATGAGTTACAAAGAAGAAAGGTTTATTTTGGCTCATGTCTTGTAGGTGTGCATCTGTGGTTACTTGGCCCTCCTGCTTTGGAGACTAGTCACCAGGACACTACAAAGTTTATGGCATAAACAGACCGGATGAAGAAAACAAAGTCCTACCATACACTAATGAGCATGCCTCCCCCATCTTAGGGATCCACCTTCCTTCAATTAACCTTGCTTTTTTTTCTCTTTGCTTTCTTTCTCCTTTTCTTTTCTTTTTTATCTGTGTGTATGCACTCATCACTCCCTATGTGTCTGTGTACATATGGGGACTCATATGTACTGAGGCATACATGATGAGGTCAGAGAACAGCCTTGGGTGTTGGTCCTTGCCTGCCACCTTCTTTGCGGCAGTGTCCCTTTTTGTTTTCCTCTGCATAAGCCAAGCTAGCTGGCCCGAAAACTTCCAGGGATTCTCCTGTCTCCACCTTCCATCTGAAGCAGAAACCCTGGTATTATGGACGAATTGCACACAGCTTGACCTGAACTCAGCTCTTCAAGCTTACATGGCAAACTACAATCACTTAGCCATTCCCCCACTTACATGGCAAACTGTGCAAACACTTAGCCCACTTCTTAAAAGTTCCACCGCCTATGATAGCTGCACACTGGGAAACAAATTTTTAACACATGGGTCTCTGGGCAACATTCCAGATGCAATGTCTGGTCCTTCCGGAGACAGCACACAGAGATAATGCCAGGTGGAGGTGATAGTATACTAAGGAGTTACTTCCCCTCATAGTAAAAACAACATGCTTCACATACAGCAGCAGTAAACCAACAAGCCAGTAAAGAGCTAGTGAGAAGCATGGAGGAAGGAATTGCAGTCCCAGCCGGCAGTGGAGTTAGAGCTGGCAGAGCCACTCGAAAGGGGGAAGTGTGAGGCCCGCAAAGTTTTGCTGTGTGTTTGTGAGGACTGTCTTCTGCTTTTAGCAAGCTGAAACCAGGCACTTCTTATCTGCAGCAGCCCTGGCAGCACATTCACTGCCAGTGGCTTAGCTCTGTTGTCTACATTCAAATTTTCCTTTCGCTGCCTCACCCCCCAGGGCTCTTATCCTGTTCTGAGAAACTATTTCATTCTAACATGATCATGGATGCCATGGCAATCCATGATCACTAACCTCTGCAAAAATACCTACGCCTTCATGGGATTGTGGAAGTTGTCGTTGAACACAGCAAAGGCGTTTTTACGAGTGAGGTTCAGGCTAAAGACCTAGAGATGATCCCAGATGACCCAAATTAGCCCAATCAAGTCACACAAGTCTTTAGCAGTGGAGGACCTCAAGTGAGGGTACAGTGTAGCTGAAGTTTTCCTGTGTCCCAGCCTGCTGGTAGTCAGAACAAATCTTTCTCACCTGCCAGTCCTACAGCTGCTCAGACCCAAGTAAACACACAGAGGCTTATATTATTTACGAACTGTATGGCCATGAGCTCAGGCTTATTACTGACTAGCTCTTATACTTAAATTTACCCATAATTCTTATTTATGTTTAGCCATATGGCTTAGTACCTTTTCTCAGTCTTGCCTTTACATCTTGCTTCCTCTGTGTCTGGCTGGTGACTCCTGACTCAGCCTTCCTCTTCCCAGAATTCTCTTCTCTGCTTGTCCCACCTATACTTCCTGCCTGGCTATTGGCCAATCAGCATTTTATTTATTAACCAATCAAAGCAACACATTCATAGCATACAGAGTGATATCCACAGCAGTACAATATTTGCCATGAAAGCTTAGAGACCTGAGTTTGGGTCCCTAGCACTCACATAAAAATAAGACATGGTGGCACATGCCTATAACTCCAGCACAGGGTGGTGAGGGTGGGGCAGAGACAAGTGGATCTTGGATTTGTTGGCTTGCCATTCTAAACCAAAGGGCAAGCTCCAGCTTCCAGCTTCAATGAGAGATCCTGTCTAAGGAAATAAACTGTAGAGAAACAGAGAGAGACATACAACATTGACCAAGAGACATCAATCTCAATCTCTAACCTCCATGCATGGACATATATACACAAGCATACTTGCACACACACACACACACACACACACACACACACACACACACACACACACACACGGATATTTAGCTGCCTATGAAGGTTGAGCCCAAGAATCCAAATTCTACAAAGAAGGAAAGAAAGAAAGGGAAGGCAGGAGCTAGACGGCCCACATGACTGTTTTCACAGCTGTGAGGCACTATTCTTACGTAGAAAAAATGCATGCAAGCTCGAGAGACTGCCTAGAAAAGTCACACACAGCAAGTGATGCAGCTGGACTTTTGAAATTGTGGTTTTAAAAAAAAACAACAAATGTATAACACCTTAGCCATTCGTCAGGATGCTTTAGTATCTGTCTACTATATTGTGCAATTTTCTCCAGGCCGCTTTTTGTCTTGTGAAACTGAAACTCTGCACATATCCATCACACAGCTCATTTCTCCCTTCTCCAGCCCCTAGTAACTCAATTCTACTTTTGGTCTCTGTGAACTTGACTCTCAAGCTTCATCTGTGTTACAGCATATATCAGAGTGTCCTTCATTTTGGAAGCTGACCAATACTCTGCTGTCTTAGTCAGGACTTCTATTGCTGTGCTAAAAAGAGCATGACAGAAAGCAACTTGGGAAGGAGGCAGAGTTTGTCTCAGCTTACAGTTCCATGTCCAAGTCCATTAGTGGGGAAGGAACTCAAGGCATGGCAGGAAGCTGGAGGCAGGAATTCAAGCAGAGGCCGAGGAGGACCACTGCTTACTGGCTCGATCCTGATGCCCTTGAGTCAACTGGTAAGAAAGGCGTTACCAGTGTTAAGAGTGTGAGCGATCCTGCCCAGTTCTTTAAACATAGCAACTTACTCCCACCTCAAGGCTGTTGTATGTGCTGTTTCTTCTCCCTTAGTCATTTTTTAATTGGTTCCTTCTCATCATTGCTGTCTCAGCACAAATGTCACCACCTCAAGCTCTTCTCAGCACATCTTGGTCAAGTAGCACCTGCAGTCACCATCTTCATTTTCTTCATATTTAGCTAAATTCACTTCCTTTTGTTGTCTTTACTTTATTAACAGTCTCCGACAGAAGAATGCATGTTGTATTCTATACAACTGTTACCTGTTTATTACCCCCAAAACCCCCATACACAGAATTGTGTCGGTCATGCAGTGGTAATTAATAAATGTCTCTAGGATAAAAGTATTTTTATTGTATCCAGAAAATGAAAGTCAGGGGCCAACAAGATGGCTCAGCAGGTAAAGGAGCTTGCCACCAACTCTGAAGACCTGAGTTCAATTCCTGGGATCCTCCAAGTTATCCTCTGACTTCCACACACATGCTTTAGCATGCGTGTTTGCAACTACACAAAAGAAAGAAAAAAACAGGGGGGAGGAATGAAGGAAAGAAGAAAGGAAGGGAGAAGTCTGTAAGTAAAAATTTAAGAGTCAAAAAATTGGAAGTCCTGTCTATCAGTGAAACAACATTAAATGAAGGTAAATAACATGGAAAATTCTAGGCTCCTTCAAAAAGGACTCAGTCCACCTGTTGTTATTGACAAGAAAGAGTATTTGCAAGGGAGGATTGAGTCTTCCCGAGATAAACTGCAAAGCAATGAATGTGCTATAATTTTGACAGTGTATCACAAATAGCCAGGAATAATGACTCACACCTCTGATCCCAGAATTCAGTAGGAAGAGGCAGTAGTAGTACCTCGAATTCAAGGCCAGCATGGGGTGTAGAGTAAGACTCTGCCTCCTTGGAAAATAAAAATGAAATATGTATTATTTTGGTTGCTGGGACATTTATAACTGAAGACAAAACTGCAGGGAGAGAAGAGAGACTCCAATTTTCCCTTCATGCATCATAGATTGTCAAAACGTTTTGCAATTGGCTTCAATTACTTTTGTAGTAGAAAAAAACTTGCGATATTGGCTGAAAGGTTTATGGGAATAATGTCCTGATGTTTGCTGTTTACTTTGAAATTTATAAAACCAAGAATGGAATTACAGATGAGTAGATGATTAGATAATTATATGGAAATGTGATAAAGTAACTGTAGCAAGATGTTCTTTGTGGACCTAGAGGGTGGCCATGCTCATCTTCATGGTCTTTCAACTTCCTGGTTGTTGGAAATTTTCATGATAAAAATGAGGCTGAGAAATCTTGCTGTTTATTTGATACACATTTCTCAAATGCTCAGGTATTCAGACATATCCTCTTCACTCATGCGGCCAGGTGCAGCAAAAGCCAGCTCCCAGCTTTCCTGGAATCAAGGAAGACAGGCTCCAGGCTGTCTATACTTGGACTCCAGGCTTCCTTGTATGAAATCTCACAGAGGCTCATGTGAAGATGAGGCCAGAATGTCAAAGAATTGGTAAGGGTTCAGGGTTCTAGCAAAATCCAAGCAGCACACTCCACACAGATAGCTGGGGAGTCAAGGGAAGGCACTAAACTTAAAGAAAATGAATAAGGGGAATGCTCAAGATGGCATTGGACCCCAAGAAGTAAGACATCACTCAGGTAGGAAAAAAGTGTCCCTAGGGCTTGGCTTCAATGGCACCAATGCTCACAGTACATCCAGTCGTTCAGTAAAGGAGACAGCAGGATTAACACCTGCTTCTCTCTTTTTCTGTACTCCCAGTTTCTGCCCTTGCCACCCTGAGAAACAAGATGGGGCTGGAGAGATGGCTCAGAGGTTAAGAGCACTGACTGCTCTTCCAGAGGTCCTGAGTTCAATTCCCAGCAACCACATGGTGGCTCACAACCATCTGTGATGAGATATGGTGCCCTCTCCTGGTCATACATGTTATATACAAAATAAATAAATAAATAAATAAATCTTTAAAAGAATAAAAGAAAGAAAGAAAGAAAGAAAGAAAGAAAGAAAGAAAGAAAGAAAGAAAGAAAGAAAGAAAGAAAGAAAGAGGAAGCGTGGCCACATGGCTGTCTTTGGAGTTGGGAAACCTTGGTCATAGACCAGGAGAAGAAGCTAGGGATGGAGAAAGGACAAGACATGACAATGGGAACTAACTCTCAGCAAACCCATTGGATCATTTACCATCTAAAACCAGTCCCCCAGGGAGTGAAAGAAGTTATTAATGATGATATTAGGTCTACCTAAACTATGTGGCCTCTCTAACTTTATTTTCTATTTCAATTCCCTCAACTTGACCTGAAGCCACTGAAAAGACCCAGAGAGGCAAAGTGACTTGGTGAAGGTCTAGAGCAGAGATAGGTGGACAAGGCCTTGGTTGCTGACCCCACATTCCTCACAGTTTGGTCTCTCTGGGGGCTTGCAGGCCTTCCTTGCCTCTGGCCATGACCTTACCTCGCTCTTCACAGGCTTAGTCAAACACTCCCCCAGCTAGCTCCAGCAATGCTGTCACGTGGTTTTGAGGGAAGTCCTTTTTTTTCTCCCATGAAGCATGTGCTCAGGTTCACCTCTCCTAATTTTTCTTCCTCTTTTTGGGGGGTGAAATGCTGGGCTAGATGGAGGGGAAGCTCCTGGGTGAACCTTTGCTGTTTCATGACATGAACGTGACATGGTGGAGGATGAAATCCAGAGTGGAGCATCTGAGAAAGTTCTCACTCCCTCGGTCACTCTCACCAGCCTATCATGTCTCTGGGGGTGGCTTTTGAAATTCCCAGGAAATACCCATTTGGGGAGCTAGTTCCTCATACAACTACTATTGTTTGAGCTTAGGTGGTACACATCGTGCTAGGCAAATAAATAACACATCAGAGCAAAGGAGAAAGGTGTGGTTCCTCTCTTGTGAATATTCTATTACAGAAGAGGGTGGATATCAGATAATAGACAAATCAATTCACTTCAGAAAGGAAGTAGGATGATCAGACAAACAGCAACGATAGACAGTGTCTATTCATGTCATAGCCCTCCTAGCAAGAGAAAAGATATTCTGGAAACACGCAGGAATCTCCCTTTGCCTATCAGACTATTCAAAGAGTGGATCCTAAGGGATTGGAATCTGATCGGAAAGGAAAAGTCGAGGGCCCTGGTGCCAGCCAGAACAGGAACTTTTCTCATGCAGTCCTGACAATTTGTCAAACTACCTTGTAAGAGATACTGGAGCCAAGACAATGATGGGCCGATGAAGGGTAGGACCACATCTTGACCAGGACTTTATAGTTAGGTGTCCCTCTTTGACTTCTGTTTTAAGCTCTGGAGGTGGACTTAGGGTGGTAAATATTGGGATTTCGTCGTTGTCATCATCATTGTCGTCTCCTCCTCCTCCTCCTCCTCCTCCTCCTCCTCCTCCTCCTCCCTCCTCCTCCTCCTCCTCCTCCTCCTCCTCCTCCTCCTCCTCCTCCTCCTCCTCCCAGTGTGGCTGCACTGACTAAACCCCCTTTTTCTGTTTTTCATTATCTTGAGTCTCTTTGATTGGTGTACTGAGGACTGGTGACAAAGCCTCACTTATTAGGTCTGCCAGGGCCCAGGCTCTGACCCTAACAACATCAGTAACACGATCCTCTTTCTCCACAACAACTATGTGAGGAAGATACCATTACCATCCCTGTCTTACAGATGGATGTGGAAACTAAGACTCAGAGAGGTTAGTTAACTGACAAGGTCAATCAGCTGATATATGTGAGATTCATATTTGGAGCTGAGAAATTATACTTCAGAGCTGATGTACATCACCATCTGGACTGTAGAGTGACGTCAAGGAAGGCCTTTCTGAGAAGATGGTCTAGAATGAGGCACAGAAGTCAAGGGAATAATTACCTATGTAGAAAAAGGAACAATGTGTGTCAATGTATGAAGGTGGTGGATGGGGTGGGAGAATCTACATGGTCTGTGATCTTTCAGTAGGCCTGGGAGGCTGGGCAGGGCTCTACTTTATTCTTGGTACTCACTACATTGCAAAGCTCCAAGGAAGCCCTACATTATTTCATCTGATCATTAAACAGCCTGGTAATGCAATTGAGTGGGTGCTTTGACCCATATCCTGGAAACAGCATATAGCATTTCCAGGAATTTGTGAGTGGAGACGAGCCTAGACTGTGTCAAGTGCTCTCTGTAGTCAAGCTCCCTGCTGAGGAGCAACTTGCCACTTCTTTGTTGTTCCTGTGGTTGGGTCGTTCTAACATATCACTCTGCATTCCCAGACTCTCTTATTTTCCAGACTCTGCATTTCCCAGACTCCTCTTTTCCCACTTCAGGATGTACCTCTCCAGATGCCTCAACGACATTGCTTCTAGGGAAGTCTAATAAGCAAATCTTCCCTCATCCTCTGAGGTGATAAAAATGTTGGAACTGTAGCCAACTTGTCTTCACATCCCTGTAAGAACGTCCAACAGTCTTTCCTTCCTGCACTCATAAGACTGCCTCAAGCTACTAGCCTTGCCTTCCCTGCCAAAGTTGAAGTCATTAGTTGATTAATAGCCTGTTCCCAGAGGAGTCTAGCCACAATTGGAGCCTGGGGCCTTTGGTTAACAGGTGGAGGTTGGCAGAGGCCAAAAAAACAAGCATTGTTCCAACCAGCTAACTCCTAATCTGTGAAAATGATCTCACTTCCTTGGAAACCAACTCAAGGAGTGGGGAGCAGTAGACACAGTTCCCCAGAGCTGTCAAGTCCTCAGTGTGAGCTCCAAATCTGCCTTCTTTTCCAAATTAGCCGTGCTCTCCTCCCTTGACCTTGGCTTCCACATCCATCAGAGCCTTCACAGCTCAGAGCTTACCATGCTGTCTCAAAACTCCATACTGCCTATCTGCAATACAATGCCCTCTGCTCATCAGCCTGTGTCCCCTCAGACACCCAAGCACATCTCACACAGCACCTGCCCAGGAGGATTCCCATGCCTGCCCACATCTCACTGAGGCTTGATACACACCCTTTCTCTGAGTTTCCATAGCCACAATGAATAACAGTCTTTATATGTCAACAACACAGCACACCCACTTAAACACTCTGTCGTGCCTAAGTTAACTAGGCACAGTCTGAAATACTACCCTGTGAGGGAAGTAACAGAATCATAATGTTGCCAAACTTGGGGTCACAGTCTGTACCCCAATAACCCAAGTTTGAACCCCAGTCCTCAAAAAGCTAATTAAAAACACCCAAATTAAATAGCAAAGAGCAGAAATGGGATATTTGTTGAATGTTGTTTGTGGTGGTTTGAATGAGAATATCCCCCACAGGCTCATATATTTGAAAACTTGGTCCCCAGTAGGTGACACTGTTTGGGGAGGTTGTGCAACCTTTAGGAGGTAGAGCTTTGCTCGAGGAAGTGGGTCACTGGGAGTGGGTTTTGAGTGTTTAGTCTCACTCCATTTCCAATTCACTCTCTCTACTTCATGCTGGCATTTGGAAGATGCAATCTCTCTGCTTTCTGCTCCTGCGTCTGGGACTGCCCCGTGTTGCTGTGCCTCTCCACCATAACAGACTCCTAGCCCTCTGAAATGGTAAGCCAAGGAGTTGTAAGCAGCCTTTTCCTCCTTAAATTGTCTTTGGCCATGGTGTTTTATCACAGCAAAAGAAAAGTAACTAATACATCAGGAAGAAGGATGAAGAGTTCAAGTGGCCCTCTCCAGTACATCTTTGGGGCCCTGAAGGGAGACTACAGCTTAACTAGAGAACCAAGAATACATCCATACATCTAAGCAGTCCCAGTCAAAATGTGGCTCTGCCTATTTTTGATCCTTCGGTATCTGGACTCCAGTATCCCCAGAAGCAAGTCCGACAAGTTGTCAGCACTGTGTGAAAACTCTTTGCAGGAAACAAGTATCCATCCTCCCCACCTCATCTCCTCTCCCCCACCCTCATCCCCAACCCCCACGCTCCACCCCTAACCCTCCATCCCCACCTCCGTTGGCTGGCACCAAGCGCAAGCTCACAGTATTTTCCTTCTCCCAACATGAGATTCCTGGGGAAATTCCCATTTTGTTGGGGTCAGTTTTTTTTCAGTAGTCAGACTGAGAGACACAAGTGTCTGTCTAAATAACTTCATTTCTCCCAGGGCAGTTTCAAAAGTGGTGTGCCAATGACTCAGAATCAAGTGCCATAGGTAAGCCACGAACCCAGGCAGTGGGACAGCAAGAGACAAACCATCAGAATCCTCGCTATCTGCTGTGTTCCCCACAATGAGTAACATTTGTGAGGCTCTTACAGTTTACCTCCCAAAGCGCTGTCTTTGCCATACAGTCTCATGGAATTTTCATGATAATGATGTGTAATATAGGGCTACATGGTGGTTGTTGTCGTGATCTCCATTTGGAAAGAAAGAAGTGTGATTGTTTTCATTGCTTGACACTGATACTGCCCAGATGAGCTGAGACTTCTCCTCCTCTAACCAATGTCTCCTCTTGCCCTCAACTGTTGTTGTTTTTTTCTTCTAAGATATATTTTATTTTAAATTATGTGTATGGGGTATGTGCATGTGAGTAAGGTGCCTGCGGAAGTGTGAGGAGGTCGTCAGAGCTCCTGGAGCTGGCGTTACCAGCAATTATGAGCTGCTCAGTGAGAGTGCTGGGAATTGAACCTGGTCCTCTGTGAGAACAATATGTGCTCCTAAGGGTTGAGCTGTCTCTCCAGCCCCCCACCTCCCCCCACCTGCACTCTTTTATAAGAACAAAAACTATGTTGTTGGAGATCATGTGCCCAGTATTTAAAAGAGGGGGAAGTTTAGACAACATGGACATCTCCTTCCCTTTTAGGTAGGTTAGAGGATAAATGTCTGTCAATATTGTGGGGTGGGGCTTCCAAGGAAGTGATTGAAGAGGGTGTCCTCAGCTAACATCATTCTGGGCTTGCTCTTCTTTTCCTTCCAACTTGAAAAGCAAAATCCAGATCACCAGCAGCTATCCTATCACCAAGAAGCAAAGTGACTGGGCAGAGCAGAAGAAGCCAGGCTTCCTGGGGACCTCACCCAGCCACCAGGGCAGCCCAGCTGTCAATTTCATGGAATCTACAAAGAGCTTTTTAACATCTCTATTGCTCAGACTCTATCACTTGAAGCCCCAAACCATTCTTCACTCCTTTGTTCTTCCATGTAGCTCTGAGTTCCTCCTGTGAACTCCTGCCCTCAATTGGTCTGTCTCTACATGGATGTCCCTAACACAGCATCTGGTCACCACATTCATGAATCAAACCTGACTTCTGCCCCTGACTCGCCCACTCTCTACTCCCCTGTGGATAAAGGAGGCAAAGTTAAGAAAGTAAACATCTAGCTGGGCCGTGGTGGTGCATGCCTTTAATCCCAGTGCTTGGGAGGCAAGGAGGCAGAACCAGGCCTATCTCTGTGAGTTCAAGGCCAGCCTGGACTACAGAGAGAGATCCAGGACAGGTACCAAAACTACACAGAGAAATCCTGTCTCTAAAAATCCAAAAAAAAAAACAAAAAACAAAAAAAAAACAAAAACAAAAGGAAGGAAGGAAGAAAGGAAGGAAGGAAGGAAGGAAGGAAACATCTGTCCTGACCTTAGAAGTTTTAGAAGCAAAGCCATAGAAGTCAGGGGAGGGATGAAGGATTTATGGGGAGATGGCCTCAATCTGTGGGGGACACTGGGAAGATCCAATGTAGCTAACTGCTGAGAGATCCACTTGGTCCTCTGTTTCAAGCAACAGTGGTTTCATCCACACATCTGGGAAAGGCAGGGTCAGGAGCCAATTAAATCTGAGGGGTGAAATCAGCAGGCTACTTGAGCCAGCGCTGGCTTAAAACTTGAATGAAGCAGCCAGTCTCCCAAGCATTGCAATCTGAGACACTCTGGGAATTGCCTTTCATAGCCTCCATTTCCTCCACACATCTGGATTTGCTTCCCAAGACCTCGAAGGCCCTAGAAGTGTAGGACTTCCCTCCTGAGCCTAGCCTGTGGGATGAGTGCACTGGCTACTGGGGAGAGCAGCCTCCTGAAACTCAGCTCCCTCATCTGCACAGTCCAGTTAACACCATCAAACTCCAACTCTCTGCCGGAGGGAGCTGGTGCGGGACCGGCAAGAGCAGCAAGGATAGAGATGAATAAGAAAGCCATCTCATAAACCATCACCCATGCCCAAGTCATGTGCGCATTTGTTTTTCTCAGGCCTCTGCTTCCATAAATGATAGAAAGTTCCTTCCAAACCCCAAAGTGTGTATCACTGATATCTTTTCAACACTTCGTCGTTAGTCGCTGATAGAAGGCTGCTTTTCAAAAAAGGGCATTTTCTGAAATAGAAAAGGTGATCAAACAATGAGATTCTACAGAACCCTGGGGCTAGTACTCAGACTTTGGAAAGAAAAGCTGAAAGAATGGAAAAGAGCCTATTTAAGGACTATGAGAAAACACTGTTCTGGAAAAGGGCCAAGAAAGTTGGTTTCTTTGGTTGGTTGATTGGTTGGTTGGTTGGTTGGTTGGTTGGTTGATTGATTGGTTGGTTGATTGGTTGGTTGATTTTGGTTCTTCTATATTCAAAACTACTCTAGCTACAGGGGCCTTTCTTAGCCTAGATGGTAACTTAACTTGTAAACACAATAAATTAACTTAGTTCTCTGTTAGGAGAATTAGGTGGCAGCTGGGAATGGACAAGACTCTTACTTTTTACTCTTTTCTAGGGGTTTTTTGTTATTGTTATTTTGTTTGTTTTGTTTTGCCATATGTGTGTTTGTATGTTTGTTAAGAGCTTAAAACGAATCTATTATTAAAGGTCTTGAAAATTGTTCTAGTTTAAACCACCCTATTAATCGGTTTTTCACTATCCTGATGAAATGCCTGAGGCTGAATAACTTTTAGAGAAAAGAGGCTTGCTTAGGTCTCAGTTTTGGAGGCTGAAGGCCCAAGTAGCATGGCACAGGCTCTGATGAGGGCCTCGTGACTGGTATAATAATGATATAGGAGAAAGAGAGATCACGTGATGTGGAAGGAAACCAAATAGGAGAGGCCAATCTTGCTGCTTTTAACTACAGTAGCAAGAAATTATCAACTTGAATTCCTCAGAACCACCAATAACCTAACCACCTCCCATTAGGTCTTACCTCTTAAAGCATCCATCATCTTTCCCATCACCACATTGGAGATCAAGCTCCTAACACAAGAATTCTTGAGGGACACACTAAAATCCTCACTCAACTCATAGCGCCCACTATGCCCCTCATGAGGCTAACATGAAATTAAGAAATTTGGAGATTTCTGTCCAATAGCCAGGCTCTGGGTGTATAATGGATGCCATTTTTAGGGAGTCACTTGACAGCTGTCATCCACCCTTGCCCCAGGCCTCTGAATGTCAGGAAACCAAAGCTCAGGTGTGTCGGCAGGACTGCTAAGTACAGTGTGAATTCCCACCATTTGTCAATCAGAAGAGAAGCAATATTAACCTAATAGCATGACATCACAGGAGGCGTTGCCTATTAGCTAATTTACCCATTAGTAGCAGTCAGCTTAGCTGCTTAGCTCACACCACCACCCACTCCCACCAAGAGAAAGGAGAAGCCAAAGAGAAGGGCAAAGAAGCTTTTATGGTAGGAAAAAAGAAAAATATTAATTTACTGAACATTAGGCTCAAAGGAGCTAAGGGGTAACCCACTCAGGAGACTGAGCACTGAAATGTTCTGGCTGTGTTTGTTTGCCCATTGTACTGGCTAGCTTGATGTCAATTTGACACAAGCTAGAGTCATCTGAGAGGAGAGAACCTCAATTGAGAAAATCCCTCCATAAGGTTAGGCAGTAGGCAAGCCTTAGGTCATTTTCTTAATTAGTAATTGATGAGGAATGGCCCAGCACTGTTGTGGGATATTTTGATCACACTCTGATACTCTCAAGAGTGCCCAGTGAAGTTGAATCAGGAAATAGAGCCAGTAATCAGCTGACCAGAATAGAGAAGCCAGCAATTTGGATAGAGAAGACACACAGGAAGGAAGGGGCGGGAACTAGAGTTTGGGATCTCTTGTTTCTGGGACTAGGGAAGAGATGTGTCTCTGGTGGTATCTCTGCCATAAAACAAGGTCAGCTAGTTGCTACTCAGCCTCTCTGAGCTAGCAGGTTTTACCCCAGGCTTTGACTCCTGAGTCTTACTGATAAACAGAATGATAGAGACTTAATTTAAATCTACATATCATGGCTGTAGGAGAGAGTCAGGGCTGCAGGACCAGAAGCCCCTCCAGGCTGCCACCTGAGTGGCCAGTGGGGCACTGACTTGGGGACCATGGGGCAGTAGATGATAAAGTGTCAGTAGACTCACGTGAAACCAATAAACTGACACTGATGGTGCCACCCCCTGGGCTGGAGGTCCTGGGTTTCGATAAGAAAGCAGGCTGAGAAAGCCAGGGGGAGCAAGCCAGTAGGCAGTACCCCTCCATGGCCTCTGTAACAGCTCTTGCCTGCCATGTTTAAGTTCCTATCCTGACTTCTTTCAATAACAAACAATGATGTGGAAGTGTAAGCCAAATAAATCCTTTCCTCCTCAACTTGATTTTGGCTGTGGTATTTTATTACAGCAATAGTAATTCTAACTAGGACAGCAGTGTTATGATGTTTTTCACAGCATTTGAATTGCCCCATGAACACATTAATCCTTCTCCACTATCACAGACAGCAGTCCACCCTGATTCAATTTCATCTTGTGCAGTTCTAGGTGCCCATGGTTAACAACTATCGAAAAGTAAGTAATTCACAAATTTCAAAGAACTTACAGCATATTGTTACAACTATTCTATTATTTATTGTCATAAATTAATTATGTCCATGGGTGTGTATGTATAGGGAAAACAAGGTGTGTATTGAGTTTGCCGATACTTGTGGTTTTCAGACACCCACCAAGGGTCTTGGAATTTATTCCCTGTGGACATGAGGGGACCATTGTACCTTAGTGCCTCTTATAATCAGGTTATCTCCTGGGCCCTAAAATGGGCCATGCCAGGGATCCAGAACTTTGGTGCCTATCCTGGTACCCTTGGATGAGAGCTAAGCATCTAAATCAATTACCAAAAGATCCCTCAAGGAGGAGGGAACACCTAAAGGAGAAAGGATGCAAAATAAATTGATAGATAGAGGATAGATATGTAGATAGATAGATAGATAGATAGATAGATAGATAGATAGATAGATAGATAGATCCTTCAAAAGGATTATGACAGACACACCTTCTCTGGATACTGGAAATCGCTGAACATCTCTTATAAAATGAACTTGATACTCCCTGGCTCAGAGTTGGGGGTAAATCTGATGAGAGTGCGTATGTGATCCAGGATACAGAAGGCCTTAATGCATTTTCTATTTTTTCCTTCTCAGAAGACTTCCAGTACTTTGCAATATTTTTTATCCTAAGAGTCCATATCCAAGTCCATGGATTAGGAGGTCAGAGGTCCTATGTGGGAAGCTACTACAGTTGTCTTGCTAAATGGACACATCCATCATCAAGCTGCCCTCTAAATATTTATGTTTATACCCTCAGATTAGTTCTGCCCTCACCTTGGCCAGAGACTCTTCTCTCTGAAGTGGCCAGCAGTTAATGTAGAAACCATAGCTGGTCAAAATGCTGAGAATAAGTATCTAGTGAGTGCTCAGCCCTAAGATGGAACATTGAGGAGGAAGGGGGGTGAAGAGAATGGAGATAAGGAAATGCTGTCTTCTGGACATCAAGTGGCCATTGCACTCACAGATTCGTAGCAGCTGTGGTCACCGCCTGCACACGACCAAGCCAACAGCATCAGTAAACACTCCAGCAGGCAGTACTGATTGTACTCAGTGGTCTGCAGAAGAGCAGCGGAGGAAAAGGAGGAGGAGAAAGAGATGGATAGGGAGAGAAGGGAGGTCTTATGCATTCCTGGGAGTTTTAGGAGGGGTGAGTTGGGGATAGATCTGATCAAAATAGATTGTTTACATATATAAAATTGTAAAAGAAAAATTTTCTTTTTTGATATAGGATCTCACTGTCTAGCTCTGGCTGACCTGAAACTCTCTATGTAGACCAGGCTGGCCTCCAACTCTCAAAGATCCACCTGCTTTTGTCTCCTGAGTACTGGGACTAAAGTTGAGCTCTACCACATCTGGTACAATATTCTATTTTTTTAAAAGTCCACATCCTTTTCATGAATGAATGGCTAAGTAATAAATAAATATTATTGGGAGGGCTGGGGTGCACTCTCAGGAAGTTGAGCTGCTGTGGGAAGTTCTCTGTCCTTGAGTGGATGCTTCCATGTAGTAGTTCCCACCCATTCATACAATAGAGACTGTAAGAGCCATGCCACCGCTCTGCCAAACCCCGGGCAGTGTGTGCCTGTCATACCACTCACCTTGGCAACTAATGCACGTCACACAAATAGGACAGCTATGGTAGGGCTGTGTTGTCACCAGCAAACTGACAGCTTTCTAGTTTGTTTCTTCTCCCTGCTTTTCTCTTACGGAGAATAAGACATCACCAAACCAGACTCTTGGCTTCCCGGTTGCCCCCAAGTCTAAACATGATTGGTTTATGGACCAAGTCAGCCAATCACTTCAATCACCTATCTAGAACTTTAGTCATGGGAAGAAGTCACCATGAGATGACACAGGCAGCCACCAGCCAGGGCCTGGGAAGAGACAGCATGGCCTCATAAGCTAGGTGCTTCCAAAAAGCTGCTTAGTGCCAGTTGTGGGGTCTACCTTCAGGACAGTGTGACCTGAGCCACTTTCCTGTGCCACATGTATGCTATTAAGCGTGCACTTGGCTTTCAATGGCCCTGTAACCTGATCAAAACAGAAACCAGGGGTCTCGTCTTGGATGAAATCTTGGCATTTTGGTCACAAACAAGCAATGAACTCGCCTAAGAATCCCATGTCTTCTTTCTCTTCTCCCTCATGATATTTTCTTTGTTTGGATTTTCCATGGAGTTTCCTCCCTTAACACTTGATCTTTGGGTTTTTAGCACTCTACACCGATTTCCTCTTTGTTGCTCCGCCCCCTTCCCACTCTTCCCAGGGCCTCAGCCTCCTCCACATGACTCCTTCTTCCTCCTTTTCTTCCTCTCTATTTCCCATCTGTAAGAATTCCTTGAACATGTCTTCCCCATTCTGGGTAGTGAAAACCCTGTTGGGGAGAGAAAGTAGAGTTTGTGGGTTTAAAGCAAGAACATTGCTATCTGCTTTGAGTATGAAGTCAGGATTTGTCCCTTAGTATCAATTCCACACCCCCACACACGAATATATAGATGCTTGTGGTGTGAAATTGAATATGATGCTGTGTATATATCTGTGATGTTAGGAAAGTGCTAGGCCTGTGGTGTATCCTGCTCAGAATAGCTGGGTGTGGTGATGCTTGCCTGCCATTCCAGCTCTCAGGAGACCGAGGCAGGAGGATGGCAAGGTGAAGTTTCACTGGAGCTGAGCAGTGAATTCAAGCCTAGCCTGAGCTAAAGAGTGAGCCTCTACCTCAATAAAGAGACAATCAAATAAATGATAATTCCAGCTTGTGTTAAAGAAAAATTAAGACTAGCCCAGTCTGATCTTCACTGGGACTTAGTTCAGCAGGGCCGTGGCTATGTTGCTGATGGATGAAGGCTCCAGACTTCTCAGGGACAGGGTGGATGGAGACAGGTTGAGCACTAACTAGTTTCCCAATTACAGAACAGATTAGATAGTCTCTCTTTTGTATACTGAACCCTTGAATAATATTCTCCAGAAAGGATCCAATTGCTGCAAAAGAAATTTGGTTGATGTTGCTTTTAACTGACATTCAGTTTGTCTGTCTGGCAGAAGTCTCCTATGGCTGCTGCTGCTGCGTGAGTGTCCCTGACCAGACAGGCTTGGTGTCACTGCTCCACTCCTTTTTGGTCCCCTGTATCTTGAGGTCCCATTAAAAATCAATGGTATGGGACTAGAGAAATGGCTCCGTGATTAAGAACATCAGCTGCTCTTCCAGAAGACCTGAGTTTCATTCCCAGTGCATAAATGGCAGTTCACAGCCATCCTAACTCCAGCCCCAGAGGAGCTGGTGCCCTCTTCTGGCCTTTGGAAGCACCAAGCATGCGCATGGTGCACAGACATACATGCAGACAAAACACCAATATACATAACAATAAATTAGAAATCAACAGTAGTGCTGGGGCCGTGGCTCACTGGATAAAAGTGCTTGCCAAGTCTGACTGCCTGAGTTTAACCCCCAGAATCCACATAGTGGCACACATCTATGACCCCAGCACTCCTCTGGTGAGATTGGAAGTTGAGACAGGATGAATGCTGGGAATCTCATTACCCAGTTAACTTTGAGTGGAGAGTGCAGTTGCTTCAAAAGAGCAAGGTGGGAGACAAGAACCCATATCCAAAAGTTGCCTCTACACACACACACACACACACACACACACACACACACACACACACCAGTGATGTTCCTTTTCCTCTGAACACATAGAGGCCTTAAGCTCACCCTTTAGACTTTCTCAGAAATTACTTTCTTTCCGTGGGCTCTATCAGAAAATGAAAGACAGTTACTGGGCTCCTGGTTTCATTTCAAGAAAGCTAGTTGCCCACTTTCTGCACCGTCTGAGAAATGTGGTTTCACGCAGCATTTCACACACTGATTTGCGGCTGTGAATTGGGTCTGCCAATGCATTTTCTCTGTTTAGCTGTGCTGTTTCACCAGCTGATGTTTTGATTTATGTTTTAAAAGAATGAAATCCTGACCTTATTAGAGACATATCAGAAACAAAGGGAGTCTGTATGACTGGTAACTCACCAAGGAGTCTTCTGAAGAGATGGGGCTCCTGCAACTGGATGCTTACCATCATGTCCACCAGACTGAGTGGGATTCTATGCCTCTGACAGCCAAGTTCAGGTGCATCCTGCTCACTGCCTGTTCTATCCCCATTCTTCCCTGCCACGTGTTTGCTGAAGGAGTCAGGGGAGGGTCTTAGAAATAAAAACAGATTGCGACCATCCTCAGTCCCACATAGTTTCTCACTAAGTGAATGAGAACCTGCTGCCAAAGGTAGAAAATGCTGAGAAGCCCATGAAAAGGACAGAGAAATTTCAGAGTACCCAGAGTGTAGCTTATTTCAGACTTATATACAGAATAATATCTTGGACAATGGACAGGGAGACTTCTGTACTTAGAGGCAAGAAGAAAGGTTTTAACATGCTAAGCTAGACAAAAAACTGGGTTCCATTAGTTACTTTTCCTCATTGCTATGACAGAATACCTAACAAAGGCAACTTAAGGGAGGCAGGCCTGATTTGGGCTCACCATTCCGAGGGTGCAGTCCATCATGGTGGGGAAGGCATGGCAGCAGGAGTGTGGAGCAGGTGGTCACATGGCATCTGCTGCCAAGAAGTACAGAGAGATGAGAGCTGGTCCTCAGCTCCCTTTCAAATTCCTTCTGTTGGCTCCAGGATCTCAGTCCATGGTCCTGCTTCAGCGAAACCTTTCAAATAACACTGTCATTGAAACAACTAGAGATATGCTTCCATAATGATTCTAAATACAGTCAAATCGTCAATTAGGTTAACCATCACATGGGCTGTAGCCCATGGAATGTCCCTAGGCTTTCTAAAACAAATGTCCATCGTTTGCAGCCTGGGTGTCAGTGGACAGCAGGAAACACTCAGCTGACTATTTTAACAACTTCATTGTACAGGGTTTAGAATCTGGACTGTTTTCCCAATGTCTTCCATAAAGTTGGGCATATTTACATTTACATTTACATTTATTATATTTTATAATTCTCATAGCTACCCTTAAAGGTTGGTCAAATTATTATTCCTACTTTCTAGATAAGTAAACTGAAGAAATAGGGTATCGTAGTTCATTTTATGAAACTATCACAAGATATGGAGCCTATAAAGCATAAAGAACAGAATTTAATTTGTCCTCAGGAGTGAGTCGAATGCCTGTATCTACACATATTTACTCACAAGAGCCATATGGATTAGGCGTATATCCAGAAAACCACCACCACCACTGCTAGAATATCTCTAACTGGCCTCCAACCTCCAGGCCCACACCACTCCTGTGCCATCCTTCACATCACTAGAACCTGCCCAGCAGTTAAGGACTGAGTCAGCCACCTCTTTAGTATTCAGGCCTATATGCCTGTATTCGTCCCTGGAACTGCCACTTGCTGTAACATGTCCTCTCCTCCCCAGTTTCCTCATCTGTAAAGTAAGGATATAAGCACATCCACTGTTGCAGTCTGCTCAGACTACTATAACAAAATGCCTTGGACCATGTGACTTGTAAGCAAATTGAAGTTTAGTCTTACACTTGGCAGTTATCAAGGCAGGTAAACAGGATGGGAAGCCTAAGACTGAGGGTCCAACAATTCTGAGTCTGTTGAGACCCTGTTTCCTTATACCAAATGTCTTCCTGATATACCCTCAGCATGGTAGAAGAGACAGGAAGTTTTCTGGAGTCTCTTTCACAAAGTTCCTAATCACAATCACAAAGGCTTTGTTCTCAAGACCTTATCACCTACTAAAGGCCTCATTTCCTAACATCATCAACTTTGGAGTCAAGAATTAAAAATATGAATTAGGGTGAGGGGGCACATATTTTTAGATCATAACATAAAATTCAGAGCATTGTAAAGACTAATTCCTTAACTTGGGTAAGGCTTAAGGACCAAGATAAAACCCCATTATGTGTTCCATCAACATCTGGAGGAACAGGACAGCTTCAGACAGCATGATCAAGAGCTTCCTCCCTGCTCTGCCCTGAAGAGTAATTCCCACTGGCTAAGTAACCTTCTCAGTACTACATTTCTTCTTCTTTTTTTTTTTCAGGACAAAGTTGATGATTTTATAAAGCCAAAATTAAAAGACTTAAGACATGAGAAGATTCTTAAGTGTGAGGAAGTAATAAGACACAGAAAGTGACCACAAGAATTACAAATATATTTAAATCTCAGACCTGGGAAGTGGACTATACACAGCCTTCTAGGAGAGAAAGATGCCTTAGATGTTCTGACAGCGCTGCACCTTTGGCTTGTTTTTAGTGGTAGGTGGAACATGAATAGGAACTAGATTGTTGCTTGGAGACATGTCATTTTCACGTCTGTCTGACATTTGCTTCTGAGAAACAATGCAGTGTATCTCTGTCAGAATTGTCTGAAAAGCAGCTTCAACATTTGTAGAATCTAGAGCAGATGTCTCAATGAACGACAAACCATTCTTCTCTGCAAAAGCTCTTGCTTCATCGGTAGGAACTGCCCTGAGATGGCGTAAATCACTATTGCCCACAAGCATGATAACGATGTTGCTATCAGCATGGTCTCTCAGTTCTTTCAGCCATCGCTCTACATTTTCATATGTGAGATGCTTAACAATGTCATAAACCAATAAGGCACCTACTGCTCCACAATAGTATGCAGATGTTATAGCCCTCTACCGCTCCTGCCCTGCTGTGTCCCATATCTGTGCCTTTATTGTCTTCCCATCAACCTGGATGCTTCTTGTTGCAAACTCTACTCCAATGGTACTCTTGCTTTCCAGGTTGAACTCATTTCAAGTAAATTGAGATAGGAGGTTACTCTTTCCAACACCAGAATCGCCAAGAAGGACAAATTACAAGAGGTAGTCATACTCATCTCGGGTGCCCATGGTGCGGCCGGCAGAGGAGCTGAGGGGCAGGAGAGGCAGTGGCAACAGCGGCAGGACCAGGGGGTGTCACTGCAGAGGTAACCCAAGCGCCGGACCGGTGAAGAGCCAGTATTACATTTCTTATGGTTAGTCTTGACTGTCAACTTGATTGAATTGAGAGACACCTAGGAGACTAATAAAACACACCTCTGGGTGTGTTCATGAGTGTGTTCCCAATGAGCCATGAGGGCTCTGACCTAATCAGTGGTTTAATCCATTATTAGATTTATAATACATTAGCATTATTGAGAGGTAGAGGAGGGTTGACAAAAATAGGTAACTGGAGGGCATGCTATGGAAAAACATATCTTGTCTCCTGGCTCTTTCCTGCTTCTTGATTGTCAGACAGTGAACAGCCTCTGCCACAGGGTCCAGACACAATAAAATTCTGCCTCACCTCAAGGATAAAGCGATGAGTCTTCTGAAAGTGTGAGCCAAAATAAATCTTTCCTCCTTCACATTGTTTCTCTCTGGTATTTTTGTCATGGGAACAAAAAGTCTCATATAGTAACTCCTATCACAGTGCTTCTCATCCTGTGGGTTTGGACCCCCTGGGAGTCATATTTCTGATATCCTGAATGTCAAATATTTGTATTACGATTCCTAACCACAAATTTAGAGTTATGAAGCAGCAATAAAATAATTTTAGGGTTGGGAGTCACCACAACATGGGGTTACATTAGGAAGGTTGACTATTAAAGGGTTACATTGTTAAAAGTTACATTATTAAAGGGTTACATTAGGAAGGTTGAGAATTAACCACTACACTAATAGAAAATGATGCGATGAGTTGACCACCAAATCCTGGCTTGTTCATGTTGAAACGTCTCATTCTGGCTTTGGGCCCTTCCCACTTGGTATCCATTTCATAAAAAAACATTTCCACTGTATTATCCTCACTCTTGAGATGCTGAATAAATCCTGTCACACAGGATAGTCCTCCATGGGTGCCACAGATGTAAGTTCTTCAAGTTGATAATTAATAATAAATAAATATGAATATTTTAATTTGTAGGAAGACAGAAGACTCCTTAAGAGATGAATAAAGTAAAAAACATTGGCTTTAATCTTTAAAAAATATTGGGGGAAAAGGCTTCCACTAAGAATTGGGTTCATTAGAAATGCAAATCACAACCATGAGTTCCTTTACCTAAAGTTACCTTTCTATAAGAATTAGAGATTTCTTCTCTACACTGACGTTCCTCAAGTGGTCACTAGAAGCTGTTGCCAAGAACTCAAAAATACTCACCCAAGATTATGAGGATCCCACAGTCCTCAAACTCTCCAGGTCTTTCTAAAGTACTCTTGATTGATAATTTTTACCAAGAACCACAATTAAAGTGCAGCCATTTCAAATCTAGTAACTGTACTTTCCAGTAGTGAAGAACACCAACTGAGGACAACTTTCTTGCCTAATGATACTGGTGAGCCACAAAAACAATGTCCCCAAAACCTCTGGGAGCACAAAGTGGCAGAGTTGCCCACAGCAGTTGATGAAGTCCCTCTTTCGGGTCCCTCGTGTGCCTGACAGACCTGCTGCCTCTGGTTCCCTGGCAGGAGAGCATCACTACAGACCTAACAGGGATGAGCAAACAGTCAAAGGGTCTGGGCTTCAGTTGGAGACAGCAACCCTCTGTAAAGCCAGAACCTGATTTCATCAGAAGACCAGTTTCAATCCTGCTCTGTGATTGGAGATGCTGTCAGAATCCTCTACTCTCAGTTTCCTCATTTCTAGGGGAAAATAACGCCTGTCCGTCAAGAGATACCACCCTGCAATGAGGTCATGGGTAATCAAATGTCAGATTGTTTTCTTTTTCCCTAAATCAATGTTCCCCAGGGTGGCACACAAACTGTTAGTGGCACATCATTTCCTGTCATAATTGCTTTTTCACTTTAATACTTACAAAATTTTTAAAAGGCATTAGAAAATGTAACGAGGGTGTCTGCCTTTGAAGGTTAAGTCGAAAATAGACTCAAACTACGTATTCACTAGTTCTTACAAAGTAATAAGTAGATAGTGAAGAAACAGTGAGGCACCTTAACAGGATATAAGTATATTAAGCAATAACTTAAGAAAAATTTAAGATATTGAAAAGAAACATGCTTCCAATTTCAATATATTTTTACATTTATTTATTTGGGGGCCAGTCACAGTGTCCATGTGGCTGTCAGACCAATTTTTAATTTATTTTTACATTTTGTGGATGGTGGAAAATCATACGCCACAGTTCTCATGAGGAGGTCAGAAGACAGCCTGTAGGAGTCAGTTCTCTCCTCTTCTAGAATGTGGATCTTGGGTCATTAGACTTAGCAGCAAGTGCTTTCACTCACAGAACCACCTCACCAGTCCCATGATTACAATTTGCAAAAACTAATGCCCCCTGGGGTCTCTAAAAAGAGGACCTGAGGTCATAGAGCACTTTCTTCCTAAAAGCCGGGGGACACATCATTTTTAGCCATAGCATAAAATATAGTCGTTCTTCTCCTAAGGACTGGTCTGCTTTGCCTCACAGTCATAGCAAATCGTGTAATAGGTTGGGTTTTCCTATTTGTGTTCACAAGAAAAGCTTACATCTCAACACTTAGCACCAGTTGGGAAATATGTATGAATCTGAGTCATGTTTATTGTTTATTAGGCTTATCCCTAACTCTATTGCTATTGTTTCAAATTTAATTTCTCTTTTCCTTTGAACTTTACCACTTTCCTATATGTTCATAATCTTTTTTTATGCTGTCCTAAATTTAGAATATGGGAAATACAAATTTTTGAGGTCCTAAGTTTCTATTCCTTTTATTATTGTTTCTTTCCTTTTTATTTTCTTGGTGATATGATTCTCTAGGCTAAAAAAAAGTCCTTAAATTCAAGGGATTTTTTTTTATTTGGAATCTTTCTGTACCCCTAGAATGGTATTATTTGACTGTGCTTTAGTAAGAGTGAAACAGTCAGTCCCTTAGTAACATTTTGAAATCCATCCTTGTCAAATGCATACTTTTCAAAGTTACATAATTATTTAAAAGATCATTATCATCATTAATCGGGACAACCCCATGGACTTTAAAGAACAAGAGGAAGTGGGTACCATAGTAATATTGAACTTCTTCTTTTTTTTCCTCAAAAGCCAAGATTTTGCCAACAACAACAACAGGAAAAAAAATCCCAACTTAAAATGATACCAAAATGTGGTGTCAAAACTGTTCAAAATGTCTTAATGTCAGGGAAGCACTTTTTGTTCAGCGTCCACAATACAATGAGCTTCCTAAGAGAGTGGATTTCTCATGACCTATCTCCTGTACGGACCAACATTTTCCCCAGTAGCAGAAGGTTGTATATTTGTTTCTGTGAAACTCCTAATCTTCTTGGTATCTTGACTCCATTTTTTTTTAAGTAGAGATAACTCCTACTTTATTGTGACATAAAGTCACAAACTGTATGAGGATATCGTTACATGTGAAAAGAAGCAAACCCAAGGGTCTGGAGAGACATCTCAGTGGGCAAAGTGCTTTTGTTGCAAGCATGAAGGCTGGATATCAGATCTCTAACACCCACCTGTAACAGCTGTATACAGAAGGCAGAGAAGGCATCATCAGAGCAAACTGACAAGCTAGACTAGTTGAATTAGTAAGTTCTAGGTTCAAGTGAGAGACCCTGATTTACCATATAAGATGGAGAGATGAAGGAAAACCCTTCACTGGCCTCTGGGCACATGCTCACATCCATGTACACAGGCACGCATGCACATGCACTCACACCAAATCCAACTCCAACAAATAAAAGATACAAAGATGGTGGTGGTGGTGGTGGTGGTGGTGGTGGTGGTGGTGGTGGTGGTGGTGAAAGTTGTTTGAAATTGCTCAAATGGGGCTTGCCTGGCATGCGCAAAAGTTTGAGTTGGATCACATACACTGCACATGGTGGTTTGCCCTTATAATCCCAGTGCTTGGAAAATGGGTACAGAAGGATCAGAATTTCTAGATCATCTTCAGCTATATAGTAAGTTCAAGGCAAGTCTGGACTATATGCAACTCTGTCTCAAAAAAAAAAAAAAAAAAAAAAAAAAAAAAAGGCAGTGTTCCCCAGATCCCCAGATGCTGATCAAATAGCCAGAGTAGCATGTGAGGGTAGACCTGGAAGATCCATGGAGGCAGAAACAGGAGCCTGGTCAGCTCTGTCCCTCTGGCTCATACATCATTCTTCCCCTTTCAAGAGTATACAGAAAACTCAAGAGACTAAACATCAAAGAATAAATAAATAACCCAATTAAAACCTGGGGTGTAGGAGTTTGGGCCGATACCTCAGTAGCTACATGCTTGCCACCAAAGCATGAGGATCTGAGGTCAGATACACAGCATTCAATATAAAAATAGGTGGGGGTGCACACCTACAATCCTGTTGCTCAGAGGTAGACAGGAAAGACACACACACACACACACACACACACACACACACACACACACCAGGGTACAGGCGCTAGATAATCTAGCCAGTTAACAAGTCCCAGGTTCCATGAGAGACCCTGTCTCAAAAAGTCAGGTGGGAGGGTGACAGAAGAAGACACCCAATGCTAACTTCTGATGTGGACTCTGGCCTCCACATGTGCATGGGTGGGGGACGCGCGCGCACACACACACACACACACACACACACACACACACTTTTTAAAAAGAAAGAAAAAGGGCCAATGGAACTGAACAGACAATTCTTAAAAGGATAAATACAAGCAGCTGATAAATGCTTAAGTGTTCATCCTTAGATGGATTTGAGGAATACAAATTAAAACAATGTTAAGATTCTGTCTCACTCTAGCTAGTCACAATGATTATTATCAAAAATATAGATGACAACAAATGTAAGCAAGGATGTGGGGAAAAGGAAGCCTTTATTTGGTATTAGTGAGAGTTTAAACTGGTGAAACCAGTGTGAAAATAGAGTTTCTCTAAAAACTAAAGGTTGAACCTTATGACCTAACTATACCACTCCTAGACACTCAAAGGAGACCATATCCCATGACATCATGACCACATGCCTGTACATCTGTGTTCTCTGCTGTTCTATTCATAATAGCTAGAAAGTGGAACCATCCTAAGCATCCATCTACCGATGAATGGATAATGAAAATATGCTACATACATACAAAGAAGAATAGAATTATAAAATTTTCAGGAAAAGGGTTGAAACTGGGAAATATACTGAGTGAGGTATACCCAGGTCAAGAAATATAAACAGCATGTGTTCTCAATATGTGAACCAGCACTGAGAATGTTTAGGTTTTTATATGTTTAAGTTGGGGTGAGTATCTGTTCAGGCTAGGAAGCCAGAAATGAAGTGGGGCTGTCTTAAAAAGAGTGAGAGTAAAACAGACGAGATCTGGAAGTCCAGTGGGAGGATACTGGAGATGGACCCATTTAAACAGGAATCGGGTGAGGGTGCAGGAAAATGGACGAGAGTTAACTAAACTAGGATGTATGAAAAGGCCATACAGAAACCCCTTACTATAGAAGCTAACTGAAAATATAATTTACAACAAAAGAAAGAATATTTCAATGGAGGTACCCTGCAAGGGTGGCTAATGCTACTCCCAGGAGCAGAATTTTTTAAAGTTAAAACCCAGGAGTCACATTTGGGTATCCCTTATGAGTGTTTGGCCACAGGCTAATGTTATTGTTTTGGTTGCCCACCAGAACCAGACAGTAAAACCGTATTGCTGATGACACCAACCCACTTTGGTTGCAGGCCACTGAGAAATCAAACTGGAGCTGAGTTGAAAGATTCTTCCCCTACTAGCTAGTTTTCGAAGTGCTGGAAGGTGCTAGAAAGCTGTGAGGGGGAGAAAAGACATCAAATGTCTTACCAGCTACAAACCCTGCATGCCAGAATATGTGTATCTGTCAGTCAAGACACATACTAGCACAGTGGTGGCTGTTTGTGGAGCAACTGATTACTGTCTGATTGGACTTGAGACCAAATCCACAGGAGGGGACTCATGTCTGTATTGTAAACCTGGTCAGAAGATCAGAGCTGGATAGTCATAGACCCTAATAGGGAAACTAGTGCTGTTGTTTTGCTAAATTGACAACTTGTGCCCATCAAGTTATCTTAAAAGTTGTGTTTGTTCCCGTAGATGAGTGCTGTTCTCAGCTTTGGTCAGAGAAGCTTCCCCTTGCAGTGAGAAATGGTTACTACAGAGACTCAGATGTGGTCAAAGTGCTGAGAATAAGTGACTGTCCTGTCGAGCATTCAGCCCTAAACAGGACACCTGCATCACCCCTTCCAAGAAGTGTAAATGTGGAGGTCTCTGCAAATGCTGCATCCAGCAGAGGAACAATCTACGTAAGGCAAGAAGGAAATCCAGTTCAACACAACTTGGTTAGCTAGTGTTAGTTCACACTTAACGAGTCTGACCCTGAGTAGTTTATTTCAGACATATTTAAGTCTAGTACAATCTTGGAAAAAAAATTTCCTGGTAACAACTATCTCAATCCCATGTGTATAATAAAGCTTAAGGAGTGACTTCGTCATAACTTCTCAAAGTGCATGTGACCTTTACCATGAAGATGGGTTCTATAGCTTAAGGGCCCATTGTCTAGTGTGTTCTTGGCCATACATATAGTGTGGAGGTCACCAGGCTACAAAGTACCATCTATGACATCTGCTTTAAGGATGGGTTCTATTGACTGAAAAATAAAGCTAAAGACAGAAGTCTAGGGAGGAAGAGTCTGGGATACACATAATAGTCTGGGGGATTTGGGTGTGGCCTGGCCCACCAGATAGAACAGATGACCAGGCTACTAACAACATCTACTCCCAGCCATAGGTGGAAAACAGGTAATCACATCCCTTCCGTTGAAAAGACAAGCCTGTGTGCTTAACATTCCTGGTTTCCTTAGTGCTTATCTGTGAGCACAAAGACCTCATGCCCTCTACATGTATATGCACCCACATAGACAGAAATGGATGTGTTACAAGCTCATGTGACTATGGAGAATGACAAGTGTCAATATCTACAGTTAGCAAGCTGGGACCCAGGAGACAAGTCCAAAGCCTGGTCTGAAAGTCACTCAGATAAAGCCCATGTTTCAGTCTAAGTCAAAAGACTGGAAAAAGTTGGTGTTACAGCTCCAGTAATTATAAGAGTATGGATCTCCTATGGCTGTGCAAAGATTCAATGAGATGACAATTTCAAGCGTATGAACATTAGCTCTTAAAATGTCAGCCCTTAATATCAGAGAGCCTCTGGGTATTATTCAGTTCAGTAGGGAGTCAACCTTGGAAAATACTTGAATTTATTTTACTACCACAAAATTATTCTTAAGTTAGTTAGAGGGCTTGCACCTATAACCCTAGCACATGGGAAGGTTGATGCAGGAGGATTGCCATGTGTTGAGGCCAGACTGAAATACATAGTGAGTTCCAGGCCAACATAGGCCCTAGAGGCGTTAAGGACAGCCCAAAACACAAAAGAAAGGAAAAGGCCCTTTAGAATGAGGAAGGCCTCCCTAGTGGACACTGCTCCTGTTTGCCACCTGCCCCGTGCATGCTCACATCACCTCATGTGGCACTTGCCCTTTGGAAAACACTAGACCAGAAGCCCCAGGGGATCTGGTTCCTAATTCTCGTGCCTTTCACTCACAGTGCCAGCTTCCCAGCAGAGGATCCCAGCAGGCTAGGTGGAGAACCCCTGGTCACCTCCCTCGGCTCTTGCGGAGGGAATCCAAATGCTTGTATTGACATCACACGATCAAGCCTGTCTTTCTATTTCAAAATGAATCGCCCCCACAGCTCACAGTTTAAAGCCTTAAGGGAAAACCACATCTGTCTTCTTTCATTTCCTCTCCAGAAGCCCCTCTTTTTTTTTTTTTTTCCTACTCAGGAGTGTCTGGCTTTAGAGAGAGGTTGGGTCAGCCTTGCCCTTTTGGCTCCTGAGTGAAGTATCAGCAGGGCAGGGAGAAACAAGAGAAAGAGCGGAAAGGCACATGACGGGCCAACGCCTTCTGCTCCCTGCCTCTCTCCTGTCTCTCCTTTGGATACATACGCACTGAACTGCAGGCTGCCGTGGAGGAAGCAGGGAGTTGAGACTGAAAGCTGGGGTTTTGAGTGGGGACTCCAGGGCTCCAAGATAGTGTTTATTTTGTCCTCTGTCCTGGGTGTCACCACCAGAACTGGCTGCCTGCCCCACAAAGACTTGGATGTGAGGATGTCCCCAAAAGAACATGGCAGCAAGAGCAGACAGACCAGCTCCCTAAACAGAGAGTTGAACGAAGCTCTCGGCCTCTCCCTTTCTGTATTTAAACCCCAAATGCTGACACACTCTCCACCAGCAGATAGCCAGGCTCTTTATGCTCTCACCAGCAAGCCTTTTCTCTCCTGTTTCCCACAAAGCCTTAGGTCGATGTCCGGATCACCTCACCACTCCCAAAGAGCCTTATATCTTGCTCTACACATAGTCTAGAGGGCCCTTCTGCCCCATTCCTTCTGTCCAAGTCTATGGCCATAAAGCCAATTACAAACATCACCTCAACTGTGAAGCCTATGATAACTCTCCCTATCAAATCATAATGATAATGTAATTGATTTAAATGTCCTCAATATTAATATTTATTGAGTGCTTCTCTAGGCAGGCACTGAACTCAAAACTCACATACATGATATCAACCATATTACGTAGTAAGTGGTATCTCATCACTTCTGCCTAGGCAATTCTTATCTCTATGTTATCAATCACACTTGTTCTTTCCAAATCTCATTTTCCTCAGTGGTCGATGGGACTCAAACAACCCATTTTAGTCTGGTTGTTGTAGGGATGGCATGAGGCGCATAGTACCTCAGGACATAGGCTATGCTCAGTAAACACTGTGACATCTTGTAAAAGTATATAGGTTGATGTCGAGAGTATTCCCATTTTACAGATGAAGAAACTCAGGCAACAAAGAGACTGAGTAAACAGCCCACATTCAGAGAAAAGCAACATTTTTACTTTTCTCCTAATTGGGTTTTGTTCACAATGTTCAATCACCCTTGCCAATAAGTTATATATCTGTGGTCTCTCCTTCACCATTCCTTAGGAAGATATTCACCCCAGGGCACAACTGACTACTGTCCCCCAGACACTCAGCTGTAACGAATCTTTTTCTGTCCCACCAGCCAGATCCCAAATAATGACATTGAGACTTCTTATTAATTATGAAAGCTTGGCCTATAGCTTAGGCTTATTCCTAACTAGCTCTTATAACTTAAATTAACCCATTTATATTAATCTATGTTCTGTCATGTAGTGTTACCTCTCTTTCATCTTACTTTCCTCTCCATGTCTCCTGGTGTCTCCTGCTCATCTTAATCCTCCTCCTCTTCCTTTCTCTCTCTGCCTGGAACTCCTGCCTATACCTCCTGCCTAGCTATTGACCATTGAGATTTTTATTATACCAATTACTACAATACACCTTCACACAGTGTACAAATATCCTACAAGACCCAGCCCTAGATTTTCTTGCCTTGTTGCTTCCTGCCCATCCATCCTGTCACCTTCTGATTTCGATATAATCCAGCCTTCTAATCCATGATGAACATCTCTACCATGGAATCTGCCTTTATCTACCCAACTGGGCATGATCCTCCCATCTCTTAAATTCCCCCAGCACATGTCTGAACTGTGAATATACTTTACTTTGTCTCCTTCATTGTCTTCTGGGTATTTCGTTTCTTTATCATACTAAACACTGAAGTCCGTATAGAATGAGTTTTTCTCTCAATCAAATGCAGTAGCACACTGTCAATAAAAATGTTTTGAGTGAATAGATAAACAAATGCATTTGTTTCAAGTTTTTAGACCCTTGTCTCCTGATTGTCTTTATATATTGAATATAAATATTTAAATACATTTATATACACATTTGGCCTGAGTACTTTAGCAGAAATAAATATTTGTTGTTCTCTTTTTTTTTTTTCTGAGAACCAAGGAGATACCAGAAGTCATGTTCATTGTTGTTTGTGGTATAGAATTCCAAGTTATATTACTTCTGGACAAGTCTCATGTATTCTCCCCACTGTTGCAACCAGTCAGGACCATCTAATTCAACTCACAAACGTGTTGATTTAGTGAGTAGAGTGTCTTTTTAAACAATTTTTGAATTTGAGGACATTCACAGGAGATGTGACTTCCTACTATTTGATGTCTCCAGTGCCACTTTGTATCATACACATCACACTTCTTAGGTTTCTTGACTTCTAAAAAGCCTGAGATTTGCCTTCCCTATAAGTTTATCATGAGATAAACTTCCCTTTATTTATCATGAGAAACAGTCTTTACGTCAAGTCTTAGTTCCAGAAAGTTCTAATGGAAACATCAAAGAATCTGAACAAAGGAATATTCATTCCAAATACAGTAATGTTGAAGGAATATGGAAGAAGATGATATCTATGTATCTGGAACTGTAATTGATGGTCACTTTCATGTGTTAATGACCTATGAGTCGGGGTTGGAGAGATAACTCAGCTTTCTACTCCTGCAGAGGACAGAGTTCCATTCCCAGTACCCACACGGAATAGCTGACAAACAGTTCCCATGAATCTGAAGTGCTCTTCTGACCTCCACAGGAACCCACACACATGTGTGCACACACACATGCATGATCACACACACACATGAAAAATAAACCTTTATAATCACCAAGAACACTGAGGTCTCAGAGTATCCAAAGGCAAAGTTCTCTCAAGTGTTTCTGTCAGCAGAGTATTTCCTCCGTTGACTATGTGACCATAGTTACATGTGTAACTGTGTAATTAACATATGTACAATGATGTGACCATTGTTCCAGACATTGATGACAAGATAGGAATGGAAAAAGCAAAAAGGCTCATGGCTCAAAGAAACTTGCAAAGCGTTCATTCTGGGGATCAAAAACACCTATAACAACAGAGTGTATGGGAAAGGCAGGCTTTCTGCATGAAGTTCTGTCTATCTCACTTCACCTTCACAACAGCTCTTTGTTGTGGGCCCTCCCTTTAACTCAAATAAGGAGCAGCATCCAATGACTGATGGTCTTACCCAACATCATAGAAACAATACACTGTGGGGTTGGTATTTAAGCTTCTGGACTCTTGGGAACTGTTATATTTAAATGTGCCCTATATATACTGGAAAAGCTGGCATCCATACATAGTCAGGAAATAAAATACAGTTGTTATTCATTGACCCACTCACCACAGCACTTTTATTGACAGTCTAGTGTATGACTGTATGTGTTTGTGAGCAAACCTCCTCAGATAGAAGTTTTCATCTCAGCAGGCAGACAAGCAAACACTAAAAAGGCATTAAGCCAAACAGGGTAAGAGAAGTAACCTGACTCAGAGTTGAAATGGATACCTGTTACTTATTAAGTGGTGCAATGTTATGCATTAAGCGGTGCTGTTTACCATGCAAGAAAAGCCACGAGGTACAACAAAACCCACTATAAGAGTTTATTAAGGGAGGGGAACAGAAGGGGTGTACATAGGCCTATGGAATGATTGTGCAGGAAGAGAGAGGAGGAATAAGTGAACCTGCTTTTATAGGCTCCCCCACCCCGCACATGTGCATATGGGCTCACATAGCTACGTCACACATGCTCATAGATACATGATCACACAGCACATGGATTACATAGGATGGAAGGCCCTAGAATGACTAAGCATCTTGCCTGGCTACTGGACAGCACATGTGTGGTCAGGTAGCTAGGGGAGTGGCTAGGAATTTTAACAATACCTCACTTAAATATCACTGTTTCCCATTTCCACTTCCTCTACAATACAGTGTTCTTTTTCTGCATGGGTTAATCATCACAGCCAATTTCTTCATGCCATAGTGTGGCAAAAGGGAGTGGTCCCAGATGGCCACACCTTCCAAAGAGAACTCAAACCATTTCAGTGTGATGACTATACATGCTAATTTCTAACCTGAAGTTGGTGTGGTTTTCTTCTCCCTAAAAAATAGAAAGAAAAAAAATAGTTTCTCACTCTGGTCATCTGCAAGACAGGAAGGAGGTGGCTTAAGCCAGTCTGGTAGTTCACCCACATTCAGAATGTAGGAACTATGCCTGAAACATTGACCAATGAACACATACCTTACATTTGAGTGATGGAGTTCTCCATCCCATCACCCAGAACAAGCCATGAGAAAGATGACGTAAGAAAAATCTCCCTCCGGTTTCACCAGTGACTCCGCCAGCCAGCAGGATTTGCATACATTATGTCACAGAGAAAGAAAAAGTTGAATGGACTTCAAGTCAACTAGTTCTACCAGCCATGGTCCCTTGAGACTGTGGTAGTCATATTGCACCATGGCGGTGGGGTATTCCACAGACAGAGGTCTGACCATGAGCTCTCACACTTTCTCTCACCAAGAACAGGAAGCAGCTGAGGAAGCAGATGAGAACAGCCAAAGGAATGTGCTGAACTAGCTAGGGGTTAGGTTTCTTCTATGCATTTCAACTCTCCTAATCTTTGATTTCCTCCTGACAGGGTGTTCCTAATCACAAGGGCAACGCCTAGAGTTTACCAACTTACCTGCATGTCTGACCCAAGGCAGCCCTTCCTAAGCTCAGCATGTGGCATATTCATTTCCTGTTGGTTCCACCTGCTGCTCTTGCTTGCTCTTGTGTCTCTCACCCTTCTTCTCTAGCCAAAGGAACCGGACTACATATAACATTGGCTGATGATTTCGAGGCGATGGGATACAATTCCAAAAAGAGTGATTGATGATTGGGGCAGGGGAGAGAGTTCAGTTAGTAAAGTGCATACTTGCCTTCTAAGAATGAAGACTGAAATTTGATACTTGGAACCCACATTAAAAAGCTGAGTAGGAGTGCTTATAATCTCAGCATTGAAGAGCTGGGCCTTGCTGGCCAGGCAGGCTATTCTATTGGGTACATTCCAGTTCAATAAGAGACCCTGAAATAAATAAATAAATAAATAAATAAATAAATAAATAAATAAATAAATAGAATGAATGAATGAATGAATGAATAAATAAATAAATAAATAAATAAATAAATAAATAAATAAATAAACAAACAAACAAAGGTTGCATCTGAGGAACAGCACCCAACATTATTGTCTGGCCTCCACACACACACACACGTGTACATGCGCACATGCACCCCCACATACATGTGCCCCCACACAAGCACACAAAAAAAATGAAAGAAAAGATAACAATTCTTTTTCAGAATTTTCATAGAAAATGTGCTTAGATATTATTTAAGAAGGAATGGATGGTGATGGAGTATCTTGGTTTCCCAGTCTGGAAACAATATGCATTGCTGTATGCTTCCCAGACCCTACTGGTTCACCCCAGGGTTGCCTATTCTCAGGAGTGCCGGAAGGTATTTGACGTCTACAAGGCACACCGGATATACAACTATTGGATGCCGCACAAACAAGAGTGTTCACAGTTTAAATCCTAGCTCATGCCACATCCCCTTCCACAACGGCATGTTTGGTGGAACCCAGGCTTTCAGCTGTAACAAAAAGTAAGTGCTACAGTAAAATCAGTGTGGCACAGAAAACGAGGACAGTGATTTCCAGTTAGGTTCCAGAGCTGGAGGAACTGAACTGTCAAACACACACACACACACACACACACACACACACACACACACACACACACACACACTAGGTAACTGTGGGGATCTGAGAATGCAGCAAAAATACTAGTTACTTATTTCAATTTTTTTCCCAAAAGTCACTAAGATGGTTTATAACAGCAGTTGTTTTTTGTTGTTTGTTTTTAACTAAATATAAAACTGCTAAGTATTTCTTTTGGCCTGTGGTGCATGATAATACACTCAGTTACTCGGGGATCGGTAAGCTAGGTGATGTGGAATTTCTATTTGAGTCAATCTTTTGTTGTTGTTTGTTTTTCTCAACTCCATGGGCCTTACTAGTCTGAATCTTCTTGTTACAAAGTATGGTGAAGAGAGAGAGACAGAGACAGAGAGAGAGACAGAGAGAGACAGAGACAAAGACAGACAGACAGAGTTTTGTGTGTGTGTGTGTGTGTGTGTTGTCATGGATGTTTCGGTTCGGTGATTTTCCCATCGTCCCATGCTGCGTGCCCACCTCACAGGGCCTTGCCGCTTCCCATCTCTGTGCTGCCTGCCTCAGCCTCTCTGAGCATCTTTCTCTGCCCTCTCTTAGTTTGCTCACACTGGCCTTCTTTCAGATCCTTGAACACCCCAAGCCCTGTCCCATCCTCAGAGTTTCTTGCTGGTTCTTATCCTAGTCTACCCTTAGGTCTGTTCTTAAATGTCGCCTCAGCAGAGGGTGACAGGCCCCTGCCTCCCAAAAGCGGACTGCTCCTAGAGCTCTGACATTCTCTGAATGGTGGGGACCCATTCATTTCCTTCACAGTGCTGTGTCTGCTGAGCATGCCCTTTCCCTCAGTGTAAAGGGGTGCTGATCACAGGTCTCTTCCCCTCAAGGATGCACAGATGCTTGAGTCCCAAATAAATGTTTGCATCGTGTTTGCATAGAATTTACACCCATCCTCCGGAACATTAAATCATCTCTCGATGGCATATTACACCAAATACAATCTAAATGACACAACTATCATATTGTACTTTTTAATAATAAAGGACCATGTCTGCACATGGACAGTCAGTATTTGCTGGTTTTTTTTTTCCTCTGATGTAATCCATACTATTCTCATGCAATATAATTCAACAGTCTGAGGTTGGTTGAATTAGTGAGTGGGGAATCTATGGATACAGAGGGCTGATGGTTCATGCTTAGCTCCCTACAAAAAGAGAGATGGAGGCCGCTCTACTGACAGTTGTACTCACTGAACCCTACACAACTGTCACATGATCAGCGTCAGGTCCAAAAGAAGTTCAGGGTAAATGGCTAACTGTGTCCCCTATTAACATACCAAAGCACATGCTGGCCTCCAGGCTCTCTCAGCATGGCACTTACCTGTTACAGAGTCCCCGCGGGCTGGCATCCTGGCTCCTCTCAGCTCTTCGAATCGGCCCCCTATCCTACATTCCTCCAGCTCTTGGGCTCCTCTGCCATTCAGTCATTCAGTCGTGCACTCTCTTGGCCCCCTTCCCTCTTTGTTCTCTCCCTCTTCCTCCCCCCTCCTCTCTCTTCTCTCCTCTCCTCTCCTCTGTTCTCTGGCTCTCCCTCCACCCCCTCTCATGGCCAGGTTCAGTCTATTGGCCATGTTCAATCCACTACTTTCTCTCCCTGCTCTGACTCTTCCAGATGCCTCTGACTGTACTCTCCCTCATATCTACAATAAAAATCTTCCCCTGCACCATACCTTGGAGCAGCCATGTCCTCACTTTACACCATAGTTAACTCTTAGGGCTGGAGAACAGACCAGTGGTAGAGATTTGCCTAGCATATATGAACTTTGGGTCTGATCACTAGCATCAAAAAATAAAAATGATAGTGATGGGTGGGGCTGGAGAGGAAGAATTCCAGTTCTGCCCTGCTCTCTGTGGGCATGCTGCAAGTTACTGCTTCTCTCTAGTTTCTCTGTGTCCTTGCCTGGAAAGCATTGTGATGAGGCCTAACTGTTAAGCTCTGAGGCACTGTCTGGCAAGATACAAGCGTTCAGAACATGTTAGCTGCTGTGATTAGGACGAACCTCACAGTCTGACTCCTGAGTTCCCACATTCCATTGTTAGGGGAAGTTTCTGCCTCAGAAACTGACCGAGGCATGTGACTTTTGCAAACTTCAGAATACAAGGCTTCCTACAAAGAGTGGTGTTGGGTAAGTGATCCCCAGGTACAGGCCTCAGCCTTGGCTAGAACCTCAAAGACTCAGCTAAGGGACTTTGATCGCCCGGGTGGACAGGGCTGAACTGTTGCCAATCGGTTTAGATCACGTGTCCTCGGCAGCAGAGGTAGGGGTGCTTTCTGGACCCCACCCCCACCCCCACAACCCTTTCCTCCCTTCCAGTCAGACCTCTTTGGTGTTTATGAATAAGCAGCCCAGAGCCCCCTGGTGTCTTTCCACTGGTACCTGGGCAGCTCAAGGCCCAGAGTCACTGAAGGTTGCCAAGAAGAAAGGCCATGTGACTCCCTCTGCCATGGGAAGGAACACGCGCACCGTTTGTCACCTGCTCACAGCAGACTGCAGTTCCTCTTTCCTGGACCTCATCCTCATAACGGTCTCAACATTCTCCCCAACAACTCTCCCCACCTCGTGGTTCTCCAGTTCCCACATCTCAGAAAGCCATCTAGTCCTTATGCCTTCTGTGCAGCGTTTAGCTGCGGACAATGCCCGTCCTGCCTCCCTGCACCATTTCTGTTCTATTAACATAACAAAGGGTGGCCTTGTGTGACAGATGGCACTGAGGAACTCAAGCACAGGACGCGCAACCGTCCCAGCTTCTCTACTGACTAGCTCCATTTTCCGTGGCAAGCTGATTTTATGCTCTGAGCCTCTGTTTCCTGGAGTGGAAAGTGAGCAGGGCTGTGTCCAGTGCATGGCTGGATTGTGAGGACTGGGTGAGAAAATGCACACGAAGCAAGTGCACATCCAGTGTTCGGTCTGTGGGAAGCACACTTGATAAAGCTAGCTGTTGTGTTTTCTCATCCAAATACCTCATTTGTCAAGCACCAGCTTAGACATCCCTCCAGTGCCCTCCTGACCCCGTCCTCCAAAGAACTGGGTGCTTCTAAAGCACGATGCCCGACCGTCACAGTGCATGCCCGACCGTCACAGTGCATGCCCGACCGTCACAGTGCAAGGCCACGTCCACTGTGTGGTGCCCTGGTGTTGTGAGCACACTGCACACAGAGACAGTACTTCTTCTCTGGCACCGAGCGAGTAATCACTAAAAAGTCTTCTCAACTGAAAAATAATCAATTAATTAAACAGATAACCAGACAGAGTCAAACTTGTTATTAAAATGTTGCTGCTACAAGGCCAAAAATGATGGTCCATCCTAGCACCAAGGAGGCTGAGGCAGGAAGATGAAGAGTTTGAGGCTAGACTGAGGTACATGGAAATACCCTGCATCAAAGAAACTGTCACTGTATTGACACTATAGATTCATTTAGTGAATTCCATACAATTTTATGTTATTTAATCTCAGTAAGAGCTAATACGTATTAACTCACCTTCTATATGAAACATGACTTGCTTCTTCTATCTGTTCCCTGAGGTAGAGATGATTCGAGTCTCATTTTACACAGCAGGAAACGGACAACAGGAGAGCTAGGGTCATTTACCTATGAGCCCCTAAGTGTTGGAACAAGCAGGGAGCCAAACCCAAGACAGGTCCAGCCCCAGTGTCTGAACACCTCGCTGCCTCCTGATGGAATTGAGGATATGAAATTCCCTGTTTGCAAAATTTCTCCAGCCTCCCTAGGATTCCCACATATCATTCCACGGTCTTTGTTGTTGCTCACACTCCAAGCACACTGAGCTCCATAGAAAACCCCTGCATCCCTGTATCAGAGAAAGCCAACAAAGAAAAACCATTACTGCATTACACTAAACTTGCGGGTGACTGATCCCACTCTACCTCATCCTGAGTTTCTTCAGCTTCCATGCCTTCTTATGTAGCCTCAGCTAAGTGTAACCCTCCTGGTGATGGTGCCTAAGTTTCATGATTTTTCTATCACTCAAGAGCTAAGAGGGATATCTTTTTCTTATTAAGCAACCTAAGTAGAATGTGTGCCAACTGGTTGCAACATAGTCAAGTTAAGGCATGAGCTCCCTGTAAAAAAGTGCCATCATGAATAAGTGAAGAGGCTGTTGAGATGGTAATCTCTTGTAATCCCAGCTTGTATTGCAGAAGCGGAGGCATGAGGAGCTCAGGTTCAAACCCAGCCTGAGAATTCAAGGCCAGCTTAAAATATATAATGAGACTGTCTCAAAATAGAATCAACAGGGGCTGGGAATGTAGTGGTCCTACAAGAGTCCTTGTCCAGCATGTATAAGATCATGAGTTTAGAATCACGATCATGATGGTGGTGATGATGATGATGAAGATGACTATAACAGTGAGGATGATGATAAATGTTTAAAAAGAGAAAATAATAATAATACAGATAAATGAGATTTTTTTTTTCAGAACAATATGCCATGAAGTCCCACTTATTAAATGGGACTTTATTTAATCTCAGAAAAACAGAGACTCAACTGTGTGTCCCACGTCACTAGTCCTATGACAGAAGATGTTTATATTGCAGGCCCTGATTTGGGGTGAAGCAGTTCTCCCCTGGAGAATCCTCTGCACTCCAGGACAGTGAAATACTCTGATGAATGGCAGTTTAACATCCCATGAACGCAGGCACACACCTGATTATTTCATCAGAGTTTGCTGTGTGGATGAGAAGTAGAAAGGACAGCTTCAGACAATCCAGGAGAGGTAGGTCATCTCCTGCACCAGCCCCATCCACCTGCTGACTTTGCCTTATTCTACCCAGGCCAGCTGTTCCCACATACCTCCCTAGGAACGCATTTCTACACCTCCGCAGGTGGAGAGCCTAGGACACACCCTCTTCCTTCTGGTTCCCATTACACCCGTTCCTTTCACTAGGATTAACCTAGAGAGGGAAAACACTGGGTTTCCACATGCACACTGCCCTGTCCATTTGGGACACTTACTTTACCCTGTAGTCAGTCCAGTTGAGCAGGCCCAGGTGACCACTGGGATGATGAAACAGTCCTGGCTTTGTTCCACACCCTCTGCCTTCCCCTCATGGGCCAAGAGAGGAAGTCTGACAAGACAGAAATATCCTCAGAGTCACTGTCAGGGAAGAAGCTGGTTTGAAGACATCTTAGTCCTTTTACAAATGAAGCTGAGTCTTCATATTATTCAAAGCCTTGAAGGGGCAGGTGTATATTTGAAGAACATGTAAAAACCCGAGGGAGCTCATATCGGGCAGCAAGTATTTCTCCATCACCCCGGTACATCTCAGTGACAACCTGATGATGTGTAGGGCAGGAAATGTTATATCCAGGAGTACATTCACTTACATTTGCAGTACAACCGTGATCTGACCCAGGTCTGCGTCTGAAGTCTAAATTCCTAATTACTACCTTTTCTATGTGACTCATTTGCCCCTTCTCTCAGATCCTTTGTTCAATAAGAAAAAAAAAAAAAAAAAAAACGACACCTGGGACTGAGGAGATGCCTCCGTGTATGAAGGGCTTGTCACACAAGCATGAAGAACTGGATTTGATCCCAAGATCCTATATAAAACTTGGCACAACAAAATGTGCCAGTAATCATGGTGTTGGGGGCATGGAGACAGGAGGATCCTAAGGCTCACTGGCCTGGCCAAACTGGTCAGCTCCAGGTTCAAAAAATAGGATGGTGGGCTAGTGACAAGGCTCAGTGGGTAAAGGTGCCTTCCTCTAAGCCTAACAACTTAAGCTACCCAGGAGCCACACAGTAGGAGACAACAAACTCCTATATGTTGTTTACACATGTGTGCATATCTCTCTCTCTCTCTCTCTCTCTCTCTCTCTCTCTGTGTGTGTGTGTGTGTGTGTATCTCTCTCTCTCTCTACACACACACACACACACACACACACACTAAATAAAATGTGATTTAAATAAAATGTGATTTAAATTTTTCAAACACACTAAGGTGAAGAACAATTAAGGAAGCAATCCAACATCAACTCTGACCTCCATACACGCCTGCATTTGCTCACACGTGCACACACATGAGTGTACACAAGCAATATTAACACACATACATAAAAAAACAAATATTTTTTAAAAGAGTGATACAAGTTCATTGTAGACATTTGGGGGATAATAGGATGCCATTAAAAAAAAACCACAATAATCATCCAGTCACACATTGACACATACACTCTTGATGTTTTCCCTGTGAGATCATCTATATCTGTAAGGAGGCAGGCGGGAGTAACAACCATAGCCTTAGGGCAGACACATCTCCTGTACGTGGATGGACTCGGGAGGAAGCCTTATTTCTCATTGTCCAATCACCCTGTTTCTTCATTTTATGTCAGCATTAACCATCAGGTTTACCTAGCCAACACCTATGATTCCCCGTTGCTCACCTATTGCCACCTAGTTAGCATATCCATTCCTCTGGGATCAGCACTCTATACCCAGCTCAAAAGAAAACCCAACTTTCAGTCACTGTAAGCATATTCTCCTTGGTAAGCCTGGATTTTAGTTAGCCAGGGGACTGGAAGAAAAGGCTACAGGAGCTTCTAAGACAACTTTGCTCTTAAATGAGATGCACAAGTCTCTCATATTCTCTATCTATCTATCTATCTATCTATCTATCTATCTATCTATCTCTGTATATACATATACATATATATGATAACACACACACACACACACACACACACACACACACACACACACTCCACTCCCTGAATGGCATCCTGGATAGTCTGTTACCTGGAGCCACAAAGCTATCTGTAGAGAGAATCTAGTTGGTAGACTAAGCCCCAAGTCTCTAACTGATCCAGATGTAGAGAATATATTCAGTTGACTTCCAGCCATGGAGACACTATAGGATGTTCTAGCGCTGTGGATAGAACTGTGGTAAAGCTCTTGACTAACATGTGGAAGGTCTGTGTTCAAGAAAACTCTTGGAACTACATTTGAAACCTGGATCATGATATAACTCAAGCATGTCCAGTTCTCACCCACTATATAAAAGGAATTTTCAGGATCATGCATATAACAAGATCCCGCTTAGACAGCCAAATACATAAATACATACAGGAGGTTCAGGGGTCTCTAGAGGAACACACACTAAAACCTTGGTAATGTCTCCTGCTAGGAATCTCTGTATCAAAGCTTCAGCTTCTTATTCAAGGTATATTTTGGCTTTGGATTTTTGAAACTAGCATGGATGCATGTCTTTGTCTGCATTGTCTAAACACTAATGGTTTTAAAGCACACACAATTTATACTGTATTTGAAATGTATACCAGAAGCTTATAGCCATCTTCTTAGGGCAGACACATCTCCTGTAAGGAGATGGACTGAGGAGAAAGCCTTCTTTCTCATTGTCCAATCACCCTATTTCTTCATTTTATGTCAGCACTAACCAGGGAAGAGGGGTTTGGGTCCAAATATTCTTCCAGTGATTCTCAACTGCAAAGGGAAGGGCTCCCTGCCACAGTTGAATCTCCATGCTATTGGCCTGATAGCTTGGCATGCCTGCTCTGTGTCACCATCCATACCCCCCTCTCCCATAGGAAGAGCACCAGGGGCCCGTGGGGTCTGGATCTGCATGTGATCTGGGAAGAGCTGACAGATCCCTTCAAAGAAATCAGGTCAATGGGTGTCAGCTGGCATCATCCTGGAGCCTGGCGGCCTTGTAGAATGTCCAAAAATGAGTGAGGCAACAGATGTCATGTCAGTCGGGTGTGTAGAATGTCTCGAAATGTCAGTTGTGGTACCCACATAGAACTACCTGATACATTAGTTCAAAGGGAGAGCCCTGCACCCCCACTCTAGGTCTACTGAATGGGTCTCCTACTATGAGGTCTAGACAGCTGAATTTTGTTGTCATATGCAGATAGACTTTGAAGTCTATCTGATAGGAAGTACTTCCTCTGTGGGTGAGCTGAACCAATCAAAATAGGCTCATGGGATGAGGTCAAGTTTATCTTACTTGTCTGGGCTGCCTGGAGACTCCGAGCCAAATGAACTCAACCACAGCCAAACAGCTTCATGAGGAAGCCTGCTTGGGAGCCCCACTGTTACTCCTTACACCCCTCCCTTGGATCTTCTATTCCTCTAGCAGTCTTTTTTTTTTTTTTTTTTTTTTTTTTTGAGACAGGGTTTCTCTGTGTAGCTTTGCGCCTGTCCTGGAACTCACTTGGTAGACCAGGCTGGCCTCGAACTCACAGAGATCCACCTGGCTCTGCCTCCCGAGTGCTGGGATTAAAGGTGTGCGCCACCACCGCCCGGCTCCTCTATCAGTCTTTGACCTTGCCCTGTGTGCCACCTAGAGCCCTCCAGGGACAGGGTGGGATAAAACAATCAATAAGCCTAAGGAGAGATTCTTCAGCCCCAGACTTCTTTGCTTGGTGCACACCATGAAATCCCTTTTGTCTTCACAGCTGATCTAAGCTTGGAGGACATTACTGACCCTGCACTGCGGCTGTGAGGCTCAGAAAGGTGAGATAGTTTGTCAGGAAGGGGCTGGATCCAGTTCTCAGACCAGAGACTATGATCTTATGTATTCCTTGGGTGAGATGGGCAGAAACGACCCTGAGCTTTGCATGTAGGATCAGCCTGAGCAGCAAAATCTCAGTCATAGAGACTATGATTGCCCTCAGAGTTTTGCCATAACCAGCACATTATTTTTTTAACTGAGATTTTATGTTATCAATCATATATCTCCAAAATTTTGAAGATGCTCTTATAAACACATGAATAAAATATTAGTCATCTGTTGGGGGGGTTGTCTTAGCTCATGTTTGTGTATATTTATAGGGGAAGGGTGTAAGGGCTCAGCAACAGCGATCCACTCTCTCTAAATAGTTCTATGTCAATTTCATATCACCGTAGCAGTTCGGTACCCTCCAGTATTTGGTTGGGGGCATTTCAAACTTTATTACAGACCAAGTTGTCACATATTTAAATATTTGTTGTAACAATCAAATTCAGGGAACTGCAGAAAGTCCCTCCTCCCCTGTCAGTTGTGAAATACACACACACACACACACACACACACACACACACACACACACACTGCACACGCACACTATACAACACAACCAACATGCAATGAAACCTGCTTTGTTCACTTAAGAATAATCTTGTATACAAAGCCAGTTTCACTTGAAGCCTAGGAATCAAAGTTCAGGGAGGCCACTAGCTACCTTCCTATGACTGGTGTCTCCACCCTCAGCCTGAAGCGAGGGATTGCAGCCGGGCTGCAGGAGGGAGGAAGTTTGCAGTTGGGAAGCTCCGCAGTTCTCACCCAAGTTTCCCGTTTTCCCCCCTAGGCAGGCTGACACTTCGAAGAAAGCTAGCCCGGAAATCTTCACCACCCGAAACCTGACCGGGTCCAGCCTCAGCCCTAGGAACTTCCCAGGCGGCGGGGACCCAGGCCTGGGACAGGAATGAAGAAGCGACCGGGCATGTCCTCGGCGAGGCGCCCTCTATCGGCAAGAACTGGTGTTTCTGGGTGAAGACGGGGAAGGGAGTTAACATCTTGTACACCATTGCACAGCTCTTTACAATTTTAAATCCCCCAAGAGGAGAAATTTCTCGGGGTTCCTAGGACCACAGATATGTGATTAATGAAATGATAGAGTCTGGGTATCCAAAAGGGATGACTTTTGAGTATGGGATCGGTCATCTGAAAGCTTGTCTGTGGCTAGTTCAGCTCCTGTTATCATGGGTCCATGAGTATGAGCATAGGAGATATGTCAATACACAGTGAATCTTTTTAGTCGTCCACCTCCCGTGGGCTGCCTCTAGACACAGACAACAGAGGTGTGTCTGTGTGCGCGCATGGTGCCAAACAGATGGTAATAGCTTCTGAACCCAGATGTTAATAGGGAAAGCTGGCGCTAGGCTCTTTGCTGGTCATCTCATCTGCCTTGACTTCAGAATTGTAGAGTGTTCCTTAAGTCATTTGACTGCGGCATGAACCATGAATTCAGTTGGGGACATGACCTTCCTTTTTCCCCAGCCTGTGGAATCCTGGGGAGGGAGGTTGGCCGTTTGCCGCCTCTATTCACCTTGGGCATGATGTAAACAGAAATTAGCATCTGTCTCCTTCCTTTTTCCACACCCCGAAGTCATTTCCTCTTACCTGGGATTTCGATGTCTGTATTCCTTCTGTGTGATGGATGCACGCAGAGAGACAAGGAGGGGGGGGGAGGAACTTCTTAAAATTCCCCAAAATGTTTTGACACTAGTTTTCAATGTTGCAATTGGGACTAGTCAGTTTCTAGTTTGGGTTTCCATCAGAAAGTTCTGGAGGAGTAGAGTATATAAGCTCTAGGAGCAAGAGCAGCAGCAGAAGGAACAGTCAGTGGTCGAGGCACACCAGACCAGGCAGCCCGGAGCGAAGCAAGGTGAGTACTCTCCTGTCCCCTGCCACTAATTCTCTGAGCCTGAAGACTGTCCGGGTACAGACTCCAGGGGTGTGCTACCCTGACCCAGGCATCATGGGAGTGGGATCAGGGGGTTCTGAAAGTATCCCTGAGGGCTTACCTGCTGGTGAGAAATAGGTACTTTGGGGACAGAGGTTTCAAATATTCATTTAAAAGTCAGCTAATTACAATATGATGGTGCACACCCGTGATCCCCAAATTTGGGAGCTGGGGGGCAGAATGAACAAATTTGGGGGTTTAAAGCCAGCCTCAGCTACACAATAATTTTCAGACCCTGTCTCAAAAAAAAAAAAGAATGAGCTATTAATAATGTGTTTCAACCCTATAAACAGATGGGTATCTGATAGGTTTGCTTTGTCTATATAAATACATACACACATGTGTGTGTTCTTAAGTACTAATGTTTGTCTTTTAAAGAATGTAGTTAAATTCTGTTCTTGCCTTACTAGTGAAAACTTTTTTAAAAGCCTTTCTTGCACCCCTTAAAGTTACTGAACGCCATACTTGCTTCCTTCCCTGTGATGGGCTATAGAGCTGTGATAGTCAAATTGGATGGCTGGGTTCTGTGGTTCTTTTGGATTGTTAACTAATTTGGCCACCTCTGCAAAACTGTAAAGCCTTAGTCGTGTTCAAAACTCCTTCCTAAAGGGTTCTAAAATCTGTGAGAAAGGGGACAAAAGATCATCTTCACAGGCTGGTTCCTTCTGCTCACCCAGGTAAATAAAGTCAGGAGCACTGGAGAGGTCAGGTTGACGTCATGTTTTTACACAGTGACCACTAAGCCTCAGCTGGCAGTTCAATTTGTTCAAGTAGTGTTTCAAGATGAGGTTAGGTTGTCTCCAAGGTTCATTCTGCTCAGATCTAAAATGCTATGATTATTGCACCAATAATCCATGGACTCCCTCTAGGGTATAAGACAAGACAAACGTGAATTCTGCCATCAGACCTCAGTATTGGGGGGAGGAGGGCAATACGCATTAAAGATGTAACCAAACCATTGCTATTGCAGTAAGTGCTGAGGGAGGAAAAGAGCAGGTATTTGGGGTCCTGGTTTCATTTGGGGATCAAGCTGGCACTTTCTGTGAGTTGTTTCATGAACTCCTATCCTGACAGAGTTCCTATTTTACAGTCTAGGAGTATGAGGTTTGATGAAGTCAGTACAACTTGTCAGGGTCTCATAACTGACAAGGGGCTCTGGAACCACGGTCCTTTGCCATGCCCCTCATGCCATCTGTGCTGTGTATTGTTATTTCTGGGCATTTTTACTTTTAAATACTATTTCTCTATTTGTATTTAAAAAAAACAGAATGAAACTTTCAAAAGGGATGTCCACTCAGGGGTCCTGTGCCCAGGAGCATTTGCGTACTCTAGGGAGCTGGACCTCTCTAGCCCAGGGTTCCTTTGTCCTTTGTGCAAGAATAGCAGGAGTTTAGAAAACTAATGAAATCATATTCAACAAACAAACAAAAACTACTGAATCATCAAAACTTACCAGGTCGAAGAATCGTGGAGGGTGAGAGACAGAGCTCCCCAGCATCTGCTGCTTAGCCAGAAAGCCAAAGCCTGGCCGCATCCTGCACCCTTTTTGCTTGTGTGGGTTTGATGAAGAGGCAACCCACCACCATTTCCACCCTCTGCTGGCATTCTATGCTCTAAGATGTAGGTGATGCTGAAACGAAGATTATTCCTTGGACCATTGCCAGGACTCCCTTCAACCTGAAATATGGTTCACGTGTGATGCTCAAATGCACCTGAGGCCCACAGAGGAAATGCTTGGCACGTAGCCAAAGGGAAAAGTCCCTGTGTTGAGAGCATATGAAGAGTTCACCAGGAAGGGCCAGGCATCTCTGCCTTTTTTCCCTTCCCAGAGTGTTGCCATCTGGGCTTCACAGCCATGTATAATTGCGCCACCTTCCCTGAGCATCTCTCTCCAGCCTGGCAGATTTTTTTTTTATTTTTAAACCTTCTGTATACAAAACAGAAAGAATTTCAAAATTTCCCCTAGTTCTTTTGCTAGTGCAAGGTAACCCGCCATCAGTTGCCTACTCTACCATATCATCTCGTTGCACACCTCACAGCGCTTTAAGACCACATAACCCTTCACTATGTCCCTTTAGAGATGAAGAGAGTAGGGCTGAGGGGAACAAGACCAACATCACACAGCTACTGAGTAGTAGGGCCAGAATCCAAGCCCTTGTCTGCTTGACTCCAAGCCAACGAATGAACCAACCAGTGCCCGTTTCAGCTAGTCCTTGGCTGTATGATCACTTGGACCTGGACAAGGCCTGGTGTCTAGCCCTGTCTCTGTCCTTGGTGATATCTGTAAGGAAAGAGAGGACATAGCACGGTCCACAAAGGTTAGCAGCAGCAGGTCTGGCAAAGGCATGATTCCGAACCAACGCAAGCTCATGTTTAAGGTATTTGCCTGGAATATTTAAGCCTTGATTCATAGGGACTAGACCTGTGGTCTCTCAAATCTTGTCCCTGCCAGATGGTAGCATCCTCCTTCAAGATAGAAGGGAATTAATTAGTCACTAATCATCTCAACCACATTTATGAGTGTGGAATAAACTTCACAGTCGAAAGATTTCTGCTAACCCTGGGTGTTATCTAGACTGGGTTACAATATAAGATGGTGGCTGATTTATGTACTTCAGTATTCCATGGTGGGTCAGTCAATGTGTTATTGTCTTCCACCAAAGAATACCTTGATTTGTAGGAGTTCTGGATCCTAAACACTGGCTAACACGTTTGCCTTATAATGTGTTCCATGGGCCAGAGGCATCAGCTTCTGGCGCCGTCAAGCAGGTTAAATCAGACACTCTGGGATGAGACTCAGCAGTCTTAGGAAGTCTGGGTTATACCATATACTCAAGCTTATGAAATGCTGAGTCTTGTTATGAGGGTGAGAGCTGGCTTAGAATTTGGAGTAATGTCTGCCTAGGTTTAAACAACCTAAGCCACTACAGGTTCTTGCCAGAACTTGGAAGGTTACCCCTGCATCACCTTTCCCACACCTAACCTGGTCCGTTAGCCTGGGGCATCCCTGTGCTTTCTGCACATTGGGCAGTGATACAGCTGCTCCGTGAGAGGGGAGGCAGAGCTCACATTGTCTGAGGACATATTTGTAGCACAGCAGTGTTGGTCCTAGAAAGCCCTGTGTAGGTGAAAACTGTTTCCCCGCTCTGTTCAACGCTCTCTGGGGGTTATATTAATATTACAATCAGAATCAACACTCTCTGTGGGTTATATTAATATTACAATCAGAACGAAGTAAGTAAGTGCAGTATGTGAATCCAGGAAGCCGTGTTCCATCTCTAAGCTTATATTTCTGAGCCTTAAACAGATAAGATAATGAGCCAAGTGTGATGGCGCTTACCTTTAATCCCAGCACTCAGGAGGCAGAGGCAGGTGGATCTCTGTAGGTTTGAGGCCAGCCTAGTATACAGAGTGAGTTCCAGGACAGCCAGGGCTAAAATAATTCTGTCTCAAAAAAAGGAGGGTGAGAAGTGTAGTATCAGCAAGACAAATTCGGCAGGTAAAATGTCTCGCTACACAAGCCTGAGGACCTGAGTTTGAGCCCTGAACCCATTGTGGAAGGAAAGAGCCAACTCCCAAAAATTGTCCTCTGACCTTCACACATACCAACATGCGCGTGTTCTCTCTCTCTCTCTCTCTCTCTCTCTCTCTCTCTCTCTCTCTCTCTCTCTCTCAATAAATAGTATCAGATAGCTGGGCCCTAGGATTCTTTCAGCTCCAGGTAGCCTATGATTCTCCATTCAGAGATGTTTTTACCCAAAACTAGAATGGACCTCCTATAATCCTGGTAGCTGACAGTGGGGAAGAGAAGGAATGTCAGTATTAGAAGGCAAAGAAAGTGTGGTTTGGTTAATTGGACAACGGTTGACATTCTCTGCCCTGTTTTCCTGTCTCTTCCTTTCCTCCTCCTCTTCCTCCTGCTTCTCCATACAGATGTATCACCAGAAGCTGACCATCTCCTGGTTTGCCGTTGTTCTGCTGGCATCTCCGCTCATGGCCATCTGGGAGCTGGAGAAAGATGGTAAGCAGTCTTTCCTTGTTTTCTATGGAGCTCCAGGATCTAAGCCTGAGCTCAAGGCAGCTGCTGGGAAAAGAGACTGAAGTGGACAGCCACCCATGGAGTCTCCTCGGGGAAGATGCAGGGTTATCCTCTCTTCTTCCATCTCTGGGGTCTCTGCCTTGTTTGGTTTTCATGTTGGATGACAGGAAAGGAGCTTTGGGTAGACTGTGGTGGCAAAGGGGATATGATCTTTGCCTGTAATACTGTAATACTAAAACGACTCTTTCAAACAACTGAAATTCCCTAGTAGAGAATGTAAGTAGCAGTATTGGCTTCTGCCCTCTGCTGCTCCTCCACACTACATTGTCCTCACAGGGGGCATTGTGGTGGTTTTCCTCTCGCCACTTTGGGATTGATGTTCAGATTGACTTGGGTTCAAATCATGGTTCTGCCAGGTATTGATTCTGAAACCTTGACTTGGACAACCTCACAGCCTCAGTTTTCTTAGTTGGGTGTCAATATTGACACTGACCACATGGGCTACTGAATACGTTAATGAATACAGAAGACAACGTATGATAAAATGGACATAAATATTGGCAAGCCCTAATGCTTAAAACAAAGTCTCTGGACTTTTCATCATCCCAATGGCAACAAGATTATTAGCATAGTGTTGGCATAGCAAGGAGCTCTCTCTGTCCTTGTATTATCTCACCCTTAGCAAATGTCCATCAACTCAGTCCTCAGATGTACCTAAAAGAATCTCAAATGTTTCATGAAATCCAACATAATAATGTTGGTAATTTCTGCTTTTATAGCTATACTGTCTCAGTTAGGGTTTCTACTGCTGTGAAGAGACACCATGACCACAGCAACTCTTACAAAGGAAAATATTTAATTGGGGTGGCTCATTTACAGTACAGAGGTTCAGTCCATTATCATTATGGTGGGACATGGTAGTGTGCAGGTAGACATGGCACTGGAGAAGTAGCTGAGAGTCCTACATCTTGATCTACAGGCAACAAGTGAACTGTCTACCACACTGAGTGTAGCTTAAGCAAAGGAGATCTCAAAGCCCACTTCCACAGTGATACACTTCCTCCAACAAAGCCACACCCACTCCAACTAGCCACACCTACTCCAACAAAGCCACACCTACTTCAACAAAGCCACACCTACTCCAACAAAGCCATACCTCATAGTAGTGCAACTCCCTTTGGGGACCATTTGCTTTCAAACCACCACATATACTATAGTAATATTTAATATTTATTGAACATAGAACCTCATTTAATTTCACAACACTATATAAAGTGGGAGTATTCCATTTTACAGATTTTGAAAACCGAGGCTCAAGAGATCAAGTAACTTGCCCACAAAGGGTGGAACAGGACTTGACCCCAGTTCAGTCTCAGTTCAGAGCCTGTGTAGTTTAGGTGCTAGAAGATTCTAAAGGAGAGCAAGAAGCAACTCTTTCCTGTGCCCATAAAGAGGAAACGAACATAAATTAAAATGACAAGATTTCTTGCCTGATGATTAGAAATAGTATTTTGAGAACCCAAACAGTACAATACCAAAATTGGTACCTAAAAAAAATTGAGGTCAGTGTTTTCATTCCAAAGAGTCACAGGAGCTAGAAAATGACTTAGCAGGTAAGGGTGCTTGCTGCCAAGTCTGATGACCTGGATTTGATCACATAATAGGAGAGGACCAAACGCTCCAAACTGCCCTCTGACCTCCAGACATGAGCTATGGCATGTGTATACACACACACACACACACACACACACACACACACACACACACACACACACGGAAGAATTAAATGCTATTTTAAAAATAATAATTTCAAGAAGTTTGGCCACCCACCCCAATAGAATTTTGGATCCTTTCCCAAGTAAAGCTGTTGCCACAGCCAGCTCTACAACCTAGGGATTTTTAGAATGCTTAGGAAGGAACTGAGGCCCAGGAAGGGTTAACTCCTGGTAAACCACAGACATTTCAGAAAATCAACGTGAGAAGCACAGAGAAGGCTTGTGATGGAGTCACAGTGATGGCCTGTAGCCCAGCGGACAACTAAGCGCTGCTTCCAATATCGCCAGGATATCTTTTCCTGCCCTTGGGGCAAGGTCTTCTGGGGTTTCTGAGTCCAGGTTCTAACAGGAAAATAACCTGCATAGCTGTTCAGTTGCCTGTAGGACAAAGAGAACCCAGAGGAAGCCAAAGGTTCCTGTGGTTTGGTGTCAGCTCAAGCTAATGATTTCCAAAGAGTTTGGCCTCCAGTGGTTTTTACCTCTTATCTTCGCTTCCCATTCAGCAGTTACAAATCCCACTGATGTAAAGTGAGAGCTCTGCATTTCACAATGCCCTCTGTTTGAATGCCAGTCACAAAGCCACCATTCACGGGGCACTTGAGGGAGCTGTCTTAAGCTTGCATACCCATTAGTTTATATGTCACCTTCTAAAGAAAGCCCTGTTTTATTTTCATTTTTAAAATAATGACATCAGAGCTAGGCATGGTGGTTCATGCCTGTAATCCCTGAACTTGGTAGGTCAAGGCAAGAAGACGGCCCCGAGTTGGAGGCCAGCCTGAGCTACAAAGTGAACGTCTCTAAAGATGGTGACAGTAAGCTTAAAGTGGCTCCTTGTCCCTCCCCACACCCAAGGCTTTCTTAAAGCCTCTGGCTGGTTCTGATCCATAGCTGCACCATTCCAAAACCCCAGCTCTCCATCACTATGTCTCCCATACTTAATGAGACATCAAGAAAATCCTGAAGACTTACCAAATGGGCCACTGGGGCCACCCCAACATTTCTGACTCAGCAACCGGGAACACACATTGTGGACGAGTTTCCTGCTGATGCTGATGATGGAGGTTGGAAGACCCGCCAGGCTTTGAGGGTCACTGCATTAAGTTATTCTTTCGATTAATAATTGATATGTGGGTAACCAGATGAATGAAGCTTTGATGGGACATTCTCCAAAATACCTTATGGAGCTATTCCTGGGGGCTCAGTTAGAAACTGGCATTAGAAATCCATTGCCTAGCACAGGAGACTAAAGATCTGAACTACAGTACTTGTCACACTTCACATTTGATGGGACCTTGCTTAGCTCCTTGGCATCAGTACTGTCCTTCAAAAAAATGAGGAAACTCTCATCTACTTATTCATACTCATGTAAATTAGCTTTTTTTAAAAAAAAAGGGGGGGGCAGCTAATGACAATCTCCATTGATGAGGTTCATGCAGAAGGGACTAAAATCTTAAACCTTCCTGGGTTATTTTTTAAGAGTTTTTCAGTGCATTTGCCTGGCTCTTTGGTCTGTGGATGATGATGATGATGATGATGATGAGGAGGAGGAGGAGGAGGAGGAGGAGGAGGAGGAGGCTAGCACAGAGCTATGTTGCAGTTTCTGTGCTGAGGTCTGCGTTTTTATCCATCTCCCAGGCAAATCTACAAGCATAGACACTATTGTTCCTGTCATTTTTGCAAGGACTCTGAGGCTCCTGGTGGTTCAGTCTCTTACTCAAAATCCCCTTTCCAATTAGAGGAGACGGAATTTCCTGCTCTGTCTTCCTCCATACCTATACTTGAAGCTGCTGTGTCCACTCTGCTCAGCATGACACCGGGCCATATTCCCTGTGAACTGTAACTGGAAGTTTATTCCCACACCCAACCCCACCTCCGTTTCCAGATCTCTAACAACGAATCTTGTACCGTTTTCATCTTTCTTGTTTCAAGGTTTTCCCTATGTGCCTGCTAATCAGAGATTAATTATTATAGGCCGACTGCCAGTTAATGACTTGGTGGCAGCTATAAAATCGCTTCTCTGTTCTGTGACCTTGAGTCTAGACAGGGCTCCATGCCCTCAGGCCATCTCAGCAAGCATTTGCAGAACTCTTGTGAGCAATGATGTACCCAGGCAGTAGGGCTGCCAAGACAGTAAATGAAACCTAGTTCCAGAGTTCATGAAGCTCACCATCCAGGTCTTCACTGCCGGTCCTCTCCAGTTTATGTTGTAGAGGTGGACTGGTCCCCTGGTGCCCCTGGAGAAAGAGTGGTCCTCACCTGTGACACTCCTGAAGAAGATGATATCACCTGGACCTCAGACCAGAGCAGTGAAGTTGTCGGCTCTGGAAAAACCCTGACCATCCAAGTCAAAGAGTTTTCGGATGCTGGCCAATACACCTGCCACAAAGGGGGAGAGACTCTGAGCCACTCACTTCTGCTGCTTCACAAGAGGGAAGATGGAATTTGGTCCACTGATATCTTGAAGGACCAAAAAGGTAATTCCATTCTCTGGGATAGTATCTTTTCTTCTACTTCTCCTTTAAAAAAAAAAATAGTAGTAGTAGTAGTAGTAGTATGTATGTGTGTGTGTGTGTGTGTGTGTGTGTGTGTGTGTGTACAGGTGTGTACAGGTGTGTACAGGTGTGTACAGGTGTATATGTGTGTGGAGGCCAAAGGACAATCCTGGGTATTATCCTCAGAAATGCCTCCCATCTCCTTTGAGACAAGAACTCTCATTGGGCCATAGCTCACCAATAAGCTGGACTGGCTGACCAGTGACACCCAGATACCTTCCTGTCTCTGCCTTCCCAGCTCTGAGATTACAAGTACATGACATCACTCCTGGCATTTTTCCCTAGTTAGGGACTGAACTTGGCTCCTTGTGCTTGTAGGACAATTTTATCAACTTCACTATCTTCGGAGCCCATTTGTCCCTCCCAAGAAATAGAAACATTAAAAATTTGAAAAGGCAGGACATATTTAGTGCAGTAAATGATTAAACATAAGTCCTGGAATCTCCATTTCCCTTGGCTTTCCTGGAATTCTTGGGCTCTTGGCCATTAATATCTAATATTGAGAGAGTTTAATTGTCTTTCTGAATGCATGTTCTCAAGTTTTCTTGAACGAAATCGATGTTATTGGATATCTGTTGAAAGTTAGGCAATATGTCCAGTTAATAACTCAGTACTGGGGTGACAACTTGGAAAAATTAATATTTCTGTCTAATGGGTGTAAAGTAAGTATGTGTGGTACATCACACTCTACAGAAAGAGCATCCTATCCAGATATTACCAATCTGTGCTGAAATACATGCCAACACAGCAGCCTTCCAAGGAAGCTGATAGAAGAATACCATGTGTGGCACACAGTTTGGTGGTAGAGTGCTTGCCCAGCATGTGCAAGGCCCTGGGTTCGATCCTCAATACCACAAGAGGAAAAAAGACTGCATCTAGCTGGGCAAGGTGGTTGGTACCTATTGTCAGCACTACAGAAAAGGATAAGTAGTTCTAGATCCTTCTATATTGTCAACCCAAGCTACATGAGACTTGTCTCAAAAATCCCCACCCTTGTACCATTTAGTGGCTTGTGATCCATCCATAATAAAAAAATAAATAAATAAAACACCCTAGTCTTCCTTTACTAAAAGAAAACTCCTAAATATTGGGGTTTTTTTTCTTTTCTAACACAGATCCCAAAAATAAGACCTTCCTGAAATGTGAGGCAGCAAATTACTCCGGACGGTTCACCTGCTGGTGGCTGACGGCAGTCAGCACGGACTTGAAGTTCAACCTCAAGAGTAGCAGCAGGTAAGGAAGCTGCTCTTGTTTCTCAACATTTTCCTAGACCTATTTCACAAAGAAAATAAGTAGAAACTGTCCATGGATTATCAGGGAATGGTATGGGGACAGCAAAGTCGAACCTATATTTTTTTTTCACCTTCCCTCTGCTTGCCCAAGGAAGTACAATGGAGCTTTAAGATGGCCCTCTGAGAACAGTTCTCTGGTGAGTGTGAATTCACTCATCCAAATTGCCTGGCAGCGCTTCATTAAGGCTCACAGCACCATGGGGAGAAATTAAAAAGATCTCATAGCTACAAATAACTTGCCAAAACTCTACTGTGCGCCAAAAACAGAAACAAGTGCTCTAGGGCCTCACTCTTGGAAACCCTGACGCAGATTCCAGAACCCTCTGAGGCCTTCTGAAATTTTCCTAGAGCCTTTTCAACTTCTTTCTGCCCTACCAACACCACTATTCTCAAGTTCACTTTGGCCAACACACTTGGGCTTTCCTTCAGGAACCATTTCCCAGGGCTGCAGAGCTGGTGTGCCAGGCTGCTCTGGAGCTGTCTTCAGTTCTCAGCTAACTCCCTGAGCCACGGAGCGCAGTGGGATAAACACCCTGGCTCTACTACTATTTAAATAAGTAAACTGGGGACTCAGTTTCCCATCTTTAGCATGAATTTGCTATGACTTTGAACATAACTAGGGAAAATTATGGTTTGGGGTGAAATCAGAGTCCTTGCTGCTCATATGAAAATGAAAATTTTTTAAGCTGGTAAAGGTGGCCCCTAAGCAGACCCCAAGTACATTGCAGGATGCCTACCTATAGTAACATGCCAGACCTCTATGTGCTTAAAAAAAAATTAGACACACATAATAAATTTTCTTGCTAGAGAAATTCTTGCACATGTTCATGAAGTCACTGTTGCATGGATAAGGGACACTGGGATATTTTGCATAATTAGCAAAGGCATACTCAAATAGAGCATTAATGTGCATTCATTGAAAAGAATAACCTAACTTATATGTTCTGCTTAGAGAATTCCCCACAATACTTTCAAAGAGGAAAAAAGATGGTTACAAAATCATATATATATATAATTTTCTTGTTTTTTAAAGTCATGCTAATATGTAGATAAAAATATATATGTGCATATATGTGTGTATATGATTATCTTGAATATTCTTTGGAAAACTCTAGAAAGCTGTAAATAATATCTATATTTGGGACTCAGATTTGAATTCAAATGGGGATGGCAGAGATACATATATTTTCTTTATGAACATCTTTGTCATGTTCTTTATAATTTGCACCTACTGATCTTATGAATGATACAGAGAAAATTTAAATTTTCAATAAAGGGTTTTAAGCAGGTTGTCTTTCATTAAAGCGTTTCCAGATTCATTTAGGCCAGAGATTTAAGTTTTAGTCTCTTAGAACTAAGCTTCCTTTGATGGAAAGGGCTGGGATTTTTTTTAATCCCAGAGCATAAATCTAACCAGCTACGTGGCCTGTTCTCAGACAGACTATAGTCACCAGTCACTTGCTCTCTGATCTATAACACAGAACAATTTCTGTCTTGGCCATCAGTTCCTCTGAGTCCCGAGCAGTGACATGTGGAGCAGCGTCTCTGTCTGCAGAGAAGGTCACAGTGGACCAAAGGGACTATAAGAAGTACTCGGTGGCATGCCAGGAGGACATCACTTGCCCAACTGCCGAGGAGACCTTGCCCATTGAACTGGTGATGGAGGCCCAGCACAAGTATAAATATGAGAACTACAGCACCGGCTTCTTCATCAGGGACATCAGTGAGTTTTGTGCACGAGCACGTGCCCGAAAAGTAAAGACCCTTGGGAAGCAAAGATGCTCTTTGCCACATGCTCACGAGCCCCTGGGGTGTAGGATTTACCTGTAGTCTTTTTCCTTCTGCACCTCCTGAAAAGCGTGATATAGACATTATGGTCTGCATTTTGCAGTGGAGGAAACTGAGAGATTAAGCTGCCTTTCCCCAGACCTCCAATCTCACAGCTGGCAGCCCAGATCCTGATCTCCCTCATGTAGCAGGCATTTTGTGACGTGTCTAATCTGCTACCCAGGTTGATGAATGATGAATCTGAGAGTCACTGGAGCAGATCATCCATACTGAGAGCAGAACTTCCCTACCAATTGCAGTTTTCACAACTCATTTTTCTCTAGCATCCACATATATATGTGTAGCTATAAATTCCCTTGGACATCTACTTCTAAATTGACAGAGCGTTTGGCCTCATTTCTTTTACCACATATTCATGGAATGATCATCCCGTGAGAATGTGATGGGATCAGAGAATGTGATGCAGAATTTGCAGAAAATCTGTACTTGGTGGGGGTGGGTCTTGTTCACAGGAGATGGCCATGGAGGTACCCTCTGAGGAGATGACATTTGGCAGAGACCTAAAGCACAGATGTTGGTTGTATTATTATTATTATTACATCATCATCATCATCATCATTATTATTATTATTATTCATACTATTAACAATACTAATGAAGGGTATTTGTGAAGGGTCTACCAAGAACAATATAGTCATTGTGTGTAAAAGAGCTAGGCTTCCTAAACTGGAGTATACTCCAGAGATGTCTCTCTATCTAGAAGAAAGTGCCACTTGAAGATCATGATAGTCACTGTATCCTCAGACAGAGTCCAGTGGTGGCACCTAATGGATTACAAATCTTGAATCAGCTACATGATTAGTGCAAAGTGGGGGATCAAGCCCAGAGAGGGTATCCCTGATGGCAGCACCCAGATACTAGTCTTTATTAAGTAGAATGGCTCACCCATCAGGGCCTGCCAGTCCGTGCAGTGAAGAAAAGGTTCAAGGACATAGGATGCAGTCAATAAGAGTGACTTCCTCGAATGGGAGAAGTATCCTCAGCTGAGGTCCCTCACAGGTTCTGCCCAGGTGCTCAGAGAAGTGAAGGAACTATAGAGACTAGAAGGGGGAAGGACCTCTCATCCAAGATCAGAAGTCTAAACCCTGGCTTCAAAGCTCGGCAGGATAATGAAGGATGCATGTTCTCTTCTGCAGTCAAACCGGACCCACCCAAGAACCTGCAGGTGAAGCCTTTGAAGAACTCTCAGGTGGAGGTATCCTGGGAGTACCCTGACTCCTGGAGCACTCCCCATTCCTACTTCTCCCTCAAGTTCTCTGTTGAGGTCCATGGCAAGAAAGGAAAGGTAAGGCGGGGATGCAGGTGCAGTGTATCCAAGTCGGATTTATGTAGCCCATGTTGGGGACAATGTGAAGATCCTAACAACCAGGCGCTTGCCACAGGACTAGAACCGTACTAAGGGTTCTCTGTGTGTATCACACACAACCCACACAAGGACCCAAAGACAGCAAGTATTACTGTCACCTCTCCACAGAGGACAGTGACGCCCAGAGAGGCTCTGACTTGTCCAAGTTCACCCAGCTAGAGCAGTGACAGAACTGGGACACAGCATCAGTCAGCTGGAGGCAAAGGTTGTGACTCCAGTCACCCCACTTCCTCCAGGACAGTCGACCATCCATCCTCAACTAAAATTATTGATGATATAGAGACCTGGGTTCCAGGAGCCTAAAATGATTGTTTCAACTGAGTGAGCATATAATAAATGCTAGAACATTGGTGCTGTGTCTCACCCAACATGGATAATCCCTACTTGTATAATAAATATATATTTTACAAAGCAAGGTGCCTGCTCTCATGCAGGCTAACACAGTGGCTTTCCAGCCCCCTGACTCTTAACACAGTGATCTCTTGCAAGGTTTTGGGAACAGTTTTACAGAGCCTTTAAAATCACAAGTAAAGACTCTTTCCTACATATCATTTAGAATGTGGTAACAATTCAGCTTAAATCACTCTCTAAAAGCAGGAACAGAAAATTATACAGAGGTTATTTTGAAACAGGTTTTAACTGTTACCAAAATCTTGTTAAGTTTCAACCCTGTGTATACGTATTTAACATACATGTCTTAACTAGGTAATGTTGAGCACTTTCTACTTGCTAGAAGCTTTCTTAGCATCTTTACCTAAATAAGGTATTTACCTGCTGCACTTCTTAGAGGCAGGCGTTCACTTGGGACCCATTCATAAATAAGGAGAGACACAGGGAGCCAAAGACATTTTCTAAAGCACCACAGCTGTGTGGCACTGCAGGATTTGAAGTCACATTTGTAAGCTGACAAACATGGGGGAGGGTATCTCTGGATAGCCAGAGGACAGCTAAGGAAGGTTGGTCTGAGTCCCACCATTGTCAGCCCCATACTGGAGTCATTGCCTGTGGGGCCTTAGGACAAGGCTCCTATTCAGAGACAGAAACTGGAGCAAGCCATTTCTGTTGGAGCTTACGAAATAGAAAAGTGAGGCCCGGGAGATGCATGAGTCAGTGAGGTGCTTCCTGCGTGAAGACCTGGATTCTAGCTCCCAGAAACTATGTAAAAGCTGAATATAATGCCTATAACCCCGGCATTGGGGCACAGTGGGAATAACACACACACACACACACACACACACACACACACACACACACACACGACAGAAACAGAGACAGAGACAGAGAGAGTCTGTGTTTACAGCTTCTGCCAGCAGGTGGTGCAAGGGTAGCGTCTTAACATAACACTGTGTTTAAGGAGGTCTTGTTCTGCAGAAACATGCCAGCCTGCCTTGTTTTGTCTAAAGCCCTTATGCCTTCCTCTCCTTTGCAGAAAAATGTGTCCCTCATCGTAGACAAGCTCTCTGCCCAAGTCCGATGCTCCAAAGGTGCAGAGGTCCGGGTGCGAGCTCAGGATCACTACTACAATTCATCATGGAGCAAATGGACATCTGTGCCCTGCAGTTAGGTGAGAATCCTAGCCACCCCTGCACATTCAGTGGTCCTGGTGGAGAACAACAATGGAGGGAGGGGCTTGTCAGGAATGGGGGTGGAGTTACTGGCATAGGGATACCAGAGTCAGAAACATGTCTGTCCACTACCAGATATTAATTTGAAGTCTATGTTAGTTCAGGCACTGTTCTGGGCCCAGGGATACTGTAATAAAGAAAACAGGCATGGGTCCTACCCTTGTATGGGGAAAGACAAGGAAGACCAGATGGGGAGAAAACCAGGAGTAGAGTCAGGAGGACTTGGGAGTAGACAGAAAGTGGAACCTTGTCCTAGGGGTTCTGGGGACCACTAAACTGTTTTTAATAAGGGAATGGCCTGATCTGATGCCCTTTAAAGAAAAATCTCTCAAGAGAGTCCCTAGCAAGCATGAGACCAGCTGAATTCTGAGCCCTGTAAGGAAGGGCTGGGCCTTTTCACATGGAAACCCCAAGACCCCAATGGCTGGGGAGAATGTGTGCTGAGAAACAGGAGGCTACACTTTGAGGCTACACTTCTGGCTAACACAGACTTACCCACATTCCTTTACAGGGTCCAATCCCAGGATGCAACCTTGGAAGAAAAAAAATAAGTGGAAGACATTAGGAAAGAAAAGTTTAAACTCATGATGGAAGAGACCCCCAAAGCTATTTTCTACTTGGTTGGCTTTTTCCAGTTTTTTTAGGTTCATGCTGACACCTCTGCTATATTTCTACATTTAAATGTTAAATGCCCACTGAGAATGAGCTAATTCATGTATAGATATTTTAACACTGTACTTGGCCTTATGCTATTTAAATATTTAAGTAATTTATGTATTTATTAATTTATTTCTGTATTTAACATTTGTATACTAAGATGTATTGAATATTTCATGTTCTCATGGGCTGATCCACAGAGACCAGGCCCTGTTATGCAAAGTGTGAACTTGTTATCTTCTTCAACAACTTTTCAACCAAGGCTGCCCAGGTCCACTGGCTTTTGTGACAACCAATAAGAACATGATATTCTGACACAAGCAGTGTTATATATTTGTGATCAGTAAAGACACAGGGGGTATTTAGAGACACGGAGATGCTATGAAGGAGACACTGAAGATATCAGTGCTGGTTCCAACATCAATGAAGACTTCCTAACAGTGGTATTGATGAGAAACCAGGGCCACCTGTGCTTCTATTAAACATCAGGTACCTAAATTTAAAAGAATTTTTAAATCCACGTTTGGGGACGTAGCTCAGGTGGTGCTTGCCTAGCATTCACAAAGCCCTAGGTTTGGTCCCCAGCACTGTATAAACTAAGCAGGATGGTGCATCCCTTAATCCTAGCACTGGGGAGATAGAGGCAGAAAAGTCATCTACGTAACAAGTTCAAGGCCAGCCAGGACTACATGATATACTATCTCAAGAAGACAGGAAGGAGAGAGGAGGTAGGGAGAGTGAGCTGGTTACCCCCAGACATGGAGTAGAGACATCCTGGGTGCCTGGAAGCAAAGAAGCTCTTGGCATCTGAGAGGAGACAGAGAGTAGTTGTGACTAAAGGACACCAAATCCAGAGTGGCAGATCAGCCATGCAAACGATGCAGAGAAAACTGCGCAGAATCAGTCTCTTTAGCCTGAGTGAACCTAAGGTGCAGCTATGACCAGACGGGATCCATCGTGTCACTGTGGGAGGTACTGCTGCTGCATAATGACCATGCTTCTTGTGGTGACTGCCTTTGTTTATTTATTTATTTATGCCTTGTGAGACCAAACGAATAAAAACTCTTCTTTGCAGTCATGGTTTTCTACTTTCTCAGCTGACTTAGGCATTCCATTTCCAAGCCTATTTCAGTTCACCCTCACTCCCCACCCTACCCCCCCCCCAGCCCGGCCCCATCATCTAAGATCATCTCCTCCTTGAAGTGATTTCATTTCCAATTGTGCAGAGTCGCTATTTCCTTTTATAGTATTTCCAGCATCGGAGCCTTGCTGAGCTCAGGGAAGGTCCCTGCAGGCTTCCCAGCAGGGACTCTACTAGGACACAAAATGGGACTGTGTCCTCTTTAGGGGTTTGCTGCTTTATCATCAATCCTGAAATAATACTCTCATTTTGCATTGTCTTAGATTCCTTTATATATTGCTGTGATAAACCACCACAACCAAAAACAATTCAGGGAGGAAAAGGTTTATATAAGTGAAGGGAAGTCAGGGTAAGAACTCAAGATAGGAACAGAAACAGAGGCCCCGTGGAGGAGCACTGATTACTGGCTTGCTCTTCCTGGCTTGCTCAGTTTGCCTTCTTATACAACTAGCTGCCAAGGCATCTGTCCATAGTAGTCTGGGCCCTCCATCAACAATCAATCAAGAAAATACTCCCACAGGCTTGCCTATAGGCCAATGACCCAGACATTTTTTTTTTCCTAATGAATTTATTTTACATCCTGGCTGCAGTTTCCCCTCCCTCCTCTCCTCCCAGTCTCCACCTCCCACCCCCACCCCTATTCCCACCCTCCAATCCTCTCCTCCTCCATTTCTGTTCAGGAAAGGCCAGGTCTCCCATGAGAATCAACAAAACATGGCATGTCAAGTTGCAGTAAGACTAAGCACCTCCCCATATATTAAAGCTGGGCAAGGTGACCCGACCCAGTATGAGGAGCAGGGTCCCAAAAGCCAGTAAAGGGTCACAGACAGCCCCTGTTCCCAACTGTTAGGAGTCCAACAAGAAAACCAAGCTACACAACTGTAACATAAATGCAGAGTGCCTAGGTCAGTCCCATGCAGGCTGACTGGTTGTCAGTTCAGTCTCTGTGAGGCCCTATGAGTTCAGGTTAGTTGATTCTGTGAGTTTTCTTGTGGTGTTCCCCTTGCCCCATATCCTCTCCAGCATGAGCTGTCACTTGTGTTTTTGATTTTAGCCATTGTAAGTGTAAGATGGACTCTCAGAGTTGTCTTGATTTGCATTTCCTTGGTGGCTTAGGATGGTGAACATCTTAAGTGTTTCTCGGCCAGGGGTGTTTTCTTAGCTGAGGGTCCCTCTTCTCAGATGACTCTAGCAAGGTGGCATAAAGACTAACCAACTCATCCCTACACCATGAAATAAAACTCTAAATGAGATGAATGAGCCTTGACCACCTCATTTCCCCATGCCATCCATTCAGCTCCAGTATGTACTGAGGATCTGGACCATGTTTGGATGTGTGTTAGCCCTTAGTGCTTGGGGTTTCCAATGAACCTCATGTTGTTTTCCCCTTAGAGTGCCCATTTCTGGCATTGCTTATAAAACAAGGCCGAACATGCTTAATCCCATTGAGTGCTGAGATGCTCACTGTGTATGATATCCCGGGATCTCGACAGACTAAAGAGGAAAGAGAGGTCAGCTTTGTTTAATTCATGAGCAGAGTCTATCAAGTTCTCCTAGTGGCTGCTATGGGAAGAGTAAGCGGTGAACTCAAGGAGAATGGGTATCAACTCCCTGCTATTCTGGAAACCCAGCTGTGCACATCTGGGCTTCTTTGCAATGGCAGGGTGATTTTTGGTAGAGTTACTTGCTTAGTCCTGGTTGTGTTTTCTAGAAGGGTGGGAGGGAGTTTCTGCCATCCTATTCAAGCCATTGAAGCACAACATCCTGTTATGAGCCCACATTGACAGCAGGGGACGGCTTCTAACACCTGTTGATCTTCCCACGAGGTCTTTCATCTAGTGATACCAAAACATCTAGTAGGAACTAAATGAACAATGATAGGAAAAGAATAATCACATCTTATAAGCACAGAGACCTAGAGGTGTTTCTCCAAACTTCCAGCAAGCTTCAGGCAGGCTTGGCTCCTCTGGCCCTCACCACACAGTTGCTTTTCTGACACGAACTCTTAACGTTTGCTTGATTTCAGTGCATGCACTGAAGAGTTTCTCTATTTGAAATCCATTTTCCAGGACAGAGCTTCATAAAAGTCAAGTCACTGGATGTAGTGATGGTGCTGAGCATGCAGTGTGGGTGCCAATCACCAGGCCCTGGTCCTGCTCAAAGCCCTAAAACCTGCTATGACCACCGTGCTGAGGTCAAGGTGTGGACCTTGAAGGGTTCTTTGTGCTGACAGGACATTAGCATCATCACCACCAGACCGTGAGCCCTCTGAGGTTAGAGTTCATTCTTGAGGTACAGAAAATGCAGACACTCAGGACTGTGGTACTGATGGAGCACAAGGCACAGAAGGTCACCACTGAGCACCAGAAGCCGAAGGTGGGGAATTAGATAGAGAACCAACAGTTACAGGAGCTACAAGTAGATGGGTCCCCGCAGGAAGCAAGAGAGAAGAGTGATGTTAGGCTCACCTGACCAGGAAGAGCAGGCTTGGGCACAACTGAACAAGCACTATGCCTACAAGAGAGGGTGAAAACCTTCATACCCAGGAGCAACATGGAGGCCTGTATAGAAGCATTAGGTTCCTGGAAGAACCACAACCAGACCATCACTAGAGAGGGGCAGGTGGTCAGGTCATAATGCAGAAACTCTTAGTTACCCAGAATCTTGGGCAGGTAATTATAATGGCACAGAGGTCAAATATGCAACAGCTGTATCACTTCTGCAATGAAACATCTCGGGGCTGGAGAGATGGCTCAGAGGTTAAGAGCACCAACTGCTCTTTCAGAGGTCCTGATTCAATTCCCAGCACCCACAGGGTGGCTCACAACCATCTGTAATGCGATCTGGTGCCCTCTTCTGTGTACACAATAAATAAATAAATAAATCTTTGCCGGGCGGTGGTGGCGCACGCCTTTAATCCCAGCACTTGGGAGGCAGAGCCAGGTGGATCTCTGTGAGTTCGAGGCCAGCCTGGACTACCAAGTGAGTTCCAGGAAAAGGCGCAAAGCTACACAGAGAAACCCTGTCTCGAAAAACCAAAAAAAAAAGAAAAGAAAAGAAACATCTCACAGCATTCCTCCCCATCCTCCAGCTCCTCTATAGTCTCCACTCTCTTTTGCAGGATGCTCACTAAGCCTTGGGGAGCTTGATACAGATGTCCCATGTAGAGCTAAGCATTCAACAATCATTTATTCTCAGCACTTTGACCAGTTGTGAATCTCTGCATTAACTACTGCCTAGTGCAGATGCTTCCCTGTCTGGGGGAACACTAATTGAAGAGTATCACCATAAACATTTAAAAGGCAGTTTGACAGAGTGCCCATTTAGCAAAATAATAGTGGTACGTATGGCCATGACTTCCCAAATCACTGCCTTCTGACCAGGCTTAATAGTACCAGGCAGGCCTCAAGTTCGATCAGAACGTGATTGTTGGTTGCCACCATAATGTTCATGCCATTATTGCACCAGTGGGCACAGCTTACAAGGCAGGATGAGAATGGTATGGAAGTATTCAGGGTTCTCCACTGGGTAATACCACTGATGAGTTTTCTCTCTCAGAGGCCTGCATGGTACCTTCCAGACTGGGAACTGGCCAACAGGAAGTTTTCAGGTCACTTCCAGCTTCATTTCTCTATGCCCCACCATTAGAGGGGTCTGCTTTTATGAATGAAGTTTTCCTGGAGCCCTCCCACTCCTCAAATCAAGATACTAAAAAAATCTATTAAAGATCTGAGCAAAATATCTCAAAACTTGTAATCAGAAGGTCAGGCCCTAAGTCAGACCTGTTATGTGACCACGCAACTTTGAGCAGGTCATCAGTCATGACCTGTTGGCTGTCTAACCAATACTCACTCCCAGATTCCTTCTTCTCTGATACTTCTCTTTAGTTCTAAAGGTTAGAAAGATAAGCAAACACTTTTCTAGGTACTCTTCCTGCTCAGAAAAACCAAAGAGGTCAGTTCTAGCCAACAAGAAGTAAGAATTTTCCACTGGAGAAATGCCGAGACACCTAGGTTTTCCTGATGAACAATGGAGCCATTAATATCATTGTTTCTCTCTTTCCTTTCTTGAAGAGATAAAACTTGAGACACTGCAGAGGACCTCTAGTACTTGGGATGAAACCCATCATTGATGAACAGGTACATTCTGTTCAGTTGGGTTACGGACTCTCGTGCAACATCAGACAGTTAAACAAACTTCTAATAAAGAGCTACCCTAGAATCCTTTTTAGTCGTGTCTCAGTCTGTTTTCTGTTGTTATAACAAAATGCCTCAGACCAGATGACTTATAAAAGAATAGTGATCTATTCAGCTCATGGATTTGAAACTGGAAAGTCCAAGGGCACAATGCCAGTATCAACTGGGGGTTGTGCTATGTAATTTCACTCTGGAGGTCATCAGATGTTAAGAAGATACAAGCTCAGGCCTTTATCTTCTCATAAAACCACTAATGCTACCATGGAGCCCAACCTTCATAGCTTCATCTAATCCTAATTATCTCCCAAATGGGAGATTCTCACCTTCAAATACCATTAACATGTGAACTTGGGTATTAAGTTTTTATGACATAAACTTTATGGTTTGTGGGGGCTGGGGCAAGGTCTCAAGTAGCTCAGGGTGTCCTCAGATTTACTTCCTATGTAATCAAAGACATCTTTGGAACTTCTGATTCTTCTACTTTCACCTCCTAAAGGCTGGAATTGCAAGTCTGACTGAACCACACATTCAGGCTTTTTATTTATTTATTTTTACGTCCCAGCCATAGTTTTCCCTCCTTTCTCTCCTCCCAGTCCCCCTTACCCTCCTCTGTCCCCACCTTCCAATTCACTCCTCTTCCATTTCTTTTCAGGAAAAGAGACTCCCATGAGTATCAACAAAACATGGCATATCAAGTTGCAGTAAGACTAAGCACCTCCCCATGTATTAAGGCTGGGCAAGGGGATCCAGTATGGGGCGTAGGGTCCCAAAAGCTGCAAAAGAGTTTGAAACAGCCACTGCTCCCACTGTTAGGGGTCCCACAAGAAGATCAAGCTACACAACTGTAACATACATACAGAGTGCCTCGGTCAGTCCTACACAGACTTCCTGGTTGTTGGTTCAGTCTCTGTGAGCTCCTGTGAGGCCAGATTAGCAATAGGGAATAGATAGCCTAGACAAGCCATCTCCTGTGACCAGGCAAGAGTTTGAGTGGAAGGATTGGGACACCAACCCCGCCACACAACCTTCAACCTACAGTTTACCTGTGGGATGTTAGAGTGGCCTAGAGACTGAGGGAATGGCCAACCAATGACTGAGAAAGCCCACCCCTGACACTGCCTGGAGCACCAGAACCACAGGCTGGATAACCCAGAGACCTAGGATAGAACCAAACATGACTGCTAAAAAAAAATAGCAATGTAATGATGCCTAACAATATTCTGCTATACTTATAGATTAGGGCCCAACCCAATTGTCATCAGAGAGGCTTCATCCAGCAGCTGATGGAAACACATGCAGACCCACAGACAAATATTAGGTGGAGCTCAGGGAATTCTGGAAAAGAGGGGGAAAGAAAGGATTGTAGGAGCCAGAAGGGGTCAAGGACACCACGAGAAAACCCACATATTCAGTTTTGTGTGATACAGTTCTAGCTGAGGGCTCTGTACAGGCTGAGCAAGCACACTGCCAACTGAGCTACACCCCAACTCAACACATGAAATTTGGGGATACACATTCATAGCACACAATATAGCAAGATCCATATTTGTTTCTTTGCTGTCGTGCTGAAACATAGAAAATGTGTCTTTTATCATGTTAGCCATTTTAGGCATACAGTTGACTGCCATTAGTACATTTGCAGTGTGTGCAATTGTCTCCACCGTCCATCTCCCAAACTGTTTTCTCTTCCTACAGTGAAAGTCTGTACGCATTAAAGCAGAAATCGCTTACACTTGCCTTTAAAACAGAAAATGAATAAACCAAAAATGGAAGAATAATAGCATTCTCCCATCCAGGCACGGTGGTGTCTTCCTGTCATATCAGCGCTTGGAAGGTGGGGTCAGAAAGATTAGTTCAAGGATAACCTTGACTAACAGTAAGTTTGAGGGCAGCTGAGGCTACATTAGACACTGTCTCAAAAAAAATACCCTCAACATCTAGAACCCCACTTATGGGAGGTTGCCAACCAAGTCAGCTGATGAGTTAGGAACAGTATAGAAAGGATCTAGAGCTTGACATCAGGAAGCCTGGCAAAGAACTGGAATAGTCCATTTCCAACAATGCTGTGTAGCACCCTTGTTGGGGACTCCTTGAACACTGTACTTGTCAGGGTTCTCTGGAGGAAAAGAACTAATGGAGTGACCATATATGACAAAGGGGATGTATTGGTTTGGCTTATACACTATGGGCTGGACAGGCCAGTGGTGGCTATTTTCACACAAAAGAAGCTGAGAATGTGGTATCTGCTCAGATCGTGAGGCTGGATATCTCAGCAATCCCAGCCTGGTACAGAAGGCCTGGAGGATTCCTGGTGAGCCATGGGTCTTCAGTGCATGTTGGAAAGTTGAAGAAGTTGAATTCCAATATCAGCAAAGGATAGCAGCAGCAGCAATGAAAGAATAGATGTTCTCAACCAGCCAGGCAAGGACTCTTTGTATCTGGGTCAATGCCAAAAAGTGCCACCCACTCTGGGGGAGGGTTCTCCTTCTTCACTTAATCCTTCCAGGAAGTATTCTTACGGTATACACCCACCAAGAGGCATGTTTCTTAAGGTTGATACTAGAGCCAGTCAAGTTGACAACCAAGATTAATTATTACAAACATCAACACACAGGCCTTCCTCTGAGATCCACAAGAATCAAGCCATTAAGAGTCTGCTCCTTCCTGCCCACATTTAACAAAAAGTGAAGGAGCTAAGGGCCCATTGCATCTCAGGGAAGCTCTCTCCTTAGGTCCCCTGACCAGCGGCAGGAAGAGAACTTCACTATCCCATTAACTTGAGTGAGTACAAGCTTTCCAGGGGGGGCTGTCAGCACCAAATGGTGAGGGGTGGAGCATGAGGGTCCTGGGAAACCACCTCTTCTGCAACTTCACCACATATTTCCTAAATTACTGCTGTCCCTGGAACCACATCAACTTTATAGCTACAGGATGAGCAAGCCATACATAACCTCATGTTGGTCCCAGCCTTCTGAATACCTAATGGCTGACACTCCAACACGGTTGGTCACTATGAAGTTAGGTCATCATTTTAACATGATGGGCACAGTGTAAATAGTAGCACTGACAGCTTGGTCTTGAATAAATCACTTAACATCTCCAAGACCCAGCTTTCTCATCCTTTAATGGGATCACTGCAATATCTGTCTTGTAAGGGCTATGAGAGCAGAAAAGTGAGCAGCTCCTGTACCCACCACACGCATCATGCCAACTTCCCCATAGCAAAGACAAGTTAACACGAGAGAAATAACACCAACTTTGTTGAATTAAACTTTTTTTAGAGATGAACACAGGCTTAAGGCTGCAGAGAAAAACATTTCGTGCTTTGGCTTAGTGAAAGGACTGACAGGAGATAGACATCGGATCAGGTGAGAGGGTGTGAGCTAATGGTGTCTGGGGACAGGATCCCAGCAAAGCCTGCGTGCTCTTTTCCATCTTGGTCTCTTTGTGTAGCAGTCCTTGCTCTCAGGGATGGAGCAGGACATCTCTGCTATGAGGGTTTTCAAAAAGGCAGGAAGAAGGGAAAGAGGATGACCTCACTCAGGCTTTGTAGCGTTCTTGGGGGTGAGAGTCTCTAAAATCTATCTTGAGAAAAAACAATTCTGTTTTATGTGAGTTGCTTTGAGGGTAGAGGGACAGGAGATGGGAGAAGAAGAGATCAGGGGAGATTTTGCTTTGGAGGGGTTTCTAATGTCCTTTGGCTTAACCTAATCTGTATGCCAAAGCATCACTCCAGACTTTCCTAGTCTTAAGCCCCAACAGTGCTCAGAAAGCTGATTTTCTTGGGCGTATGTGTGAGCTGCTTTTGCATTAATGTAATAAAATACCTGACAGAAACAACTTACGGCAGAGGGACGGATTTACTGCAGATCAAGTTTGAGAAGGATATTGTAGAAGGGAAGGCACCAGGGACATCTTTATGGCCACAGGAGAATGCTGGGAGATTTTCCCACGGTCGTGGTTCAGGAAGGAGAGAATAGAGACAGAAACCAGAAGTGTGAGTTCCCAGGGAGCATCCCTACTGACCTATTTCCACCAGTCAGCGCCCACCTCCTAAAGGCTCTCCAGCCTTCAAATAGTGCCACAAGCTGACAAGTGTTCAAACCATGAGCCTGTGGGTGTGCTCCAGATTCAAACCACAGTAAACTTACACTGCTTATCACCAGAAAGAATCCTGGTTCTGGACCTGTGCTTTACGTAGAGGTGAGAGGGGAAGGCTAGTGGCTGATGTCTCCGAGAAATAGGTTGATATTGAAGGATCATTCATCAGTGTGTGCGTGTGTGTGGTGTGTTGGGGGGAGGGTAACTTGGCATAGAATCTTTTTCTTACAAATTAATTTGCAAACCCTCCTCCATGTGGAGATATCAAGAGGCAGTGACCCTAGCCTCTGACTTCAGGGATCATACAATCTGTTAAGAGAGCATTCAATACACCACTACGGTGAGTGTATTAAAATACAGCACAGCTCAGATAAAGGTATTTGTACCATAAACGTGTCCTTTACAGAGGCTTCCGAATCCTGGGAGGAGCGCTTTCTTTGTCGTCTTCCCAGGATATAGTAATTGAGCATAAACCCACTGATTCACCTCACCTGTAAATCAGACTCTAACCAAGCCCTTCTATGTCGGCACAGCCTTTCTTCCAGGGCAGCATTTGTGAGGGAAATGTCTTTGGACAAGACTTTCTCCAGAGGGTCGTATTATACCAAGAAAATTAATTCCCTCTCTCTCTCTCTCTCAGGCTCATAAAATGCAGAAATAAAATCAGCATTCGAGCTGAAGGCTGAGGGAACCAGGCACGCACACTGAAAGCCCTCCTTCTGCGGGAAGCTGCTGGAGGCGTTCTTTGGCATTGACCTTCACGCAGGCCTGGGCTCTGCAGAGCCTGGCGCTCAGGCTGCCCGCCTGCTGCGTGGTTTACCTTCTCGACTGGTGGATGCCAGGGCGTGATAGGCTGCAGAGCTTTACCGCGGCTCCCTGAGCTCCTGCCTTGCCTCACAAAGAGCACAGACCACCCCTAACTTCTCTTTGCTTCAGCCCACCTGGCCCCCTCCCGCTTGCGGGTAGAGGGCGCTAACCGGAAGAGTGAGGGAGAAGTGGATACCAGGAAAGCATGAGAGTTTCAATGGCCTTGGGTTTGAGGGAGGGGGAAGCACAGAGGATGTCCACTCTGGCTGCCGATCTTCTAAGGTCAGACACAGTACAGGCAATCCTAAATCCTAAATCTCTTCTTCCATCCTCACGGACACGAGGGTTGGTTCGGACCATGAACTGACCCAAAGCTGTGTTCTGTCACATGGCAGTGACTGGGCTCCCAAATCCCAGCACCCAGAGCAATGGTGTGTTTCAAAAACCCATGTACAAGTGTTCTGTGGAACCTTCTAAAACATTCTTCCTTCTTCAGCCGTGGTCTATCCCTTTCACTGAAATCCACCCACCACCCAGGAACCCCCCCGCCCAACCACCCTCTACCCCTAAATACACACATTGCCTTAGAGTTAACAACCAAAAGTTGGTTGAGGGGGGAGGGGATCTTAAATGAAGTGCCACCACACACAGTGATTTGGCAGGAGATGCAGAAAGGGGCATCTGCTGTACCTGCAATTCTCTGGCTCATTACAAGCACAATATATTAATTAGTGTATCTCCTGTGTAATTAAATATTAAACTTCCAGAGTTCTCATAAGAGAAGCAGACAAAAGCAGAATTGTCCTACCCATGTCCCCTGACCCTTTTCACCACAGAAAGTCCTGGACCTCTCAATACCCCCACAGTGTTGCAGGACACAGTTGAAAATTTTCTGGCTTTATAAAAAGAGGAAAATGAAGATAGTCTGGTACCTTGCCCAAGGACTAGAGCCCGATGAGTGTCAGTGCTCAAACTTGAACTTGGATCTCCTGACTTTTATTTTGTCCGTTCCTTGTAATGAGTCATAATTCCCAGAAGATTGGCATTAAAATGACCAGTCTGTCACCAGAGTGAGACGCCGAGCTAAAATTTACTATCTGCCGCAAGCACTCTAGCATGAATTAGCGTCTCAAAATAGTTGTCCGTCTCCTTGGATCATGGTGTTCAGAACCTGGAAAGCATCTTCTATTCCATACCAGGAGAGGGTGGAAAAACACCAGCACCCGTGTGACTTTGTGTGATGACTTTTCCTGGTTGTTGTCGTCTGGGAATCATTATAGAAACGAACCTGAGGGCATGTCTGAGAGCAAGCTTCTAGATTGGGCTTACTAAGGTAGGAAGACCCACTCCATGTGGATGACACCATCTCAGGAACTGGGGTGCCAGACTAAGTAAAAGGGTAAAGGGGAGTACTAGTGCTCATCTCTCTCTGCTTCCTGACTACAGCGTGACCAACCACCTCAGCCTCCTGCCACCGCGACTCCCCTTCGTGATGGACTGCACTCTCCAACTGTGAACCAAAAGAAACTCTTCTTTGTCCTGGAGTTGCTTTTAAGGGATATTTTGTCACAGCAGCAGAGTAAGTAACCAGTACAGCTTATCAGCATAGAAAGGCATGGTATGGGCTTGTCGTCCACTTCCTGCTACAAGTCTTCAGCAAGTCCAGGCTATTTAGGTCAAAGTTGTGCTTGCTGCTGGCACATGACCTCATGGCAGCTCACATGGTTTGGTAGTAGCGAGCAGGCTAGATTAAAAAGCCCCTCCTGCTTGACCCATTAGTCATCCATGCTCAATAAAAGGAGCCGGTGCTGGGAGAAATTGAAGGAAGAGTTTCATTCAGTTGCTTATTATTCGTTCTTTCATTTATCAAATAGTTACTCTGTCTGCCACTATACTCGGTGCAAAAGAGAACATGCGAACAAGGTGGGCAGGTCAACTGCCCTTGAAGATCTCCCAGCCTAGACGGACAGAAGACAAGATTACCAATAATCTAAGGACAGAGTTGTAAGTGCTTGCCCTGGTGAGAAAGGGAGTTATGAACTGAGATACTTTGAGTTGCGAGTAAGAGGACCCCTATTAAAATGGTCTTGAGACATAAAGGGCACAAAGAACGAAAATGCCAGGAATGCTGGCAGTAAGCTGTGGCACAATAAATCAGTCCAGCAATTCAATAACACCAACTACAACCTCGGGTCGTTCCCAGCAGCCTTAACATTTTGTCCTTCCACCCCCTAGGTAACTGCTGCATTACCAAACATCATGCCCTCTTCTTATCATGCACCAAGACTGGAAGAGCAGTTCTCTTCTAAAAGAATTTTTTTTTTCTTAACTAGGAAAGATAATTTTTCCCAGAGTCCCTTGGGAAAATATGCCCATATTTTAACTGTAACAGGAGCTTAGAAAATAAGAATCTTGTCTTTTCACCCACTGAGAGCAGGAAGGGGCAGAGTGGGAAACAGCCATGTGTTAGACTACCAACAGTGCCTGCCACCAGAGTACAGGGGAGGAATGTGAAACCCAGATTTGAAGGTGGAGACGTGTGGCAGAGAAGCATTGGCTCCCTATAATGTCCACCCTTGCTCCATTTCTGTTGCTGTGATAAAATATTCTGGAAAAAAAAAAAGCTTGGAAGAGAAAGGGTTTGTTTTAACTCACAAGTCCAAGTTGCAGTTCGTTGTTGTGGAGAAGTCAAGATGGCAGGCCCTTTGAACAACTGGATACACGACATCTGCAGTCAATAAGAGAGGGATGTATCTGGAAGCAAATGCAAGTCTATGTGCTCAGCACAGGATAGAACTGACAAGATTGTTGAGGAGACATGAAGGGTGAAGGGGGAAAAGTGAAAATCAAGTGAATTGACTATTAGCACTCTCCAAAGACAGCGATCGATGTACATTCAGGCAGTACAGACATCATCTCTATTCACAAAGAACTTAGAGACTTCTCATGTATCAGTTTGGTCACAGGTGTCACCATTCACTGCAGGAACAAGAGCAGGCTTGAGTCGAGGAAAGAGCAAAGATAACAAATGAGTGCTACCATCAAAAACATCATCCACCATGATCAAGTGGTCTTCATCCCAGAGATGCAGGGATGATTCAATATATGAAAAATTTGTCAATGTAATCTACCATATAAACAAACTGAAAGAAAAAAATCACATGATCTTCTCATTAGATGCTACAAATGCCTTTGACAAAATCCAACACCCCTTCATGATAAAAGTCCTGGCAAGAGATGGGGGATACAAGGAACATACCTAAATATAATAAAAGAAATCTATATCAAGCCTATTTTAAAATCAAATTAAATGGAGAGAAACTTAAAGTAATTTAGAAACTAAAATAAATCAGGAACAAGACAAAGCTGTCCACTTTCTCCATATCTATTCACTATAGTACTTAAAATTCTAGCAAGAGCTATATGACAACAAAGGGAGATTAAAGGGATACAAATTGGAAAGGAAGAAGTCAAAGTATCACTATTTTAAGATGGCATGATAGTATACATAAGCAACACCCAAAATTCTACTGGGGATCTCCTACAGCTGATAAACACCTCCAGCAAAGTAGCTGGATACAAGATTAACTCAAAAAAAAAATCAGCCTGGCTCATGGGAACTCATGGAGTCTGAACTAACAACCAGGGAGCCTGCAGAGCACTGGCCTAGGCCCTCTATGTGTATATGACGGTTGTGTAGCTTGATTTATTTGTGGGATTCCTGGCAATGGGAGCAGGGGCCATCCCTGGTGCTTTGGCTGACTCTTGAGAACCTACTTCTAATACTGGATTGTCTTGCCTAGCCTGAATACAGGGGGAAGTGCTAGGTCTTAAGGCAGCTAGATGTGCCATGCTTTGCTGATGCTCATGGAAGGCCTGCCCCTTTCTAATGGAATATGGAGGAGCAGTGGGTTGATGGGTGGGAAGAGTGGAGGTGGGGAGAGGGAGTGGAAGGAAAGGCTGTGTTCTGGATGTAAAATGAATAAATTAATTAAATTAAAAAGTAAATGTTGTATTTTGTATCTGTGGATGTATTCATGGTTCAATCAATGGTGGAATTCTTAAGACTGGAATAATGAATCAATAACTATATGTGAGTTGACCTGGGTAGAGGCACTGGGGATCACTAGATAGATAGATAGATAGATAGATAGATAGATAGATAGATAGATAGATAGATAGAATAGATAGATATAGATATAAATATAGATAGATATAGATATAAATATAGATAGATATATATGAATATACAAAACAATAACCTTGACTCGCTCAGGTTGTGGGAATATAGCTCAGTGATCAAGTGCACGCTTACCATACAGAAGGACCCATCCTGAGTGAGAGACCAGCTGAAAACTGGGACTGACTTCTTCAAGTCATGCTGGCTGAACTGGTGCCAGGAAGGGCCAGGAGTGCTCAGTAGAGATAATTGGATGAGGGGGCAGCTGAAACAGGCAGATGAATGAAACCCAGTGGGCACGGCTCTCTTCGACTGCTTGTTATAAAAGAGAGGAAAGCCTGGCTCTCCGCTTTTTTTTTTTTTTAAAGCAGGCCGAGGCCCCAGACTGTCCTCCCTTGTGGTTTAGATGCTGAACTCAGGCTCTAGTTTCCATTTAGATTAGTTGGTGCTTTCAAAGCGGATCTTCTCCCGAATGACTAATGCATTCTCTTGGGAGGACTCACAAGTTTGACTTTCAATGTTTCCAAATAAAGCAGATATTCCATTTCACAAGGCTGAGGTGGTTGAAGCCCGATGGGCAGTAATGAAACTGGATTTGGTAAGTGTGCAGTTCACAAGTTTGCCATCCTTGGAAATTATACATGGTGTATGCTAAGAAATTCATAGGCAAACGTGGTGGTTTGAATAAGAGATGTCCCCCATAACCCTGGGCATTGAAACACCTGGTCCCCAGTTAATGGCCCTGTTTGGGGAGGTTTAGCTCATACAGCCCTCCTGGAGGAAGGATGGCACTGGGGGCTGGGTTTGAGAGCAAAAGACTTTGCCTCCTTATGTTTTGCTCTCTCTGTTTCATGTTTCTGTTCTACATGTGAGCTCCCTGCTTCCTGCTCCAGCTGGCTCCCATGCTGTCTCTGCTATCATCAATTAACACTCTGGAACCATGAACCAGAATAACCATTTCCTTCTTTAGGTTACCTTGGTCATGGTGTTTTATCACAACCACAGAAAAGTCACTAACATGGCAATCATCTCAAGTTGAGTAAGAAGTCTTTGGAATGAGACTCCAGGAGAAATAAACCATTGCACAGTGGTAAGGAACACAATGATGTCGAGTGCAGACGTTAAAAACCTGTTCTTCTGCTTTCCAGCTGTGCAACCGCAGGACCGTGAACTTACCTGCTCCACACATTGATTCTCTCAACTGTAAGGGAGCAGTACAGTAAAAACGCCCATTGTGGGAGCCTGAGGCAAAGAGCTCAGCATGGAGCCTTAATATTAGGTTTTCGCCAGGCAGTGGTGGCATACGCCTTTAATCCCAGCAATCGGGAGGCAGAGCCAGGCAGATCTCTGTGAGTTCGAGGCCAGCCTGGGCTACAGAGTGAGTTCCAGGAAAGGCACAAAGCTACACAGAGAAACCCTGTCTCAAAAAGAAAAAAAAAGAAAGAAAGAAAGAAAAAGAAAAAGAAAAAAGTTAGGTTCTCAGTACCTGTTACCTGGTGTATTAGTTTCCCAAGGCTGCTGTTACGAAGTACCAGGTGGCTTAGACAATAGGCTGGCAACTCATGAGGGCTGTGAGCCGTGAATCTGCATTGTGCCCCTCCCTAGTTCTTGCTGTTTTGCTGACAATCCTACTGTCCCTCAGCTTTCTTCCTATCTCTGCCTCCATCTTCTCAAGGCATCTCCTTGTGTCCCAGTCTACATCCAAATTTCTACTTCTAATGAGGACACCAGGAGTACTGATTAGGAGCACACCCTGCTGCCACAGGACTACTTCATCTTAATAATTACATCTGCAGACGCCTGCTTCTAGCACTTGTGAAAACACCATGTTGCACTTCACATACAAATTTTATAAAAACATGTTCTGACCCTAACAGCTAGGCATTATGGCTTTAATTATTTTCATACTCACACCAGGTTATCAAGTAAAGATCTTTCTTTTTAACCTTTCAGTTTTAGTTTATTTGAGGCTTTAAAATATTTGTTGTTATTACTGCTACCAAATTTTCCGTAATGTTAACATAATTGCACTATAATTATCTAAACCACGATTTAACATTTACACAATATTATCACCTTATTCTTACATCTTAATTCAGATCTGCCCCCACTAACATCCTTATGGCAGTGTAGGATTGTCTCCAGAATCGAATGTATTTAGTTTCCTATCATCACCTCGATCTAGGAAAGTTCCTTGGCCTTCCTTACTCACACATTGCCCTGGCAGGTATGAAGAGCAGTGGCTATTTGTCATTAATTATCTCTCAAATTTGTCTGCTGATTCCTCATGAATAAATCCAGTTCTCTCCCCCCCCTTCTCCCCAATAATCCCACACTGGTAATTTTACTTATTTATTTATCCACTTCTTTTTTCTGTATGGTGAGGTAAGGGAGCTGTGCATGCCCCGGGAAGATGGAGAGGTCAGAGAACATGTTCCGGCAGAAGTCAGTTTCTTCCATGTGAATCCTAGGCATTTAACTTAGATTGTCAGGCTTGGCATAAGCACATTTAGCCCGTGGAGCCGGTCCTCAGGCCTTCACACCAGCCGTTTTGTGCCCTTCTCAGTGAATCCTATCAGGGGGTGACATTGTCAGGGTTGGTGATGTTGACATTGGCCACATGGTTTAGGTGTTTCCTTTAGGGATTCTCCACTGGGCAGTTACTCTTGTTTCCCTGTGGGATGAATACACCTTCTGGAGATGCACCATGAGACTGTGTGAGACCCTGCTTACAGGCTCACACTTACACACAACAGTTTTGTCACATGTGGCTAATACTTGCTTGCAAGAATCATTGTCTAATACTTCCTATTTCCAGCTGTTATCAACTTGCATCCCATTGCAATTTGTTTTATAATATGTAGGAAGAATATATTATTATTGTTGTTGTTGTTGTTGTTTTAACTAAAACCTCTCTCTAACTTTATACACTATCAGAGGACATTTTGTGGGCTCCCTAGGACTCGATCCTTGAGTCCACCCACTTCTGAAGTATCCTCCACACACTACACAAAGGGAGAAAAAAATCCTTCTTTATTTTGCATTTAAACCTCATGACTTCCCATTAATAGAATCTTTGAAGGCCGAGTGTGCCAAATGCTTCTCGAGGCGAAGAGGATGTTTAAATTATTCAAGAGAACTGTTTTTATACAACTGGATGTACACATAAAAATTAATGCTAATTACATACAATTTCCAGCTATTCATTAAAACAAACCCCAAGGCATTCCAAAAGTCCTTCGTTAGCCTAATGTTATTCTAGGTGCTTGGAAACAAATCAGCCTTAAAAGGGAAACCCTGAGCTGTGCTTTACAAAAAACACATATCTGCATTAGCCGTGAGCAATTGTGCTCCTGTTGTCTAGGTCCCCTTATCTCTTTCTCCTAGGCATCCATTCCATAGCCGCGCATTGAAAACCTACTGTGTGCCAGCCAGTTCTCTAAATGCTAAGTTGAAAGCAGTAAGCAAAATAAAGCCCCAAACCTACGACTCTACCTTCAAGTTTCATGGGAAGAGACATCTGTAGTGGCTGCTTGGTGAAAATATTAAGCACAGAGGCACAGCATGGTGACGGGAGAGGGAAGACTGCCATTTGGATAACGTGGACAAGCAAGATGCCTTGGATGAGGCAAAAGAGACAGGGTGCAACAGAGGCCTGAAGAAGGGAAGGACAATCAGGAGAAGGGAGCGCCAGTTCAGGCTCCTGCAGGGCAGTAATAAGCAACACTGGAAAATGGGCAGGGTGGGGGCGGGATTGTCCCTTGACAGCCCACTCAGCTTCTTTTGGCTAAGTTTTAAACTTTCATCCTCCACTTGGTTTTTTTTTAATTGTTTTGAATATATTTCCTTGTCTAGAAAGTCAGTAAGTATGATATAGCTAGAGATAAGTGGAGAGTGATTAATATAATACTGCTTTATCTATATTTCTTTCATATTATTGTTTAGATCATTATATTACATTTATCTGTGCATGAACAGAGTCAAGGAACAACTTTCAGGAGTGACGTCTCTTTTTTACCACAGGGATCAAACACAGGTCATTAGGTTTAACAGTAAGTTCCTTTACTTGATGAACCGTCTCACTGGACCCTCTTTCTCTCATGTTGGGTTTGCTGGCAGTTCCCACCACCCTCCTACCATTCTGCTTCACATTCAGAGCTGGACAAGCTGCTAAGAAAACCTGTAAGTAACCTAATCCTAAGGAAAGAAAACTACAACCACGTATGCTGACCTCCACAGACAGGCACCAGCACTTGAACCTGGGTAAGATGGGCTGTACTAGTAAAGTACACTTGGGTTAGTCTAAGAGAATGTAAAATGCCTCACTAATATTGCTTCCTATAGTAATATGATTATAATATAATGCATATTATAATCGTATCTTTTTAATTAAGTTAATTAAATTTAATTATTAAGTTAAAGTATTCACTTTTATTTCACCTTCCTTTTAAATGTAGGTACAAAATAATTTTAAAGTTATGTATGATTCATATTTGTTGTTCACTTTGTACTTTTTTGTTTGGTTGGTTGTTTGGTTGTTTGGTTGGTTGGTTTTTCGAGACAGGGTTTCTCTGTGTAGCTTTGCACCTTTCCTGGATCTTGCTCTGTAGACCAGGCTGGCCTCAGACTCACAAAGATCCACCTGCCTCTGCTTCCTGAGTCCTGGAATTAAAGGCATGCACCACCACCGCCCTGCTCACTTTGTACTTCTTTTGGACAGCATTAATCTATGCCAAAGCATTGATAGTGTTATGTCAGTTGTTTTTAATTTCTTCTTTTGGCATCTGTAGTATCTTCAAGTATTATTTAAGATTATAAAGATAGGACTGGAGAGATGGTTTGATGGTTAAGAGTATTACTTACTGCTCTTAAGAGGACCTGGGTGTGCACATGGCACACAGAGGTGAGCAGTAACACATACATAAACGTAAATAAAAAACAAACACACAAATTTCAAATTATGAAGACGCTTCCTGGAGTTGTTCAGCTCTCAGAAGAGACTGTCACCTGTCAAAAAGTTCACAAATTGAAAACATTTTCCAATTAGCTATAATTCTAAAACTGATGCCCGCCTCCAAATAACTGCTTAATTCAATTAAATTGAACAGAGACTGTACCCATCCCTTGAATCCTTACATAATGAACTCCAACCTATTTTAGGACTATTTTTTTTTCAAACAAATAGCTGAGTCTCAGCCAATAGCAGCACCCATGCTTCAGACTATCACACACACCCAGACCTTAAGACTACACCCAAATAAGGCAAAAGTCCAGCTGCAGGGAGCCAAGCTCCTCTGCCCCCACCCCCACCTGCTCTCCTGTCCTTAAAGTTTCCCTGTCTTAGCTGCAGGATAGTCACTGAAAGTCGCTAGTGCTGGTGAAGTGTTCTTCAGGAGCAACTAGTATCCATCAAACATAACGTGTCTAAAGTTTCAACAGTACCCATAGACCCCAAGGGTCAGCCAGCCTGGAAAAAATAGCAGCAGTGGTGACAGAATTTATAAGTGCATTGATGTGCCTTGGCCTGTAAGCCTTGGGCCCATAGATCTCAGGGCTGATGTCATAGGAAACCCAATGTATGATGGGAAATCCAGTGTATGATAGGAAACCCAGTGTATAATGGGCTTCGTCTTTCCTAGGTGATGCTGGAGTGCACACTATGGTCTTCTTTAATGGAGTCTTCAGTTTTTTTTTTGTAGAGCCTTGTCCATATATAAAGCAGGAGGAGCAAGATTGTTGGGACAGGCATGGACCAGCCTGTTTTTCATGGTGATATTTTGAAGCCAACTGTCCAGATCCAATCGTGCAGAAACGTTATTGTATTGAAGAGGTTAGAATTCAGAACATGCTCGGCTGATTCAGCAATCGTGCTGTTGATTCTGGTGAGCGGAAAAGAATCCACCTCCGCTATTTAGGCAGTCAGCAATTTCTGCCAAAAGAATTGATGGCCCAAGAAGGCATAGTACGAGGAAGGAAGGGAAAATCAAGAGGATTTAACTGGGTATGTACTAAGGGGGCTGGAAAAGTGGCTCAGCCGGTCAGGTGCTTGCCGCACAAGCGTGAGGACCTGAGTTCGGATCCCAGCCAGCCTGACACACACAGTGGAGAGTTACAGAGAGACAACAAACAAGGTAGAAGGCAAGGGCTGACTCTCGAGGTTGTCTTCTGACTTCCATGTGCTCTCCATGGCATGTGTGTGCCTACAAACAAACACACACACACACCAATAACAACAACAACAAACATTTTAGCACTTTCCAGGGAAAAAATCTAATGCCTTAAAATGATTTTTTCTCTATTAATTATATTTTGAAATTTAAATCAGACTAATTCTAATTCCACTAGGTAAGAAAATTATTAACTCCTAAGTCTCCATAGACAAATATACACAAAAAAAGCAAATCTATGAGTTTGTATTTAGCCCAAGATTCACAAGAAGAAAACATTTTACTTCTAAATAATAGAAAAATTACTCAAAATAGAAAAATATTTACATTTTATTTTACACTTCCAATTAAAAATTGAAACTGTCATTAAGTGCTACAATTTAAACTCAAAGCTATATTTTTAAGATTAATTTTTGGTGTGTGTGTGTGTGTGTGTGTGTGTGTGTGTGTGTGTGTGTAAATATATGCCATGTGGGTGCAATTCTCACAGAAGCCAGAAGAGGGCATTAGATCCCCTGGAGCTGGAATTACAGGCAGTTGTGAGCTGCTCAATGTGGATGCTGAGAAATGAACTCTGGTCCCCTGAAGGAACAGTATGTGCTGTTAACTGCTGAGCCATCTCTCCAGCACTTAGTAAAGATCTTTCTAACAAACAAACAAATAAACAACAGCATTAATTAATGTACATACTTGGGAGATATATGTAGAAAATGAGCAATTCTCAAGAAGAAATTCCTTAGATGTATGCCTTGATCTCTTCCATGCTGGTGTCACAGAATGCCACAGACTAGGTAGTTCATAACGAACAGAAAATTTGTCTCATCATTGTAAGGATTGCAAAGTCCAAGATCAAAGGTTCCATCTGACAAGGTGCTTCTTACCATGTCATAACTCAGAGGAAGGCATCATCTGGTTGCAAGCAAGAAGGGGCTGAACTGGCTTTTATGATAAACCCACTCCCTCAATAAAAGTACTGGTCGATCCACAAAGGCAGAGACTGAGAACAACTCCCCTCTCACAGGTCCCTGCTCTCAGCCCCAGAGGCATTTGGCTGTTAGTTCTTCAAGATATGGGCTTTGACAGACACATTGGAACCATAGCAACATGGCTTAAGTTTCATCCATTGTATGAATCAGGGTGTGGGGAAGATTTGATTTTTTTTGACATGATAGCCAGGAAAAGTACCTGAAGCAAGGATCAAGTTTATTGCACAAGTCAAGACATTATCCATTGATAAGCATTTTAAGTGATTATTTTATTTGACTCATTTATTGGTACAGAAGTTAGAAGTAAAGGTCTCTTGCATGTTAGGCAAGTGCTATATTTACCACTGAGCTACATCAGCTCTTCTAGTCACCTTGCTTTCTGGTACAGAGAGGGAGCCACCTTAAATATTGGTTCCTTTATCCACACAGGCAATTCCTACTGTGTGTTCAGAATTTCTCTGTCATTAGTCAGCTCATAACCGGATGTGGTGACACATACCTGTAATCGTGCCATTCTGTAGGTTGAGGCAGAAGGATCAGATGTTCAAGGTTATCCTCCTCCACATAGCAAGTTTGAGGCCAGCCTGGGCTACATGAGACCATTTTCCAAAGGAAAAAAATGGGAAAAAGCTAAAAGTAATCCTTATGCCAAAGAGGCATCACTATTAATGAATGGGAAGTAGTGTTTGTGGTGAACAAGTAAGTTTTAAAATGTCAAACAATTTTCTTCTCTCTCTCTCTCTCTCTCTCTCTCTCTCTCTCTCTCTCTGTGTGTGTGTGTGTGTGTGTGTGTGTGTGTGTTTGCATTTACGTGTCATGGTTCCCCACATTCTCACCCCTATTCAGTCATTCAGCCTAAAGGAATGGATCACTCAGAGTAAAGCAGATAATAGAAAAAGTAGGAAGAAAAAACAAACTAATTGTTGCCTTTTGAGTATCAGAAGCAAGGCAGTGGGTCTGAGTAGGTTTTATGATCCAAGCAGAGCTTCCTGTCCATCTTCGACCAATGAAATTAAATTCTCCTAGTACTGAAGGACAGGGAATACAGGAGGAAAAGTAATCCTGGCAGGAGAACCACGAAAGGGTGCTGTTAGTCAATGTTGGGATTTGACTGTCCCAACATTTAAAATGTCCCCTGCAGGCTCCTGTGTCCCAACACTTGATCTCTAACTGATGACACTATTTGGGAAGATTGCGGAACCTTTAGGAGGTAGAGCCTTGTTAGAGGAAGTGGGTCACTGGGGATGGGCCTTAAGGCTTTGTATCCCTGCCCCATTCCTGTTTAGTCTCTGTTTCCGGAGTGTAGATGTGATGTGACCAGCCGCCTCGTGATCCTGCCGCCATCTCTCCGTGCCTGCTGCTGTGTTTCCCCTGAAATGATGAACTCTATCCATTCGTAACTGTGAGCCAAATAAAGCCTTTCTTCCTTAGGTTGTCTTATCACATCAACATGGAAGTCTCTAAGACAGCCAGCTTTCGGCCACTCTGACACATGGCTGAGATAATTAGAAGGAGAAAGGTTTACTTCGGCTCACAGTTTTTGGAGACTTCTGTCCATGATTGGTTGGCCTAGTTGCTTTAGGTCTGTGGTGAGGCATCATGGCATGATGGCATTACATGGCAAATTAGTCACGTTATGTCCAAGATCAAACATTTCTCATTATCTCCCTTGGAGGGTACACTCCAAATAACCAAAAGTCTCCCACTAGGCCACACCCATTAAACTTCCCTGTGTGGGAACTCTGGGGGACAAATCTTCAGCACTTGGATTTTTAGGGGATAGCCCAGATCCAAACAGCAGCAAATCTCTATCATAATATGGCAGATGTGGCTGTGAGGTTGCTCACTGGGTAAAGCACCTACTGTGTGTGCAAGCATGAAGACCTGACTTTGGATCTCTGGAACTCTTTCAAAAGCCAGGCATAATGCCACATAAGCCCAGTGCTGAAAGAACAGAGACAGGTAGTTCCTGAAACCCATTGGCCAACCTAGCCAAGTCAATAAGCTGCAAATTCAATGAGAGCTCCTGCCTCAAAATACAATGTGGAGCAGTTGCTGCAGTCAGAGCAGGCGTGAGAACTGGTCTCAGCCTCCACTGGATAAGCTTCTTTTTCTAGAGAATGATGGTTAATGCAGAGATCTGTGGCTGCTCAAGGTGCAGAGACTAAACGAACAGGACGACTAGAGCATCCCCTCCAAGGGTCAGCCTGGTGAGCCAGAGTATCCAACTAAGCCAGGCTTAGACTTCTGACCTTGCCAACTATGAGGTAATAAGCAAGGGATGTTTAAATCAGAAGTGTGCGGTAGGTTACTACAAGGTGTCCGAGGTAGTTTTACGTCTACCTGACACAAAGTAGAGCCATCTGAGAAGAGGGAACCCCAATTGAGAAAATGACTCCATAAGACCTGGCTGTAGGTAGGCAAGTCATTAGGGCATTTCTTTACTAGTGATTTGTGGGGAACAATCCAGACAATGGTGGGTGGTGCCACTACTGGGCTGATGGTCCTGGGGTCTATAAGAAAGTAATCTGAGCAAGCCTTGAGGAAGAAGTCAGTAAGCAGCACTCCTCTGTGGCCTCTGCCTCAGCTGCTGCCTCTAGGTTCCTGCCGTGTTTGAGTTCCTGTCTTGGTTTCCCTCAACAGACTGTGACTTGGGATATATAAACCAAACAAACCCTTTCCTCCCTAAGCTGCTTTTGGTCGTGGTGTTTTAGCACAGCAACAGTGATCCTGACTCAGACAAATGGGAATAGAAATGTGTAAGGATGTTAAGTTCTCCACATCTATGTATGGAAATAGCCAGCCCAGTGTCTTCACTCCAAAACCCACGTTTACCAGGGTTATACGATGCCCTCCTGTTCCCAGATGGTACTTTTGTTTTAGGTCTCAGCTGTAGCAGGAATCTTGGAGAGTCTCAACAGTTCCTCAGCTGATCCAGTTTCCTCAGACTGGAAGCTTCTGTGTCCTCATCCCAATGGCTCTCAGCTGAACTGCTGCTCAAAAGCCTGAAAGCTTAACCAGTCAAATGCTTCTAGTTCCTGGTCTTCATGCCTTATATACCATTCTGCTATCTGCCATCACTCCCTGGGATTAAAGGCATGAGTCACCATGCTTGTTGGCTGTATCCTTGAACAGATGGATTTCTGCCTCTGGAATGCTAGGATTAAAGGCGTGTGCTACCACTGTCTATCCTAAGTATCTAATGGCTGTTCTGTTCTCTGACCCCAGATAAGTTTATTAGGGTATACAATATTTTGGGGGAGCACAATACCACCACACTCAGCTGTACTCGAATAACCAATTCAGCTAAGTTCTCCAGATCAGTCATACAGAAGGACCTTCTCTGAGATGGATCACATAGCAGACCACAGTGTCTTTTCACGCATACAGAGCTGTCTGGGAAAACAATGGCCCTGTGGGTCCCTCTTAGACGCATGTAAAACACGGAATACTTAAGAGATATTTGATTTCTTCCTACACTTGCTGCACACACAGAGGAGCTGCATAGATTGGCTCCTTAGTGACCTGGGAGGCAGTAGACAACTGTGCTTCACTTTCCACTTGCTGCCAGGTGGCATCAGTTGTAATACCTGTCATTGTCCTAGAAACCAGAAGGGACAGTCATGTAGTCTTGAGTTCCCAGAACTCTCTGGAAGCATCATTGTAAGAGAAATATTGGGGCATTTAGATACGGCGCTGTGCATGCCTTCTCTTCTTTTATGAAGGCATTTGTAAATGATGTGAATCAATTTACTATAACACTAAAAGCAGGAGGCATTTAGAAGCTGGATGAAAATATCTATCATGCATTACAGAGACTGAAAACTACAGTAACACCCATCCAACACCTTCACATCAAGACCCAGAATTTGCAAATTTCTTCTTTTATGATAAACTGTCATGAAAATATTTTTCTTATTTCAATATCTCTCCCTGTGAATTAGATTGAAAAATCAGGAAGCAGGAACGCAACAGGGTGGAAATAATACATCTGTTGTGTTTGTCGTTGTTCACAACACAGTTGGAAGCACTTAAAGAAGGCAAGTGGTAAAAACAAATTGACATTGAACTAATGTAGCTTGCTTGTTACCTAGTCATATGCTGTAGGGGGCGTGGGGTGGGGTGTGAACAGCTCAATACTAAAGGCACTCATTGCACAAGCCTGGTGAATTCAGTTTGATCTCCAGAACCTACATAAACGTGGAAGGCATAAGCCAACTCCACAAAGTTTCCCCCCTGACCTCCACAAGTGCATGTGTGTCCAAACACATGAATCAATCTCTCTCTCTCTCTCTCTCTCTCTCTCTCTCTCTCTCTCTCTCTCTCTCTCTCTCTCTCTCTCTCTCTCCCTCCCTCCCTCCCTCCCTCCCTCCCTCCCTCTCCCTCCCTCCCTCCCTCTCCCTCCCTCCCTCCCTCTCCTCCCTCTCCCTCTCCCTCCCTCTCTCTCTCTCTCTCTCTCTCTCTCTCTCTCTCTCTCTCTCTCTCTCTCTCTCTCTCTCACACACACACACACACACACACACACACACTAATAATTATTTAAAAAATAAACAGCCACATGTTAACTCAACTTGCATTTCCCAAGACCTACCAAGTTTGGAACCTTTCTGTATACTTGAGAAGAACACAAAAAAATAGACAGATGGTGTCTGACTCTGGGAGGTTACTCAAGCACAGAGAGTGAGATGGTTAATATTGTCAATTTGACAGGATCTGGAATCACCAAGGAAACAAATTCCTGGAAATGTCTGTGATGGATTATCTGGAATAGGTTAATTGATACATTTTAAATATGGGTGGCACCATTCCCTTGGCTGGGACTCTGTACTAAATGCAAATTGAACAAAAACATGCCTTGCTTTCTGCTTGCTAACTGTGGGCACAAAGTGACCAGCTGCCTGAAGCTCCTGCTGCATACTTTCCCCACCATGGTGGGATTTGTCTTCTGGAGCTGTGAGCCAAAATCAATCCCTCTCCTTAAGTCACTTGTCACAGCAATGAGACAAGCAACCACTCAGAGCCACTAAGACCCATCTGATCATTCTCTTTTATTTGCAATGGCAAAACTTATTTAAAAGAAAATACCACAGAGGAAAAGCCTATCTTGGTGTTTTGAAGTTAAGTGTTTGTATCTGAGAAAAGAATGAATGGTTTAAGTTGAATCTCTAAGAAGTTCAGTGATCTAACACCAAATCTAACAAATACTTTCTCACACATTAATTATGACATATGTGTATACATAACATTTGTGATGTCTTAGGCCAAACCTACAGTTGCTAATATTCTAAATATTTGTAAGGGTTCTGTTTGTTGTATATGTGTTTGTCAGTGCGGTATGTGTGTGTATGTGCATGTGTGAGGTATATGTATGTTGTTAATGCTGGTGTGTGGGGGGGGGGGCGGTGCATGTTAAGACGCAACATTGACATTGGGAGTTTTCACTCAATCACCCACCACCTTTATTTTTTGGGACAGCATCTCTCACTAAATCTCGTGCACATACATTTGGCTAGGCAGGCTGGCCAACGAGCTCCAAGGCTCCAACTGTTTCCACTCCAGCCCACTCCCAGCCCTGGGATTACAGGTGCTGCTCACTGTCACACGTGGCTTTTATGTAAAGACTGGGGATCACAACCCAGATTCTTGAGCTGGAGAGATGGCTCGCAGGTTAAGAACACTGGTTGTTCTTCCAGAGGACCTGAGTTCAATTCCCAGCAACCATGTGGTGGCTCACAACCATCTGTATTGAGATCTGGTGCCCTCTTCTGGTGTGCAGGGACATAATTAGGCAGAACACTGTATACATAATAAACAACTCAGATCCTCATGCAATGCAGAAGACATTTTACTAACCAAGTCACCTCCCAGCCTCTAGCAGAACATCTGTTTACCTATGTAGCTAGCTATCATTTCATGCCAATAGAAATAAAACGTCCCTACTAGTGGTCAAATCTTTTGTGTCTCAGGGTAAATTCTGTAATGTCATATCTGGGATAAATAATCTGAATAATTCAGTTAACAAAACATTAGTAATTACAGTGGCTATTATTTGCCATAACATGGACATTTTTATTTTATTATAAGAATAATCAACTAGTTAGATTAGTAACAAGAAAACAGAGACTGATGTTGACATCAGTGCCGATTTGGAAAATTATATATTTAGAAAAATAAAATGTCCAAAGTCTTAAGATATAATAAAGAAATGCTGCATACGCACCAGTGAGGTGGCTCAATGGGTAAAGACATTTGCAGCCTAGCCTGATGACCTAAGTTTGATCATTGCACTCCACATGGTAAAAAGAGAGAACAAACACTCAAAGGTTGTCCTCTGAACTCCACGAGCACACACACACACACACACCACAAATAAATAAATAAACAAATGTAACAGAAAAGAGCTCACATTTATATCAAAGAAATTCAATAAAAAGAACACTTCTTATATATCAAAGAAATACACAATTTCTGCTTCTTTTTTCCCTGTTTATTTTTTTTTTTTCCTGGCTGTCTTGGAACTCTCTTTGTAGACCAAGCTGGCCTCAAGCTCACAAAGATCTGCCTGCTTCTGACTCCCAGGTGCTGGGATTAAAGGCATGCACCACCATGCTGGGTCCTATTGCTACTTTTTCAATCTATCATATTTTGTATGATCTCATAATTTTAAAAACATGAAGATGGCTCATTCTTGTGAATAAATTTTATTGGAACACACATGTGTAAAGAAAAAAGCCTGGAAGGATATTGTTATAGAGCTTCTACTCTCCGAGCAAAGCCTCTGGCCTCTTGCCCTCTTGACTGCACCACCTGTTCCTGCCCGTGAGAAACTATCAAACCATTGTGGACTGTTGACACTTCTCATAGAAGGAGGGGGTGAGGAGAATCATTAGATTCTCACCTGAGATTCTAGCTACTCTTCTCAGCCTTTTGTATGCAATTCTGCCCTAACCCCAGGTCCCAGAAGGTCTTGGAATATATATATATATGCAAGAGCAGGGGAGACTAACAGAAGGAGGCTCCATGTATGTAGCTATGTGGAAGCCAACATCCATGATGGGTGAATGCCCTCCAGTGCAGCTGTTCTGAGTTCTCCAGTGCTCCCACAGTAACCCTTCACCCGTGCTCTGTAAGTAAGCCCAACTAACCCATTGGATCTCTACCTTCCAACTTCAGTGGACTCTTGCTGTGGTTGCTGTTGGAACTGTATGAGGAGTGGATAGACATTGTCTAGGCTCCCCCAGGGAGGAATTCTCACAATATATAAACATCACACTGCCAACCCCGATCACAATACAACTACACCCCGGATACCTTGAGAATACATGCAGTTTTTAAAAGTTATCTGTATTTCTTAAGCAAATAAAATAGCCCATAAAAGAAAAATAATCATGCTTAGTATAAACAGTTTGGAGGACCAATGCATTGCAAGGTTAAGTCCATCAGAGAACAAACATGGACACTCTTAAAGCTGAATAAAAAGTCTGTATTGACATTTGGCCACTGCAAGGGGAGCTTGCCCAAATCATGCAGCCCAGAGCCTCACCATTCTTTGTCTTTTATACACAAAAACCATATCCTGGTTGACACACTTCAGTTAGCAGGAACAGGTTAGTGAGAATCGAAACTACAGAAGACAAAAAGCAAGGTTAGTATGTCTAGGGACTTTCCTGGATCTTGGGACTATGGACTAGGTCTTTGATGGATTAGGCCTTTGTGCCTGCTTCGGCAGGTATTGGGACCTGTGTGCTGGGTTCTAGGGTCAGAATGGAGCCTCCAACATGGCATCAGTAGTGCTAAGGTCTGGGCCCTGTCACAAATACATGATGCCTCAAAGCAGTGCTTTATGATGTCCGGGAGTTTGAAGTGAAGAACCCTGGAGGAGTTTGAGAAGCATGGCCATACACCCTCCTGTCTTCTACAGCCCCCATTTCTTCTCTGAAGAAGGGCATAGCTACAAGAATTCATTTCCTTTGGAGGAGGGAGTGCCATGGAGACTAGAACTTCACTTCATCAAAGCAAGCCATGAAACCCAGAGAAGTCCCTCTGTGCTCTGCCAATCCTAGAAACAGATCATAAGACTCTCACTCCAGAGGGACCCTACCAGAGATATTACATGGAGAGGTGAGATGAATATGAGCAGACAGCCTTGATGTGTTTGCTCCAATTCATTTCCATTAGATCATGGCTTACCTCTTTTTTTCTTATTTCTTTTTTTATTAAATTCTTTCATTTATTTTACATATCAACCAGTTTCCCCTCCCTCCTCTCCTTCCATTCCTTCACTCCACCTTCCATCTACCCCACCCTCATCCACTTCTCCATCTCCATTCAGAAAGGAGCAGGCCTCTAGTGGGTGTCAACAAAGCATGGCACACCAAGTTGAGGCAGGACCAAGCTCCTCTCCCTGCATCAAGGCTGGGTGAGGTAATCCAGCATGGGGAATAGGTTCTCAAAAGCCAGCTCATGCTCCAGAGAGAGGTCTTGACCCCACTGCTAGGAGCCCCACAAACAGACAAAGCTGCACAACTAACCCACACATGCAGAGGGCCTCGGTCAGTCCCATGCAGGCTCCCTAGCTGTCAGTCCAGAGTCCATGAGCTCCCACAAGCTCAGTTCACATAGCTTACTTCTTATCCAATCATATTTCTACGAAGTTGTGCATTCTGTCATTTTTCATACATTTTCCCTGAGTCATTGAGGCTTTATTTCTCAAAGTTCCTGGGCCATGTAAAATGTTGTTAAAATAAATTTATTTACACCCATCGACTCTCACCAGCATGATTGCCTAAACATGACCTGAGCAAAGGACAATACCAGTAGACATGCTAACATATCTGGTGGGAAGCCCAGGAGGCCTCAGCCCTAATGAAGAGATATAGGAAACTAAGGGATGCTGAGAGCAGGAGAAATAGTCTTCCTCAGGGAAGAGCACACCAACCGGTTATTCAATAACAAACAATCAGCCCTGAAAACGCACATACAAGTAACATTATATGGACTGAGCATATTGTACTTGTGTGTGTGTGTGTGTGTGTGTGTGTGTGTGTGTGTGTGTGTGTGTAACAAAAATTCATGAATAATAAGGCTATGAATTTGAAAGAGAGCAAGATGGTATATAAGATTTAGGTTTGGAGAAAGGAGAGGGAAGAGGGCAATGTAATAAACAAATATGTTGTGCTATTATTCTTGCTGTTCTCTTTCATTACAGAAGGGTCAGCGGCTGACTTTGAGATGAGTAAGGAAAAAGTATTACAGATTTTCATCCCTACAAGATCTATATAACCTTGAGTCTGCTGGGCATTCATGAATCTCTAGTCCTAGCACGTGGGAGGCTGAGACCAGAGGATGGTTCTGCTCAAAAAGAAAAAACTCTTGTTAGTTACTGTTCTCATTACGGTGATCTCATAACTGACAAGAAGCAACTTAAAGAGGACGAGTTTTATTTGGGACTCACAGTTCTTAAGGATTCAGCCCATCATTACAGCCAGGGCTGGTGGTAGGAATATGAGATGACCAGTCACACAGCTCAGCAGTGAAGAAACAGAAACAGATGGGGTAGAGCTTAGAAACCTCAAGGCCACTGGGCGGCGGATGTCTCGGCATCCTGCATGCACATAACATACACACATACAGGCAAACACTCATACACACAAAATAAATATAAATATTTTCAAAGAGAAACGTTTATAATCCACATTCTTGTAAACATGTTGTAACTTCTTCAAATTGAGCATTGCACTATTTTTTTTTCTTCTGTGGACATTTAAACTTATTTTTCATATTTGCTTTGACTAAAATTTCATAAATTTTATAGTAGGGTATGTCCTGAAGGCTCTGATTGCAATGAAGCACCCTTGAGTGCATTTGTAAGAGATGAGCACCACGGATGCTGAAGAGAGGGGCCTTGAGGATTGGGGGTTAGTAGGACAATTGAGGCAGGATTAGGGGACACATTGAGGCTTCCATTAGAGTCTAAGGAGGAAGCACCAGTAAAATCAGTGAGAGAGAATGCATGCACAATGCTCTGTGAACTGACTGCTTGTTCTCAGCTTCTCATGTATGAATCACCTGGAGAGCAGTGTTCTGGTTTCAACATTTTCATCGGAAGAAATAGCAGGGGACTTCTTTCTGAATTTGCTTTGCCACATGATGCATAGGCCATGCCTGCCCATGTTGGACATTTGATGTCCAAACTCTGGGCAGAATGCTGATAGAGGTGGCAGATGGCTTTTCATTGTGAGAAAATGATGAGACTCTTTACATGCTGACTTGGATACACTGAGCTTTCTGCTGTTCACACTGAATCTCTTACAGAGTAAGGATCATGGGATAGAAATGTATGTCCCATGCACATACACGGCCACTTGCTTCTGTAGCAGGGATCTCATCATCTTGTTGCACTGAGTACTTGGCACCTCCTCCATCATGATAGCTCAATAGTAGCTGGGAAATTAAGTAATAGAATGAAGAAATGCACTTTCCTCTGCTTATACTGAAAGGCTTTCATCTTGGCATTTTAAAAAATGGTACTATTGATCAAGCTCAAAGCCTTGAACATGCTAGTCAAGGATTCCATACCTGACCTAAACCCCAGCTTGGTCATGAACTTTCTAGTTTTCAAATCTGTTCCCTATACAAGAGCTGGAACTAATATTTTTTAAATTTTAATTTTAATAATTTTTAAAATTTTTATTTAATTTTTTTCATTCAATATACTTTGAATGTATTCTTTCCTCTCCCTCAGCTTTCTCCAGATCTTCCCTATCCACCAAACTTCATATTCTCCCTTCATATACTCTCTCCCTCTCTCTCTCTCTCAAAATGAAAAATAAAACATAAAAAATAAGAGGAAAAACAAAACAAAACAAAAAACACCAACTAAAAAACCATGGAGTCTGTTTGTGTTGGACAACTACTTCTGGGTAAAGGGCCTGCCCTTGAGTATGGCTGGTATATCCAGTGACACTCCATTGGGGAAAACTGGATTTTCCCTTTCCCAGCTGGTATCAATCACAAATAGCTTCTTAATTAGGGGTGGGACCCTGTGTCCACTTCCCCTCTCAGTGCTAGGATCTTGCCTGGTTTGAACTCTGGCAGGTCTTGTGCATATTGTCACAGTCTCTCTATGTTCAGAATAATTTTTAAGTTTTTTTAAAGGTTTATTTTTATTTGCATGTGTGTATGCATCTGTGTGTGAGTATGTGCCTGAGAGCAGATGCCTGCCAAGGCCAGAAGCATTGGATTCCCTGGAGCTGGAGTTACATGTGGTTGTTAGCTGCCCAAAGTGGGATGGGTGGGAAGTGAACATTGTGGGGATGGAGAGATCACTCAGAGGTTAAGAGTACATACTGCGCTGGCAGAGGACTCAAATTTGGTTCCCAGATCCATGTCAGGCAAGTCACAACCACTCATAAATCCAATTCCAAGGTATCTGATGCCCTCTTCTGGCTTCCTCAGGCACCTGCACTCTGGTGCACACACCTGCACACACACACACACACACACACACACACACACACACACACACGTAAGTCATTTTAAGCCTCTTAGAAAACCAGGCTAATATTTGCAATGTATATGCTTAATTAACTTTTTTTTTTCCTTTTAAAAGTACCTACACTCTTGGTGATGAGAATTCCAAGGATGATACAATACAGCTAGGCTGGGGATGTAGGAGGTCAGGGGTAAAGAGAGCCCCCCAGTTCCATCCATATCACCGGAAAAATAGAGAGAGTGGCACAGCTCAGTAACAGACATGTGACCTGAACGACACTTAACAACATCTGACGTTCAAGTCACTCCAGCCTCTGTCGCCCCTTTGATGTCTGCCACAGCCTATGAGAAGGACAGAGCAGTTCTCCTCTGAGTATTCTGTAAGGAGCAGAGAGAAGTACAGAGCTCAGGTAACTTGCTCAAGGACCGCCTGCCAGTAAAGAGGGATCCCTTCCTGACCAAACACGTGCACTTCCTTCTCAAAGCCTTGGTGGGGAACTTAGCAGTATCATCCTTACAGATGATACACCACAGAAGCAGCAGCAGCCAAAAGTGTGGGAACCAAGGGAGACTTGGATTCACTTAGAAATTGAACGGAATCCTCTCTTGGTTGGGAGATGATACAGAGGATAAAGCATTTGCTGCCCAAGCATGAGGACCCAAGTTCAGACGCCCAGTACCACGCAATGCCTTATGGGCCTCTAACTCCAGTGGCCTGAAGGGGAAGACAGAGGGTCCTCAGAGCAACTCGCTGGCTAGGCTAGTCTGTCTAGGAGCTCTGAGTTGGACTGAAAAACAGTATCTCTGTAAAAATACAATAATCAAGGAAGACATCCAAAATCGACCTCCAGTCTATGCGTGCGCGCGCGCCCACACACACACACACACACACACACACACACAAATGTGCATGTGTGAGAGCATGCAAACAAGCATGCACACCACAAGCACATATGCAAAAAAAAATGTGTACCTCATTCTAGTGGTATACATACTTCTGAAAAAATCATCAGTATAATCTTTAGTATCCAGGGCTAGGGAGATGGCTCAGCGGTTAAGAGCACCTGACTGCTGCTCTTCCAGAGGTACTGAGTTCAATTCCCAATATCCACATGGTGGCTCACAACCATCTGTAATGAAATCAGATTCAGATTCTGTCTGGTGTGCATGAAGACAGAGCAACCACAAACATAAAATACATGGGTAATCTTTAGTATCCAAGTTATACACACTGGTTTGACAGGTTCTTGTTGTAGGCATGTAGACTTAAAGGAATATCTCTGATGCTTAGTAACTTTCAGTTTGGGCATTTATAAGTTTTTTTGTTTTTTGTTTTGGTTTTTTGGTTTTTTGAGACAGAGTTTCTCTGTGTAACAGCCCTGGCTGTCCTGAAATTCACTCTGTAGACCACACTAGCCTCCAACTCAGAGATCCACTTGTCTTTGCCTCCCTGAGTGCTTTGAGAGTATTAAAGGTATGCACCACCACCACCGAGCATTCTTACTATTTATTAACCATGTTAAAAAAAACCATAGGTTCCAGGCAGCATGATCCCGTATATATAGCATGATCCTGTATAAAACAAGGATGTGACTCGCTTCATGGTACGGTTGAAGGGAAGGTGTGTAGTGGCCGGGACACAAGAAAACTTCCAACTACAAAGGTTCTTATTGTAGATATGAGGGAAGAAACAGCCAGAGGCATCTGGAAAAGTCCAGAGCCAGGAGAGAAAGCAATAAACTGAACATGGCCAGCACACTGGACTGGGCCATGAGAGGAGAAAGAGGGGGAGAGGGTAAGAGAGAGGAAAAGGAAGACAAAATAGAGGGCATGACAGAAGTGGCCGGGTTATATGGGAATGAGAAGCTGGGGGAAGGGAAGCCTGTGAGCTAAAGTTTAGGGTAAGGGGCAGGATGAGAAGAGCTGAGTAGTCACAGATACTGTGTGAGCCTGGAGGCCGGCATGCATTTTGGTATGCTAACAGGTACCACAGACAAATAGCCATTGTCCCTTCTGACAGTGATGAGGAATGGCTCCTTTGTTAGAAGAAAATGGATGACAGAATTTTGTGGGGAGTAGAGTTTCCTTTGGACCTGACAGATCCCAACACTCAAGAGGTTGAGGTGGGAAGAGCTCAACTTTGGGGCCAGCCTGGGCTACCTAGCAACATTGAATCAAAAAACAGAATAGCCTTTTGTTGTTGTTGTTTTTTGAGACAGGGTTTCTCTGGGTAGCTTTGCGCCTTTCCTGAAACTCACTTTGTAGACCAGGCTAGCCTTGAACTCACAGAGATTCGCCTGCCTCTGCCTCCTAAGTGCTGGGATTAAAGGCGTGTACACCACCCTGCCAGAATAGCCAATTTTTAATTCTTTTAAGAATTACATTTCTAGCCGGTGTGGCCCACACCTTTTATCCCAGCACTCGGGGGGCAGAGCCAGGCGCATCTTTGTGAGTTTGAGGTCAGCCTGGTCTACAGAGCAAGAGCCAGGATGGGCTCCAAAACTACACAGAGAAACCCTGTCTCAGAAAACCAAAAAAAAAAAAAAATTACATTTTTATTTATTCAGAGAGAGTACACGTGCCATGGCATGCATGTGGAAGTCAGAGGATAGCCTCTGGTGAGAGCTCTCTCCTTCCACCACGTGGGTCCCAGGCATTGAGCTCAGGTTGTTAGGCCTGATGGCAAGCGCCTTAATTTCCCGAGTCATCTCACCAGCTCCCAAATCAGGATTTCAAATAAGTGAACAATTTTTTTTTAATCAGGAAACCTTCTTAAACTTAGCATTTAAGAAGTGCGTACTTACTTCCAGAGTCAACAGTGACGAGGCTCAGTGGGGAAAGCACTGGTCCCACAAGGTGAGGACCCGGGTTTGTATCACCAACACCCAGGCAATGCCAGGCAGACATGGCAGCCCTCTTACAATCCCAATGCTCAGGAAGCAGAGAGGAGACCCCAGAACAGGTGTACTAACACCACACTATCATGTCAAAAAAGGAGGGGGAGGAAGTGAATGAGAGAGAGGAGGAAGAGAAGACAGAGGGAGTGAAGGGGGAGGAGGAGGAAGAGAAACCGCTACCAACCTGCATTGAAAGGCTTTTCAGTTCTGTGGGTTTGTTGGAGTCTTGCTATTACCATGTTCTGCAGAGGACCCCACTGGCACTTCTAGTGAGACATAGCTAGCTCACAGGCCTGTCCTTTCTCTCCTAATGTACAAATCTGTCACAAGTCTTAGACCTAGTGAAGACTCTCTCAAGTTCAAAACACACCTCACTCATACTAAGACCTACGTAGTATCCCCAAAGCTGTTCTAAAAATTAGATGTTTACAGAAGTAGCTAAGCACTAGATCTTCATAGGCACTAGGTTTGGATGTACAAATACTTCAGCAGACACTCGTATTATCACAATCTGTACATCGGAGAGATGATGGATGACTTGTTCACTATTCACAGCTGTGTAAGTCAGTGTTCTGTCACTGAGACAAAATACCCGAGACAAACAATTTATAAGACAGGAGAGTTAGTTTAACTGGAGGTTTCAGTTAATGGCCAGTTGGCTGTATTGCTTTTAGGCATTTGACAGAGATATGGTGAAGCAAGCTGCTTATCGGGGTAGGCAGGAGGCAGAGAGACGTCGCTTCTACAGCAAAACCCAGCTCCTGTGTCTAGCAACCAATAGGATCTATCAATTTATGAGGTCAGTGCCCTTGTGGTCCAATTGCCTTCCCAAGGCCCTACCTCTGAGCACTAGAATCCAAGTCTTCAACACATGAGTTTTGGGGGAAAGTTTGAGAACCACAATAATGTTTTATTAGTATTGACAACTAAATGGCAGTATCTAAGCAATATTTTTTTTTGCATAGCCTTTTTTAGTCTTAACTCTGCATAGCTCTACCCCCACAGAAGACTAGTTTACTTTCCATGGTTGAACATGCTTCAGTTGCTTTTCACCTGCTGATTCTTCACCAATTGGACTGAATGCTACTATAGATCCAAATAATTCAACACCCCAGTGCTTGTTATGGCAAACCCAAAGGGCTTCTGGGTCCCGAACCACTCTTTGAATGTGAGGTTTCAGGATGCTATGTAGTTGTTAGGCTAAATATGCACCACTAGACATCGATTATTTTAAGCTTGGAATTCTGCCTTGTAAGTGATCAGATACACCGTTGAACTGCCAGCTGTGTGTCACAGATGTCCTTGCCATAAATCTCAAGAGGTAAAAGGTTCCCATGCCTTGTGAAAGTATTCACCACACAAAGCACATGATCTTAAACAGCCTTAGTGGTTAGTAACATACTGACTAGTAAACCTTGGTTTGGGTGCCACCTACTGGTATGAAACGTACGTTAAAAGCCCACCTGGTTAAACGTGTAGTTTAGCTTATTTAAGAATGTTATTTTTTTTCCTGACCTATGTTAATAACTTATCTTTCATACTTAGCTCACTTAAAAAGATAAAGCCCTTCCCCATCCTTATTTGGAATAATAAACTCATTGCATAAGGAAAATGAAACGAACCAATGAAATGCTCTTAAATGTTCTTGTCTAGGACTAGATAGCTCTCAGTGTGCAAAAGGGCCCCCGCACAGGAACACAAGGACCCGTGTTCAGATCCCCAGCACTCATGAAAGATCCAGGCAAGGGGCTGGAGAGATGGCTCAGTGGGTAAAGTGCTTGCCACTTGAGTATGAGGACCAGAATTCAGACCCCTGGACCTCCACACAAGACACGGCAAAGCCTGTAATCCCAGCACTCAGTACACAGAATCTCACTGGCAAAATGGCTAGCTTAGGCTTATTGTACTTCGGTAGCAAGAGTCCCCGCCTCGAGTAAATAAAGCAGGGAGCTATCAGGGAAATGGCCAATGGCAACCTCTAGTCTCCATATGCATCCACGCATCCACACGAAACATGCTCACATCCCCATCAGGAAAAAGCTAAGCAACACAAGCAAGCCTATAATGCTAGTACTGGGGAGGCAGACAGGCAGATCCTGTCTAATCAGCTCTAATCAGCGGGATCCAGTCTCAGCAAATAAGGTGGAAAGCAAATTAAGTCATAGGTAGGTACACGCATACATAAATAAAAACTTAAAAAAAAATTCTAATGGCCCTTAATTAAAAATTTTTTTAAAACTTTTTAAAAATTATCAGACATAAAGAAAATTTTAATAAATTATTTTCATTAAGCATTCTCATCTAGTTACCTGCTAAAACCATTCTGAATGGATAGTGATACACACACTTATTCTGCAGCTGGTCTCCAACTCTGACACTTCCTGCTTCTGCCTCTGAATGCCAGGATCACGTTTAATTTTCAGAGGCCCTTGCCTGAACATGGTCAGTGATTTGACAAAGAGGAAAAACATATTTGAGACATTACAGAACAGATAACCAATATTTTAAGAAAAGATATTTATTATTTACACCACTGAAATAGTCCCATAAGAACAATGTACACCATGTTCATTTAAAAGGAGCAATTCCCTTCAAATACAAGAACTGTATAAAGCAATACTGTCAACACAAAACAGTGGTCACATTACATATTTGCAGGCTTAAGCATTGCAAGTAACAGGTCTTTTTAATCTCATGGCTAGATATGATTGCTGCAACGGTGTTAGTAGTTAGCAATGACACACAGCTGGAGTAGGCAGAAATACTATCCATGCTTCAGAGTGGAGTTGGTGAATGTGCCTTTGTACTACTGCAGTAAGCTGTGCTCATGACTACGGTTTTAGGGAGAAGTGCTTCTACCTAGCCACCAAGAAGAAGCATACTCTTGTCCTGTAGTGTTCTTTCAGTCCGCTTGTTGCCCTGCCACCTAAGGTACACAGACGTCCTCCATCCTAAAGAACACTGACAGCTCCGGCTTCCAGACCTTCCTGGGAAACTGCAGAACAGGAACTCTGTGACAAGGAAGAACAACTCTAGGGAGCTTTCAGCACAACAAACTTATTATTTAAAAGCTTGTTTGGGCTTTTTGGTTTTGCTTTTGGTTTCAAGGGGGAAAGCACTATCTAGTTTCAATATAGGTTTGGTCTCAGACTCAGGCAGCTGATTACACAAGGAGACAAAAGCGTAAGATAAACTTGTTTCCAAAGTCACAAGATGACACTAGTGGCTATAATTTTCTCCACCTTTCATTTTCTTTTCTGTTTTCCATTTTTTAGAGGGTTTAGAAAACACCTCAATAATCAATGCCACAGAACATTTTCTCCAAGTGTAAATTAACATAGAGGGAAGAGAACTCTTTTTTTAGCACTTTGTTATGATCTTCAAAAAAATACAAAATTAAATTTACAAAGCATTGGAAGACCACAGCTAGGCAGCCTGGCATCTGCATCAGAGTCCAGCACAATCACGGTAATGCCTAGCGAAGAAACAATGTCCCTGGATCTCAAGGATCTTCGGCTGTGAGTATAACTGGTAACTACTGTCCTTGCTTCTTTGAGAGATACCTGCAAGGAATGGGATAAACATGTTAAAGCTGGATCAGGCAAGCTCCTGAAAACAACCTACCTCTCCTGCCAAAGGACTTATTTCAATAACGGGCCTTTCAAAATGAGTAGTTAGTAGCTACTAAAATCTGTTGAGTGCTCTGTGCCAAGGGCTGCTGTAAGCACATGTGTTGACTTTAACCTTCACAGCAGCCGCAGAATGAATTTCTGCTAGAACTTCCTTCTATTTCTCAGGTACAAAGGTTAATTTGTCAATTCAGGCTGCTCAGATTCACAATTTGCCTTTGGAAGTTGCAAACATTACTTACATACCGCCTTTTCCAATGTTAAATATTATTGTAATTTCTAATTAACTTAGACTTCATCTAAACATCTTATTTTTTCCTGCATAAAAATAAGGTAGTAGAATAAAAGATACTAAAGGTGGCAGGGCATGCATACACATGCACACACAAAATGTTTTTAAGAAAGGACTGTGCTCAAGAGTGTAAAGGAGAGAGCTGGGGATGTAGCTCAGAGGCACAGTGGCCACACAACATAGGTATGGCCCCAGATTCAATGCCCAGCACTACAAAAAGAAAAGACTACAAAGGTTTTACCAAGTGATCCACTGTTTCCTGATACTATTTAATAGGATCTGCTGCTAAATTAAAATTTCCAACCCTTTCTCACACTTAGAAACTACCATCATTAGCTATAAGCCAAAGTAATGTAAAAGGCCAAAAGTGGAATTTGAAGGAGCAAAGTGCCCAGCAGAGGTTTCCTTTGGTGTTTACACAGGACCAGATCTTTTTAGGTCTGATTTCAAGAAAGCCTTACTTGGAGGACACATAACCCTCCCATGTCTCCTGGTTTCCTGGCTGTCATCTTGATGTTGACTGCAATCTGTATTGGACTTTTCCATCACTGTACTTAGAAAAAGAGTCTTCTGGAAGACTCTACACCAATATGGTAATCCTTAGAACGAAAAGTCATAAGCAACTGTTTTCTTTTCTGTTTCTGCGCTATCCACTGAAGTTCCTTGCAGCTCTAAACAATGTCATGCTGACACAACTCAGAGCATGACACTAGTGGTCAACTCCTAGTCAGTCCCATGTGCTGGCATATGTTTCTAAGCCCAGCTGCTGGGAGGCTGAGGCAGGAGGACCAAGAATTTGAAGCCAGCATAGGCTGCAGAGACCTTGCCTTAAAGAACCATGGTGAGAGAAGCAGGGAATTCAGAAAGTGGCCTGCTTACAAAGCAACTCACCAGCCTCTCAAGTTCCTACTACTGCAATATTAATGTCCTGAAGGAATGTGGGTTTATGAGTAAGTTAGGGGTTGGAAGAAATACATTTGAGGAAATGCCAGTGGAAAAAAATGTTTTCCCACTTTATATAAAAAATTAAGAGCACAGCTGGGCAGTGGTGGCACATGCCTTTAATTCCAGCATTCAGAAGGCCGAGGCAGACGAATCTCTGAGTTCGAGGCCAGCCTGGTCTACAAAGGGAGTTCCAGGACTGCCAGGGATACACACAGAAACCGTCTCAAAAACAAACAAAGAAACATAAAAAATCTTAAGGGTACAGTTTGGCATTGCCAAAATGTTTCCAGTCTTGGTGTAAAGAGACATTTAAACAATGGTTAGCACTTACCTTTCCCAGTACTTGTGATTCAGGTCCAGGAAGTCATCAAGCTTGGCTATCTCCTTGAGATACTGAGTGAGCTTCATGAGTTCTTTGTCTTTATCTCGATTCAGATGTGCTTTCATGAAAGGCCTTATCTGTCAAAAAAGGAACAAACCTCACGGTGTAGCAGGAAAGTTAACCAAAAGCTTGGGCTACTTCATCATTTCAGTCTGGTACTGACGCTAAAATACCAATGCAAACGACTTTCCTAACTCCTGTTTACAGAAGTCTCCGGTACTGTTTATAAACTCTTCTGCCTAGTCTACCTTCAGCCCACGGCGGACACCACAGCCTCCTCCTCCAGCACTGGGCTCTGCACGGCCACTCCTATCTTGCAGTCAGTGCTCCTCACATTTTATTTCCTTCTGTCATTGAGTGCTTTCCCTACCTGACTGCATTTACACTACCTACTCTGTACAGAGTCAGCCCAGATAGGGGCTTGACCTGAGCACAGTGGGGTTCTCTCTACTGTAGCATCCTCTATGCCGTCTACACGTGTCTCTGTTTGCTGTGTGCCTGTGTGTTCCATGTAGACATGCAGAAGCCAGAAAACACTTCCAGGAGCCAGTTCTCTCACTCCAACATGTGCTTCCCGGGGATGAACTGACATCATTATGCACTCCTATTCAGCTGAGATTATTACACATTAATGCCAGTTTTCTGCCACATTTTGCCATAAATATTTCACTTTTTCATTTATGTATAAAGTACAGTTTCCATAAAAAGGGCAGTCATGTTCTCCCAAATTGTAAGGTTGATATATTTTATAATATTAATACTTCACTTAACTCGGGAGGCAGAGGCAGACGGATATTTGTGTGAGTTTGAGGCCAGCCTGGTCTACAGAGTGAGATCCAGGAAAGGTGCAAAGCTACACAGAGAAACCTTGTCTCGAAAAACCAAAAAACAAACAAACAAACAAACAAACAAAAAAAAACAAAAAAACCACACTTCACTTAAAAAGCATTACTTCAAACTATAAAAGTCGGGAAAACAGAATTGAGAGACTGAATCTTGACTTACACAGTGAGAGAATGAATTATGAGTTATTTTTACAGTTTGTTCAACCATTAGTTTGATATAGGCTTCTGTATTACTTCCCTAATAGTTTTGTCTTTTCTTCAGATCACCTCAGGTATGTTTATACAATGCAAGACAGCCTTTCACATTTCAAAATTAATTAAAATTAACTTTACATAAAATACATATTTGGAATTTGTTTCAGAATAAAGACAGGGTACAGAGTGCACACACTTGCTTCTCTCCCAAGGCAACAGGCTAAATCTGTGCTAAAATCTGGGCTTGTATCACCATTCTGACACCTGCACTACACTCAGTTTATATGCACTAAAATCAAGTCAACTCAAAACTTTATAAAAGCCTTAAGGATCTACTTTCTACAAGTTCCCACCCCTTGTCCTTATCAGGAACATAGCTGGCTAAGACGTTCAGGACAGAGAAAGAACCTCTTAGCAACAGGATTTTCACTTCACATGGAGACATGCTCACTATTGTCATGGAGAACCTCTGTTTTCATACTTGACAGATGTGTTAGCAGCCATGGGCATCAGAAGCATTTGAGCCTCAATGTTTTCTGCTGCCGGCATGAGATGCCTCTGAGGTTCCTACGCAATTTCATGTGACTCATGCTAAGATTATCACTGACTCAGAACCAAGTCACACAGACTCGGTCCAAATTCTGTCAAACACCCATTATATACATGATTTTGAGTAAGTCTTGACTTTTCATCCTAGAATTAAGAAAGGGTACAAGATACATGTGGCTCCTTCTATCTCTGGTGCTTGATAATTCTAAGATCTGCACTAGACTTATAAGAATCACAAAACCCGCCAGACAGTGGTGGCACACACCTTTAATCCCAGCACTCAGGAGGCAGAGCTAGGTGGATCTCTGTGAGTTCGAGGCCAGTCTGGTCTACAGAGTGGGATCCAGGACAGGCACCAAAACTACACAGAGAAACCCTGTCTCGAAAAAAAAAAAAAAAAAAACAAAACAAAACAAACAAACAAAAAATTACAAAACCCTTATTAGTTTCAATTTAAAAGGAAAAAAAGAAAAAGAGAAGGTGCTACTAGAGGCAGCTGGCCAGAACATCAGGTTGCTCCCACAGAGCCAGCTAAAACTAAATATGCAAGTGGGCTGGCTAACCAAAGAGACAATGCAAAAGGCAACATTCATTTTCACTTGAACTTCCCATAATGCTCAAACTCCTCTTGCTGTGACCATAAGAATACAAGCACAGGGGCTGGACATATTGCTCAGTAGTAAAGAGCACTAGCTACTCTTGCAGAAGACCCATGTTTGGCGTCCAGCACCCACAAGGTTGCTCACAACCAACTGTAACCCAGTTCAGTGATCTGACACTGTCTTCTGGAATCTGTGGGTACTAGGTACACAAGTGACAAGCATATATTCATTCTAGCAAACAGTCATATACACACACACACCAAAAAAAAAAAAAAAACAAGTAAATTGATAAATTGTGGGTGAGGTGGTGTGTGTGTGGTGTGTGTGTGTGTGTGTGTGTGTGTGTGTGTGTGTGTGTGTGTAAGTGATACAGTCATGCATCACTTAACATTTCCTTTCCTGAGATACATGAAATGGATTTCACCAATGTTTGAACATCACAGAATACACTATCTTACTGCATACCTAAGCCCAATGGGAAAGGCTACTGCTCCCCAGCCACAAAACCACAGCATATTACTGTACTAAATACTGTAGGCAAGTGTAACAATGTTTAAGTATTTACACAAAGACAGGGCACAGTAAAAATATTAGGCAACAGGAAATTTTCTGCTCTGTTATCTTATAGGGCCCATGCTAAATCATTAACTGAAATGATCCAAAACTCTATGACATTCCACACTCAGTTTACATTAGCCTAAAGCAAGTAAAACTGTCTTACCTTCAGTCCGTTCTGTGGATTCATTAGAAAATTTCTTCCTATGTCATCAAACATAATGGTGTTTTTTTTGCTGTAGAACTCAGAAAACTTTCCCCAAATGACTCCAAGAGGCTTCACCTTAAAATAAAGGTTTATATTTAACTCAGTATGTATTAACAGCTCACCCCACCCTAAGGGTAGAACCAGCTCCTTCCTGTCTGCAGGGCTGCACTGGCTGACCATCAGGCTTGTTCAACAGCTTGTGCATGTATAACTCACCTAACCCTACCATAACACTTTAACACAATTTTCCCATGAAGATTCTAGGGCAAAAAAAGTAGGTATTTCTAAGGGACATCTTAGTGAGGAAAACTAAACTGGGCTCTTTCAATTAATAATTTAGGTATCTTACTACAAATATACATAATGGGTTTTTTGTGATGTTTCTTTGTTTTTGCCACGTCAGAGCCTCATTCTGCAACTCAGGGGAGCCTTGAACTCCTATTTCTCCAGTCTCAGCCTCCTAAGTTCTGGAACAGAGGTGGATATCACTGTGCCCAGGAGATTTTGTCTTGAAACCACTGGCACTGGTGCCCAATTTCTAGCACATGTGATCCACAAAGTGCAAAGACACCAGAATTTAAATACTGGTTTTGTTTCAGAATTCCTAATCCAGGACTACCAAAGAACAAAACTCTATACAGACCTATCTGCAACACTCACATAGTTTATAAAAGTCTCACAAAACCCGAAACTGACAATGCTTCTCTTCAGAAGAGTCACAGTCACCAGCTCTGCATGAGGTGGAGGAATGGCTTCCTAGAGCAGTGGTTCCCAACCTTCCTGATGCTGCCACCCTTTATACAGGCTCTCATGTTGTGGGGACACCAACATAAAATTATTTTCATTGCTACTTTATAACTGTAATTTTGCTACTGTTATGAACCATAATGTAAATGTCTGTGTTCTCTGATGGTCTTAGGCGACCCGTGAAAGGGTCGTTTAATACCCCACAGGGCTGCAACCCACAGGTTGAGATCCATTGTTCTAGGAGGAAGAAGAGTTCACCAACTATGAACCTTTTATTTTGGAAAATAAACATGAATGAACAAAACATTCAGAAAATGCCTTAAATACATCAATTTTTAAAAAGCAGATTCTTCTAAGTTAGTGACAGGAATTCCACTCAGTGATGTGAGATAAACAGGCAGCAAGGAGCAAAATGCTTGGAGTGCCTTGGGTCCTCCTCAGCTTAACATGAAGATGACATTTTCCTCCTTAGGAATACTATTTTAACATTTTCTCACCTACATTATTTCTACTATTTGTTTATTCCTGAAACAAAACTGCCCAATTCTTGAGCCAAGAATACAGGAACTAACACAGTAACCCAGACTCTAGGGGTTTGCAGGGAACTTGTCTCAGGGTTGATGAGGAGCTTGTTCAGACACCAGGACATCTACATCCTACATCTTAAGTCTGACACACCGTGTTCTCCCAAACATGGACTACTTCTTTAAACTTAGTATACTAATATTCCTGACCACAGAATAATCTGAAACACAGGACAGCACAAAGGAAATTTTCAAACCATGTGTCAATATGATAGGTAACAACTAGACAGTCTGAATCACTCACCTCCAGGATTGGTTTTTGTTTTTTAAATAAAAACAGCCTCAGAAAGTTCACTGCGAAGTTAAGGGAAATCCTACAGTACACGAAGGCTAAGAACCATTCTCACTGGCCTGCAAACTTCATTAAGACTGCCTTACGTGAAGTCCTTAACCATTCTGCTACATCCAAGGGGGAAGTGGACTGCGCCACCCCCGGCTCTCCACGCCTAACCACCGGCAGTTAGCTGTCCTTTGATGTCCCACAGCTGCAGCCCTGCTGTGCTTCGTGTTTCCTGAGCTCTCTAACACTTGGACCGTAGAAGGCAAGCACCAGGTCGTATTTCCTGGTGTGTGCAATAGTTCTTGCACTGAGCAAGTCCTCATGCACTTAGGTCACTGTTTACACTTTACCACTGGCTCTCTTCACTGCTATTACATGTTTTCAAAAGGCACGGACATCTCCCTCAGCTTTATTACTGTGTCTGTTGTAAGGCCTGGAGAGCAGTCACTTGAGTAAACCATGTCAAAATTCCTCCTTTGTAAAGCCCAGTCCTCTTCCTGAGGTCCTGTTGCTATTTTCTATAATCCATCAGCTTCTTCTAGAGGAGGGTGAGTACACTTTGGTTTCTTTCCAGCATACTTCTTGACAATATTCGGTTTTTCTCTTCCACCTTGTCCAGCAGTACCTCACCACCATCATCACAGCTAGCCTCGACACAGTTCCTTTCTAGATAGCCCTTCAATAGCCTTACTTGCATCATTTTAATTTATTTAAGCTTTTAAAAATTCATTTATTTTATTTTTTTTTTGAAACAGGGTCCTATTATGTAGCCCTCACTGGCCTGGAATCAGGCTTGGCCTTGAACTCAGAAAGATCTACCTGTCTCCTGAGTGTTGTAAATCTTTAAAATACAATGTCTTTGTCAAAACTCAACTGTCACTTTACTATCTGTTCAGATGAAATTCTAAATTCTTTCTAGTTTTTTTTCTTTTCTGTCAGTTTAAATACAAGAAGATCATCATTTTAACAAAAGTAACAGGAGTTCTTACATCAATGAGCCCTCTCCTTGGAGTGTGCACAGTTATCATAGCAGCACTGTCCAGCATGAAGGTGATCTTATAGTTGGCATTCGTGCTCACTCCCAGTTCCTGGAACACAAATGTTCAGGAGGTTAAAATACAAGTGTGCAAAACCCCAGGCTTTCTGAACATTCTATCTGCAACGTCTCAAAATGCTAGTTTTCTACAGCAATGGTGGGACACAACTGGAAAGTGTTTTGCTGAGCTGTGCCAGTGACTAACCAGAAGTGGATTCATTCCTAACTGGCCATTTGAGAATGAACCACCTCATCAGTATCACACACCAGAGCAAAGGGCAAAGCAAACACTGCTGGAGTATAAGGAAGGTAAAAAGGGGCTTAGCTTTTCCTTGGAACCAGCTTAGGCATTCAGATCAACCCATCATTAAGCAGGCTCGCACACACCTCTACTCCCAACACTGGCAATCTGTAGCTACTAAAAGACAGCCAGTAAAAATGAAATTATTCAGTTCTAGAATCTTTGATCTGTCAAATGTGATTTCAAAACATTGTGAAATGGCTTGTTTCTAACACTTACTTTCATTTTAGCTTCAATCCACTTCATATTTGTTGCAGCTAAAACATGAGGAATAATACAATACATATGAAAAGTTTGAGTTTCATTTTTTTAAATTTCTTCTGAATAAATAAGCTTTTTAAGCAAGACCACAACTTTAAAAACATCATAAATAATGGTCCCTAATAAACCTACTTTAGTGTGTCTTCTAATAATAGTACTTAACCCACTTTTATTCGTATAACAGAGGTGACTGTGATAAACTAAACCCCAAACTCCTTTTAAAGCAGCCCTGTCGCGATTCTTCATTCATTCCAAATTAAGTCTGAGATGTGCAGATCTCAACATTCTCTGGCAGCGGATCCAGGCCATGCATAAGCACACATGGTGCCAGTATAAACACACTAATGGTGTGTGTCAAATGTCTATGTGGAAGACTAGCTAGACTTTGTCAGGCTTAGCAGACTAAGTTCATTAAACCTAGCACCTTTTTTTGTTTGTTTTTCGAGACAGGGTTCCTCTGTAGCTTTGGAGCCTGACCTGGAACTCGCTCTATAGACCAGGCTGGTCTCGAACTCATAGAGATCCACCACCTGTCTCTGCCTGGGATTAAAGGCATGCACCACCACCGCCCGGGAAACCCACCACCTTAAAAACAAACCTGAGACAAATGAGTGAAATCCCCTAGGTTACATTATATGTCTGCGCCAAAAGACATTAGCCGACGCAATCACTGACACAAAATTCAATCCTCATCTTTACATGCTCTTCCTGGTTTCAACTTATACTTTACATGCAGAATTGGTCCATATAACTAGAAGTTTAGAGTGTCGTATTTACAATGAAACAATCGTAAGAAAGAAGTTAACTAAGTACCTGTTCTGTACATGTAATTTCCAGAAGAAGAACAAGAAGACACATAGAGTGAAACAGTTGTTCATTGTTAAGGCATGATCGTACGTTAGCATTGGTGCTAGTTACTATACTGGTACATCTATTCTTATCTCAACCTAAAATATAGGTCAAGTTACTACTTCTAGGTGAAGAGAGGAAGGTTCATAGAGATTGAATGACCTGCCTGATTTCACAAAGAACACAATATCCTAGTGTATTTAGCTCTAAAGTAAGTATCCCTTTTCAACTTACAACCATAAAATAATTTACCAATAACTTATTTTAAATATGTAACTCTAAAGGTTCTCTAAATGTTTAGTTAAAACTTAGTAACATTTAGAGGATTTTTCTTTCCTCGGATGTCATGTCAGAGGTGCTGAACGAAAACTTTGCTTCAGTGAGCTCTCTTCTCCCAAGCTGAACACTGCAATGACCATACTTGCACCATGTTCAGTGTCAGTGAACAAGGGATACACTGTGAATCAGAAGCAAAGTACAAAGGAAACTTACAGACCGCAACCAACTCTCTGGCTTCTCATCAAATACTACTAAAATTACATGGCAAACCTTTATACTTGAGGGGATCTTACTCCATTCATGGTAACTCTGTTAGAAAATTGCCAAGAAGTAACTTCAAATGTCCGCAAGGGGGATGGGAGGTCAATCAATGCATTGCCTCACTTATCAAGAAAAGGGGAGACAAATGTCAGGCGAACTCAAAGAGTGACCTGAGACAGCAAGTTTCTACTCTGCAGCAAAGTCATCATCTATCACAGGTCTACACGGCCGTCGAAGGCCACAGACCTCAGCATCAGGAGCACTGTTTCTGACGTGCATTAATTTTTCCTTAAGCAACTCACACTGTTATTTCTGTCCAGTTACATTGCTAAGATTTTTTTTTTAAAGGCTGTCTCCAAATATCTATCCAAAATCTAGAGTGAGGAAAAAAGGGAGCGGTATTAAGGATTAAGGGTTGGAGATATAGCTCAGTGGCAGAGTGTGTCTCTAGCCCGCACAAGGTCCCTACTTCAGTTCCCAGCACTGCAAAAACCAATAAATAAGAACTTTTATTCTAACACTGTGGTCTATTCTTGTCCTATATTCAACTATCCTCTTACTATTAAGAAAATATACATGTACTTCATATAATGACGTTAAGAAAGTCAAACATCATTTTAGAAATGCTTTCACATTTAAACAGGTCTTTTTAAGTCTTGCTTTGTACAGTAGAATAATATAAATAACAACCTTATTTCCATGGAAATCTGATTTAAAAAAAAGTAAGCTTACACCAAATAACAATGTCATAATCTTCATATGCAGATGTTAGAAATTCATGAAGATATGGTCTCATTAACTCTACCCCAGTCTCTGCACAAGACCTATGATCTAAAAGAAAATGGATCATAAAAACAATTATTAGTTTATTATCAGGGACAAGTACTGGGTAGAATGAAGCCATTATAAAAAGCAACCAACTGCAAACAGCTTGAGACTGAAGGACACTGAGGATGAGCGGATGTTCTGCAAAGCATAGCATTTAATGCCCTTGAACTGCAGTTTCAGTGGATCAATTCTGTGTAACATACAAAGAGCAACACTAAAAATTCAGGCTTACATGGACCACTGTATACTTTTTTCTCATCTAGTTTGAATATTATTCACAATAATGAAGAGTAAATAAGGTCCCCATACTCACATATACCCATCATTCTGAGAAAAATCAACTTCACTGTACAAGTACAATTAGTTCATTAATTCTTCAGCAAAGTATACATTAAGTTATAACACATTCATCGTTTAGGATTACAAGCAAGAAAACTTTACTAGCAGAAAGTATTTATTTATTGCCAATACTAGAAGATGAAATGAATGTCTTCCTTTTTCAATTGACATGACTAATTTTAAATATAAGAAAGGTGCCTGAATATATTTATTCAGAAAACAAGGGTAAAATATAAAACACTATTTTAAAAATAGTCCTCATAAAAGTGTCAATCAGGGTTGAGTTGGTTAAATTATGATACATTCACATTCTATGCCCCCACAAATAACTTACATTCCATGCTCCTACAAATATTTTTAGGTATGTTGCTTGGTTGGGGTTTCTATTGCTGTGATAAACCACTCTGACCAAAAAGCTTTTCCAGCTCTGAGGTCACACAGTCCGATACGCAGAGAAGTCAGGGCAGGGACTCAAGGCAGGAAGTGAGGCAGAAGCCATGGAAGACTACCTACTGCCTTGCTCCTGTGGCTTATTCAGCCTGCCTGTTATAGCACCCAGGACCACCAGCCCAGGGAAGGCACCACTCACAGTAAACCAGGCCCTTCCATATCAATCATCCATCAAGAAAATGCACCAACCACAGGGCTGCCTACAGGCCAGTTGTTGTATGGAGGCATTTTTTTTTTAATTAAGATTCCTTTCTCCCAGATAATCCTGGCTTGAGTCAAGTTGGCATAAACTAGCCAGCACAATATATATTTAATTCATAGCAAATAACAACAACAAAAAAAAAGGAGATACACAGAAACACTACAAAAAAAAAATCAAAACATTAAAAGTGGTCACCTTTGGTTCTCAAAATTATAGGTAATGCCTTCATTTGCTTATCTATATTTCCTAAATGAATGACTTATTTTTGTAACAATAAAAGCTTTCAAGTACTTCATGTTAAACACGGAGTTGCTGGGTGGGGGAGGGGTGAGTGGAAACTGTTACAAGTCAAAGACCAGCAGAGTACCTTAACAGACTCACCAAATAATGTATAATCGACATCCAGCACCAGAAGCTTCTTCCCTTCCCTGGGAGGGTTCAGTACTTCCACTTTATACTCCTTGACTCTGCGAGAGATCTTCAGTAAGTTTTCTTCCCTAATAGAAAAGGTGAGATAAGATGAAAATCCCCTCTCTTCTCACATGACCACATCTTTGAAGGCCAAGAACACTTACCTATTTTCTACTTCAACTATTTCATCCTCAATGTCAAAGTCATTGATGACATCATCATTGTCAGGCGGAGGACATAAGACATCTTCCTATTAAGACAGGAAAGTGGTGTTTCATCGTAACAAACACATGTGGGCAATCTGAGCTCAAACACACACCATGGGAAAAGCTCCCCTGTTAATTACTGTCCCCTGGGCATATCTGACATGTTAAATTTTACTACATAGGCTACATTATACTTAAAACTAACTCTATACTAAAAAGGTCCCCATTACTTGGCTCTGTTGAGTTAATACCACATTCATCGTGCAGTTATTTTTCACTGATCATTAGACTGAAAGTTTTACCACAATTAAAACTATGCTATAACAGTACAGTGTGTATCATAACACCTTCAAAGGGACATATGGTAACAAAAGTAAACATTTACCAAGCTCTCCTCACGAGTTCCCATCATCATGATTTTAGTATTTGGTTTCAGTTTGAGAGCTCCAAGCTTAACATCATTTTCTGCAGGTTTGCCTACAATACAAGCAAATGACTGTTTTCTCACTAAAGTTCAGGTGCTGGTTCCACTCTCCCATCACATAACAGCCAAACATCAACAGCTCTGGTAGTCTGGGAGTTTCTTTCTCACAGAAAAAGGGTTGTCCCCGAGTACAATCTGGCCTGGCAGTGGACTACCCCCACTAAACCAACTCATGCTCAAAAGAAAAATGACACTGCTCTATAAGTCTTAAAGCCCAAGACTAAATGACAGTTCTCTATTCCTTCAAACTCACTGATCAATGGCATAAGAGATACAAGTAAGCTAAAAAGGAACAGTGCCAATAAACTAAGTATAATCTCCACTTCTGAAATGAGGCAATTTGAGAAGAAAACAAGGCCCAAGAAATAATGAAAGGTACATCACAGATGCCAGCAATAAATGACTCTCGCCTGGGATTTCTATGACAAAGCCTTAACAAGTAAATACCAACTGTCAGGGGAACAAAGTCATCCAAACAGTAGTGGTATTTTCAAGTAACTGTTCATTATTCTTATTTTTATCACTGAAACAAGTTTAAGAGACTCAAAAAAAAAAAAAAAAAAAGGGCACACCTTTAATCACAGCACTCGGGAGGCAGAGGCAGGCAGACCTTCGTGAGTTCGAGGCTGGCCTGGTCTACAGAGCGAGATCCAGGAAAGGCGCAAAACTACACAGAGAAACCCCATCTCGGAAGCCCCCCCCCCAAAAAAAAACCCATAATAGCAAATATGAAAACCCATAACCACCAGTGGAGAAACGCTGAAGTGGGGAGATCACCTTTAACTTTGAGCCCCAGTAATTTCTGGCGCTCTGGGAGCACTCCCGTAAGAGTCTTGAGGAACTGCTTGAGATCCAGCACAGTATCATCTTCTGAAAGCGTGGTCACTGAATACTCCTGCCCACCCCATTTCACAATGATGGGGAGTGCCATTCTTCAAGCATATGAAGTGGTAGCTTTCTGTCAGAACAAAACACCTAGGAGACAGGCACATGCAAATGGAAGAAATTAAAATTGACAGATAAAAATAGTAAGTGCTTGCAGCCTGAACTCTACTGTACAGCCTAACGGTAGAGATGAGTGTGCCTCCTCAGAAAGCTACTCCCAGAATCCCACAAGTTACAATTTTCTTACTTGTTTTGGCTTAGAGTTAGTATTTCCTACACTCTTTCAGATTCTACCTCTTGTTCAACTAGAGAAGAATCATGAGCTGCCTACCCATCCTGCTTTGTTTGGCTGGGTTTATGCAGGAGAGGCAAGCCCCTCCACAACAGATATCCATATTTATTCAATGTTAGAGAGGCATTCATTGGGAGCACTGAACCCAGAACAAATCACCTGGGCTCGGACCCTAGATTTCCCACTTCCTATTTGACTCCTGCAGTTATCTTGCTTAGCACATACCTTTCCTCATCTGGAGAACAGAGGAATACTATTTGCATCTTAAGGGTTCTTATGATGATTAAATCAGTGAACATTTCTAACTCGCACAGGTCCTGGTAAGCACTATGTAAGTCTTAGTTAAATAAATTTAAAGTCAAAAGTTTATTATTTCAGGCAGCCCCAGGTAATATACCATTATGTGTTTTATATTTTATGAATTGACCAGATGTACAAAGATCGTCTCATCTAATGAAAGTGTCTGATAAAAATATCCCCACTTTCCATTAAGGAAATAGTTACATACTCTACCCATGAGCATCTAATTGGTGTGAGTTTTGACTAAATCTCTACACATTCTATACACATTATATCAAAACTGTCTATGTCAAAGTGGATCTACAGGAGTTAAACATCAAATTTCAGTTAAAACAAACCTGCTCATGGCAGCTATTCTCTCCAACTTTATAAATGCAGATCTCTTGTCCCATGAAGCTTTCAACATTTATAAACATTTCCTTCATAGGTCAGAGAATGGAGTTTCCTAATCTCAGAATATTGGCATTTTGCAAAGCTTTCACATACATGATGAAGCATTTGATTTCACTATTCATGCAATCATCACCACCAATTGCTAGAGAAGGTAAAATTTAAGTGACAATCTGCAAAAACCAGCCGGGCGGTGGTGGTGCACGCCTTTAATCCCAGCACTCAGGAGGCAGAGGCGCGCAGATCTCTGTGAGTTTGAGGCTAGCCTGGTCTATAAAGCAAGTTCCAGGAAAGGCGCAAAGCTACACAGAGAAACCCTGTCTCGAAAAACCAAAAAAAAAATCTGCAAAAACCAAACTTGGAAAGTCTGTCATTGTGCTCATGATAAACCATTAACAAATCCCTACTCACACTGGCTTTACGTGTTTCCCTTTATAATCACATTTATATTTACTCGTACATTAATAATGTAAATTTGTAGCAAGCCTACTAATTGGAGCAATAAATGCCACTTTAGGCAGAATCTACCCCCCAAAAGTGTTATGACCATGAATAAAAAGGCATGTGGGTCAAACTGAAATAGTTACACGTTATTTTTCTGTACTGCACAGAAATGGGAAAGACTGTTCCTAAGAGTTAGGAAGGCATCTAGCGCTGATTTGTGCTGTGATGGGCAGAGCGGAGCTTCAAGACCCTGAGAGTGTTCTCGACTAGCGGTTCCCAAGCAAGAGCACGGACCTAACTGTAAGACTTCTTGGAAGTGTCATCAGAAGTAAAGGAAAGGGACCAAATAATGAACATTTTAACCAGTCTTATTCTTCCATCTCAGAAGCATGGAAGCATGCTGACGTCTGAGCATGCCGTTCCTCTAGGCTCTTCCATGTTACCTGCTTTAGAAAAAAATCTGTAGATGGCATTGGCTCCATATGTTTAACAAAACAGAGCAATACTTCATAGAGAACTTCTCCCACAAATGGTAACTACAAGTTGGTAAATGCCCTAAAAAGCCGGGAATAGAAAAAAAATAAAAATAAAAATAAAGGCTATACAAACTTTTACCGCTTAAGTCCTTAAAACTTTTTAATCTTATTTCAATCACTACTGAGACTCGAGCAGGACATAAAAGCACGAACATTTTTTACTTTTTTCTTATACAATTCTAATAGTTTATTACATAAGTTCCCCCCCAAATGGGGGTGGGTGATGGCAATCAAACTCAGAAGCACAATTTTATGAAATATGTCAAGAACATACTTTTTAATTTCAATTGGAGTTCTGCCTAACATCCTGTGTTGGCTTTGCCTAGTCAATTCTTACCTCTGGCCCTCAGCCTGCTAAACCCTAAGATGAGTCAATTCGAAATTCCATGTTTTGACAAGCGATAACACCTGAAAGCGCTATGTAAGGTGCAAGGAGCTACATGAACTTCAGAGGTGAGAGAAGAGCATGCTAAGCATCGTGATTATCTCAATTCATCTTCGCAATCCTGAGCTAACAACTGACCTCACTGCACAGATTAGAAACCTGCAAAGTCAGTCACAGCGACTCGCCCAGCACCGCATAACTAAAAGCAGCTTAAAGGCGGCAATTTCAAAAGTAACAGTGTGAACTTTTCATTAAGCCTGGCAAAAGTGAGTGTGCGGTGGTGGCCTCCGGGCCCGGGAACCAGCCAGCAGCAGCCCCGCAGGGTGTAGCTGGGACTGGCCCGGGAGAGCATCCCAAGGTAGGCAGAGACCCAGACACGAGCTGCCTGGGATGCCTTCAACAACCACCTTGAGGGGAGGGCGAGACAGACTCCGCAAGAGGGAGAAAAAGGGCCTGGGGGACGCAGAACATTCTAGGATGTGGGAAGCCTTGGGATCAGGTGAGAAGGCCGGATACGAAGGCGGCGGCCACGACCCGCAGCGCGCCGGGACAGGGGCCTCTGGGTGCCGGGCGGGACAGCCGCGGTTCCAGCCCGCGCGGCCCGCAGCGCAACAAACCACGAGGCGCATGCAGTTCAGTGGCATCCCCCAGCCGCAGCGTCGCCTTCACGGGCAGGCGTGCCGGCGAATCCCGCGCCCCCTCACCTGGAGCGCGGCGGAACCAGCCACAGCGGACGCAAAAGCCGGCCGCAGCGGAACCTAAGGAGACCGGAAGTAAGGGGCGGGGCCGGAACCGGCGAGCGGACCGGAAGTGTGTGGTTGGAACCGGAAATGTGCTGCAGGGGGACATGGCAACAGTGTGGTTTCTCTTCAAATGCCGAGCTCGGGGAGCAGCGGCCAAGCTCTCTCCACGGAGTGACGAGAAAGCCGAGTCTTTTCCAGACTGTGACCTCTGTAAAAGGGACCCCCGGTTCCCGGGTGGCCCTCGGCCATTCTGCGCATGCTCCGAGTCCGCGGTGGGCTCTTGGCCTCATGACGTATTCTTTTTCGCCCAAACCGAGCTGTGGGGCGCGTGGGGCGCTGACGGTTCCGTTCGTGCGGAGGTGTCTCGTACTCACGCGTCTGTGGGCCGTGCGACGGTGTCATGTCCCGAAGGAAGACGAGCAGGAGGCCCTTGAGGACTGAGGACTGAGGACGAGACCTCCATAGACGCGAGGAGCCAGTCATAACAATTTCGGTCCCTTCGGATGTTACCCGCTCGAGAGGAAAACAGTGTCTGGAAAGGGGAAGGGCAGGCCAGAGTGACCCAGACACTCAAGGAGCAAATGTCAGTGTTCCAGACACAGACACCTGTGGTCCAGATTGGTGCATTGTCTCAGAACCCCGCCCACTCCTAACTGCTTTGCCTCTTCCTTCAATGAAAGAAAAGCTGATTCCCTTTACAAAAGACATGTTCTCCGAGTTCGAAAACACCGAGAGACCAGACTGGATTTAAATTATACTTAGCCGAATGTTTATTTTTAAGCTGCTGCTGTCCTTACGACCTGTGAGCTAAAAGGGAACTTTAAAAGCAGGTTATAATGACTTCATTCCTGCGGAATGTACAGCTCTATGAGGAACTGCCTCACTCCCCGTGGTCCTAATGATAAGCCGAGTTTACAGAAACCAGAGCAAGCGGTTAATCATTTCATAGCAGTTTTACAAGTCTGGGGAGGGGGCAAGGAGTCAGGGTTGCTAGGAGCCTATCTTCTAGGAATTTAGAATGGGTGCCTCCCTTAAAAGACTGTTTTCCTTAGCCTCCATATACAAAGTAGTCTGAGGTCCTGCAGGTGGCTCATGCCTGTAATCCCAGTATTTGGGAGGCTGAGGCAATAGATTAGTCTTTAAATTTGAAGCCAGCCTGAGCATAGAAAATTCTAGTTCCAGCCCTGGGGTACAAAATGAAACTGCCTCAGACAGAGAAACCTCAACAGGGCAGAAGCTATCGGGGACTATGGGGGTCCAGCCCCTCGATAGTCCCCTCCCAGGGTCCGGGAAGAATCTACAACAGCTGATAATTAATCTTTGATGAAAAGAAATGAATCTATGTACACGAAACTCCTTAGTCCATATACTTTATTATTCTGTGACAGCTATAAGCTTATATTCTGCTCTCATATTTAGGTCATCTTTAGCCTGATTTCTCTCTACACTTGTCTGTGATCCCCTCTAGGTTCTATCTTAATTTCTTCATCTAGTTCTGCCCCTTCTAGGTTCTCATCCACTTTGTTCCTTCCCATATCATCTCCCCTCCCGTCTCCTCTCTCCTCTTCTCGTTCTACTTCATCTTGTTCTTCCCCATCTGGCTCTTTCTCATCTTCCATCTTGTTCCTCTAGTACTCTCCTGTAGCCCTTCAATCTACTTCTTCCCCATCTCAGTTTGTTCCTCTCAAGTTCTTACCCATCTAGTTCTTCCATTCTCTTTTCTCTTCTTTTCTCGTGCCCTGGAAGTCCCGGTATATAAAAGGGAGGGTCCGAGCTAAATTGTGTAAAGCTATTAATGTCTACCTCTCCTAGGCGGTGTCCCCTTGTGGAATTTACCATAAGTCAGGAGACTTGCACGTGGGCTGTTACCATTGTTAGTCCACCTGGGTGGTGTTTCCTGTAGTCCTTGAAAGTGGCCAAGGGAGATAGATAATCTGATTCCAGAGAAAGCCTTTCCTGAGGCTGTTCTCCAAATACCTGGAATGTGTATGTCCAGAGAGTGATCAGTCTACACTGTTAGTCCTTCTTAGGGGAAAGTCAATTGGAAAAACTATGAAGGCACACATGATTTTCATAACAGAAGACAGCTGATATATAACAAGCCAAGTAACACCAAAAACTCCTTGGGATTTGGCTTCCTCTGGAGGAATTCCCTGATTCCTCCAGGTAGTGACTTTGCCATAACCAGCTGAGTTCTTATGATATATTCCTGTGGCCCACAGCAAGAAGCCTCAACAGAGCAGAACCCTTCTGGTCCATTCAAGAACTTCCCAGTATCACCTGTTAAACAAACAACAAGAACAAAACAAAACAACAACAACCAAAAAGAAAAAAAACTTAAAAAATAAATTGAAGAATGTTTAAATCATTGGTACCTAGATTGGTATATACGACACTTTATAAAACTTCAATTTTGAAGTCCATCCCAGAGACCCACAAGGTAGAGCCAACTATCAAAAGTTGTCCTCTGACTTCATGTGCCATGTCACACACACCAAAATTAATGTAATCTTAAAATTATAAAAACATAAAACCAAAATGTTTTTTGAACCAGTTTCTTTAAAGGGGGGAGAGGGATTAAAAAATAATGCTGGTCCCATGTGTGTCTTTCCTTTTAATCAATAGAGATGTAATTTTTTTCATTGCTTGGACTTAGAAATAAAACAACTAAATTTTCTTGTCTCGGCAATTCTTTAAAAGGTTTTTTTTTTTTTTATGTGTCTAAGTGATTTGCTTTTGTGTATGTATGCTCACCACACTCGTGCCTAGTAAGAAGAGGATTTCACATCCCCAAGAACTGGGTTTAAGGATGGTGGTGACTTCTCAAATGAATGCTAGGAACCAAACCTGGGTCTTCTGCAAGAGTCATGGCTCCAGTCCCATCTCAAGGGTTTTAACCCAACATCTCGTCCTTGCTTTGTTCACCCACTCTGTAGATGCTTGGCATGGCCTGGTGCTATTTTCACCACCACAAGTAGATGAGTTTGTTAATCAAGATCAACTAAAATACAAGAAAGCTACACTACCATTGCCATAGCAACACTTTGTAAAGAGGCTCTTGTTTTGATGTTAGAAAAACTCATGTTACAAGAGATCTAATAACTTAGCTATTACCAGAATATAAATAATAGTAGTCAAGTGTTTAATGGTATTTCTCAAAAAGAATTGTAGCAGAACAGTTTTTGGGCAATCTAAAAGATTACTTCAATTCATCTTTTGCCTGTTTTCTTTCTTGTTTTTGCTGTTGTTGTTTGTTTGTTTTTCTGGAGGTGGGTATCAAACTCAGAACATTACATAGGCTAATCAAGTGCTCTACCTCGGAACAACCCTTAGTTTGAGATAGGAGCTCCATGTGTGTAACCCTGCTGGCCTGAAACTCTTCATTCTTTTGCCTTGGCCTTCCAAGTTCTTGGATTACAGACACACATCAATATGGCAGGCCATCCAAGTTTATTTCTATTTAACTAAACCTTCATGAAATAAAATAATAATAATAATAATAATAATAATAATAATAATAATAATAATAAAGTTAAAAGAAATGGAGGGCCAGCCAGACAGCTCAGGGATCAAGGAGGCTGCCACCAATCCTGACAACCTGAATTCCATCCCTGTGTCCTATATGGTGGAGAGAACCAAACCCTGCAAGTCCTCTGACCTCCACTCCTGTGTGTGAGAGAGAGAGTTATGCCCTCACACACCACAAAATTAATTAATAAAAACACTTTTTTAAAACACTTGCTGTGGATTGAAATGCATTATTATTCCTTTATCGTAATAAAGGAATTGAACTCTTGGTGACCAGGAATGACTGCAGAATAGACCCAGAAAAGGGCTCACAGCAGCTTATAACAGCCAAGAAGAGAGACTATCCGTTACCGCTCCCTGGAGCCTTCCTAACACAGAGAGTAAGTGATTCTTGGCCTCTCCTAACACAGAGTAAAGTGATTCTTGTTCCCTCCTAGTGTCTTTGCAGTAATAAAAGGTCTGTAGAAGTCCTGGTAGATGGTGGGCTTCCAGGTCTAAAAGCCTTAAAAGGAATAGCCAATTTAACAAAATTAGATGCTAAGTTGTAGATATCACATGGCCATAATTATTTTGGAAGACCAAAGAACATTTCCTAAATCCAGTATCATTGCTATCCTGGTTTATCTCAGCCTTTTCTAAGAAAAAATTGATGACCTTTTCCCTCTAAAGCCAATTTTCTTTCTTCAGTGACTGCCTTCTCTTCCCTCATAAGGCTCTGGAAAACACACACACAGAGAGAGAGAGAGAGAGAGAGAGAGAGAGAGAGAGAGAGAGAGAGAGAGAGAAGAAGAAGAAGAAGAAGAAGAAGAGGAGGAGGAGGAGGAGGAGGAGGAGGAGGAGGAGGAGGAGGAGGAGGAGAAGGGAGAGAGAGACAGAGACAGAGAAAGGTATACCTGCCTCCTTGCCCCCCCCCCTTTTTTTGCCTTCAATCACCATGCTAAAAAAAATGGCTAGAATCTTCCCTACAGAACAGATTCTACAGACTTTCATCCAAGCCTGGCAAATTACATCTCTTTTCTTTTCTGCTTGCTTTCCCAAAACAACCACTTAAAACTTCCATTCCCCTCAGACTTCAGACCTTCAATTACTCCCTTGTTCTAGGCAGGTGGCATTGTCCCAGATGTTTTGGAGTTCCTCTTCAAACCTTTTGGAATCTATAAACTAAGCTCTGCCTGCCTTCATCTTCACTTCTTCTGCTTCTGAATGAATTGAGACAGATCCCTTCTACCCAAAGCCAGCCCTCGTTCTTGTGTTCTGGCTCCATCCTTCTCAGGAAAACTTCTGTGAATGAAGTGTCCCCCTTCACCATATTTTTAACTTCTCTTATAGGCTGTTTCCCTTCAGTGATCAGTATGTCTCAGAGTCTTGCCATCATCATTACCAGCCTTTATGTCACAGGTTAGTACTTCAAAGCACTGGTTTAACACTCATTACTAAGTGTAACCTACTCTTGAGCATTTCTTTGGGACATTATTAAAGTAACAGCTTCACCCACTGTACCTAAGCTTTGTGGGGAAACAGACGATGCTCTGTTTATTTACAATTTTAGTCTTAGAGTCTAGTGTGATGTTGGTGAAATCGAGGCTCCCTATATGATGAACTAGTGAATAACAAATGTTAAACAACAATGTATATAATAATACATAAGCATGTAATACTGTATGTCAATTAATGATTAAAGGAGTTATAAGACTCAGCGTTTGGAATGTTCTAAAATATGATGCTGGCAGGTTCTAGCATTTATGTGATTTAGTTTTCCATTACAAGACAATCAATTTGAAAACAGGAAAGGTTCATTGGTGTGGTGTTCAGTTTTAGAGGTTCACTGCATGATGGCTTGTCCCCATTGATTTGAGCACTAGTAGCACACAGGGCGTAAGAGAAGGTGTTCTCTTCACCTGGTGGAAGACGTAAAAAAAGGCTGGAAGGAATAAAGGTCTTAATATTTCTTTCAAGGGTACATCTCTAATAACCTGATTTCCTCCAATGTGGCCTCACCTTCTGAGTTTCTATGACCTTCCTGTAGTGCCAGAGGCTGTGGAGAGAAAAACTTCACATAAAATAAACTTCACATAACCTGGGGGTTGACTTTCTAGATCCAAACTAGCAGCCTTTATAAAACATATTAAAGTCACACAGATAGGTTCTTAGCACAGTTACCTTTAGTGAGTATGTCTGAAAATATCTTATATGCTTCATATAATATGTGTACGTATATACAGTTTGTACATGCTGTTTTTAAGAACAAAGGTTTGCTGAATCTACCAGGTTGAATTCAATCCTCAGGGGAATCTTTGCCCTGGAGGAGATAGGAATGGGGGGTGGGCTGGGGGCAAGGCAGGGGGAGGGGGAGGACAAGGAAATCCGTGGCTTATATGTAAAATTAAATTAAATTATAAAATAAAAAATTATAAAAAAAGAACAAAGGTTTGTTTTGTTTTAGATAAGATCTCACTATGTATATCAGGCTGTCCTGGATCATATGAACTTCCTGCCCCACCTCCTAAGGGCTGCAATTACAGGCATGTACCATCATGTCTGTGTACATTTTAAAAACAGATAATAATATACTTACAAGAGGTTGCAAAAAAGGTCAGGTGCATTCCTTACTTTTTTTTCTTACTAATTACATCTACTCTACATGTAGTCCATTGTTTATGCATATAGTTCTCTATCGTTTTATCCCATGTAGGGTTATACAGCCACAACATGAGTCAAGATCCGGAGTCCCATCATCATCCATGTCATCTGTGCTAGTCCTTTACCCTTGAAGCCACCTTCATTCCTTCTGAATCCCTGGCTGGAATGTTCAGACAAAGAAAGCATCCAATATAAGTCTTCTGAAACTGTAACAGGGTCCAAGACCTTAGTAGGTATCAGACCTTAACAAAACTGGTATCATTATGGAAGTTCTATTCAGGCCATAAGACTCAGCATGTAGACAGTACCACCTACCAAAACAAAAAACAAAGACCTAATTCATCAAAGTCCATTGTTCTGGGAAAGTCTCCAAATGTACTAACTTTGCTTGGGGGCCTTTACAGTTCTGCTTCTAGCTAACTGTTCTTGCTAACCGAAGTGTGTCAACCCAGGATGTGGGTTTTTTGGGTTTTTTTTTTTATGCTTAAGAGCTCACCCTGAGAAAGGTTCAGTACTACACTGGGATCCCAAACACCTACTGTAGTTGAGGGTGGGCTAAAAAAGACTCCTGACTTAAAATCAGGTCTGAATAGTCTTCTCTGCTGGATAGTCCATGCAAAAAGTCATTTTTATTACACATAAGATCTTGAGATCCATTGTAAACAGTGAACCCCTTGTAAAGATTTATCACAATTGAACGATTTAACCATTCCTCATTGGAAATTTTGGTTATTTCCAGTCGTGTGGCTTTTAGAAGTGGAACATTTGGATGTGATTGTTGATATGTTAAGGATTAATTGCTCATATTCTTTTCGGCCTCTGTTGTTTGTGGTTTTTTCCCTTATCTTTCTGTTTTTTATTTAAATGTTGTTTGGGATTTCACTGTGATTTGTTCATGGAGCATTTGAATGTTGGTGTACATTTTCTAGTGTACATATATAAATTTTTTGTTTGGAGTTTTTTGTTGTTCTGTTGGGTTTTGTTTGTTTTTGGTTATTCAAGACAGAGTTTCTTTGTCCTAGAACTAGCTCTATAGACAAGGCTGACTTTGAACTCATGGAGATCCACCAGCCTCTGCCTCCCAAGTTCTGGGATTAAAGGCATGTGCAAACCATTGCCCTGCTGTGTACATACATTTTTACAGCTGCTACTCTAGTGTTGCATGTACATGACTCACCACAGTGACAAGATTATTATACTGGTACAAATGAAGCCTAAGAACCTGAGCTCTCTTTGAGTTTCTTTACTCTCCCCGATTTGCAGCCATTAAAACTGTCTCTTTTATGTGCATCAGTAACGATATGGGACGGTGCTATGATCCTGGCTTCTATCACCACACAAAATTTAGAAATTTCCAGAGAAGTCTATTGTATCTATTCACGTTTTGCTCTTTCCCTTATTTTTTTCTTCACTTCCAATGTTCAGGATTCTCTTTATCTCCTTACTTACTTACTTTCTCTTTTTTTTTTTATTAACACGATTCTTTTATTGATCCTTCGGGAATTTCATATCATGCACCCCAACAGCACTCATTTCCAAGTCCTCCCATGTCTGCCCTCCACCCTCGTAGCCTCCACCATCAGAGAAAATTAAAAAATAATAAAAATAATTTAAGAAACCACACTTCACTCCTCTGTCTTTTCTGCCTCTTTATTACATATTCATTTTTTTTTTTTTGCAGTGGCGAGCTGTGGTGTGTCATGCAGTATACCCTCTTGTCCAAACAGCTTTACTTGCAAATGTTCATTGCAATGAGCTTTTGTTCTGGTTCAAGGCCTCTGGCTTCTGGTACACCATCAATACTGGACACTCACCGAAACATCAATATCCTGCTGTTGTCCCGAGTCATGGAGATCCTGCAGCTATAGTTCGACAAAGACCAGTCCCTTCATATGTCCCAGAGATTGTAGATGGGGTAGATGCTGGGTTGGGTCAACTCAAAGGCCTGCATATGGGCATAGGTTGTAGCTGAGTTGGTCAGTCTGGATCTGCACCAGGACCACCCCCACCTCAGGCAAGGGTCAGGGACATCTCTCCTGTTGAAGCTGGGGGGAGGGCAGCTCAGGGCAGTTCTCCCAGGGCCATCAGGGGTGGGAGTCAACTCTCCTGCACCCACGCCACTGGAGCCAGTTCTCTGAGGTTGGGGGCAGGCAGCTCTCCCGCTAAGGCAGCTGGCAAGGAGTGGAACCAGCTCTCCAGTGTCCAGGCCACTAGAGCCACACACATCAACACAGACCCAAGCTTGGTAAGACCACAGGCCCAGACATGGCCTTTGGCTGCAGATCAGGCCTGGACATCACCATGGCCCTGGGTTTCAATGCAGCCCACTCAATTAGTATGGCCTAGTGGCAGCATAGTCCTTGTACACCAATGTGGCCTCAGGTGGCAGCCCAGATCCCAGGCATCCACACGGCTTTGGGTGGTAACACTGGCCATGGACACCATCACAGAACCTGGCTGCAGTAGGGCCACTGACTCAGAAATAGCCCTTGGCTGCAGATCGGGCCTGGACGTCACTGTAGATGTAACCAACTGTCTCATTAAATAAGAAACACAGAACCAATGCAAAGAAGAAAGCCAAGAGGTCAGAGCTAAGAGCTAAAACCTTACCCTTCCTCCTGTGGTGGTCCTACCTCTCCGAACCAGAGCTACTTCCTGTGTTAAAGTCTTTATATAGAGTTTCTGTTCTGCCTTCTCATTGGTTGTAAACCCAACCACATGACCGCCTCATCACAGCCTGTATGTATAGACCTCCAGGTCTTCTATGGTTGGTATTGAGATTAAAGGTGGTGTATCCAATGCTGGCTGTATCTTTGAACACACAGAGACTTACCTAGCTCTGCCTACCAAGTGTGGGATTACAAGCGTACGCCCCCACTGCCCTGCTTTCCTATGTCTCTAATAACTCTGACCCCCGGGCAACTTTATTTATTAACATACAAATAACAATTTAATACAAATAAAATATCACCATATTTCCCCTTTTCTATTTTAATAAAAAGGAAAAAAGGAAAAAGCTTATAACTAACATAAGAAAAACTAAATACAGAAGTACAATAACTATATACAATATATACAAGTAATAAATACCTAAACAATGTCTAGTTCATTTGTATTTGACAAATTCAGAGAAGATAATTCCATTATCTATCCTATTGTATCTAATTCACTTTCTATCCTAATTAATCTTCAACTATAACTAACTAATCTTCAACTCCCTCAGAGACCCAAGAAGGAAATAATATTAGCTAACTGTGGGGTGTTTACCCACCACCCCCACAGTTCCCCAGAGTTTTCTTGAGTTCGAGCAGCAGGAAATATTAGATAGAAGGATTTATTGCAGAGAATATTGCGGAGATAAACAGATAGAAAATAAAGGATAGCCTTGAGGGGGCCTGGAACCTATTCCAACAGGCCCTGACTGTCTCTGCCCCAGGGTTTTTATAGAGATGCCAAGGGGTGGAGCAAAAGACCTCCTCCCCCAGCACAGCCAAGTGCAGACCATCTCAGACACCTGCACTCAGGCCCGTGGTCCTGATCATCCTCTATGCGGACCTGCTGGGTAAAGCCACGAGGAACCCGAAAATGGGCTCCCACAGCTAACAAAAATAAAAACAGGAAGTACATGCAAGCAACTTCCAAAAAATTGTGAGTTGACAGAAACAGCCAGCTGCTTGGACAGTCATCTGAGGTTTCTCCGCAGTGTTGGGGCATCATCTTCAGCCTATAGGCTTAACATATCTGACAGACTCATTTGTGAAATTATTATAAGTAGGCACTGTGAAAGCAAATCTTTCTCTGTCTTTTTCTTGTAAGGGTATTGAAAAGAAACAGTCTTTTAAATCAATAACTATGAGAGGCCATCCTTTTGGTAACAGAGTAGGCAAAGGAATTCCAGATTGTAGAGAGGCCATTGGCTGAATTACTTTGTTAATTGCTCTAAGATCTGTTACCATTCTCCATTTACCAGATTTCTTTTTTTTTTTTAGTTTTTCGAGACAGGGTTTCTCTGTGTAGCTTTGCGCCTTTCCTGGAACTCACTTTGGAGACCAGGCTGGCCTCGAACTCACGGAGATCCGCCTGCCTCTGCCTCCCGAGTGCTGGGATTAAAGGCGTGCGCCACCACCGCCCGGCCAAGATTTCTTTTTAATAACAAATATAGACAAGTCTGTATGGGTTCAGCAATGGCCTTTAACAACAGAGAAACTCCAGGCTTTAGAAGAACTGGTTGAAGAACAGTTAAATGCTCAGCATATTGAAGAATCAACCAGCCCTTGGAATTCTCCTATATTTGTTATTAAAAAGAAATCTGGGAGAATTCCAAGGGCTGGTTGATTCTTCAATATGCTGAGCATTTAACTGTTCTTCAACCAGTTCTTCTAAAGCCTGGAGTTTCTCTGTTGTTAAAGGCCATTGCTGAACCCATACAGACTTGTCTGTTGTCCATTTTAAAGGTAGAGCTGTTGGTGTTTTTGGAAAATTATCAGTTGTTGTGCCCTGTTCTTGTATGACATGGATGGCTGGTGAGCACTCATTAGAATAATATCTTCTAATATTTCTCTCAGAAACATGTACTAGTTTATGATTTGTTTCTGAGATTGGAGGGATGTTAATCTCAATATTCCATTGTTGCAACAAGTCTCGACCCCACAGGTTCATAGTTATGTTAGCCACATATGGTTTTAATTTTCCTTTCTGTCCTTCTGGAACTATACATTCGAGCCATCTTGCACTCTGTTTCACTCCAGATAATGTCCCAATTCCTAACAGTTGAATGTTTACCTCCTGAAGAGGCCAAGTTGGATGCCAAAATTCTGGTGCAATTATAGTAATGTCCGCACCTGTGTCTACCAGACCAGACAACAAAACACCATTTATTTTTATTGTTAATTTTGGTCTTTGTTCATTAATAGAAGTTTGCCAAAAAATTTTCTTTGTGTTTTCTCCTGAATTTTCTGTTCTCTCTGTTTCATCATCCTGACCAGCATGATTTATTCCAATAGGCATTTGGTTATTTAATTGTTCTGAGTAGGGGTTTCTTCTATGACTGCAGGAAAGGTTTGAAGTGGATTTGCTATGGGGGCCTGCATGAGGCCCCTCTGGGAGTTTCCGAAGACTGAGGCAAAGGATTACCTTGCCTGTCCCTTGTTGATCTACATTCGTTGGTCCAGTGTTTTCCCTTACCACACCTTCTGCATATGCCAGAAGGAAGGGGCATTCTGTTGCCATTGTTCCTTGAAGAAACATTGTTTCTATGACCTGTTTACAGTCCCGTTTCAAATGTCCTTGCTTTCCACATCCAAAACATCTAACATTCCTCAAACCTTTTGAAATTGCTTCTCCTACCCACATATCATCATGGTCATAAGCCTCAATATTAACAGTGTCTCTAATCCAATCTTCCAAAGGTGTGGATCTTGCCTTTAAAGACCTGATTATTCTTTTTTTTCTTTTTTTTTTAAAGATTTATTTATTTATCATGTATACAGAAGAGGGTGCCAGATCTGATTACAGATGGTTGTAAGCCACCATGTGGTTGCTGGGAATTGAACTCAGGACCTCTGGAAGCGCAGTCGGTGCTCTTAACCTCTGAGCCATCTCTCCAGCCCCCCTGATTATTCTTTTGCATGCTGCATTTGCATTCTCAAAAGCCAAAGATTCAATTATTACCTGACTAGCTTCTGAATCCGGGACCATTCTCTTTACTGCTGAAGCCAGTCTTTGTAAAAAATCTGTGAAAGATTCTTTTGGGCCTCAAGGTTCCATAACTTCTCTAGACAACCCCACCCACTGGGATCAAGTGTTGAAATACACTGTCGTGTTGGGGATATTTATTGTTCAAACTCCACAACATCTACTGATTATTTGGGTTTTGTTGTTGTTGCTGTTGCTTCATTCATGGGGAAATTATCCAAATTGCTAGGTGCTGAATCCCATCCTCTTATAGCCTGAACATTTTGGAGACTCTGGATCATACTGAAGCAGGTATGGATCTTATTTTTTCTATGACACTGAGTTGGTAGGCAAAGGCAGATGCTATACTATGACTGTCTCCATGGACAATCCAGGTTCTGCCCTGCCATAGGCCAATGTAGCTTTATTTATCAACCAATCAGAGAAACACATATTCACAGCATACAGAAAGACATTACACAGCAGTGGAATATTGGTGAGATTCTGACTTCCCATTTGACCTTCTCTGAAACCATGCTGGAGACAGAGGATTGGGCACCTTAAAGCCTATATATATGAATGGCTAGCCTTCCCCTCTTAACATATACTGACATGGTAGGGACAGGACAGCTCACTGCCTTCACTGTGATGGCTGGAGTGTGACTGTGTGCCACAGTTCCAAGAACACTCCCATGTTGAGTTGTTTTCTAAGGACCCACTTAGACTCAGTGTACTCATAAATAATATTTATCCCAGTAAAAGGTTACAAATAAAATCAGTAAAAGGAAAATACTCATGAAATACAAGGTGACCAAGCCCAAGACTCTAAGGACTCTCTCTTAGTTGCTTTCATCACTGTGATGAAAGGGCCAAGCAAATATCATGACAGCCTGCCCTAATAACTCAGTTAAGAACTAGGCCTCAGTCCCTGCTTCTTGGAACTGAGCAGGCAGTTTCTGAAAGAGCCACAAACAAAGGACAATCAATCTCCAACACCCCCAACAACAAGGACAAGGAGGCCTGGTATGTGCAATATCAGACTAGGCCAGGCTTGAGCCACAGTCAGCAAGCTCGAGGTGATAACCAAATAAGGACAAAGCCTGGGACTTGTCCAGGCCTGCCCCAAAATGGAAAACTGTAGCCTTAACCAACCCCTACTAGCCCTGGTCAATTAGAATGCACTAATACCATTACTACTTGCTTAAGCCAATCATATCGAAAGTGACCTAACTGCCTTAGGAACTCCCCTTGGCTATACTTAAAAGGAGCCTGTGAATTCCTCTCAGGGTGATTGCCATTTCACCTTTGTGTGGGATGGCCAGCCCCAGCACACTGGAATAAAGAACACCCTTGCTGATTGCATACATGGATGGTGGTCTTTTGTGGGACTTCTCCAGGACCCTAACAGTGACAAAGTACCAGACATAAGCAATCTAAGGAAGGATGGATTTCTGTGGGCCTACAGTTTCATGGGATTCCACCTGTAGTCTTCAGCCCTATTGAATTGAGAGCCAATGGCAGGATAAAGCATCATGGCAGAGAGCATGTAGCAGAAGCTCCTCAGAGAAGAAGCAGAGAGATAGAATGGTACACAAGTTAACAGGTATAACCTCAAAAGGCACACATCTCCAGTGCTCTGCTCCAGCCAGGCTCCCACTCTTAAAAGCTCCAGAACCTCCCAAAACACCACTGCCAGCTGGGGACCAAGCATTTCCAGATATCCTGTGGGGAGCATCTCCTATTGAGGCTATGGCAATGGAGCCATATGAGAAGTTCATTTCTTCTAGTTACAGCAGGTACAGGGTGTGTCTACCAGGAAGTTTGTTAGAGACTCCTACCCAAAGGGCTTGGGGAAGAGTAGGTAATCCTGACTAGTTTGTTGTTGCTATTGTTTGTTTGCCAACTTGATACAAACTTGAAATAGAAACCTCAAATGAGAAAATGCTTCCATCAGGTTGGCCTGTAGACAAGGTTGTAGGGCATCAGTCTTGACTGATGATTGATATGGGAGGGCCTAGCCCACTGTGGACAGTACCACTCCTGAGCAGGTGGTCCTAGGGTATATAAGAAAGTAAGCTGGGCAAGCCATGGAGAGCAAGTTAGTGAGCAGCATTCCTCCATCCTCTCTGCTTTAGTTCCTGCCTCCAGGGTCTCTCTTGAGTTCCTGTCATGTCTTCCCTCAATGATACACTGTCTCATGGAAGTGTAAGTCAAACAACCCTTTCCTACCCGAGTTACTTTTGGCCATGATGTTTATTACGGCAATTGAAAAGCTAACCGAGACATAGGTCATACACTGACTACCACATGCCCCAAATTCCAAACTCTCAAAAAGAACACAGGTGTGCCATATAAGGAGCACTGTTTGCCAAGGCCGGCATGGTAAGTCCCTCTTACCATTAAGGGAAAGTTCCATTTCAGGTATCAACAAAGGACCAACCTTGCAAACAGGACTTCAAAATGAATATGAAACATACATATTAGTATATAAACACATGTGCAAATATAGGGTCAAAAGTTACTTATTCTAAAGAAATACATTTTCCCTAGATCTACAAAAAAATACTTCATTATAAAAAAATGAGTTCACTTTTCTGGCTTAACATTCCAGGGCGGGGTGTGTGTGTGTGTGTGTGTGTGTGTGTGTGTGTGTGTGTGTGTGTAAATGAACTGAAAATTTCAAAGTTAATATGATAGCAGAGTAGACGATCTACACTCACTCAGTCTCACTGTTGGATTGTGTATTGAGAAGAGAAGTAAAAACGGTAGCAGCTGAAAAGGAGCCGAAGCCCGAAGTGTCGAAAGTGGCGTGAAAAGACCCTCTTTGGGATAGGGAGCTCTATTCTCGATGGCTCAGCCATAGTGGGCAAAGATTGCCTTGACATGTATTCTCTGAAACCAAATGACAAAATCTTGGCTGAGTGTGAGCACACGGAACTTTGTTGAGAAACTTGTGAAAACAAAATTGCAAGTTGAGTATCATGCTGGTGGCTTGAAAGTGAGTGAGGTTGGTGGAGGACTCAGCAGACACACAGCAACAGCATTCTTTGACTGCATCAGGATGGATGGATTCATGGAAATCCTCAAGAGGAAAGCTGCCAGGGCCCCTGTGGATGCTCCATACTATGGAGAAGGAGCAGCCATCAGGAACTTGTGCTGCACAAGTCACTGGTGGCAACACGTCTCATAGCTAACCTTACTGCTCCCAATTGTCATCTGTGGTAATATTGTGTTCCCCAAAATGTTGTGCACCCTAATAAACTTATCTGGGGTCAGAGCACAGAACTGCCACTAGATATAGAGGTCAGAAAATGGTGGCACACACGCCTCTAATCCTAACATTCTGAAGGCAGAGATCTGTCTGGATCTCCATGAGTTAAAAACCATATTGGAAACAGCCAGGCATGGTGACTCACACCTTTAATCCCAGGAAGTGATGGCAGGAAGCAGAAAGGTATATAGGGTGGGAGGACCAGAAACTAGAAGCTTTTAGTTGGTTAAGTTTCTAGGCTTTTGAGCAGCAGTTGAGCTGAGATCCATTCTGAGGAAACAGGGTCAACTGAGGAATTGGCAAGGTGAGGTGGCTGTGGCTTGTTCTGCTTCTCTGGCCTTCCAGCATTCACCCTAATACCTGGCTCCGGGTTTGTTTTTATTAACAAGACCTTTTAAGATTCATGTTATAGTCATCAAAATGAAAAGCATGTAGATTTAGGGAAAATCTGGATTTTGGTAGGAAAAACAAGAGTTTATTAATACAGCAGGATTTTTTTTTCTTGTAATCTTCCAAAAGACAGTGTTGAAGGTGGCTTACTATGCTAATAAGAACAACAGGCTCTCCATTCTAAATCTGTCTGCACCAGGGAGGAGCCAGTCCTGCATGGGATCCTTGATGAAAGTTAGGCCTTGTGTGCTTAACCTTTTTGGAAATGGAAGCTGACAGTTTTGCTCGAGAGCAAGGGTTTGAGGCTGCAGACTTGAAAGGGATAGAAATACACAAGCTCTCCCAAAGGTGAACTCCAAGAGGCAGGGAATGGTGATCTACACTCATGGCACTCTAATGGCTACACAAAACTCACTGCTTTTTGCTGTCTTGACTTAAACCCAGAAAGAAGTTGTTGATGTGGATGAAGCCAGAGATGTATTTGTGGGGCAGTTTCTCTCTCCGCTGTTCTCTGACAAGCCCCTGACTTAACGATGCATCTGTGCTGGGCACTACGCACAGCAAGCATCATAGATGACTGACTGTATGTTTCCTGAGGAGCCAGGCCTCCGATGCTGAAAGAACAGAGAACTCCGGCTGGGAAACACAGACACTGCTGTGCCCACCTCCTCCTGACAGTTCCCACAGTCCAAGAGAAGGAAATCATTTGCCATCCTTCCTCGCTGTAATTCCATTCTTAGTTCAGAGGCCTCAGAACTGCTCCCAGAATCTTCGGTCTCTCCAAAACCTGTAAAAAGATATTTATTTCCAGTTTGGTAGTGCCTCTTAAATGTCAATCAGGAATATAACATTTCAATAGAAATTTTTATTTCATTTTTGATTCCTTTGTGGATTCATCTGTATTTAGTAAACTGGTCAATTTTTTTATATTTCTGCTTTAAATGCAGTAGCAATTTAATGTAAGACTTTTTAAAGGGATTAAGCATAATGCATCAATATTTAGCATTTTATATAAGTATATTTAATTTACAGGTATATGTACACACACATTGGTAAGTTACATATATATTCATGTGGTGATATTTTAATTGTGCTAAAATGTGATTTTATTTGTGTGTTAATAAATAAAGTTTGCCTGGAGATCAGAGGTCACATAGCGAGGTCATATATCGAGTCAAAAGCAGAAGTCAGGAGGTGGTAGCCCACGCCCTTAATCTGATCACATGGCAGGCAGAGTCTCTGTATGATCAAGGACATAGCCAAGTGTGGTGACATGAGCCTTTAATCCCAGTACCAACCATAGAGACCTGGAAATCTGTATAGACAGGCAGTGATGAGGAAGTCATGTGGCTGGGCTTAGAGCCAATGAGAAGGCAGAACAGAAAGGCAATAAAAACATAAGTCAGACAGGAAGAAGCTCTTTCTGGGGAAGCACCGGCGGTGAGGTGGTAAGATAAGGTAGTCTTGGCTCTTCGCTAGTTCTCTGATCTCTTTGGCTATTACCTTTGTTTCTTATTTAATAAGACTGTTTAGAAATTTGACTACATATTCATACACCTGATGATTGTTCAAATAAGATACAAAAGTGTTTGTCCTGCCAAATTATTTTAAATACACCTCTCAATGTGCATTCAGAAATGGAGAACTTTGGGTAATCAAGCAATTATCCATTATATTACCATATTACAATCATAATCTGGCACTTGCTTATGGTACTCTGTAATTTGACACAAATAAAAACGTCATAAAGCAGTGGAGAAGAAGAGTAGAAAATTCCCTGTGGTTGAAGTCTAGTTGCAGCATGGGCCCCACCCTTTGCTAGGCTATTTCCCATGAACAGTGTTAGAACAGTAAAATATGGAGTCTTGCTTCCATCTACAACCATGTGCCCGGGAGATCGTGTCTTCCTAATCATGGGAGTAATCATTTCAGATATGCCTACCCATAAATTCTAGACTAATGAAACCGAGATAAATTTTATCATAATATATCAGTGCCTAATCAACAACCAATTGGAGATCGTGAACATCAAATTGTTATGGTGTGGCGGTATTTCCCATTATGAGAGCAATTTAATTTATTTGCTTTTCCTATCTGCAGTGACTCAGAAGTGGATAAATGAATGTCTCCCATGCTTCAGTAAATATTGATGAAATGTCTAGACAATTCTAGTCTAAGCGTTCACAACAGGACAAGCAAGTTTGATCACCAGTCAGCCTGAGTAATGGATGAGCTATCAATTGCTCTATTCATTATGGCCTACAGGAGACCTTTCTTTAACAATGTGCTTATTTTCAAAGAACCTGAAATGTTGAGAAGCAGTTTTGTCTAAAATTATCCTCCTGACCTGGAAAAAAAAAATCAATTTCCCCTGACCTCCACTACCCTGTTTGTTAAAGCGAACGTACTGCATAACAAAAAGTTTTTTTTAAAGTCTATCTTTCAGAGCCACAGTGTTTAAGTAGCTCTCGGATAACAGCCTGTGATCATGGGCCAGCTTCTGATAACACTTCCATCAAATTTTCACTTGCTAAATGGAAAAAATATATAAGAACCCTTGAAGTATGGAAGTAAACTTCATATTGAAATAAACTACATACTGACCAGAGAATTTAGGTTTATCACTTAGAATTTTATTGATAACTCCAGTGTGGTAACACTTATCTTGATATTTTGTAAATATTGTGTATAGTAGTTTTGGGGGGTTCTTTTTTTTTTTTAACATTTTGGTTTTGAGCCCAGTCTTTAACAGCTGAGCCATAACTCCAGACCAAGTGAATTTCTATTTTAAATAAAAGCAAGCTCTGAGCTCAGTGTGGTGACACACGCCTATAAATCCCAGCACTTAGGTAGTAAGTCAGCTTCAGCTACTTAGTAAGTTTAAGACCATCCTGGGTTATGTGAGACCCTCCATCAAACAGAACAAAACAACCTCCCTCATAAAGGCATATTAGAGCCCAAGCTCTGGTGACTGTTTAAAACAACAACAACTTTTGCTTTATTCACTTATTACCAGTCCATTCTGGCATGCTTCCAATGCTATCAGAACACTCTGGTGTTTTGCAAACTTTTCCCAGTTCAATATTAACGGCACCGTTTGATGGACACACTGGGACTAACCCGGCATTATACAATATTTCTCATTTCCTTACAGTCATACTGTTGCTAAGAAGGATGGTTAATTGGACCTCCTTGCTCTGTACGATCCTCTTTAGAGTATGCTCTGACCCTGGGTGCACTTCCCATGGATTTTGTTGTTGAGACAAGGTTTTGCATACAGCTTGAGAACTCCCTGCCTCAGCCCCTTCTGTGCTAGAATTACAGGGGTATGCCAGCATGCCCTGCTTTTTTTCTCCCTACTTTTCATAACCAGTTGGAGCCTGGAGCTGACTGAATCCAATGAACAGTTTGATCTTTTTTGTTGCTATCTATCTGTCTTAGTATCTTAGTTAGGGTTTCTATTGCTTCAACAAAACGCCATGACCAAAATGCAAGTTGGGGAGGAAAGGATTTATTCAGCTTACATTTCAGCATTGCTGTTCATCACTCAAGGAAGTCAGGGCAGGAGCGTAAACATGGCAGGATCCCAGAGGCGGGGGCTGATACAGAGGCCACAGAGGGGAGCTGCTGATGGAGCTTCTCAGTGGCTTGCTTCCCCTGGCTTGCTAAGCCCACCTTCTTATAGAACTCAGGACTTATAGTGCTCAGGGATGGCACTACCCACCATGGGCTGGGCCATTCCCTATTGATCAGGAAAAAAGAAAATGCCTTACAGTTGGATCCCAAGGAGGCATTTCCTCAGCTAAGGCTGCTTCCTCTGATGACTCTAGTTTGTATCAAGTTGGCACACAAAGCCACCCAGTAGTTTATGGAATGAGATGTTCCTCAATCAGTAGCAGCTACCATGATGGCCCAGGGAGAAAAAGAAAGGACTTCCCATAATGCTAGGTTCTTTGAGCTAGAATAAGGAGCTCTAAATATTATTTCTAGTTTTAAAATCAGAAACTAAAAAATCAGGCTAGGTTGAGCATGAAAGGTGTGGGTGAAGGATATAGAGAGATATTAGCCTGGCATAGTACTTGCCACAGGGCGTTAGCTGAATATCATTGATGTAAGAACCAAGGCCTGCTGGGCGGTGGTGGTACACGCCTTTAATCCCAGCACTTGGGTGGCAGAGACCAGCGGATCTCTGTGAGTTCAAGGCCAGCCTGGTCTACAGAGCGAGATCCAGGATAGGCACCAAAGCTACACAGAGAAACCCTGTCTCGTTAAAAACCAAAAAAAAAAAAAAAAAAGAACCAAGGCAAGTTCAAGGTCCTCAATAATAAATCCACAGATCTGATCCCTAGGATCCTACTGTCTATATAACTCTGGCTCCATGTCTCTGTGGTACTTAGCTCCAAAGCCTTAATTCTTATTGACCTAACTCATCACATGTCTATTTCTAAACCAATCAATTGACCGAGGGAACCAACATCTCTCAGGGATGGGGGCTTATTTGAAGGCTGAATAGCCACTCTGACTACACAGCTAGGTACAATTACAGTGTTAATTCTTTTCCTAATAGGTTCCAGTATTTATTTTTTTCCTTTGCCTTCTAATTAATTCACTATTCATTCATCCATTCTATAATAGTTGTCACATTTTATCCATAAGCAAATAATTTTCTTTCTCTATATCTCAGGTCTTAGGATTTGCATAAATTTTAAGTTCTTCCTCTTGAAAATGTATTTTCAGGCATCACCATTTCATGGATACATAAGAAGTATCAAAGAATTCCAAATTATTCATGGTTCTCAAATCATGAAGTGTTTCACATTTTAAATTAGCATAGCTACCCACATTAATTTCTTCTTAGAATTGCTTCCTCCAAATTTGATACATTTTAATAATTCCAATTTTGACATGGCTCACAGTTACTCTCTTTTTGACATGGCGAATCAAATCTATAACTCTTCTCTTTGTCACTCCCTCATAATATTATACATTAATATTCATAAGCACTAATACCACAGATACAACATTTCATTCGAGTATTTAAAAATATTTATGTATGTGTGTGTGTGTGTGTGTGTGTGTGTGTGTGTGTGTGTGTGTAGTTATCTGTATGTGCACCACATGTGCAGGTGTGGCAAGCCACAAGAATATGATATAGGGAGCCTGGAAGACCCTAACCCTTCAGGCTTACACTCCCAAGCCCCAGGAAAATAAGGAACTAAAAAGAAAACTAGTTCCAAGGGCAACCTGACTCAGCCATTATTCAACCACCCCTGCCACAATGTAATAATGTAAAGAGATCTCTGTTAAGAGATGCGCTCAACTGTGACTGGGATTGCAAGTGTTCCAGGAAGGACCACTGTGACCTTTGTATAAACTCCACTTCTGCCCTGATACCCCCCTTGAGGTTTCGGGAAGAATGTGCATGCAGACGTAACTGTATCCACTCTGTGATCACCCTGTGATCAGGCCATGAAATTGTATGGGCATTGTAATCTTATGGCTTTTGTGGGTTTTTCCTTTAAAAGTACCCATGTGATTGCAATAGGCACGACTTTTGCTCTTTGGAGCAGAGGAGCCGCATTAATAAACACCTCTTGCTGTTGCATCAACTGGATCAGAGTCTGGGTTCTTGGGGTGCCCCCTCGAGAAGGTAGTACCCTAGGCCTTGGGTCTATCAGTTGTATATAATAAGCTATACCTTGACCAACCAAGAGTCCTTTAAGTGGGAAGCCATTTATCATGGAATATTTGGTGTTATTCAGCTTTAATATTCAGCTGCTCCTCGCCATGAATTTCTTGTGATTATTAATTCCCATAGCACGTGTATGTGTGAGCATTCTGCTTGGATAAGGTCATGTAGGCACAGTCTTCTGGCCCTGAGCTCCCTGCTCCCTTTTTAGGATTTGAATTGGGTATCTGCCTTTTGCAAACTTCCCCTTTAGCTAGGGCCAGCTCCAAACAAAGCATTGCAGGACTAGTGGTGAACAGAATAGCTGAGACCATCCCTTTCCTTCAGGCCCAGTGGCATTCCAGAGCAACTGACTGAGAACAAAGAAGGTAGAGTGAAAGGTGGAACGAGATTCCTGAGAGACAGAATGGCCAGAGAGAAGAGAGGAAGACAGGGATTCTGTAGAGGGTAAGGCAGATCTCTTGTAGAGTTTTCTGAGAGCCAGGAGTAAGGAGCTAGGAAGGAGAGATGGAGGATGAAGGAACAGAGGATGAAGATCAGGTCAAAAGCATAGGAGCTTACTAAAACTATGAGAACAGGAAAAATAGGCACAGAGAGAGAGGAACTGAATGTGAAGATGGAACTGAAGCTGTGTAGATAGAATTTTGTCAAAGAGGAATAAAGTAAATGGACAAAGAGCTTGGTGTACCTACATTCTTTTCTTAAAAACAATTCTCACTGTTCATAGTTTCTCTTCTGGGCCCCTGGGAAGAATATTATTAAGGCTGGTCCTATAACAATATTTGAGATGCAGATACCTCTGGAGGTTAGAAGAGTGAGTCAGCTTCCCTGGAAGCAGAGTTATGGAGGTTTTGAACCATTCCATGTGGGTGCTGGGAATCCGTGTCCTCTGAAAGAGCAGCAAGTGATCTTAATCTCTGAGCCACCTCTCCAGTCCCTTCACTCAATTCTTAACAACCATTTTATAGGTAACAAAATCATTTTAATTGTCTCAAAGGAAAAGTGATGGGCAAACTGTATATTCAGGATTTTGCTTGAGGTTTGAGACCACCCTAAGACTTATAGCTGTCTCTTTAAAATAAGAATTTGTTGCCTCTGAGTTTGATTTGATTTAGTTTCTGCATCCTCAATAATGCTGAGAAAGGAAGCCGTAAAGGCCAGTTAATAGCCACAGATGTGTTACCATCCTTCCTTGGTGAATGTTATGTTAGTTTCTATGACTACAACAGAGTACCCAAGAAATGGTAAACTACAAAGAAAGGGGGTTTATGACAGTGGTTCTCAACCTTCCTAATGCTCCCGCCTTCTGATACAGTTCCTCATGCCTTGGTGACCCCCGACCATAAAATTATTTTTGTTGCTGCTTCATAACCTTAATTCTGCTACTGTTATGAGTTGTAATGTAAATATCTGATATGCAGATGGTCTTCAGTGATGCCCGTGAAAGGGCTGTTTGACCCCACGGGGGTTTCGAGCCACAGATTGAGAAATGCGACACAATGAATGGCATGATGCCTGTAGTGGCTCAGTGCTGGTAAGAGGCCTCTAAGCTGCAGCACGTCATGGCAAGAGTGAGAGCACGTTCAGGAGCAAGTGTTCAGAGCATCAGACTAACGGAAAGTCGGGGAGAGACCTCGTTCCCAAGTCCCTTCCAAGAACATATCCACTAGCCTCTACTTCCTGGGGACCCACACCTCAACAACACCACATTGCATAAATCAACCCCAAATCATAGATGTGTTAATCTTTGTTGCCAAGCAAAGTTTACCATATGTGGTATCTGCTACTATCTGTAGCATATTTTCTCTGTAGTGATAGGCATGGCCAAGAGGAAGAAACCTCCAAACATTCACCAGCAGCCTGCTTGATTTTCACTGCAGAGGGTGGAGAAACGGAGATAAAGAGAGGAGGGGGCAATAAACTGCTCTAACGGGCCTTCCTTTTTTTTTTTTTTTTTTTTTTTTTTTTTTTTTTTTTTTTTTTTTTTTTTTTTTTAGTTATATCCTGTTCTAGTTTGCTTCCTGTTGCTAAGATAAAACAACGTGACCAAAAGAAATTTGGGGAAGAAAAGGTTTACTTTGGCTTACACTTCTAGGTCACAATCCATCACTGGGGGAAGTCAAGGCAGGAACCATCGAGGAATGTGCTTATTGGCTTACCCTCTAGCTCACTGGTTCATTCTCAGCTACCTCATTCTCAGCTACCTTTCTTTTCTTTTCTTTTTTTTTTTTTTCTTTTCCGAGACAGGGTTTCTCTGTGTAGCTTTGTGCCTTTCCTGGAACTCACTTTGGAGACCAGGAGGGCCTCAAACTCACAGAGATCCACCTGGCTCTGCCTCCCGAGTGCTGGGATTAAAGGCCTGTGCCACCACCACCTGGCCAGCTACCTTTCTTATATAGCTCATACCCACAGGCATAGGGACGGTACCACCCATAGTGGGCTGATCCTTCATAAATCAGTTAGCAATCAAGAAAATACCTTGGCCAGGCAGTGGTGGTGCGTGTCTTTAATCCCAGCACTCGGGAGGCAGAGGCAGGCGGTTCTCTGTAAGTTCGAAGCCAGCCTGGTCTACACAGTGAGTTCCAGGACAGCTAGGACTGTTGTTACACAGAGAAACCCTGTCTCAAAAAAAAAAAATTTAAAAAAAAGGAAAGAAAGAAAGAAAACACCCCACAGACACATGCACAGGCCAATCTGATGCAGGCAGCTCCTCAATGGAGAGTCCCTCTTCCCAGGGGTTCTAGTTTGTGTCAAGTTGACAATAAAAACTACACAGTACATATCTCATTTCCAAACCTGTGCACTCTAAGAATGAACTTACTCTTTGATCATTCCACTGGTTATCTTACTATTAAGTTAGTGATTACCTAACACTTGCCAAGATCAATATATGCAAAATAAATACTTTCATTCAGATTGAATATTATCACTACACCCTCTAAGCAGATAACAAAACTAAGATATCATATGTTAAGTGCTTAAGGCTATACCTTAAGCCAGTGGAGGATTATATATGAACTCCAGTAGTTTGGTTTTAAAACAGCATTCTTCCAACAGAATAATAAATGTATAATATCAAGTTTTCCAGTAGCCAACCCTGAGTAAACAGTAACAGAAGAGATTAATAAGATATGCTATTCAAGCCGGGCGGTGGTGGTGCATGCCTTTAATCCCAGCACTCAGGAGGCAGAGGCAGGCGGATCTCTGTGAGTTTGAGGCCAGCCTGGGCTACCAAGTGAGCTCCAGGAAAGGCGCAAAGCTACACAGAGAAACCCTGTCTCAAAAAACCAAAAAAAAAAAAAAAAAAAAAAAAAAAAGATATGCTATTCAAGCCAAAGTATCTAAAACATGTCAGTATCTGATTAATATAGAAATGAATGTGATTCATATGAAGCTAAATCTATTCTTGCTGTATGATGTAGCAATCTCGTTAGTGTTTATCCAGTGGAGTTAAAAACATGTCTACACAAGAATCTGCATCATGGATATTTATAGGGACTTGGGACCCACAGGCCCCTCCCATGCTGCATTCAACCTGTCCATCAGCCAGATACTTGCACAGGCTTCTCCAGAGTCTAGCTGGAGGAGTCTGCCTGGTCCCCCTTCCAGAAGCCCTTCCCAATACCCATATCTACCCCTACACTCCAGGCTTGGACCAGGAAGCACATCCCAATCTGTTGTGTCCACCTGACTTCATTTCATCTAAGCCATATCCAGCCTCTGGGCCCAACCTGACCTGCACATCCACTCTTCTGCCCCAACCTGATCTGTCCATATCAGACACCTAACTAACAAAGGATCTCATCACAAAAGTACAGGAGCTTCATTATACATTTTGAAAGGAGTCAAAATGTCCTTCAGTCGGCAACAGACAAATAATCTTGATGCATCTAGACAGTGGTCAACTAATACCCTGAGGTGATTGCTGTGTCTTCTAATACCTCTCTGAACCTTCCAGCCACACTTCTGCACTCAAGCTAGCCTGGGTAAATTTCTGTTATTTAAAACCAGAAATACGGGACTGGAGAGATGCCTCTGCAGTTAAAGCCACTGGCTGCTCTTCCATAGGACCAGGGTTTGATTCCCAGCACCCACATGGTGGCTCACTGCCATTTGTAACTCCAGTTCCAGGAGATCCAACATTCTCTCCTGGCTTCTGTGGGTACCAGGCATGTGGAGGTATATGTAGTACACATATATACATACATCCAGACATAATACTCATACACATAAAATAATAAAATTAACATAAATGAATGAGTAAAACCAGTAATGATATCTCAAACATGGGGGGCCAGGCATCCTAGCTCTGCTATGAAAAGCTCAGTATTGTGTGAATTGTGTGAAGTCCTTCTTTTCTTGATTCTGGGCATTGGGGCAATTACACACACACACACACACAAACACACATTCACACATGCACTCATGTGTACACACACAGAGGTGCACATGTATATACAGGTATATTTAAACATCCATGTCTATGCATGTCAGAGGCCAGAGGTTAAACCTTGGGTGTCATCCTTCAGGTGCTATCCACGTCACCTTTTTTTGGAGACAGGGTCTCTCACTGGCTGGGAGCTTGCTATTTATACTAGGCTAGTTGACCAGTGAGCCCCAGAAATCTACCTTCCCAGCAGTGAGATTACAAGCATGTGCCAACACAAACAGCTTTTTTTAAAACATGGGTTCTGTAGGTATCAATCAGGTCCCCATGCTTGCACATGTAAGCAGTTTGCCCCAGAGCACAGCCTCACAAAGGTTCTTTTTCCCTGGCAGTACATAGACCTGGAGCATGATGGGAGCACCACCCTTACAATCACATGAGACTTGTTTCTGTTTTGTGGTCTGCGTGTTCTATAGCTCCCACAGCTGCGATCCTTTCCAGATATCAACAAACTGAACCTTGATGCTTTCTCCCAGTACTGGAATGGACTGAATTTCTCTGGGGGCGGGTGGGGAGCCTACAAGATGAATGGCCAACTGTCCTGAGTTTCTACATGGTGGGCATAAAATAAAATGAAGACATTTGCATATCTGAAACTATCTTTCAAAGACTGAAGATTAGAGGCACATGGAAGAATCATTTGTGTACCATGCCATAGCTTCCCTACTTTCTAAGATATTCCTTTGGACATATTACTTCAGCTCTTTTTGCTTTAGTTCTCAAATAAGTAAAACTGAAAAATGGTATTTATCTCCCAGACTAATCCATGTGGTGACTGCTGGGTAAATACTGTCTTTTCAATGTGTCTATTTTACAATGATTTATAAAGCAGCCCTCTACACCTACCACTAATTGAATAAAATGCTATAGATTATCTTTCAGGTAAGTACATGAAGGGGGAATTAAGCATGCTCAAATGTCATGACAACCATTTTTCTGAAAGAAAAAAAAAGTCCTCCAAATGGAATAATTTCCAGTAATTATATGACAGTGCATGAGTCCAGGAAAACTTCAGCCACGGAAAGTTGAGAATGGGGAGTCGCTTAAAGTGCAGGCTGCTGCCCCAGCACCTGCTCTTTATTCCTTCTTGAAGACAGAAGGTTTGTGCTATCGTTCATCACCTTCTTCTTAGACCTTCCTGAATGACCTTTCTGGCAGTGCTCACATTCATTCAGGTCTTGCCAAGATCCTGCTCCCAACATGCTCAAAGCATGAGGCAATCCTGCATCTGGGAATGCAAAAGTAGAGGCAACTTCGAAGGAGAGGAGAGAGTCCAGATAGTTTTCTTCTTACTAAGTTATACTGACTCTATTGCGCACATCACACTCAAAGCTTTTTTAGTTCATATTGGCCACATTTCAAGTTCTCCATAGCACATGTGGCTGGTGACTACTGTTCTGAACAGTATAACTCTACAACACTCTTTAAAGACTTACCTTCCTCCTGTTACTTTTCCTAGCTTATATATTCCTCCATTATGATTATTTTATATTTCTTTAACTTCTCCAAATTATATATGCAACAATGGAATTGAAATAAGTCACTGGGAGCTACAAAGATAGCCCAGCAGTTAAGATGACAGCGTTCTTGCAGAGGACCCAAGCTTGATTCCCAGCACCCATGTCTGGTGGCTCACAAGTGCCTGTAACTTCACCTCAGGAGGATCAGACACCTCTAGCCTCCATGGGCACCTGTACTCACCTGTGTGCACGCATGCGCGCGCGCACACACACACACACACACACACACATACACTTAAAACTAATAAAAATAAATCTTTTTTTTTTTTTTTTGGTTTTTCGAGACAGGGTTTCTCTGTGTAGCTTTGTGCCTTTCCTGGGACTCACTTGGTAGCCCAGGCTGGCCTCGGACATAAATCTTTAAAGAAATAATTCATATCATGACCCTGGAAAAGATTTAAATTATGTTACACAAAAGGATAGATTCAAGCACTCCAAACTCTCAGAAAACTAACATCAGAATCATACTTCATTTGTGAAGAAATTAGTATGTCTTTGTCATTAGTATATTTTTATCTTAAAAAAAAAATCTGTTAATGAGTAGCTCAGTTGCTGTTTAATGTTCACTGTTAGTCAGACTGGATTTGGAATCTCCTAGGAGACACACCCCGGAGAGAGTCTGAGTGGGCCTTAGAGGGTAGGTTTAACAGAGGAAGAAAGACTGGCCCCAAACAGGCAGTCCATCGGCTCCAGCTGAGGGGAATGGGGTGTGAGGCAACTAGTCACATTGCAGCTGCAGTCAGGAAGCAGAAAGAGATGAATGTTGGTACTCAATTCACTGCTTCCCTTTTCCATTTTTATTCAGTCTGGGACGTCAGCCCACAGAATGGTGCACTCACATTAAGGTTTGGTCTTCCCTCCTCAGCGACAGGTCCCTTCCTGACTGCAGATGCAATGTGACAGCTGCCTCAGACTCCAGTCCCCCGCCCCCATGTCTTCCCTACAACAATGGGCTGTTTCCTCTAATACGAACCGGAATACATCCTTGCTTCCTTAATTTCTTCTTAGTTGTGGATTTTGTCACAGCGATGAAAATGTAACTAACACGGTGTCTGTGTGCGCGCTTTCTCAGCATTAGTTGACATGCTAAGTGGTACAAATTGTACTAGTTGCCAGGAGCTAGACAAAGACCTCGTCTCTTAAAGAGGAAGTGAGATCTCCAAATTAATGATAGTTTGACTTACAATTTTTCCAACTTTAAGAGAAAAACTTAAGTGTGCCATTATTGTGTGTGGATGGGTGGGCACATGGTGTGTACATGTGAGTGTGGGTAGCTCCCCTCCCCACCCCACCCCCGAATGTGGAGGAGGGGTCTCCTCTCACCTCTACATGGCTTCCAGGGATCAAACTCAGGGTGCCGGGTTTGCACAGTGAAGTGCTTTTATCCCCTGAGCCATCTCACTGGCTTTTGACTTCGTAACTTTTTGAATTTTTATTTTTCCTCCAGGTCTAGTGAAAGGCGGTCTTGTGATGCAGGATAGGAGAGCGAGCCAAAGCTGCTGGCCAGCCATGCCATCAGGAGAGGAAACATATCGTCTGCCGCTGACTGTTGGCTAAGCTGTGATGCCCAGTGTGTATTAAATGCACTTTTGACTTACAGTGAGTTTATTGATAAGGAAAGCCATGGTGAAATGAACGATTAACTTTAAATCCCTGCACGTGTTACAACTGCTTGTATAAAATTTGGAATTCAGCTGCTGTTTTTGTTACTGTGGCCTTGTTAAATGCCAACAATTGAAGCCCCATCCTTATGTGATCTAGAGATCAAGGGAAATTAATTTAGGCTCATCTCTGAATGCTCTCCTAAAACTTTTAGTTCTATTGATCGCCCATTTGAGCAATTGTGTAATCAAATAACCACTCCAGGAAAGCTGAAGATGAAAAACTGCAAAACACTCCAGGAGGTAAAAATTATTGCCATTTTCTGAATCAATACAATAGAGTCTTGTTAAGCAGCAGCACCAAAATACTACATTTTGCGTAGAAACTAAATGAAATGGAATCAATTTACTGATAAAAACCTCACTTATAAAATGTGTATTTGTGAAACTCTACCCTGAGATCTATAATTACAATTCACTCTGCTGTGTTTCCATCCGAGCCCTTGCCTGATCACTTAGATGGAAGCAGTGAAGCCAGGAGGAAATGTTGACACTTATTTAGGAAAGCAAAAGAATCTTGCTTCTAGATTATTTTAGTGAACACATCAAGTTGTTTTGTTGTTTTCAATAGCAAAAATAAAAGTATTGTAATTGTCCTACCTCAAAGTGGAATGAAATGGTAACAATTTACTCTGGAAATTTTACATTTAAGTAATTGACTGCTACAAAACAGTATCTTCAGAATTTCTATTCCATCTACATTTCCTTTCAAGCAAGGAGTGCTCACTTCATGACAAACTATGATAGAATGTCAGAATTACATTAGAGGGGAGGGAAAGAAACATGTTCTGATCTTCAGAAATGGACCCACCAAAGGTTGGATCAGCTTGGAAGCTGCACAGCTCCTCTTTTCATATTGTGCAAACCAGGGGAACAAAATCCAGTACCTGCAAAAGGTGTGCTGTGGAAAGACATTTGGGGGTGATCTATATTGGCTTGTTAGGACATAACAGGAGGGCCTCTGTCCGGAACCTTCTCCAGGACAGATCGACAACATTTGATCTCTAGCAGGAGACTAAAGAATGACAGAGCCAGGGAAGCCGCCTCCTTTTCCGGTGGGAGAATTGAATCTGTTATGTTCCGATGCCCAAGGATCTCCTGTGATGCTCCTGGTGACCTCCATTCTGAAGAAGTGTGCTTTCAATATTCTCAAAACAAGGTCCTGACCTGACAAGTTCCAGGAGCCCCTGGAGAAGCTCTGTCTTGTCACCATACAGGTACTGAATGGGAAGGATGGAGAGGTCCTGACCAAAGCATCTGGTCTACACCAAATGCAATGTGGGATCCTGAAGCCATCCCCATCGCAGGTTCCTCTTGCTTGGGATTCCAGTACCTCTGAAAGCTTTGCCAAATGTCCTTTTGGAATATGACTGGCATAATGATGGTGTTTCTAAGGAGTGGAAATGTAAGTTCTCCTTAATCACTTCTCAAGTATGAATTTTATCTCCTTGAGGGGTCAAAGTTTTTTTTGGCCAGTGAAATTCTCAACTAATTGTGTGTGTGTGTGAGTGTGTGTGTGTGTGTGTGTTAATGAATCTAAACCAAAATGATCTTTTTCTCATTTTTCTGAAGATGTCAGCTCTTCATATGCATACACAACTCTTTTATATATTTAGGAATCATCTTTTTCCATTGTAAATCATTTTAGAGTACAATGTGATCACTTTGCTTGATTGATGGAGGTTAGTAGTAACTGAGTTCTGATAATGCTCTGGGATCTCACTTTCAAACTGGGTTTTCCTGACTGCAACAAAGCTAGTGTATTTTTGAGACTCTTTATGTTATCCATAAGTTCATTTGTTATTATGAATTCTTCAATAATTTAGTGTATATTTTGTCTCCCCACCACCACCCAGGTGTTTTTTTTTTTTTAAGATGCAGTTACCTCAGCCACTAATTTCACTGAAGCTCTACTTCAGGAGGCTGGAGAGATGGCTCAGCAGTGAAGAGCGCTGGCTGCTCTTCCAGAGGACCTGGGTTCAATTCCCAGCATTGACACAACAGCTCACACACAGCCTTCTAACTCCAGTCCCAGGAGATGTGACGCCCTCTTCCTGCCTCCATGGGCACTGCATGCATGTGGTACACATACAGGCAGGCAAAATACCCATACCTATAAAATAAATAATTTAAAAACAAAAGAACACCATTTTAATAACTGAGATTTAAATCTTCATGGGCATGGTTTTGGGACTGCTTTCTTAAATTCGATACATGGGGGACAGAAGCAACAGAAGAAAAACGATAAGTAGGTCTTTGTCAAAAGTAGAAACATGTGCACATTGAAGGATACTACTAACGAAAGGAAAGGATGACCTGCAGGGCGGGGAGAAAGGTGACAAATCAGCATATAGCTAGCTATTAATGGTCTAATGCCAGAGGAGTCAAATCCCCATTACAACTGAATAGCACAAAGATGACCTTTGGAGGTAAGCAAGGAGATGATGAAACATGTCTCTAAAGATAGTATATGAATGGCCAGTAAACACAGAAAAAGATCCTCCTCTCAGATGTCATTGGGGAAATGCAAATCTAAACCTCAGTAAGACTGCCTTATGCCCACTGTGATGGCTTAACAGGCATTACTTTAGATAGTGAAACACGGCAAATATTAGCAAGGGGATGAACAAATAGAGTCCACCGGTGGGAATGTTAAATAATGCAGTCGTTGTAGAAAGGAGTTGTGTCCTCAGTGTTTTGTGTCCTCAAAACATTGAGGCCAGAGCTGCCACAGGACTCAGTAATTCCACTCCTAAGGCTGTACCCAAGAGGACTGAAAGCATCTTTATGCAAAACCATACATGAGGGTTTAAAAAAAAGTGTTATTTTAATAGGCAAAAAATTGAAACGAGCCAAATGCATATGCATGGAGGACTGTGGAAGGGCAATGCTACTCAGCCATGAATGGAAAGGAGTATAAGATTTACTACATGCAATGCCATACACCTTGAAAACAAAAGCCACACAATGAGAATCCTTCAGTGCAACAGGACCTTTAATTGTCCTGTTGTGCATGGCCCATGGACCTAAGAGGCCAAAGTCAAACACCTATGGTCATGGATGACTGACTGGGGACAGTGGCTTGAAGTTTCTTGTTTCACACCAAAGGTTAATGATGTGGACTCCCATGGGAGTATGCAAAGCAGAACCAGGTTTTCTTATTTATTACAGAATGTGAGAAAATTCCCAAGGGAGGAAAGGGTTCCCAGAGGAGGAAGAAGCTATAGGGCTCTCTTTGTCTAAGCACTTTACCGTCATTGGCAGAAATGGTACAGAGACTGATGTAACCACTACTGAGATTGGCTAATTCATTGGGCTGTGGTGGTTGGAGTCAATGAAGGCCCCACACACTTTGTGTCTGTTCCCCTGACCCAATCAGAGAGATGGTCATGCACTGCTCATATGCTGCCCGCCAAGTTGGGAGCATGGAATTCCCTGTCTCCCATCTCTCACTCTGGCTTTGTTAGTCTTGGCCTGAACTGTTAGCTGCCATTAGTTAGTGTGTGTATCAATTGTTGTGTGTTCTCACACTTACACAATCAACTTGTAGCTTTATCTGACAGAGGTATTTGTCACGGCCACCAAGACATAGCTGTTGACTTTGTTGGTTACCTAGTATTTAGTTTCTTGCCTATAGAGTGGTCTGAGTGGGCTCCTAAGTAGAAGCTTGGCTTGAGGAGCCTTCCTTCCTTACAATTAAGTCTTACAATTAGTTTCCTTAGAAGCAAGGATATGTGAAAGGTCAGTAGTGCCTTACATATGTTTCTCTAGGTCCTAGAGTCTAGGACTTCTAGGTGTGGGGACACTATCCTGTTATCATTGACCCCGGGCATTGTTCCTCCTCCTATCTGACTGGTGTAGCTGAAGTTTTCTCCAAACCTGCCTGGCCCACGGTCAGGACAAATCTCTCTCACCCACCAGTCCCGCAGCTGCTCAGACCCAACCGAGTAAACACACAGAGACTTATATTGCTTACAAACTGTATGGCCGTGACAGGCTTCTTGCTATCTGTTCTTATATCTTAAATTAACCCATTTCTATTAATCTATAAGTTGCCACATGGCTTGTGGCTTACCGGTATCTTTACATGTTGCTTGTCATGGCGGCAGCTGGCAGCGTCTCCTGACTCAGTCTTCCACTTCCCAGAATTCTCTTCTCTGCTTGTCCCACCTATGCTTCCTGCCTGGCTACTGGCCAATCAACACTTTATTTATACAGAGCGATGTCCACAGCAGACTGAAGTGGCCCCCTCATGCGAGATATAGCCTCTTACCCATTCTTCTTCTTCTTCTTCTTTTTTTTTTTTTTGGTTGTTTGTTTTTTTAGTACTTCTGACTCTGCCATTTTAACCCGCAATCTTCCTTTTAACCTCGACCTGTGTTTAACCTGCAACATATGTGAGTAAAAGAGCAGTTCTCACTGTGGAGCCTTCTCCCTTAATGCCCACTGTGAGTGGGTTCCGGCCTCACCATTGTGTGTGACAAGTACCTAGAGATGAGTACTCATCATTACTCAAGGCAGAAATGGGAAGCAGCTTTTTACAGTTTGGAGTTTTTTTGTCATTATTTTTTCTTCCCCAGGGTCCAATGCTAAAAGAATTTCAAGTCTGCTTAAGAATTTGAGGAGGTTCACCCAACATCCCAAGACCAAAAGAATAGGGTGTTTACAGTTCAAAAAGTACAAACACTTGTACATATTGATATGTAAATTAGGAGAAAAGTACCTTTCTTCCCATGTCCCACTGCTCTGGGTAGAGCTGCAACTAAACCCCATCCACCCCAGACAGGATTCAAGTGGTGGAAGTTGGGGGGTGGGGTGGGGTCAGATGGGAGGACAGACAAGAAAATGGCCAAAGCCAGGTACATAGCTTTCTGCTGTAGCTGAAGTTTTCCTGATCCTGCCTGGCTCACAGTCAGGACAAATCTCTCTCACTCGTGTCCCGCAAGTAAACACACAGAGACTTATATAACTTAGAAACTGTATGGCCATGACAGGCTTCTTGCTATCTGTTCTTATATCTTAAATTAACCCATTTCTACCAATCTATAAGTTGCCACATGGCTTGTGGCTTACCAGTATCTTTACATGTTGCCTGTCATGGCGGCAGCTGGCAGCGTCTCCTGATTCAGCCTTCCTGTTCCCAGAATTCTCCTCTCTGCTTGTCCCGCCTATACTTCCTGCCTGGCTTCTGGCCAATCATTGTTTTATTTATCAATCAATCATAGCAACATATATTCCCAGCATACAGGATATCCCACAGCATTCTGCTTTTCACTTCTTCTTAAACTCCTTTGCCAACATCACACATGCACCTTTCTCCATTAATAAACCATGGAGTATGAAGAAGGCAACTACATTTTCTGAAAATGATGGTGCTGGTACTGCTTGGTGGTGGTGGTGATGGTAGTGCTGCTGCTGGTGGTGTTGGTGGTGCTTGTGGTGGGGTCTGATGGTGGGGCTGGTGGTGGTGGTAGTAGTTCTGGTGCTGATGGTTCCTGGTGTTGGTAGTTCTGGTTCTGATGCTGGTACTAATGGTGGTGGTGATAGTGGTGCTGGTGGTAATGCTGGTGCTGTTGATAGTGGTGATGAACAATGGTATTGCTTCTGTTAGTGGTGCTGGTAGTAGTGCTGATGGTGCTGGGAGGGGGCTGATAGTGGTGATGGTGTTGGTGGTGGGGCTTCTGGTGGTGGTGGTGGTTCTGGTGTAGGTGGTTCTGGTGCTGGTGGTTCTGGTGCTAGTACTAGCGGTGGTGGTGATGGTGGATTCTCAGGAAACTCAGTTTCCAGGTGTTGAGTTGGGGAGGCTGCTCTTTCCTCAAGGTCTATCCTGGGCCTCTTCTTGGAATCTTACCCAAAGGTTTGGTCCTTAGTACCATGCTCCTGATCCTCACCCCCCAGGGCTTTCCCCAAGACCAGATTGGCAGCTGGGCTCTCAATGATCTGCATGTACCCCTGGAGGGAATAGCCTCGGCAGCAGTCCACTCCCAGCCTCTTCTAGAAGTCAACATTATTCATGAAAAAGCCGGAACCAGCCTGTCTCTCAATGTCATAGGCCACACTAAGAAGTCCCAGCAGGGTTCAGTTGTCTGAGAGCTAACTGTGACCACCAAGCCCCTTGAGGTCCCACTTCAGTTATGTCTCATCACTCACAGGCATGCCTTTCAAAGCCCTCCAATGCTTGAGAAATAAAGAGGAAGGGCCTGGGGAGAAGGACCCTGGGAAGGCAGAATTGGGGGAACAGGAAACCAGGCTGTCTTTTCTTAGCTTAGGAAGCCTGATGGCTTTATCACTTTGAAGGAGCCTAGAGGAAGAAGCCCAGTGCCCTGAACAGAATGTCAGTAACTTGGGCTCTCCAAGAATACATTTCTTTTGAGTTGACAAAAATGGCCTGAAACCAGAGTAGCAATTGTTGTATGACACTGTGAACATACTTAAAGGTATCCTTTTAAATACTTTTTAAAAGAAAAGGGTGAATTTGTGCTTCATGTATTTCACTTCAACAAAACCTCCATTTTATTAGTCTGCGGGGCAATCATCCCTGTCTGCTAAGTGAGTGAGCTCCCATTTACAGATCTGTTAGCCAAGAACAGCAGCCTAATCTCAAACTCCCTGGACGTTTTAAGCTCCCCTGTTCATTCTCTTCCTTTCCTTTACCTTCTTGTGAATGCAGAGTTGTGTTTACCTGAAGACAGGCAGGCTCTTGCCCAAGCCACCTCCTATGGCTCCATGCAGTTGCCCCATTTGTTGATTTTAGGATGATTTCAGTTGCAGCTTCTTGTACTTGTATTTCCCTTGTATTTTCCAATGACCAGATCTCTCCTTTTCTGTCATTCTCAGCTCAACTGGTTCTGAACGTTCAGATTTCTCCCAAAAACCTGTCTTGTAAACTACAGGAAAACAATGGGCTTCTGAGGAGGGCATTAATCCTCTCCAGGGACAAGCTTTCTAGTAAATTATCCAATCCTGAGTGCTCAGCCCTCGAACACATATACATACAAGCAACACTAAATGGACTCAGCAGGTTATATGTACATTTATGTATGTACATGGAACAGTAATAATTAAAGAAGAGACCATTAATTTGAGAGGAAGTGAATGAGGTATTGAAGGAATTGGAGAGGCAAGAGGGAGTGGTGGAAATTATGTAAATAAGTGCGCATGTATGAAATTCTCAAAAAAGTTAAATCTAAAAAAAAAAATCTGTCATTTAACCCCATGGTACAGAATAGAATATTTTCAGATTATTGTTAATAACCAGCTATTTTTGTATTTAGTATCATTTGATCTTAGGCTGCCTTTCTTAAAAAAAATAACTGAAATTGGGGTGGGGGTGGCTTAGTGGTTAAAAGTGCCTGCTGTGTGTGGACTCTCATGTCTGGAACAACACTGGAAACCAGTGCTGCCTGACTGAGCCCAACTGAAAACTAGGCGGCCCCGGGGGCAGTGAGAAACCCTGCCTCAGGAGAATAAAGCAGGGGACGATAGGCCAAGGCACCTGGTGTCTTCAATGGCCTCAATGGGTGCACAACTTTGTACACACACACACACACACACACACACACACACACACACACACTGAAATCTGATTATATCTGGATGAAGTTTGTAAAAACACTACATTTTTCTTTCTTTCCTTCCAGGAAGGCAGGAACTTCAACGTCCAGTCTTGGATTTGGGAGATAACCAGATGCCCCAGGATGACGGAGCATCCCATTGTGTCCAAACACTTAGTGGTATTTAAAGTTCAAGAAGCATGGTCCTAGTCCATTCTCTCATGCTTCACACATCAGACGGAGTACCCTCTACTCAGGATACCTCAAGACAAGTCCTTAATTATGACCTCCAGGGAAGCCCGGCTCTTCCCTTCAAAGACTCGTTATGGTTTGTAATCACATGCCTGTCTTTCCCCAGAGGTAGCCATTATCCCTAACGTGGCGTTAAGTCAGCCCTTGTTTTCTCTGGCTCCCACCACATGTGTCATAGTTCCAAACTGCATATAGTTTGGTTTTGTCTTAAAAAAGAAAAAACTACAGTGACATCATGTCAGGGGTGGGCTTTCTGCGGCTTTCCTTCACGATCTGGGACCCATCTGTTTGTCTGTGAAGCTGTGTTCTTTTTCACGGAGTTAAAAGTTCTGTGGTACAGAGAGGTCGTGATTTTAGAATCTACTTGAACAATAATAGAAATGTCATCTGTGTCACTTTCTGGGCCTCTTTTGAACGGTTATGGGCTCTGGCATAATGGGTTTCTTACCAGTATCTGGGGCAGAACCTGAGTGAAGACAAGTTTTTTAGGGATGAAATTGCTTGGTGCATGCGTTGTGCATCCTCGACCTCACTGAGCGGTGCAGTCATTCCTACTACTGATTGTTTGATAATACCACAGACTGGGCGCTTGACAAACACAGGCCTATCTGCCTCACAACTCTGGAAGCTGGAGAGTCTAATGTGAGGATCTTTGGGCCGAGATACATCCTAAAGAGGACAAACAGCACTCTCAAGACTGAGAGAGGATGGGGCCCAAACTTGTCTACTTACTGTCACTACACAGGGAATAAGGGGGATGGGGGGAACATGAGGAAAGAAATGGACATACAGCTGCTTCAGAGTTACTGAGGCTCTCTCTTTTCTCTGGGGGCACATGGGATATGTCTCCTCTTTGGTTCCAGTTCTGGGTATTTCATAACATTGCTGCCAGAGCCATCGTCCTGAGTCACAGGCCTAATTATGTCACACAAGTGAGCTCATGCCCTCTGACTCCCTTTAAGTAATGGAGATCCTAGGAATTTATACTTGGTGTTCTTTACAGCTCATGTTACTGGGTGATTTCATCCATCCCCAGGAGTCTCGGCTTCCACATGGTGATGATGACTCAGAGCTTTGTGTCTTTTCTAAACTCCAGATCCACATATATAGCTACTGATCAGATAAATGTCGTGTTCCACAGTGCTTCAGAGTCAGCAAGTCTGACCCTTGACCCATCCCCTGGCCAGCTCTACACCCAGCAGTTCCTGGATTCTACTAAGGTGCCTATGGGCAATACTCAGAAACCACTCACTGATGCTATTTTCCTCTGTCAATACTACTTGCTTCCATTTCTAAAAGATTCCATTCTGGAGACTTGGCAACAATATAAAATTATTTAAAAGAAACTATGTGCCAGGTAATAGTGGTGCATGCCTTTAGTCTCGGTACTTCGGAGGCAGAGGCAAGCTGAGCTATGAATTTGAGGCCAGCTTGGTTTGCAGAGCGAGCCCCAGGACAGCCAGGGCTACACAGAGAAACCCTGTCTCCAAAAACCAAAAAGAAAAAGAAAGAAAGAAACTATGAAAGAATGCATATCACCAATATGTGTTTTGTTATTTTTATAAAATAACATATGTATATGTGTGTATGTGTATATGGGGGGTGGGGTGGGCATGAGCACTCAAGACCATTGCCAGACTACTATATCATGCTCTTAACTGCTGAACCATCTCTTCAGCCCCTAAGGATATTTTGCAATTCACATTTATGTGTGCTATAAATGCATAGGAACTATCTGAAAATAAATCAATATACAATAATAGAATTTCTGGTAATTTACATTTTACTGTTTTTTGTTCATCCATATTTTCTTGAAGATTTATTTTACCTTAAACTTATTTTTATGTGTATACATGTCTGAGTACATGCCACAGGTGTGCTTGTGAAGGCCAGAAGGGGCCATCGGATCCCTTAGAGCCAGGGTTACCGTGCGGCTACGATCTTCCAACCCAGGTGCTGGGAATGAACTCAGCTCTGAGCCACCTGTCTAGTTCTCCATATTTAAAAGGAACCTCTTCTTATTTTCCACTCTTCTTTATCCCCTCAGAAAGGCTGTCTGCTTGGTTTCCCAATACCAAGGAGAGAGGGAGAGGGAGAGGGAGAGGGAGAGAGAGAGAGAGAGAGAGAGGGAGGGAGGGAGGGAGGGAGGGAGGGAGGGAGGGAGGGAGGGACAGAGAGGGAGGGAGAGCGAGCAGTAAAGGAAGAAAGGAAAACCAACTTGATTTTTTAAAAAGAATTGGAATAAAAGGATGAAAGAATTTAGAAATCAAAATAGCAGTGAATATTGTAAAGGAAAAACTTTTGAGGAGGCCGTTGTGACTAGCAGGCTCCAAAGCAATGTGGGCTATGAGAGGACTGTGGGTGAGAGAAGAGGCACTAGAAGAGTATTTCTGAGCCCTATGAGGTTCTTTTAAAGCGATTTGGCAGTGGACGGGTTGGGGAGATGGCTCCACACCTGCTGTGTAAGCCTGAAGACTGGAGTGTAGATCCTCAACATCCAGTGTGCACACTGCGATCCCAGCATGGCAGAAGCAGACACAGGGATCCCTGGACACGCTGGCTAGCTAGAGTAGCTGGAGTCAACAAGCAGTGGATTCGAGTGAGAGACCCTGCCTTAGAATAGAAAGTGGAGCACAATCAAGGAAGACACCAGTCATCCGCCTCTGGCCTCCATGTTGATATGTACACATGTGCATGCACATTAGCACACATATGTGAGCCAACACATTTACATAGATAAATGCATGCACACCACACACATAGACATTAAAACAAAGATTTTTGAACACTCTGACTAGAAATTCAGCATCCCATCTTTGGCCCACTATCTACTTTCCCAAGTTATCTCTTCTACTTCCAAGGAATGAACCCCCTTTTCTATGCTAATGAATCTATAATTCCAATAATAAATGTTGCCTGGTTGTTCCTGTGAACCCAATAAAAACCTACCTTGCCTCCAAATCTACAAGCCTTGAAATCTATTCTTTCTCCTGTACTATTTCTGTCTCTTGAAGCTGATCAGATGATTGAGAAAAATGCTCACTGCCGACTATGTTGAGTGGATTTGCTCTTCACCTATCTAGAACAGGGGTTAGGGGTACAGGGAAGAGTTCTCTCATTTAAATATTGCCATAGTCAATGTCTATATTAGTTAGTTTTCTGTTGCTGTGAAAAATAATCTGACCAAAGTCAGCTTAAGAAAGAAAGGACTTATTTTAGCTTACAGTTTGTCCTAGTTAGGATTACTATTGCTGTGATGAAACACCATGACCAAAAGCAACTTGGGGAGCAAAAGGATTGTTTGGCTTACATATCCAGAGTCACAGTCCATTAAAGCCAAGGTAGGAACTCAAACTGGGCAGGAACTGGGAGGCAGGAAGTTTATGCAGAGTCCATGGAGTGGTGCTGCTTATTGGCTTGCTCCTCCTGGCTTGTTTAGCCTGCTTTCACATAGCACTCAGGACCACCAGCCCATGGGTAGCCCCATTCACAATGATCTGGGCCCTGTCTGGAGAATCACTAAAAGAATACCTTACAGGCCTGCCTACCACCTGATCTTATGGAGGCCTTTTCTCAGTTGAGGTTTCCTCCTCTCAGATGACTTTAACTTGTGTCAAGTTGGCATAAAACTAGCCAGCACATTGTTCCAGAGTGAACTGAGTTCATTGTGGTGGGAATGGCACAGCAGCAGGAGAAGGAACCCGAGAGATCACATTTTCATTTTCAAACAGAAACAAAGATATAAACCCCCAAACTCTCTCCCCAGCAATGTACTTCCTCAAGCAAATCTGCATCCCGTAAAGGTCTCATAACCTCCCCAAACAGTCACCAACTGAATACCAAGTGTTCAAATGCATGAGCCTTATCATGACCTGTGCTGGCTAGTTTTATGTCAATTTGACACAAGCTAGAGTCATTTGAGAAATGTGAACCTCAATTGAGAAAGTACCTCCATAAGATGTGGCTGCAGACAAGCCTGTAGGGCATTTTCTTAATTTGTGGTTGATGTGGGAGGGCCTAGGCCTGGGCCAGTGGTCCTGGGTTCTGTAAGAAAGCAGGCTGAGTGTGCCATCAGGAGCAAGCCAGTAAGCAGCAACCCTCCGTGGCCTCTCATCAGCTTCCTGCCTTCAGGTTCCTGCCCTGTTTGAGTTCCTGTTCTGACCTCCTTCAGTGATGAACAGTGATGTGGAAATGTAAGACAAATAAACTCTTTCCTCCCCAAGTTGCTTTGGTTATGATGTTTCATCACAGCAATCATAACCCTAAAACAGGGCCTATGAATCTTATCTCCACTACTTTCACATTTAAAACCTTTGAGAAAAGTTTATTTGTGGTATATCTGTCCATGTATAGACTTTTTTTTATTGTTTTTATATACTCTATAGATAATTCATCCTTCATTTGCTTGTACCAAGGCATTCCTCTTCTGCTGCCTACTTCTTTCATATGTCATTGAAAAAAATATGCATACCTCCAAACTCATCCCTTATGCCCATTCAGGGAAGAGTCTAAAGCCAAATGGCTGTGGTTTCTGACTGCTGTGTCTTGTCTAGTCTAATGCTTTTCCTTTGTACCTTGAGTTTTTCCTACCCCATTCACCCATTTTATTTGGTTTACCTCAAGATTCAGCTGAGGGCAGCCGGCAGAGACATTCAGGCCCAGCGGCGGCCCACAGAAGTAGACGGGCCCAGAGGCGGCCCGCTGAGGTAAACGGGCCCGGCGGCAGCGGCCGACAGGGACATTCAGGCCCGGCGGCAGCTGGCAGAGACATTCAGGCCCAGCGGCGGCCCACAGAGGTAGACAGGCCCGGCGGCAGAGACAAGCAGACTCAGGTAGGCCTGCGGCGGGGGCCCGTGGAGGTAGACGGGCCCAGCGGCGGCAGCCGACAGGGATATTCAGACCCGGCGGCAGCCGGCAGAGACATTCAGGCCCAGCGGCGGCCCACAGAGGTAGACGGACCCAGCGGCGGCCCGCTGAGGTAAACGGGCCCGGTGGCAGCGGCCAACAGGGACATTCAGGCCCGGCGGCAGCCGGCAGAGACATTCAGGCCCAGCGGCGGCCCACAGAGGTAGACAGGCCCGGCGGCAGAGACAAGCAGACTCAGGTAGGCCTGCGGCGGGGACCCGTGGAGGTAGACGGGCCCAGCGGCCGCAGCCGACAGGGATATTCAGACCCGGCGGCAGCCGGCAGAGACATTCAGGCCCAGCGGCGGCCCACAGAAGTAGACGGGCCCAGAGGCGGCCCGCTGAGGTAAACGGGCCCGGCGGCAGCGGCCGACAGGGACATTCAGGCCCGGCGGCAGCTGGCAGAGACATTCAGGCCCAGCGGCGGCCCACAGAGGTAGACAGGCCCGGCGGCAGAGACAAGCAGACTCAGGTAGGCCTGCGGCGGGGGCCCGTGGAGGTAGACGGGCCCAGCGGCGGCAGCCGACAGGGATATTCAGACCCGGCGGCAGCCGGCAGAGACATTCAGGCCCAGCGGCGGCCCACAGAGGTAGACGGACCCAGCGGCGGCCCACAGAGGTAGACAGGCCCGGCGGCAGAGACAAGCAGACGCAGGTAGGCCTGCGGCGGCGGCCCGCGGAGGTAGACGGGCCCAGCGGCGGCAGCCGACAGGGATATTCAGACCCGGCGGCAGCCGGCAGAGACATTCAGGCCCAGCGGCGGCCCACAGAGGTAGACAGGCCCGGCGGCAGAGACAAGCAGACGCAGGTAGGCCTGCGGCGGGGACCCGTGGAGGTAGACGGGCCCAGCGGCGGCAGCCGACAGGGACATTCAGGCCCAGCGGCAGCCGGCAGAGACATTCAGGCCCAGCGGCGGTCCACAGAGGTAGACAGGCCCAGCGGTGGAGACAAGCAGACGCAGGTAGGCCTGTGGCAGCGGCCTGTGGAGGTAGACAGGCCCAGCGGCAGCCCGCTGAGGTAGACGTGCCCGGCGGCAGCGGCCATTCAGGCCCGGTGGCGGCCCCCAGAGGCAGACAGACCCAGCGGCAGCTGATAGGGACATACAGGCCCGGCGGCGGACCGCAGAGGTAAACAGACCAGGGACGGAGACAAGCAGACGCAGCTTGGAACAGGGACGCCCCTAACCCCAACATCTGGGGAAGAAGCTATCTCCGTGGGTCAGAATCAGAACGAATCTGAACACTCCATCTGAGGACAACCCAGGGCCCAGCTGCTGATCCTGTGAAACCCAACAACTTGGAGGTGTTGGTGAGACTACCCTGCTCAGCTGAAACCCATCTGGGAGAGGATTCAGATGCCTAAAGTTTAAAGTCTGAAGAAACAAGATCAGCTGAGGAGTTGACAAATGAACAAAAAGTGACCTGAGAACACAGAAGAAGGCGCTACCCAGACACCAAACCAGATCACCAGAATCATAAGTATATAATTCACTGATCGAAATCAGCTGACCCTGAAGAAATAGCCCAATAGCACCAATTTAACCAAGAACCACTACTAAACCAAGACTAAAAATTAGAACAAGAGAGGCACTCTCAGACACAGACACCACCTGCACCTCACAGAGGAAAAGATGAGTAGACGCCAGTGCAAAAATACAGGCAACAACATAAAGACCTATATGGCAACATCAGAACCTCGTGATTCTACACCTGCAAGACCTAAACATACCATGACAGAAGAAACAGAAGAAATCAACCCTAAAAATGACATTAAGAAGATGATAGAGGCCCTTAAAGAAGAAATAAAACATTCCCTCAATGAGGAAATAAAAACTTTCCTTAAAGAGGAATTGAAAAACTACCTTAAAGAGGAAATAAAAACTTTCCTTAAAGAGGAAATAAAAAACTCCCTTAAAGAGGAAATAAAAACTTCCCTTAAAGAGGAAATGAAAAACTCCATTAAAGAGGAAATAAAAAACTCCCTTAAAGAAATGGAAGAAAAAACGAACAAAAAATGGGAAGAAATCAAAGAAAGCCAAGAAAAAGCAATTAAACAGATGAAAGAAACATTCCAAGATCTGAAAAATGAATTTGAGACAATAAAGAAAACACATGCTGAGGGAATGCTGGAAATAGAAATCCTGACTAAACGAACAGGAACTACAGAAACAAGCATAACCAACCGATTGCAAGAGATGGAACAGAGAATCTCTGACACTGAAGACACGATAGAGAAAATAGATTCGTCAGTCAAAGAAAACAATAAAGACAAAAAAGTCCTAACACAAAACGTCCAGGAAATTTGGGACACCATGAAAAGACCAAACCTAAGAATAATAGGGATAGAAGAAGGAGAAGAATACCAACTCAAAGGCACAGAAAATATATTCAACAAAATCATAGAAGAAAACTTTCCTAACCTAAAGAAAGAAATACCTATGAAGATACAAGAAGCTTACAGAACACCGAATAGGCTGGATCCAAAAAAAAAGTCCCCTCGCCACATAATAATCAAAACACTAAACACACAGAATAAAGAAAAAATATTAAGAGCTGCAAAGGAAAAGGACCAAGTAACATATAAAGGCAAACCCATCAGAATAACACCAGACTACTCAATAGAGACTATGAAAGATAGAAGATCATGGACAAACCTCATGCAGACACTAAGAGACCATGGATGCCAACCCAGACTATTATACCCAGCAAAACTCTTAATCACCATAGGCGGAGTAAACAAAGTATTCCAGGATAAAACCAGATTTAATCAATACCTGTCCACAAACCCAGCCCTACAGAAAGCACTAGAAGGGAAAATCCAACCCAAAGAAGCTAAACACATCCATGAAAAATCAAGCAATAGATAATCCTACACCAACATACACCACAGAAGGACAACACAACACAACCAAAAAAATAACAGGAATTAACAATCACTGGTCATTAATATCCATCAATATCAATGGTCTCAACTCACCTATAAAAAGACACAGGCTAACAGAATGGATTAGAAAACAGGACCCATCCATATGCTGCATACAAGAAACACACCTTAACTCCAAAGACAGACACTACCTTCGAGTAAAGGGCTGGGAAAAGGTTTTCCAAGCAAATGGACCTAAGAAACAAGCTGGTGTAGCTATCCTAATATCTAATAAAATAGACTTCAAACTAAAATCAATCAAAAGAGACCAGGATGGACATTACATATTCATCACAGGAAAAATCCACCAAGATGAAGTCTCGATTCTAAACATTTATGCTCCAAATACAAAAGCACCCACATTCATAAAAGAAACACTACTAAAGTTTAAAACGCACATCAAACCCCACACATTAGTAGTGGGAGATTTTAACACACCACTCTCACCAAAAGATAGATCTACCAGACTGAAACTTAACAAAGAAATAAAGGACCTAACAGATGTTATGACTCAAATGGACCTAACAGATATCTACAGAATATTCCATCCTAACACAAAAGAATATACCTTCTTCTCAGCACCCCATGGAACCTTCTCAAAAATTGACCACATGCTTGGACACAAAACAAATCTCAACAGATACAAAAAAATTGGAATAACCTCCTGTATTTTATCAGACCACCATGCCTTAAAGTTAGAACTCAATAACAACAAAAATTATAGAAAACCCACAAACTCATGGAAACTGAATAATACCCACCTGAAACATCAATGGGTCAAGGAAGAAATAAAGACAGAAATTAAAGAGTTCCTAGAATTCAATGAAAATGAAAGTACAACATACCCAAACTTATGGGACACTATGAAAGCAGTGCTAAGAGGAAAATTCATAGCTCTAAATGCACACATAAAGAAGATGGAGCAATCCCATACCAATGAATTAACAGCACAACTGAAAGCTCTAGAACAAAAAGAAACAAACTCACCCAGGAGAAATAGACGCCAGGAAATAATCAAATTGAGGGCTGAAATCAACGAAATAGAAAACAAGAGGACAATACAAAAAATCAATGAAACAAAGAGTTGGTTCTTTGAAAAAATCAACAAGATAGACAAACCACTAGCCAAATTAACCAAAAGGCAAAGAGAGAACACCCAAATTCACAAAATCAGAAATGAAAAGGGAGACATAACAACAGACAATGAGGAAATCCAGAGAATCATCAGATCATACTTCAAAAACCTGTACTCCACAAAAATGGAAAACCAGGAAGAAATGGACAATTTTCTGGATAAATACCAAATACCAAAATTAAATCAAGACCAGATAAACCATTTAAATAGACCAATAACCCCTAAAGAAATAGAAACAGTCATCAAAAGTCTCCCAACTAAAAAAAGCCCAGGACCAGATGGTTTCAGTGCAGAATTCTACCAGACTTTCAAAGAAGAACTAATACCAATCCTCTTCAAAGTGTTCCACACAATAGAAACAGAAGGAACACTACCAAACTCTTTTTATGAGGCTACAATTACCCTGATACCCAAACCACACAAAGATGCAACAAAGAAAGAGAACTACAGACCAATCTCCCTCATGAACATTGATGCAAAAATACTCAACAAAATATTGGCAAACCGAATCCAAGAATACATCAAAACAATCATCCATCACGACCAAGTAGGATTCATCCCAGGGATGCAAGGATGGTTCAACATACGGAAATCAGTCAATGTAATACACCATATAAACAAACTGAAAGAAAAAAACCACATGATCATCTCCCTAGATGCTGAAAAAGCCTTTGACAAAATCCAACACCCCTTCATGATAAAGGTCTTAGAAAGAATAGGAATACAAGGAACATTTCTAAACATAATAAAAGCAATTTATAGCAAGCCAACAGCAAACATCAAATTAAATGGAGAGAAACTCAAAGCGATACCACTAAATTCAGGAACAAGACAAGGCTGTCCACTCTCCCCATATTTATTCAATATAGTACTAGAAGTTCTAGCTAGAGCAATAAGACAACAAAAGGAGATCAAAGGGATACAAATTGGCAAGGAAGAAGTCAAACTTTCACTATTTGCAGATGATATGATAGTATACATAAGTGACCCCAAAAACTCTACCAGGGAACTTCTACAGCTGATAAACTCCTTCAGTAAAGTGGCAGGATACAAGATCAACTCAAAAAAATCAGTAGCCCTCCTATACACAAATGATAAAAGGGCTGAGAAAGAAGTCAGAGAAACATCACCCTTTACAATAGCCACAAATAATATAAAATACCTTGGGATAACACTAACTAAACAAGTGAAAGACCTTTTTGATAAGAACTTTAAATCTCTAAAGAAAGAAATTGAAGAAGATATCAGAAAATGGAAGGATCTCCCATGCTCATGGATAGGTAGGATTAACATAGTAAAAATGGCAATCTTACCAAAAGCAATCTACAGATTCAATGCAATCCCCATCAAAATCCCAACACAATTCTTCACAGACTTGGAAAGAAAAATACTCAACTTTATATGGAAAAACAAAAGAGCCAGGATAGCTAAAAGAATCCTATACGATAAAGCAACCCTTGGAGGCATCACCATCCCGGACCTCAAACTCTACTATAGAGCTATAGTAATAAAAACAGCTTGGTACTGGTATAAAAACCGACATACGGACCAATGGAATCGAATTGAAGACCCTGACATTAATCCATGCACATATGAACACCTGGTTTTTGACAAAGGAGCCAAAACTATACAATGGAACAAAGAAAGTATCTTCAACAAATGGTGCTGGCATAACTGGGTGTCAATATGTAAAAGATTACAAATAGATCCATATCTGTCACCATGCACAAAACTCAAGTCCAAGTGGATCAAAGACCTAAACATAAATCCAGTTACACTAAACTTAATAGAAAAGAAGATAGGAAGCACTCTTGAACGCATTGGCACTGGAGACCATTTCCTAAATAAAACACCGACAGCACAGACCCTGAGCACAACCATTAATAAATGGGACCTCTCAAAACTGAGAAGCTTTTGCAGGGCAAAAGACACAGTCAATAAGACAAAAAGACAGCCAACAGATTGGGAAAAGATCTTCACCAACCCCACATCTGACAGAGGATTGATCTCCACAATATATAAAGAACTCAAGAAACTAGACATCAAAGCACTGAACAGTCCAATTAAAAAATGGGCTAAAGAGCTAAACAGAGAATTCACAAAACAAGAACTACAAATGGCTGAAAGACATTTAAAGAAATGCTCAACATCCTTAATCATCAGAGAAATGCAAATCAAAACGACTCTGAGATACCATCTTACACCTGTTAGAATGGCTAAGATCAAAAACACCAATGACAACGAATGTTGGAGAGGATGTGGAGCAAAGGGAACACTCCTCCACTGTTGGTGGGAATGTAAACTTGTACAACCACTGTGGAAATCAGTATGGCGGTTTCTCAGAAAATTAGGAATCGAACTACCTCAAGACCCAGCCATCCCACTCTTGGGCATATACCCAAAGAATGCTGATACATACCATAAAGATACATGCTCAGCTATGTTCATAGCAGCACTATTTGTAATAGCCAGAACCTGGAAACAACCTAGATGCCCATCAACGGAAGAATGGGTGAAAAAAATGTGGTACATATACACAATGGAGTACTACTCAGCAGAGAAAAACAATGAAAGCATGAAATTTGCAGGCAAATGGATGGAACTAGAAAAAATCATCCTGAGTGAGGTAACCCAAACCCAGAAAGACAGTTATGGTATGTACTCACTCATTGGTGGATTCTAGATATAAAATGAACAATCAGACCACAACCCATAGAACCATAGAGGCTATATATATAGCATGGAGGTCCCTAGGACGACTGTGGCATATAATAAATTTCAGTTTTACTCAATTATTGAAAAAAAAATAGCCAAATGAATGGAAACACATGAACTATGAACCAAAGGCTGAGGGGCTCCCAGCTGGATCAGGCCCTCTGAATAGGTGAGACAGTTGATTGGCTTGATCAGTTTGGGAGGCATCTAGGCAGTGGGACCAAGTCCTGTGCTCATTCCATGAGTTGGCTGTTTGAAACCAGGAACTTATGCAGGGACACTTGGCTTAGTCTGGGAAGAAGGGACTGGACCTCCCTGGACTGAGTCTACCAAGTTGATCACAGTCCTCGGGGGAGGACTTGTCCTGGAGGAGGTGGGAATGGAGGGTGGGCTGGGGGTAAGGGGAGGACGTGGGAGGGGGGAGAATAGGGGAACCCATGGCTGATATGTAGAACTGAATGGTATTGTAAAATAAAAAATATATATCACACACAAAAAAAAAAAAATAAGAATGTCACAATAAAAAGGAACTATTAAAAAAAAAAAAAAAAAAAAAAAAAAAAAAAAAAAAAAGATTCAGCTGAAACACAACCTCTCCTTACCCAAAGCTGAGTCTAGAAGTCCTGCATTGGCCACACTGCACTCTATATATTCTGTGGATGACTTTCACACCCAATTATTGTGTTCAAAGTGGTCTTTCTCACGTTTGTACCCTGTGATTTCAGAAAACATAATTGGTCTCTGACTTATGGTAGAATTAACATCCTGTAAGCGCTACTGAAATTAAAAACAGTATGTCCAAAATGTGTTTAACACATGTAACCTACTGAACATCCGGTGTTAGCCACAGAACCTCAGAAAATGCTGCCATTAGTTGGAAATCGCAGCTCACTGTCACTGCCCAGTGTCACAAGTGAGGACCTCAACATATATCCCTAGCCCAGGAAAGAACTAAAGTTCAAAAACCAAAACGCCATTTCTGTTGAATGCGTGTCATGTTGCACCATTGTGAAGACCAGTTCTCTTAAGCCAGAGAACATCTGTATTTGTCCCAACCGTAGGAGCTGATGACAGAGCTGTGTTGGGTGGGACATAAGCTTTAAATTTCACAAAACACTCAGTTGCATGAAGATATATTTGGAGCGTGCCCTTAGTGTCTCTTTCCATGTCTTTTCTGGTGCCCTCCTGTGAACTTTCTACATGTCTTTTAATGCTGCATTGGTCTCCACATTGAGACCAATGTCCTGCAACATTCACAGGACAGAAGACATTTCTGAGGTCTAAATCAGGTCTCTGCAAATCTCCCCCGAGCTCTTGTTTCATCGAGATAGATTCAATGATTATTTCATTCATGTAGCTTCACCCGTAAATAGTGACAGAATTCAGAAATCTGAGCTACACTAATATGGAAAAAATTCTGAAGGCACTTGAAGTCCTTGACAGCTGAAGCTGGGACATCTGAAATCCATGTGACAGGGACTCAGATTGAAATGTTCTCTGGGATCATTAGAGGTGTGCTGTAAACTGACTCTTCTTTCCAGGGAGAAAACACAGTCTGCTGCTCCATGCCTATTGCCACCATTTTTGAAGCACTACCAAGTCTTACAGATACTTTCTTCCAGGGCTTCTCACTGTCCCTCTCTGCTCATGTTAATTTTAACAGTCTTGTGAATGTTCTACCCCATCATACCAAGCTCCGTGCAGTGTTTCTTTAAATAGTATTCATATGTTGAAATTTCAAAAAGAGCTGGAAGTACTGATGTACTGGTAAATGTTCCAAACCCTCCTGTCTGGGGAAAGATTTATTTATCTATTTTTATTTTAGTCTTTGACTTTTCATATGTGTATATACTGAATTAGAGAAATTTGCACCCCCTGGCCCCACTGAAACCCTTTTTCTTCCCAACTATCCTCCTCTTACTTTGATATCTTTTGTTTTTCCCAGGAACCCTCAGTGAGAGGTGGAGCCTCGTGAGCCCCACCCCCACCCCACCCCCTGTATATTGAAATGGTAATGGGGCCAATCATGTAAAGATGTGTTTTGTTTGGTTTTACAGGCAATGATAGCTGCTGTGAATTCATGAGTACAGAATGCAATGGCTTTATTGTGTTCAGAAGACACTGTGTCACAGAACTTCTCTCCAACCTTTGGATCTCACATTCTTTCCACTGTGTCTTCTGAGCTTATCGAGGACTATGGGGGTCCAGCCCCTCGATAGTCCCCTCCCAGGGTCCGCGGAAGGCTCTATCAACCAGCTGAGGATCTATTCTTTAGGGTCGGTAAATCAGTCTACGCACGCAGAGTTCTTTGGTCCATTCGCTTTAATTCTTCTGGCATAACATCCTTTATACACAGCTTCAGTTCTGTTCTCATATCTAGCTCCTTTCTTGCCTGATTTCTCTCTATATTTATCTACTGTCCCCTCTAGGTTCTATCTTAATTCCTTCATCTAGTTCTGTCCCTTCTAGGTTCTCATCTATCTAGTTCTTTCCCCCATCAGCTTCTCTCCCATCTCCTTCTCTCTCATCTGGCTCTTCCTCATCTTGTTCTTCCCCATCTGGCTCTTCCTCATCTTCCATCTCGTTCCTCTAGTCCTCTCTTTTAGCTCTTCAATCTAGTTCTTTCCCATCTCAGCTCGTTCCTCTCAAGTCCTTACCCATTTAGTTCTTCCATTCTCTTTTCTCTTCTCCGTCCTCTCCTGCCCTGGGAGTTCTGGTATATATATATACTTACAAGCAGTATTTCCTTAGCAGTGCAAAGCCAGGCTTCCAGGGTCAAATGGAGGGGTGATAAGAATAGGCTTAATTGACACATCCACCAGGCCTTCTCAAACAGGTAACCTGGATGCTTAAGTCTGTTCTTAGAGAGTACAGAGGTATCTCTGATAAGTTACTTTCCTCCATCCGGTGATGGACCTGGCCAGATGCTACCAATAATGATAATTACAGGGAGACTTGAACTGGGAGTTCTGGCTGAGCATAGCTGTTAGCACAGAAGGTTATCTAAAAATTCCTAGAAGTGGTTAGGTAAGTAGTTAGAGGTCTATAAAGTTAGTAAGGCTGTAAGAAAGGAGGGGTCTGAGCTAAATTGTGTAAAGCTATTACTTAATGTCTACCTGACCTAGGCGGTGTCCCCTTGTGGAATTACCTTAAGTCAGGAGACTCGCTTGTGGGTTGTTATCATTGTTAGTCCACCTGGGACTAACAATGGGCGCCCACCTGGGTGGTGTTTCCTGTAGTCCTTGAAAGTGGCCAAGGGAGATATCTGATTCCAGAGAAAGCCTTTCCTGAGGCTGTTCTCCAAATACCTGGAATGTGTATGTCCAGAGAGTGATCAGTCCACACTGTTAGCCTTTCTTAGGGGAAAGTCAATTGGGAAAACTATGAAGGCGCACATGATTTTCATAACAGAAGACAGCTGATATATAACAAGCCAAGTAACACCAAAAACTCCTTGGGATTTGGCTTCCTCTGGAGGAATTCCATGATCCTTCCAGGTAGTGACTTTGCCATAACCAGCTGAGTTCTTATGATATATTCCTGTGGCCCGCAACATGAGCTGACTCAGGGGTGGGGTGATACAGCGTCTAGCTTAGGCCTGAGCACTCCACAGTCACTTACTCTCTGCACTTTGACCAGGTATGGGTGTCTGTGTTAACACCACGTACAGAAAAAAGAAGCTTCTCCAACAAAGACTAAGAACAGCACCAACCAACCTATGGGCCTAAAGAAGGCAGCAGTTTGTATGGTGGCTAAGGTATGCAACAGCAAAGCAGCACTGGACAGCAAGATGTCATGTGAGTGCTCAGTGAAAACACGAGACCTCATCAGAATACTCTGCAGACCATATGACCCACCAAGAGGATGCCAAAGGCCATCCACTGCTTGCAACAGCATTTCCATATTTCTAACATCATACCTTTGATCCCATTATGCATGTGATATCATACATACCACATCGGAAATCCCATATGACAGAAAGGGGCAGTAAACTCCATGTTTTGGAAAATTCCTGCCATTCTGGAAATTACCCCACCCTTCCCCTGCCTTAGTGCACTAATTATTCTCCCCATCTGTTAGATTTTTCCCATGAGTATAGTCTAATCTGTGCATATGGGACTCACCCCGAGGTCACCTACGAGAACCCCTGAGTGCCTACTTTGATTTTATAAGAAAAGTTTTCTCCTAATTTTTTATCTTGTTTCCAAATTCTTGCTCTGGGGCTGACACAAAGCTGGGAACGTTCAATGTGAAGTCTCTCTCTATCCCTAAGTCCTCTGCAGCTCCTCACTGGTTGGCAGCAGCCTTGGCAACCCAGCCAGGAAGTTACGAGGAATTGGTCAGTTGTCTTATGGCTGCATGTCTGGTCTTTCTCAGATTGGAGTTAATGTGCTGCAGACATGGGGTGGAGCAGTGAAATGAGATTACGGTGCTCCATCACCCCTTAAGACTCCCACGAAAGAGCAAGTGCAGCAGCAAAGAGTGGCCTTAGGTCCTTCTGCTGACTACAGGAAAAATCCCATCCAACAACATAGGGTGCAGGGCAAAACCACCATTCTCCATCCTTGTGACTTCTCCCATCGTGCTTAAATTTATGGTTCTAGTCCCAAATCTCCCTTTTACCCATTAGCTGATCTTAAAAACACATCAAGCTTTCATTATGTTTCCTTCCCAATGTATAGAGCCATTCTCTGACTCTACCGTCTACCATCACACACACACACACACACACACACACACACACACACACACACACACCGCCTGGACTGTGGATCCTGTGCTCTCAGACAGCATCAGACATGGTGTTCACAGAGAGCAACAGCCTGGATGGCCCAGTGAGCCTCTAATGAACCCCCGCCCCAACGCACACACCACCCCCTTTCCTGTGTCTGATACTTGGCTGGACCCCTCCGTGAGCCCAGGGAGAAAGATGTTGGCTTTGTCCAGCCGGCTGTGCCTTGACTGTTCCATACCATCTCAGATACCTCTTAGGGACCACGGCAGCTGCTAAGATAGTCAAGATGGAAGGGAGATTTCTGGCAGCTGTACTCGGTCCTGATGCGTCAGGGACAGAGTACTCATTGGCTAAAGCTCAGAAACAGGGTCCCCAAAATGCCAAGCACTGCAGCAGTTCCCAAGCTGTAGCCATAGACCCTCACAAGCAGCGAGGAGCTTGGAGTGCTTAAGTTCATTCCCAGTCTCTGGGAATGGAAGGCAGGGCCTCATGTACCCCAACTCTTCTTTCACCTTTACAGATACACCCTCACTCATTAGCAACCTGCTTGTGGTGTCTACTTCACTACAACTTCCTTCTTGCAGCAACTTCTTGATCGTTTCAGTGTTCAGAGAAGTCTTGCATGGAGTTAATTATCTAAAAATATTTATTTCATGTGTTTGTGTCTGAGTGAATATCTGTACACATATGTATGCAGGTGCGTGTGGAGCCCCAAAGACGGCAATGAATGTCTCTGAGCTGTTGTAGGCGTTTATGAGACACTTGGCTTGTACATGGGTGCTGGGATCTGAACTCTGGTCCTCACAATTGTGCAGCAAGTGCTCTTAACTATTGAGCCTTCTGTCCAGCTTGACATTCTACACTCTGACATCCTTCCTCAGCAATGGATTCAATTGCTCATTCTATATGTCTCTGAGCAAGAAGTCTTCAAGTTCCTTCTTGCTCAGTCAGTTCTTCTCTTTTCTCTTCAGTCTGTGTCAGGGGGCAAAACAGGAGCCATTTTGCTTCTTTCCTGATGCCTTCCCTAGAAGTCTCCATTACCCTGCTACAAAGTACTTCATAACTAGTCATTGCTCAAAGCTCACTGCCCATTCCGCCCAAATAAAAATGCCCTCCTGGACAGTTGATTGGCTTGATCTGTTTGGGAGTCAACTAGGCAGTGGGACTGAGTCCTGTGCTCATTGCATGAGTTGCAGGGTTGCTTGGCTTGGCCTGGGAGGAGGGGACTGGACCTGCCTGGACTGAGTCTACAAGGTTGATCGCAGTCCTCGGGGGAGGCTTTGCCCTGGAGGAGGTGGGAATGGGGGATAGGCTGGGAATAAGGGGAGGGGGTGGGAGGAGGGAGAACAGGGGAACCCGTGGCTGATATGTAGAACTGAATGGTATTGTAAAATAAAATAAAAGGAAAAAAAATGCCCTCCTGTTCTGAAGGCCTTATCAGGCACTTACCATTGCCACTGTTCTTCATTGATTTCTTTAATAACTGCTTTATTTATTTTCCCTTCGCCTTTCCGGTCTCTGAGATGTGAGTGAACTTATCATAGTGAACAACTGTTGAGGGAAGGAAGAGGGAAGCTGAAGAAGCTCATGAAATTCACAAGGGTCAGGAAGGTCGGACAGTTCCGAGAGTCACAAGCTCCACCCACAGGGTTATGAAGGCAGCAGACAGCTGCTTGGGCGGGGAGAAGACTCTCCACTGGTGGAGTCGCCTGCAAATTGGAACTCCAGAAATGCAGCTCTCATGAGATGTCACCCAGGCTGTATGTCACATGATTCTATTCACTTACTATACCCAAGAAGAAAAGCACTATTATCGGGACTGAGGCCGGAGCCTTTGCCAACCGTTAGGCAGCCTGGCAGCCTAATCAATATCCCCAGCTGCTGGGCCCCACCCAGCAGCCTGCCTGTCATTATCAGAGAAGTGGGTTAGGGAGACCACATGATAACCTGCTTCTTAGAAGGCATCAAATGGTGTGTTGGATTGCACGTAAACTATGACAACATCTAGAAGGTTATAGCAGGGCCTGAGGAAAGCTTAGCATTATTTCAGAGACGGTGTGGTAGCTCATTTAAGAACTGTCTAAGAGATTAATAAAGTACACCTCTGGGCGTGTCCGTGAGGGCACCTTACAGACATCTAAGTCTTGAGGACACTGCTGTAATGAGCTGGTTAATCCCTTGATAGATTCATCATTATGACAGCATTATTTCAAGATGACACAAGGTACGAGGTGGGCATTGGGAAGGGACATGTATTTAGTGGCTATAACTTTCCTTGGCCTCTTGTTGTATGCCTTTTTTTCCCCCTCTGTGTTTCCTGGCTCACAGTGAATGACATCACTGTGTTCTACTATACCTCCCCACCTCTGATGCATCAACACCTTTGAGATGATGAACCAAAATAAGTAAGGCTTTCCTTTAAGCCATCCTCAGGTATATTGGCCACACAGATGCAAAGGTAATATAGAAGACAGTATTCGAGCATCAACCCTGGTCCTCCTGATGGATGGATTGCCCTGGGAACCTATTTTGTTACCCAGCAGTCAGCCTCTGATAGCAGATGAATATTACAAAACTTAGCTACAGGGCCCTAGACTCCCATGCATAACTACTAGACACTGGATTGGGGTTATTGAATTATTGGGACAAGGCAAAGGAAATGGAAAGGGTCCAATATAGCCAGACTAGACAGACTTTAAGATGTAAACCTCAGTCTTGGTTTGGTGATTAGAATATACTGCATAAATCAAAATGTTAATTAAATGCCTCAATCTCTATTCCAAAACCAATCTCTATTGGTTTCTAGACCAAGCAGGGCTAAACAGTAAGACCCTGTCTTGAAAGGGGATATAAAAAGCAAAAGTTATTTCTGTCTGTGAAGACCCCAGCTGGTTTCTGCTCTCTCTCCATCTTCATATCTCTCCATATGCATATGAGTTTATGTATCAGATTCCATGGGTGGGTAGATGTTAGTGGAATCAGTGGCCTTCAAGTTCTTCAAATCCAGCAGGTAGCTAACCTTGGCTCTTTCTTGGTTAACATCATCTTTTTTTTTTTTTTTTTAACAGCAATTGATTGAAAAGGATATGTAGATACACAGCTTAAAGTCACCTCGTTGGTAAAAGAGAGCCCATAAAGTCACTGAATCTCTCATTGTTTCGTCAAACAGTTTCCATGCATTGACTCAGAGGGGCCAGCCCCTCAGCTGCCTCTGCACTGTAGAACACTGCAGAACACGTAATACACAGTAGATGTTTCATAGAATTGGAACTGTTCTTGACAGCTCAATGGGTGTCTTTTTTTTTTTAATAACTAATCAACCGTGGCAAGAAGTGGGTGGCTCTCTGTGGATTGTCTGATGATTCTTAACACTAGTAGCTGTGACGTGGGAGGATTCATCTGTCACAAATCGCCACATGTCACCCAGATTTTACCTCCAGTTTCTTACTGCTGGGTCCCTCTGCCAGTCTATTTACCTTTTTTTGTACAGGCCACCAGACACCTGAAGCTATTACTCTTTCCTATGTGGTATGGTGTTGCTCCTTTGTCTTAACACACATCATATTCAAGAGTGGGTGTCAAATTGGAAGGTCAAACAGCTCAGGACTCTAAGCTGCATATAACAGAGAGTACCACCTTGATTGGCATAAGCATACAGGGTACTTGATTGGCAAATTCAGTAGGAGAGTCGGGTATAGGCATGTTGTTAGACAGGCTTAGCTGGGTCTCATACCCTCGGACTTGGTCTTGGTTGTTTTTATGTCTCAGTATTAGAGGCAGTCTCTGAGTTACAATGGTTTCATGTGTGTGGTTGCTTTGTTGCTGCAGTACTTTTAAGATTTTTACTCATTTATTTTAATGTGTACATGTGTGTGCACATGCATGCCTGAGCATCTTTGTGGGTATGTGCTCATGCGTGCAGGTAATCTCAGAGGCCAGAGGTGTTGAATTTCCATGAAGAAGGTTGTGAGCTGTCTGAAGTGGGTCCTAGGAACCGAACTGGAGTCTTCTACAAGAGTCATATGTGCTCTGTACCACCAAGCCATATCTCCAGTTCCCTGTCGGGGTACTTTTATTTGAGGCAGGGTTTCATGTAGTTCAGCCTGAATTCGAATTTGCCTTATAGCTGAGTACGATTTTGAACTCCTAATCCGCCCACCTTTACCTTCTAGGTAAAGGGCTTGCATGCATGCATCACCATGGCTAGCTCTTTAAAATTTTACTTTACAAGCGTGTGGTAGCAATTATGGATAGAAACCATGGCTCTAGTTTTTAACTTTGTTTGGGACATGGTCTCTCTATGTATCCCTGCCTGTCCTGGAATTCACTATGTAGACTAGACTGCCCTCAAACTCACAGAGATGCTCCTGCATCTACGTCTACCCCTAGAGTGCTGGGATTAAAGTTGTGTCCCACCATGACCGGCTAGTTTTTTACTTTTATTTTTCCTTGAGCTAGTAGTATGTCATATGATGCTTTCCTGTAGCTGGGCAGCCACTCAGCCCCACCCTCTCTAGCTTGAACAACCAACACTGCAGTGCACTGTGTTGCTAAGCTAGGGTGATTGGCAGGTCAAGTGTATTCAACAGACTTTGAACTACAACATTTTCTATTCAGAGTTTATCAGTATATAAACCCCACTGTAAGAAGAGGAACATCTGTCCAGGCTTCCTTTCTCAAGTTCAATAGGAAGTTTTCCTTCCCGACAGTTCAATCAATCAAAAGCCCTAGTGTTTATTACCTCCATTCTGATTAGCCTCATGGGTCATGATCCTTGAATTGTTCATTAAGAACGAAGATAAATATTATCTCAATTCTTCTGTCCATGGCAATCGGCCAGCAGGCCACACAGCTAGTCTAGTTCAAGGTGGTATTGGAATAAGAGAAAGAAGGACATGAGCAGGGAAGCATCTAACACGTGACCAGGACCATTGGTCTCCATCCTATCTGGTTAATCTTATCGTACTTGGAAAATGGCACACAAGTTCATACCACCCCCTACTGCAGATGGAATCAGAACAAACACAGAGAAAATAGCCGGGTAAATAGGGATACACCAGCTAAGCTGAGGTTTGAAAGCAACAATAAAATTTTTTTTTTTCTGCTGCCATTAGAAATTTAAGATAGTCACAAATGTTCAGGTTGATTAAAAGTCAGTCTGGGAGAAGAGGAGTAGGAATTCGGCTCAGTGGCAGACTATCTGCTTAGCATGTACAAGGCTATGCTTTTGATCTCCAGCACAGTAAGTCAATAGCTTTGTTAAGAAGGAAAAAGTAAATCTGGCTTGTCGTTTGGAAGAACCAAAGTAGTGCGTTCAACTTGATGGGACCCTCACTGGAAAAAGTGCTGACATTTTGGTGGTAATTGGGGCAATCTATTGGCTGGATAGTAGAATTAGAAGTACCTTTCCTTTTCATCTATCTATCTATCTATCTATCTATCTACCTATTTATTTTTGAGACAGAATTTCTCTGTGTAGCTTTGGAGCCTCACCTGGAACTCACTCTGTAGCCCAGGCTGGCCTTGAACTCACAGAGATCTGCCTGCCTCTGTCTCCCTAGTGCTGGGATTAAAGGCCTATGCCACCGATGCCCAGCAGTACCTTTCCTTTGCTTAGTTGAGCCAATGGCAATCAGTAATTTTGAAGAAAGTAGTAGTGGCAGGCTTAGAGTACTTAAGGGTGTTGGTGTTGGTGTCTGCAGCCTACCCTTAAATGGATCAGTGGCACACACACAGAGAGAAGTTACATACAAATGACATTGACAATTGAGTCTAGACAATGCGTATACGGGTGGTGATCAGAATATTCTCTCAATTCTCCCACAAATGGCATGTTGGGAAATTTTCAGGAAACTCTGTCAAATCCAAAGTAAACAACAAAATCAACACACACACACACACACACACACACACACACACACACACACACACAATAGCAACCACCAAACTTGCTTTATTTTTCTGCTGTCTTCTTCTCAAGTCTCAGATTAGTTCCATAAAAGAGACTTAAGCTTGTTTTGGTATTAAAATAATGCAAGATGTATTGCTTTCCCAACTAAATAGGAAAAGCACTTATGTACTACCAACTATGTGTCTACATCTCTGTTAATAGGGTGTTATAATTTCATTTGGTGTGTGTGTCTGTGCATGTGTAGATTTAGTTGTGTGTTCAGGTATACAAGAGCACACGTGTCTGGGCCAGAAAAATCCCAGGTGCTTCTTCCTCATGTGCAATCCCTATTTATTTGGCATGGAATCTTCCAAGTAGGCTAGATTCACTGGCCAGTGGGCCTGGTGTGGGAGCCCGTTTTCAGGTTCCTCGTGGCTTTACCCAGCAGGTCCGCATAGAGGATGATTGGACCACGGGCTTGAGTGCAGGTGTCTGAGATGGTCTGCACTTGGCTGGGCTGGGGGAGGGGCGTGTCTTTTGCTCCAACCCTTGGCGTCTCTATAAATACACTGAGGCAGAGACAGTCAGGGCCCATTGGAATAGGTTCCAGGCCCTCTCGAGGCTATCCTTTATTTTCTATCTGTTTATCTCCGCAATATTCTCCACAATATAAATCCTTCTATCTAATATTTCCTGCTGCTCACACTCAAGAAAACTCTGGAGAACTGTGGGGTTTGTGGGTAAACGCCCCACAGGAAGGGGTTTGACTGTCCCTGTCTCTGCAGTGCGGGGACTATAAGCATATCCATGCCCAGCTGCTCTGTTGCTGTTTGTTCATGATTTTAAAATTAAAACATAATCACATTGTTTACCCCCTTCCCTTCCAGCTCTTCTCATATCCCCTCTCCCTCAAATTCATGGCCTCTTTTTTGTTTTATATATATTAGTGCATAAAGACACAAATGCAACCTGATGATTCCATTTAGTGTTGCTTGTATGTACATGTCTTCAGGGCTGACCACTTGGTATTGGATAATTAACTAGGGGGCTCCTACTTGGAAAGGACAAATTTCTGTGCCCTCCCCCCATTTCTTTGAAAATACTGTGCTAAATAAGCCAGACCTGTGCCCCACCAAATACTTCTCCCACTGTGTAGCATATGATACCACTGCTGGGTGATGCAGAGAACAGGTGAAGACAGGGGATTTGCTATTGCTCAGAGCTGAGGAGAAGGCCTTAGAGTGACTGTTAATGATGTGCCTCACAAGGTTATGATTAAATGTTCTAAAACTGATTGTAGTGATGGTTGTATAACTTAGAATAATTTTTTAAAAAGCACTGAATGAGAACATTTAAGTAGATTCAATTGTGTGTGAATCCAGCTGTTACATGTATAAGAAAAAAGAAAATAATCTCCCTGTCTTAGTCAGTGTTCTCTTGCTGTGAAGAGGCACCATGACCAACGCAACTCTTATGAAACATTTAACTGCAGGCTGGCTTACAGTTTTAGAGGGTTAGTCCATTTTCATCATGGCAGGGAGCATCGAGGCACACAGGCAGATCCTGGAGCAGTAGCTGAGAGTTTTATATTTTGATTCTTGGGCAGAGAGAAGACACTGGGCCTCACATGGGCTTTTGAAATCCCAAAGCCCAACCCCTTCAACAGGACCACACCTCCTGATCATTTCAAATAGTGCCACTCCCTGGTGACCAAGCATTCAAGTCTATGAGCCTACTCGGGGAGGATGCTCTCACTCACACCACCACACTCCCGTTAGTGGACTATGTTGCCTAATGATGTATCATTTTCTTTACAGAATTAACTTTCAGAATGAAACCATGAGGATAGTTAGGTAGAATGGGATTCCTGTAGACTCTTTTCATTTAGACAGTTGATTATTGAGTGTGTGTGTGTGTGTGTGTGTGTGTAAGTAATATGTGAATTGCATACATGTGAGTATGCTTGTCTGAGCACATGGGAGTGAGCATGCAGACATCAGAGAAGTTCGTCAGGAGTTCCTCCTCTCTATCTCTCAGCCTTATTGTTGAGACAGGGTCTTTCTTTTTTTTTTTTTTTTTCTTTTTTTTTTTGGTTTTTCGAGACAGGGTTTCTCTGTGTAGCTTTGTGCCTTTCCTGGAACTCACTTGGTAGCCCAGGCTGGCCTCAAACTCACAGAGATCCGCCTGGCTCTGCCTCCCGAGTGCTGGGATTAAAGGCGTGCGCCACCACCGCCCGGCAGGGTCTTTCTTTTAATCAGAAGCCAGGCACTTGTCCAGGTCGGTTGAGCAGCAAGCTCTTGGGATTCACCTCTCTCGACCCCTCAATGCTAGGATATGGGTATCCATGTTCAGCTAGGCCTGGCTTTTTATGTGGGTGCTGGAGAATTCAAATTCAGATCCTTATGCTTGCAGAACAAGCCTCTTACTCACTGAACTGTCTCCCCAGCCCCCTCAAATTCTCAATGTTGACTGCCCAATATTTTTAACTGGGTAGAAAAAAATGTCTAGATACTCAGAAAAAATAGCATAAGAATAAATGAACACATGAAAATCTCCTCCCTCCCCCTTAAATTCTCAGTGTCGGCTACTCAAGCTCTTTGGAGGTTGATTTAATCATGTGAAATCTACGCTGATATCTCAACTCTGGCCTGAACTGGCCATCAGTTATATGCAGATTTACCACAGAAGCCTAGTTCTATTTGGTTGTTGGCAACAGTTGGCTTTATAAGGAATTTGGGAGGTAGTCATTCAGAATGACTAGACCTGCAGCAAACGTGCCCAGCTCGCAACACTGCACTGACTTTCGCCTGGCCATCGGATGTATTTATGAAGAAAGGAAGATAACTTTGGAACCCTGCATGTTCTGTCAGTCCCCAGTCATAATCCATCACCTTTTCCCTTTCAGCTCCCAGGCTGTTCCTTTTATGATGAAGCTGTGGCATTGGGGCATTTCCTTAAGTCTGTTCCAATAAATGTAGTTCCTGGTTTTTCCTGCTTTGGGTGGCTGAGTGTCTCTTTCCAGGAAGTACTTACATTGTGACCCTTCTCTTTTATTTGTGACCTTCTTTCCAATCCCAGTTGGATTCTTTTTTCCTTTGGGTTTTTCTTTTCAGTTTGATTTACTTACCTGCTTCTGGAGCCTCCCCAAACTGGATTAGCAGCAAGGTTCCTGCAGTAACCCTTTCATTACCAGAGTAATTTTCTTCACAAGCTGTTTTGAACTTCAGCATTTACAGGCCACTCCTGTAAAACTCAAAGGTAAAAGGGCATGTGACTTGTCCTTGTTTTTACACGTCCAGCGAAGTCATGGTGAAGTTCTTAAGCTTTGAAGTCATTTTCTTTCTCCTTTAAAAAGACAAAGAAAGGCAAGGGTTGAGGCAGGCCTCCCTTCCACTTAGGCAAAGCCCAAATCTAATGGAACAGTATTGTCAAGATTCTGCAGTTTATCTGAGGAGAATCAAGGCAACCGATCCAAATTAATGTTCTATGCATTTTGACTTCTTTGTTATATATTTTTGGCCTCATGTTTTCTCGACGCAGCCAGTAGTAGAACTTTGAGAGTGAAAGCTGAGAGAATGTCTTGCTAGCATAGGCGGCTTCCAATTGCACCCATTACCCAGTGCAGTTTCTTACTTAGTAGGCTGTATGCAGAGACTCATGAGCCCACTGCCCTGTGATGTGACAGGCTTAATGTTTAGTCCAGAGTGGCCTAAGGAACCCGAACAAAAGTGGTTATAAAGAGCTATGAACAGAATTCCCAGAAACGTCTACACCATGCCATGACATCGGTATATATGACAGTTACTGTTAATCATTGATTTGACAAAATTAGAGTCACATGGGAACATGTCTGTGGAGGGTTATCTTGATTATTGGGATGCCATTCCTTGAGTAAGGTATCCTGGACCGCTTAAGAGCGAGGAGAACCAGACACTGAGCACTAGCATGCATCCCTCTCTGCTTCTTGACCAGAGACGCAAAGTGACAAGCTGTTCCAAGTTCCTGCTGCCTTAACTTCCCCCATCATGGACTGTACATTAAACAGCAAGCTGAAATAAATCCATTCTCCCATAAATTCTGCCTGGGTTTTATCACAGCCACAGGAAAATAAGCTAGGACACAACGGAAGGGAAGATATGTTTCTGTGAATTTTACTGATGTCTCCCAAGATGGCATTGTTTACATATTACTTATTTTATGGATGCTTTATCTGCATGTGTGTCTGTGCAACACGTGTTTGTAGTGCCCATGGAGACCAGAAGAGGGCATCAGATCCCCTGGGACTGTTGTTATAGCCAGGGCTGCCACCTGAGTGCTGGGAAATGAACCCCCCGGTGGGGGTGAGTGGGTGGGTGGTGTTCTCTGGAGAACAGAAAGTGCTCTTAACAGCTGAGCCATCTCTCCAGCTAGGATGGCATTGCTTAAAAGTAGAGGTTGTGTTTACACTTGTAGCAAGGGAGACACAGAGGTTAGAATTGTGTGTGTGTCTTAAGCAGTGGACACAAACATCAAGAATACTTATTTTGTCTTGTACAGGTATAAGGTAGAGCCTCTTGGCAAGTTCAGAATGAGCCGGCATGGTGGCAGCACCTTACAAATTACGAGGTGTTCATCTTCTGTTACCTAGGCATTGCCTAATGAAAGGCCACACTAGTTTCTAGTGGCAACTGGTTCTCTAGGGACTAAACCAAAAGCAAGGAGCAGCAGAGCAAACTGCAGGTTAATGGCGAAGCAAGGTAATATAGATGAACGTAGTAATAGATCTCTGCAAAGTCCAGCTAAAGTCCTCGGATGAGTAATACTCACAGCAAGCCTGGGGCCTTATGCTATTGGGAACAGTTCCTGCTCTATAAGCTTTGACATTTAAAATAAGGTAGGAATGTGTCACAGTACTAGAGCAGAATAAAGGGGACTCCTGGAGGTCGGGAAGAGGGTGTGTGCACAGTAACGTGTTTTGAACTTTGAACCAAAAGGAACGACAAACCCATTAACAGCATTTATTTTCATACGGTAGTTAATTATTTGCACCAAACCAAGTAGTCAGAATAGTCTTTGGGAGCAACTCCGAACCATTCACTCATCCAGCTTCCAACCTTTTACCGTATGTAGTCCCTGATGCCCTGGAGGCGACAGCCTTAGCCCAGTCAAGGAGGGAGTTAAAAATTGCTCTAGCGTTTGCACGCGGCAGGGACCAGCCTTTCACATTGTCCCACGTGGTCCCAGCAGGTGAGTGTGGGTGTGGGCGCGTGCGGCTCGTGGTGTCGGCGGGGTGAGCGCGAACACGTGTCAGAATGGCTGGGGTCACAGTGCTTGCCCGGGTGTAGCCTCACCCTGCCTCGGCATAGTCCCCCGGGCCGGCACCCGAGAGAAGCCGGCGTCTGGGGCCCACTCACCGGAGGCGGTGCGAGCAGATCCCGCCGTGAGCGATAGTGAGTGAGCGTGGGCGCACGGGGGCCGGGCGATGGCAAGCTCGCGCGCAGGCGCAGAGCGCGCGAGCCGGCGGTCGCCGCAGAGCGCGGGGGGCGGAGCCGGAGCGCGGGGACCAGGCCATGGCGGCCGCCGGGCGCTGGTGCTGGCGCTCGGCCCGGGAGCGCCTTTGTCGCCGAGGACGATGGTGACCTCGCGGCTCGGGCCGCTGCCGCTGCCGCCGCCTCCCGAGACGCCGCAGCCGAGGCCGGACGCGGGAGAGCCGCCGCTGTGAGCCGCGCATACCGGGCCCCCCCGCCGTCGCAGCCGAAGATCTCACCGGAGGGGCGGGCGACGGAACCGGGCAGCAGCGGACACCGCCATCCCCAGTGCCGCCCCGCAGGCAGGGAGGCTGCGGCTCCAGGTGACTGCGGTCAGCTCAGAGCATCCCGCAGGCCTGCTGCCCACTGCGCTTCCCCTCCCCCATCCTCGCTCCTCCCCGCCGCGCCCCCCTCCTCCTCCGGATCTTGGCCGGGGCCTGGTCCCCCTCCGCACTGCGCCCTCCCGCCCACCCCCGAGCAGCGATCGGTCTCCTGTTACCTCCTCGCAGAGCCCCGTACTAGCTCCCGGGGCCTCGGCTGCCTTCTCCCCATCATCCCTCCTCTCCCGCGCCTGGAGAGGGAGAGAACCCTCACATTCCTGAGATGCCCTCACTCGGGCTCACCCCTCTCTTCTTTCCAGTACCCCGGTTGCCAGGCCTTTCCCGGTCTCTCTCGCAGAGGTGCCCAGTCCGGGCTCCTTTGCTCAGGTTTGCGTTTCCAACTTCCCCTCTTTTGCTTTTTTGGTCCACTTTGCTTCCAAGCTTCTCTCCCTCTTTACTGGCGTCTCCCCTCCTCGCTGCCCCTAAACTCAGCCTAACCATGTGCAGGCGGTGCGTGGTTGCGGGGTTCAGAAATACCTGCTAAGCTCATTGAGTAGGGGGACCTCTGGCTCAGCGGGCAATGTGTCAGACTCTTCACTGTCACGAGCTGCTCATCTCTCCCTTTACTGTGCCTTGGTTCCTTTTCCCGCTTGCCATCCCTCGGCTCCCCCTCTCCAGCTCTGCTTTTCCACCCTAGGACTCATGCTCTCTGTGGAATGGGTTCCCCATTCTATCTGGGGGTTAGGAACTTGGCTTGACTCTTCTAAGCACGCCTTTCGGTGTGTGGCGCGGCAGAGCCAGCAGCACCCTTGGCGTGACAGGGGAGCACCCGGGCCTCTCCCTGGCAGAGTTTCTGCTCCACGTAATCCCCTAGCCTTGGGGCTGCTGCGTCCCCGCCGCGCTGCTGCTGCTTCTCTGCTGTGCTGTGCTGCCTGCTCGCCGGGAGCTGGCTTGGGGTTACTACAGTTCAAATGCATCCGAGAGAAGCAGGCGTGGGGTGGGAAGGGGGGGGAGCGGCGGGGGGCGGGGAGAGCGAGCTGGGGCGGGGGAAGGGGGCCTTTGCAGTGGGAAGGCATCAAAGATTAATGGATGGCTTTGCATCGCTGTCTGCAGTAAACAGGAAACTAGTCTGAAAGGAAAGGAGGGGACTGTGTGTGTCTGTATTTTCTAAAATACCGAGTGTGCAGTTCTGCGAATCTTGAACCAGGCCCAAAAGGATGAGCTGTGGGTGCTGCAGTCGTGACCCAGGCTGAGCGTCCAATGGCAGAGGTAGCATTGTTTTCCTCTCTGTCCACCCCTTAACGTTGAACGACCGCTCTTGCGCTTGAGTGAGGACTCTCATCGAGGTGGTTTCGGAGATGAGGTGGAATCACAGGGTTGCTAGTAGTTTCTGTGGAAACCAAGTACATACAAAGTTAGCAAGCAGCACGGTGGGAGTGGGGAGGACTAGCTATATTTAAAACGTGTGCCAACGCTTATGTAAGGAAGTTCTTTCTCTTTCCTGCTTTCTCCTTTCTGGGCGGCGTTACTTCGGATTTTAGGGTCCGGTTTCGCCCTCTCGCTTTTTTTTTTTTTTGAAGGTCTTAGCATCCCCGACAGATGGACAGCTTTCCGCCCCCCCTCCCCCAATCTGCTTACCATCAGTTTTAGTTGATTTAGAGGTTTTCTGTAATTGCTGAGGGTAAAGAAAGAAGGTTAATGGTGATGGTTTTGTTTACCCTCTTTCAGGTGAACGAAAGAGGTGTAACTTTTGGCCCTAAATTACCTATATTATCAATTTAAGTCATCAGTAATTTTACATTGTGTTATGTATTATTCTTTTTTTGCGTTGTCTTTTTAAAAGGGGAGTTAAGGAGATGTGGGATTCCTTTATTTTATTTTTTTATAATACCACATTTTCTTTTTTTTTTTTAATTTAAGATGGTTTTTCAGTAGAGCTCAGCCATTACATATTTCTTATTAAGGATGATTTATTTGATTTCTTCCTATTCAAAACTAAATATGGCAGTTTTAGGAAAATGAAGACTGCCCTGTGTTTCCTAACCCACAATCCAATGATAAACTATGCACATTATACAAGACGTTGCTGTTTCCAAGCTTTGGAAAGGCATTTCTTGAGAACCGTCCTTTCTTTTTCTGGGAAGAAAAGTTTTTGGTTTCTGGGAAGAAAAATTTCAATTTTTTAGTTGCTGTGCTGTATAAAGTAGGTTTGAGTCATCTTTAGTTTGTGATGCTTGTAGAAACATTATGATGGAGAGTTCATTTCCAGTTCTTTCCATAACTCAAGAAAGTTTTAGGATCTTGCAGGAAGATAGTGCAGAAAGTTTATATTTTTGTATCTGGGTGTGTCAAACAAACTGTTTGGTTTTGGTGTTCCTGAGTTTTTTGTTTTTGGTTTCTCTATCTCTGTCTGTCCTGAAACTCACTCTGTAGACTAGGCTGGCCTTGAACTCAAGGAGATCTGCCTGCCTTTTCCTCCAAGTGTTGGGATTAAAGGCTTGTGCTACCACACCCAGCTGGTGTTTCTGTCTTAAGAGAATGAGCTCCAATTTTGTAAATGCTCATTAGCCTTGTTTGACACTAGACCTAGGAAAATATATTAGGTTTGAACCAATCATTAAGGATATATAATTTCTATTATTTATTTAGTGTCTCTGTGTGGGCAGGTGTGCATATCTCTGTGCTGGTACTGTGGAGGTCAGAGGACAACTTGAGAGTCAGTTCTCACCTTCAGCCCTGTGGGTCCCAGGGATTGAACTCAGGTCGTTAGGCTTGTTTGAAAACATCTGAAGCTCTGAACCATCTTGCTGGCCCAGGTGGCTGCATTTTTACCTTGTGTCCTTTTTGTTTTGTTTTGTTTTTTTTTTTTTTTTTTTTTTGGTTTTTCAAGACAGGGTTTCTCTGTGTAGCTTTGCGCCTTTCCTGGAACTCTCTTTGGAGACCAGCCTGGCCTCGAACTCACAGAGATCCGCCTGCCTCTGCCTCCTGAGTGCTGGGATTAAAGGAGTGCGCCACCACCGCCCGGCCACCTCGTGTCCTTATAATATAGCAGTTTGGAAGGTGTAAATAATCTTAAGCTTCTACAAACATGGCATATATCTCTGAATTTTTTCTGGATGTTGGTTTATTGAGTGCAGTGTTTCTCAACCTGTGGGGTGCGGCCCCTTGGGCAGCCTTTTATTTCCCAAAAATATTTACATTATGATTCATAACAGCAAAATTAGTTATGAAACAGTGAAGAAAATAATTTTATGGTTGGAGGTCACCACAGCATGAGGACTGTATTAAAGGGTCACAGCATTAGGAAGGTTGAGAACCACTGATTTAGTGTGTGGGGCTAGACTGCAGAGCATTGATTTTTATTTATGATGGTTCCCACCTGTTCCTATGTATGCCTACTTCAGAAAAGTTCAGAATGATACAGTTCTGAGAGATGGGGTTGGTCTTTCATGTTTTACATGTTTCTCCCATGTACTTCAATGTGGCATCTCACTAATGACTTACAACAGCTCCAGAAATGAAGGAAACATTGAATAAGTAATAGGTTTCTTCTTATGCGGTCTGACTTTATCTACTCCAGTTTCTTAGATGTTTGGCTCTTGAGTTAATCGTGCTGATCTTTGTTTCTTGGATATTCTTCTAAACTGATAGCTGTAGGGACCCAAGGTTTGTTTTTATTAGTTTGTTTGTTACATTTCTAAGATAGGAGCTATAGGTGGGAATTTTTAGGAAACGACCTTTCGGCTAATGGATTTCTTTCTTTCTTCTTTTTTTTTTTAATAGATTATCCCTGAAGGATTAGGCAGCACTTTTTTTTTTTCTATCCATATTCAGATCTAGATTTCCACAATAGGAGTATGTGCTTAAATTTTCTCTTTTAGAGTTATAATAAATGGGAAATACGATCAATTTATAAGTAACATTAGACACAGAGGAAGGCACCAGATTAGATGAGTACTGACCGTAAATACCAACTCAGTAATGCCCTCTTCTGTTTGTTACACAGACGGCAGTAGTGGTTTACACCAGATTCTAGAATATACAGGCATGGTCACTTTTCCAGTATAATAATGTCATTATATAGTGCTTCTTCTGTTCCCCTCTAGGTTATAGGACATCCCTTAGATACCAAACCCGCATGAGCTCAGATCCCTTTCATAAATGGCATACATCTTATGAACAGCCTCTTGTATGCTTTTATTAAGTTGTATTCCTCTTCACTGGGGAGTGGTCTTGGGGTGGGTCCTAGGACAGCTTGTGGGAGTTGGTGCTTTCCTTTGATCATGTAGCTTCCGGGGCTCGAACTCAGGTTGTCAGCCTTGGCAGCAAGCACTCTCTGCTTGCTGAGCCTACTCAAGTGCACCCATGCCATGTTCAGACCATCTCCAGATGACTTACAATACCTAATACCGTCTGTGAACTAGGTAGGTAGTGTTTATACCCTATTCCTTAGGGAACAGTGCTGAGAAAAGGTCTGACTATATGCAAAGCAAACATTTCAGTATTTTCAAGCTGAGAGTATTGCCTGCACAGATGCAGAACCTGTGGATATGCAGGGTTGACTGTAGGAGCAAGAGCTTCCCTTAAGTCGGTGGTTCTCAACATGTGGGTCGTGACCCCCTTGGATATGATGTCCTGCATATCAGATATTTGTATTACAATTCATAACAGTATTCATAGCAAAATTATAGTTATGAAGTAGCAACAAAATAATTTTGTTGTTATGGGCTCACTACAACACGAGGAACTGTATTAAAGGGTCACAATGTTAGAGAGATTGAGAACTACGGTGTGGTTTGCAGTTATGACTGGTTATAGAGATTTTATTTTTCCTGGTAGTTTTCTTCTTAGAACAGAGATCTGTTGTTTGAGTTCCACGGTATATTTTTGTGTATGGGAACATGATTAAAAGCTCTTACTCATTTCAAGTCATCAGAATCACAGTTTATTTACTAAGCAAATGGTAACATTATCGGCAGCATGTGTATATGTGTGACAACATTGTCATTATGGGAATGATTGACATAGGCTCGTTAGAAACCTCTGACTGATGTGCTAAGCCTAGTTCCTTTGAGTTCAAAGTGTCAGAGCTAGGAGTTCACAGCAGTTCCAGAGGATGATGGGACAGTGACAAACACTTAACTGTAGCACAGCAAGCTGTCACGATAATCTCCTTCAAAAATAAATGTTTTCATTTCTCCTGTAATGTCTGAAATTACTGCCAAAGTTAGAAATGTGTTTAGCTTTCTCAGCAGAATTCTTAAAAGGATATGGTCAGAGCCAAGAGTCCAGAATTCTCCTTACTCTTGAAGCTCTTCTTTCTCCACTTGGGTTGCCATGTGTACATTCCTTGGATTAATTTGTAGCTATTTCATTGACTTTTGAGATCCTGATAACTGCTTTCCAGTTCCTTCCTGTCTTCCTTTTTATCTCCATTCTCTCTGTGCTTCTCATTGTGTAAGCAAAGACCTTACGGACTCTGCTACCACTCATTGGGTGAGCCTCATTTGCCTTCTCTGAGGAGAGACTGTTGGAATTCCAAATAAGTGTAGAAAAGGAAACAGTGTCGCCAGTTATGTTTCTTTGTGTCTTCCCTGAATATTCTCTACATTGTCTGTTCCGATGCAGCCAGCCGGGACTGTTACTTGGTATAAGTTTGCGTCACAGATACAAGGCCACAGGTTTGCTCTCCAGCACTGTAAAAAGGAACAAAGGGAATACACTTAGTGCTTCAGTTTTGACTGTGAACCATTAAGGGTAAGGACGCACCTAGGTACCTAGGTAAGATGCAGAGAACTGAACCTGCCACACTTTCATTAGTACTTTAGGCTTTTTCATTTAGTAGATATTTTTTAACATCTTCTCTCCTCAGTCTCAACTACATAAGGAGGGTATTTTTTTCAAATTAAAGCATTCTCACGGAGTGCTTTTGCTGCTAAGTCAGGCAATTTGGAGGTAGTGGCTTCTTGAAGTTTGGAAGTGTGAATGTTTAGTCTGAATCATGTTGGGGTATATCTGAAAGTGAGAGCATTTTGATGTAATTTAAATATGGAAACAGTAGAGATTTTTCCGGGACAACCCATTAGATTCTTGAGAGGCTCTTGAAAGGTGGTCTCTGTTGACTTTTCTTTACATATTGTGTCTTCTGACTTTTAGGTCTGCTCCAAGAAAACAAAAACAAAACCATGGCTGCAAAGGAGAAACTGGAGGCAGTGTTGAACGTGGCCTTGAGGGTACCAAGCATCATGCTCCTGGATGTCCTGTACAGATGGGACGTCAGCTCCTTTTTCCAGCAGATCCAAAGAAGTAGCCTCAACAACAACCCCCTTTTCCAGTACAAATATTTGGCTCTTAATATGCATTATGTAGGTAAGTGTCTGCACGCATTTTTTGGCTTTATGATGAGTTCGTATCCATTTATATGTTAAAAAAATTCTTCCTTCTGATTATACTAGAATTATATCATTTTCTCCTTCCTCCTTCCAAACCCTCCCATGTACTCCTCCTTGTTTCTTTCCATACTCATAATTTTTTTTCATTAATTGCCATTACATCCGTTTTTTAAAATCTGGATCAAATGAACCTCCAGTACATGGAATTGACTGTACTAATGGCTGTGTCTGCAGTTTTGTTTATAGTTTTGTTTTAGCATGGTATAGGAATTGCTAGAACTAGAGGGGAGCAGGATTTATGTTTTCAAGAATAAAATTAGAAGGCACGGGTAAACATTTTTGCTTTTAATGTGATGAAATGTAAATAACGAGAGATATTTTTCCTGGAATTTGGCCTCTTCTTGTAGCTAGAGTTTTCCTGCCTGGCCCACAGTCAGGACAAATCTTTGTTATCTGCCAGTCTCACAGCTGCTCAGACCCAACCAAGTAAACACAGAGACTTATATTGCTTACAAACTGTATGGCCGTGGCAGGCTTCTTGCTAACTGTTCTTATAGCTTAAATTAATCCATTTCCATAAATCTATACCTTGCCACATGGCTCGTGGCTTACCGGCATCTTCACATTCTGTTTGTTCTGGCGGCGACTGGCAGTGACTCCTGCCTTCCTGTTCTTTCTTTTCTCTCTCTGTTAGTCCCACCTATACTTCCTGCCTAGCCACTGGCCAATCAGTGTTTTATTTATTGACCAATCAGAGCAACACATTTGCCATATAGAACATCCCACAGCATCTTCTAATTTGGAGTTAAGTAGTAATTGCCAAAGTAAGCTTTATAAAATGCAATATTTCTTCTTATTAAATTTTTTTTTCTTTTATATGTGTATGAGGGTTTGCCTATATGTAAGTGTAACACATCCATGCAGTGCCTACAGAGGCCAGAAGAGGGCATTGAATCCCTTGGAACTGGAGTTACAGATGGTTATAAGCAGCCACATAGGCTCTGGGAACCAAGCCAGGGTCCCCTGGAAGAGGAGACAGTTCTCTTAACTGGGGGAGCCACCTCCCCAGCCTTTCTTACTATTTTCGTGAGTCAAAGCATTATATCACTTGCAAATATAATACTTCTTTCAACTAACTGAAATTTTATAGTGTAGTATTTTCTTCCTTGGAAAAAGATAACCCTAAAATTAAACTTAGTGTGCTTTGAGGTTAAAGAAAGTGAAGATACTCAGGCCTGAAACAAAATGTACTCAAAATAACATTTAGCTTAGGAACAAATGACATGCTTTTAGTTACCATCTCTGTTGTCTGGCTCCAAACATAGATTAAATGGTGCATTATTATACAAAAAAAACAATTTTGTTATTAAATTTATAAAGCAGCAAAGTATATCTTTTATAAAATTGTGGACAATTGTCCTGTCTTTACGACATTTTATCTGTAGAAGGCTTTTCTGAGCTCCAACACTTAGCCCTTAGAAGCCTGTAAGAGTGTACCAGGTCTGTCCTTGTGGGAAGAAGTGAGGCAGGGTAGGTTTGGTGAACTCATCTTTCCCATATGACACCTTCCTTGAGAAAATGTATGACATGAGGGTTATGTTACAGACACTAGAATGAATGTTCAGCCTTAGGCTTTCTATGTTAACCAGTTATGGAAAGCGCTTCCAGTCAGCTGTTGAACAGAGACAAGGCTTAGATGTTTTTAGCTTTATCTGGTAAGTATTCACACTGTGGCTTTAAAAAATGCCTTTATCATATATTATTTCTAAAATGTTGGAAGTTACTCTAAAACAGTTGTCTAATAAATAGAAGCATTAATTTCAGAAATTGAATAGGTTCTGATACAATTGACATCTACTCTGGTTTATAACTTCACCAACTCAGTTGAGCTTTTTTTCTTTGTGTTTTTTTTTTTTTTTTTCCCCTGGTTTTTCAAGACAGGGTTTCTCTGTATAACAGCTTTGGCTGTCCTGGAACTTGCCTTGTAGACCAGGCTGGCCTCTAACTCAGATCTGCATGCCTCTGCCTCCTGAGTGCTGGGATTACGGGAGTGCGCCACCACTGCCCAGCTGAGCTGAACTTTCTCAAATACTGTGATTAGGTAGGTCCACAGTAGGGTAAGCACAGCCATAGTGTTTTGTTGTTTGTTTGGGGGGCGGAAGGCTTTGTCAGAGTGTTGTGTAATCTAATGTTTCTGTTTACAGAATACATTGTAAAACTGCTCAAATGTCAAAGTATTGCATTTATGTTCAGAAGTCAGAACATTAAAAGGTGTATGTTAAAGTGTTCTCCCTGTCTGTTCTTGGTTATAGTCAGAGTAGCTTTTATTTCCTCCTGTAGAATTCTAGGTGTTGTCTGTGGGTGCAGTCACTATGAATCCATGTGTTCCCTTTTCTCTGTGATAGAAGCCCGTAGTGGGCCTGACTCAGAAGCTTTGGCCTGCCTTGTTTATGTGGAAACGTCTCTACTGTACTTACATGCTCATGTTTATTTTTTGGTTGAGACATAGTTATTCTATGTAGTCCAGGCTATCCCAGCTTCACTATCAAAGCTCTGTCCCAACCTCCCAATTGATCTCCTTACCAGATGCACAGGTGTCTGCCACACCCAGGAATATAGTTTTGTGCTTTTTTTTTTTTTTTTTTAATGTTGGCGCATTCTCTAGACTGCTAGGTTGTAAGATTCTACTGAAATGCCCTTCTCCCCCCAAGTGTTAGGGTTTTTTTTGGGTCAGTTTCACTCTCAAGAGTTTGGAGCTGAGTATGATGGTACATGCCCAGAATCCCAGTGCTTGGTGGGCTGAGGAAGGAGGAGCCCGAGTTTGATGCCAGCCCGAACTACTTAAGGAGACCCCCATTTCAAAAAAACTGAGAGAGAAAAAAGAAAGAGTTGTGTTGTATTGTGTTTCATTGATTTTGTGGTTTCTTTCTTACAGTGAACTCTTTGCTGTGTTTGGAATTTATCTGCATATGCAGGTCACGGTGTGGTGTTGAGTAATTTCTCCTCGACAACTCTAGTGCCAGTCTATTAATTTAGTTCTCTTTTATGCGGTGAATTTTTGTGTTTGCTCTGGTCCATTCCAGCATCGTCCTGTTCTTTTAGCCTTGTGGGCTTGTGTCCTGTTAACACACTGTCTTCTGTTTACTCAGGGCTTAGATATTTTATTGCCTAAGACAGTTCCTTCTTTCTTAGTGCTTTTATTATTACTTTCCCTGCTCTCCCTCCCTCCCTCCCTCCCTCCCTCCCTCCCTCCCTCCCTCCCTCCCTCTCTCCCTCTCTCCCTTCCTTCCTTTCTTTCTGAGGAGAAGTCTTTTAAAAATTAATTTTATAAAATCATTTTTTCCCAAAAGGCAGGACATAATTTGAAATAATCATCAATCCTGTTCTCATCAAGATTCAAAATTATGTAGCTTTTGTTGGTTTTCTGTGAGCGTTTAATTACCTAGTTTCATTCCTCAGACAAAACACCCTGTCACGAGAGCCTCAGTGGTCTGTGTATATCAATTTATTAAGGGGTCTTATGGGGAGAACAGTCTCACTGATACACAGTGAAGCGATGCTGTCACCTCTTTGTCTCCCAGGGAAAGATGGGGAATGCTCCAGAGCAGGTCCCCGAACTGTGTGTCAGGAAACCTTCCATGTCCAAGAGAGAGCTCGAAACCCCCGCCTCCCTCCCTTTTAAGATGTCAGGTGGGCAGGCAAGAAACACCGCCTCTGTCAGGCCAGACAGCCCAAAGTCCTGGGCAGAGCGAATACCCACTACAGCCCTGTGGAAGTTTTACTGCCATCCTATTGTTAGTGTGAAGAGGTAGCATAAGGATGTTCTTTTCTGTGAGACCCTAGGCAGCTTGTCTATCTTCACGTCTTTTGGTTTCTCAGTGGCCTCAAACTGGGTAATAGGATAGACTGGCTGGTCTCTGAACCCCGGGGTCTCCTTGTTGCTGTCTCCCCAACACTGCAGTTTAAGCATGCACCATGCCCAGCTGTTTGTTTTGCCCTGGGTCGGGGGTCTGAGAATCAGGTCCTCCTGCTCACAGGGCAAGTGTTTCCTTTTTGCCCTGGTTTGCTTTCTGTTGCTGTGATAGAACACTGACCAAAAACAAATTGAGAGATGAAAGTGTGTATTTTGGCTTATACTTCAGGTCACAGTCCATCGTTGAGTCACAGTCTGTCACTGAGGCAAGTCAGGGCTGGAACTGAAGTCCAGACCATGGGGGAACACCGCTTGCTGCGGCCTTGCCCACTGGCTTATGCTCAGCTAGCTTTCTCATACAGCCAGGCTCACCTGCCCAGGGACAGTGTCACTCATAGTGGGCTGGGCCTTCCACATCAGCCTTCAGTCAAGATTATCTCACAGAAGTGGCCCCAGGCGAACTGGATCCAGGCAGTTCCTCAGTTGAGGTTCCATCTAAGTTCTGTCAAGTTGACAATAAAAACTGACAAGTGTGTCTCCCCTGCCCCCCTCTTTGTCTGACTTATTCCTTTATTCCTTATAACTCCTCCTTCTCCTTCCTCCTCCTCTTCTTCCTCTCCCTCCTTCCCTCTCTCCCTCCCCTCCCTCCCTTTCTTTGCATCAGACAGGATCTTGATATATACAGGTGGCTACTTGCTATGTAGCCCAGGTTGGCCTTGACCTCTCAATCCTCAGCTATGTAGTCTTGCACCACCGTGCTCAGAATTCAGACTCCTTTGGTGATGATGTTGCTCAGGATCTGTGTCCGTTTTCGCCTTTGGTTTGTTTGGGTGATCTCTCATGGTTTTTCCTGCAAACCTGTAACCGTTGTCCACTGCCTTTACCTCCTTTGTGTGGGGTTAGTGTTCTTCCACTGTGAGCCGTGTTGCTGTGCCGTGTTGTGAAGGTTAGGTCTCTGTTCTAGAGATCCTAAGTACCTTTTGGGTCACGCGGGGCTGTCTGTTATCTCTGTATTCTAGCTGGTATGTAATCTTCAGGGAACGCATCCCTAACCACCTGCGAGATGTCTGCACTTGACCATCCTGGACACCTGCCTTGCCGCCAGTCACTGCACTCAGCACCTTGACGTCATGGCCAACTTCCGCTTCCTCTTGTGTTTACTGTTTCAATAGCAGAACCATCCTCTTGATTACCCAAGCCAGAAAGTTCACAACCACTTCCATTTCCTTGTTTTCACCCACTCATGCAGAGAGCAGCACTTAGCTCTGTTTAAATATGGATCTCACTGCATCTCGGTACCCTAAGCCACTGCTCTGATCAGGCCCCCAGTTCTCCCCCAGTCCTACCATCTCTCTAATAATAAATCAGTAGGTTCACCAGTAACATGGTTTTTAATTCTACTTTATGTATATGAGTATTTTGTCTGCCTGGATGTCTGCGCATGCCATGAATGCCTGATGCCCATGGAGGCCAGAGGAAGGCATCTGATCTCCTGGGACTGAAATTACAGGCAGTGGTGTGCTGGGAGTCAAACCTGGGTCCCCTACAAGAACAAGCGCTCCTAAGTGCCGATCTGTCTCTCCAGCCCCAGGCAGTAATGCTTTAAGTGGGTCATCGTTTTTTAAATGCTGTCAGTTTGCTTAATTATAAATTATCATTGGCTCAGCTTCATTGTTATCAACCTTAGTTAAAGTTGTTTGGTTAATTTCACAGAATTAATAGTTCTGAAGCATGTTTACTCAAAACCAAGTTGTAAGTTTAGTGACTAGGGTTTCCAGATTGGAAGAGGTTGTGCTACCTGGTCAGGAGCAGGCGAAGAGCTGATTATGTGAACACATAAATGGGCTCCATCTCAAGCTTTCTGTGATGTTGGATGTCCATTTGGAATAAGAAGTGGGTTTTTGGTGGTTGTTGTTTGTTTCCATACACAGAAGGAGTCGGGGAATTATTTGTGGGTATTTTATCTGGAAAGGGGTATCAATATTCAAAGCAAAAGTTACTGCTTTGTGCCAAATCCTTTTATAGTTCCATAGAGAGAACGGTTGTTTAGGGACCACATTTCCAACATTCACTGAAGAAGGTGAAAGAAAAAACGGAAGGGAAATGAGAGGTCAAGAGGAGATCAGTGTCTCAGATAAAAGATGACAGGATAGCCAAAGGTTCTGTCTTGGATGCTGATTGGCTTCTCAGTTATAGAGGAGAAAGGTAAAAAATGATTTTATAGCAGAGAAAGGGATAAATAGATGATTAGAAAATAATCCCAGCACTCGGGAGGCAGAGCCAGGCGGATCTCTGTGAGTTCGAGGCTAGCCTGGGCTACCAAGTGAGTTCCAGGAAAGGCACAAAGCTACACAGAGAAACCCTGTCTCGGAAAAACAAAAACAAAAACAAAAACAAAAACAAAAACAAAACAAGAAAGAGAGAGAGAGAGAGAGAGAGAGAGAGAGAGAGAGAGAGAGAAAGAAAGAAAGAAAGAAAGAAAGAAAGAAAGAAAGAAAGAAAGAAAGAAAGAAAGAAAGAAAGAAAGAAAAGCGTTGGGTACAAATGGAGTGAAAAGTTAATCGACAAGGGGAAATTTAAACCACCAGCCCCCAAATCATGACATAGAGACTTATTATGAAAGCTTGGCCTTAGCTTAGGTTTGTTTTTAACTAGCTCTTATAACTTAAATGAACCCATTTCTATTAATCTATGTGCTGTCACATGGCTTTTACCTCTCCTCCTGAATGTCCTGCTTCCTCTGTGTCTGGCTGACGACTCTGCCTTTCTTCTTCCCTAAGACCTCTCTGTCCCCAGAAGTCCCACCTAACCTCTTCCTGTCTAGCTATTGGCCATTCAGCTCTTTATTAAACCAATCATAGGGACACATATTCACACAATGTAAAGGAATATTCTACAACAGGGATTGCTGTGAAGAGAAACATGGGTTTTCCCTTCGGGATGGGGAGGAGCCCTTGAATGTGTTTTGAGGACCTTTGTTGGGTAGGTGAACTGATGGATGGGAAGATGTTGGAGAGACGGGGGCTTCTGTAGGTGGAGAAGTCTGAAGGGGCAGCTCCTACGAGTCCAGAGAGATGATGAGAGGATTGGTATAAAACGGGGAAGGAGGCGTGGAAGAAAGGGGCAATGAGAGGGGTCACGTTGTACCCTTGTGTGCTGCATCTAATTATTAGTAGAAAGATGATGTAAGAGGTTACAGATGCTATTTCCAGTTGTAAAAATCTACAGTGATATTTTTGAACTGAATGAACCTTGGTAGTGAAATTAAAAAGAAAACCCCATTCGTTGATAGCTACTTAGAAAATAATTTATTTCAACTTATCTCTAGAATAACTAACTGGGAGACCAAAGTGCAATGATTTGTATTCATGTCTCTGCTGCAGGTTACATCTTAAGTGTTGTGCTACTCACCTTGCCCAGGCAGCATCTGGTTCAGCTTTATTTATATTTTTTGACTGCCCTGCTCCTCTATGCTGGACATCAGATATCCAGGTAAGGCTGCAACAACCCCCACCCCACCCCCACCCCGGTTTGGAATGTAAGATTGAGTTGAAAGTTGTTTTTTCTGTTTTTAAATGTCAATACAGTGTTTTCTCATGAATACTGTTACAAAGCTATGGCTTTAGTAGATTATTAGTCAAGACCTGTTAAAGGAACAGAGCTGATAGAATGAGTTTTTGTAATAAAGGAAATTTGTTAGATTGGCTTACACAGGATGCAGCGAGGTAGTCCAACAATGGCTGCTGGTTTTCAGTCTACATTGAAAGCCCCCAAAAGTTGGCTCTGATATCTGTGGAGGGTGCTGGAGCTGCAGGACAGATGGACTTGCAGGCATGAGGGGAAATGGGCAAAAAGCAACATTTCTTCTTCCATGTCCTTGTATCTGGGCTTGCAGAAGGTATGGCCCATTTTTAGGGTGGCTCTTTCCACTTCAAATAATCTGATCAAGAAAGCAATGGACAGCCAAGATAACCATCACAGTTGGTTTCAAAATCAGATTTTATGATAGTTGTTTTTTCTGTAGATATTATCATTCAGGATTAATAGCTGGAATTATTTTGGGATTCTGGTTTTGGAAAAAAAAAAAAAAAGACAACAGGAAACAGGCCTTCCAGTTATATTGAAAGATGAACTTCTCTGTATTACCCAAGAACAGGATTTCTTCAGACCGTGAGAAGCAGATTAATTCTCCTCTTCTTGGCCAGCCCTTCTTCTTGGCCAGCCCTGTCTTCATTGAGAATCAGTGTTAAGCTGCAGAAGTGTAGAATCCATCAGTGACTTGGGACTCATTGTGTCTTCGAGACTAAAGTGTTAAAGCTGCAGTCTGCCGTAGTATATAAGCTTCCTGCCTTTGGATAAAAATGTTAAAATGTAGTTGAACCTGAAGCATATTTTGAGGTATAATTTCTTTTGAAACTTAAATTTTACAACTTTTTGTTGACATGTACTTACTGCAAGGAAATACTCTGAATTCTAAGGAGATTTGGCAGTGGTCTTCGGTATAATGCAGGCCCAACACATTTTAATGGAGGCTTGAAGTTGAATCTAGAAATCTCATGTTACATGGCTAAAACTGAATTGATTTTTATAAATAGTAAAAGTTATAATTTTTTTCTGGTTATAAAATTGCAGTGTTCATTGTAGACAAATTTTATGGAAATGCAGAAAGTTTCAGGCAGTGACAGTTACCTGAAATGACATAGCTCTGTCAGCTGGTTGCCCAGCTTTCCCTGTGGTTCTCTGGATACAAAGGAGTCAGAGTAATAAATAGCTGAGCTGCCGCTTGCTTCTGCCCCTCCTGGAGAATGCAGCGTCTTTGCCCTCGTCAGCAGTATCTACTCCTCACATCCCTCAGGTTGTTTCTTCACCCTCCTCTGCCGGTTGTCTTCCCTGTCCCTCCCTGCTTAGACAGAGTGGCCCCTGGAGGGCTTGTGCTCATCTTACTTCTGTCACTTTTACTGCCCTGTGGTGTCCAATCATACAATCTGGAACTTAAAGTCTGGTCCCAGCTTGGTTCCTCAAGTGGATAGAGTCACCTTGGTCACTTTGGGCCCTGCATCATGTTCCCAGGCATTCTGTGGAAACAGCTTCCAGTTATTTCCTGTAGCAGGGAGAGCAACATGGTGACCTCACACAGCACTGTCAGCCTCAAGCTACATCCTGTTCATGGCGTTGGTTCATGCTCAGGGTGGAGATTTTTCACTACTCATTCTAAACAATAAAATACCAAGCAAAGAATTTTAGTAAACAAGAGTCCCATCCAGGGCTCTGGAGTCACCATTTCAGTGTACAAATGAATGCCTCGACACCTGCAGGCGTGTAGTTCATTCTTAGGTGGAAGGCTGGGTGGCTAGATGCATAGATACATTTAAATTGCAGCTTACTTCACTACTTTGAAACTGGTGTGTCACTGGAAAGATAAGCCTTAGTTTCCACACCTAAGGAAGTGTGATGACAATCTTAAAGGACAGTGATAAGAGTCAAGTGAAGTGTCTGGATTTCTTGGCACAATTCTGGCAGACAGTGAAGGCTCACCAAAGTTCAACTACCATTCTTTTAAGATTGGCCATGTTGTGTTTTGTGAGGATTTTCTTGTGCTATTAGTATTTTAAAGTGACTCTTTAAATGGTAGCGCAATCTGTGGTACATTCTGGCCTTTAGAGAGGGCAGTCCAGAAGATCTCAAAATTCAGGGTAGACCTATCAAAACTGTTGTTTTTATTATAGTCGTAATCTTGGGTAAAAATCATGAGTATTTGCACATGGTTTAATGGTGTAGTGATGGCCCAAAACATGTAATTCTATTTTTATCTTCAGTATTACCAATCCACCCATTCCTAAATGGGGCAAAATCCTGTTATATAAGTGGTGGGAGGGACAACATACCCAGAACAGATTCGAGGGTATAAGAAAAAGCCCTTTTAGGGTGTGACAATGGCAAGTATTTAGTTTTAGCATAAGGGTTTTTTATTTTCAACGTTTAGTGTTTGTTTTCATCATTAGAAAGTTAAAACATACCAAATACTAAAAAAATTTTGAACATTTTATAGTGGGCAAGAGCAATTTATCTTCCTGGGTCACTTGGGGACCTGCAGATGGAATCTTGGGCCCGCAGACCTCAGGGAGGGGTGGTCCAGACTTGCCTTGCTTCTCGTAGGGAGGCACATGATTAATAGGAAGAAAACTGTGATGGTCAAGTTCGTGGGCTCAGTGAGTGTGCTGCTGTGGCAAGCTAATGCTTTGAAGCAACAGACAGTGCCTGTCGTAGAGGGCTCCTTGTTTTTTGTTTTTGTTTTGTTCTGTCGAGTGACTTTGAAGATAGGACATATTCCAGTGTTTTCCTTCAGTGTAATTCACTGTCTGCTCCTTCCTCATAAAAGGTTAGCAAAGATGTGCCGCCCTCAAACTGCCTGTGACATGTCACATTTAATAAATACTGATGTCTGAATATACTGTATTTTAAGATACAGTCTTCATGTCTCTACTTTAAAAATAGTGACACATTAAAATTGCAGGTCACTTCATTTACTACTTTCCAGTATTACAATGTCATCTTAATAACCAAATTAAAAAAATGGTTTTACATTTTGGTTCACCTGTGGCTTCACACAGTGTTCACACATCCCTTTAAGGTCTGCAGCTCAGTTCAGTAGCTCATGATGCTTTTGCAGAGTTATGCGAAACTGTTATATAAGTGGTGGGGGGTACGACATGGCCACAATGGATGTTAGACTTTTCCTGTCCCCCTAAGAGATCTTGGTACTCCTCATTTTCCATAAACCCCTGGACCTTCATCCTTAGGCCTTATTATACAAAACTCACCTCTCTCTCTCTCTCTCTCTCTCTCTCTCTCTCTCTCTCTCTCTCTCTCTCTCTCTCTCTCTCTCTCTCTCCCTCTCTCCCTCTCTCCCTCTCTCCCTCTCTCCCTCTCTCCCTCTCTCCCTCTCTCCCTCTCTCCCTCTCCCTCTCTCCCTCTCTCCCTCTCTCCCTCTCTCCCTCTCTCCCTCTCTCCCTCTCTCCCTCTCTCCCTCTCTCCCTCTCTCTCTCTCTCTCTCTCTCTCTCTCTCTCTCTCTCTCCCCCCCCCTCCCTCTCTCCCTCTCTCCCTCTCTCCTCTCTCCTCTCTCCTCTCTCCTCTCTCCTTCTCCTCTCTCCTCTCTCCTCTCTCCCCTCTCCCCTCCCCTCCCCCCCCCCCCTCTCTCTCCCCCTCTCTCTCTCTCTCTCTCTCTCCCCCTCTCCCCCTCTCTCCCTCTCTCCTCTCTCCTCTCCCCTCCTCCTCTCTCCTCTCTCCTCTCTCCCCTCCCCTCCTCCCCTCTCTCTCTCTCTCTCTCTCTCTCTCTCTCTCTCTCTCTCTCTCTCTCTCTCTCTCTCTCTCTCTCTCTCGTGTATGAGCAGAGACCAAGGCATTAGGTGTCCTGGTCTACCTGGCTGGTAAGCTGGGAACAGCTTGTCTCTATCCCTGTAATGCTAGGATTACAGGACATTCACAGCCATGTCTTCATTTATATGTGGGTGCTGGAGATTCCAATTCTGATTCCCAGGCTTTTGCTGCAAGTGATCTTATCTCCTTAGCCCTTATTTTGTCTCTTTTGATTAATTTATCCTGAACTGTACAAGCATGGTCTTTGGTGCCAAGTTTTCTTTGATTTTAGCAAGTTGATTCATATTGCAGTATTTCGGCACCTCCTTTTCCTCCTCCTTACCTGTCTCTCCCCGCTTCCTGTCCTTTTTGGGGGATGGTGGTGCAATGATGGGCATCTAACCCAGGACTTTGGATGCACCCTCTACCAATGAACTGTGGTTCCAGTTCTGTCACTGCCCATACATGGGCACTAGGTCATTCTACTTGGGGCCTCTTACCCCGTGAACATCTGTATGTGTGTGCTGGTTTTTATTTCTCTTGGGCACAGAGCTCAGAGTAGGATTGCTAGGCTGTACAGTCTCCCAATTTCGCCGTTTTGAGAACTGCAGAGCTGGCTTTTTCAAGTGACTGCACTGTCCTGCATTTCTGCCAGCAGCACGAGTCTCAGTTTCCCCACACCCTTGCCAACAGACACTTCATTGTGGAGCCTCCACTGTGTGTGTGAGCTGACAGTTCATTAGTCTTTGGCTTTTCATTTCTCTCTTGGCTAATGATGCTGAGAGTCTTTTCATTTACCATTTATAAATCTTATCTGGAAAAATGTTTACTCAGGTCCTTTGCCAATTGTTTGATTGGATTGTTTTTACTGTTACTGAGTTGTGGGAACTCTGTATATATTCTGGGTATAAGTTCCTTACCAGACATTTTTGTAGATAAATCATCTCCTTCACTGCTATATAAGACACAGTATCTGGGCTGGAGAGATGGCTTAGCCATTCAAGGTTAAGGCTCCCACCCAGAAGGACATGACACAGTGTCCTTAATCTCGATAATTAAATTGCTACTTCAGAAACCGGCTGTAGAAGATATTTATCAATATTAATTTTCTAACTTGAAAATTTTATAAACACTTGGAAAGCTGGATTTCTGTTTATTTTTAATTATTTATATCATGCTAATGAGTGTCTGTGAGTCGAAACTTGTTTGAAATTTGACTGTAGACACAGTTTGTAGTATAGAAAAATTAAATATTCAAAACTCCATCATATCACTCAGTACAATACAAATAATTAAAAATCTTGCCATTTATTTACGCTGTGTGTGTGTGTGTATGTGTGTGTATGTGTATGTGTATGTATATGTCTGTGTGTCTGTGATTCACCATGATATACATGTAGAAGTCAGAGGATAACTTTGGGAATTGATTCTCCCCTTTCACCATCTGGATTTGAACTCGGATCGTCAAGCTTGGTGGCAAGTACCTTTACCCACTGAGCCATCTCAGCAGTCCTGAGTGTAATAAAAAATATTTCTTGGTAATAGTTTATTTAAAATTTTAAAATACCATCTTTCTTGATTTTAAAAATTATTCAACTCTCCTTTTCACATGCAATGATGTAGTTAATATATATCCCAGAATCATTACCACTTTAAAATAGAGACAGTCTAGCACTAAACCATGCATGTTCCTGTAAGCTTGTGGTCATGATTCATATCTATAATTATGTGCTTTTCTAAAAAAAAGTTAAACTTTAGTATTCTTAATTTCAGGTTTATTGTTAGGTTTATGAATTAACACACTGATTTTATTTTATTTTATTTTGAGACAGGGTTTCTCTGTGTAGCTTTGCGCCTTTCCTGGAACTCACTTGGTAGCCCAGGCTGGCCTCGAACTCACAGAGATCCACCTGGCTCTGCCTCCCGAGTGCTGGGATTAAAGGCGTGCGCCACCACCGCCCGGCAACACACTGATTTTATATGTGACCTTAATTAAGTCCCCACTAGAAAGGGTTTTCAAAAGAGGGAAAATATATGATTTTTGTCCTGGCTGCATAGGTATAGAGGTTTGCTTTCAAATATAAAACAGTCCCAAGAATATATATGTAAGATACAAAAAACTATATGTAAAACACAAATATTCTACGCAGAGCTCTCTAATTCGAAAGGTAGGTCAGGGCGTGTCTGTCCTGGGAATAGTAGCACTTTAGACATGTTCAATCTCTGTTGTGGAGACTGTCCTGGGTCTCTACCCACTAGATGCAAGTAGCACCTCCTCCCAAGCACTCTCACAGCCAAAATGTGTCCCTAGACGTCACCATGAGCCTCCTGGGACCTGAACTGCCCTTACCTGAGAGCTGTTCTGTGAAGGGATTGTGAAGTAGAACTTTGTTGTAGATACACAAGAAGTGTTGACAGTAATAAACTTGGCCAGCTTTTGGCATTTTCTCCCTCATTACTAAACCCAAGCACTGAGTATCTATCTAGGAGGGCAGAAAGGAGCAGAGAGAAAAGCAGGAATCAAAACAGTTAAAATTCACCTGGGCACATGAACAACTCAGTCACTAGCCCAGTGCTGACACTGCAGTCGTGTGTGTGTGTGTGTGTGTGTGTGTGTGTGTGTGTGTGTGTGTGTATTAGGTGCTTAAATGCAGGTGCTTGAATACCTGAGTGGGAGCTCTTGTATGGGAACTTTTTATTTGTTATTGCAAGGACTTGGAGCTCCCTGCCTTGTTCTATGAAATGAGCATCTTTTGAAAGCTTCCTGTAAGTGGCCAGAGTGTACAGATTGTTCCCGAGATGTTCAAGTACCACGTCAGACTGCTTAAGAGGCTGTACCATAAAGGATTTAGTCACTAGCCAGAGTGCTAAGCTTCCTGGATTTGTTAGTTTTGGTTGTTACTGTTCATTTATTTTTAATGGCTTACATACTACTTTATAGCAAGATTTTTCCTAATTTCAAGGTGTCTTTGAGGGCTTCCTTGTGCATCTCACACATTCTTTGTCTCCCCCCCCCCAAAAAAAAAGTTGCAGTTGAAAGTGAAGAGGCTCCCACAGAGGACTAGAGAACATTGTCCCAGGGTTTGGTTTTGTAGTACTTAGGTTCACTCTTAGCATTGCACACGTTACAGAAATCTAAAAGGTCAATGGAGGAAAAGACTCTTGGCTTCCCGGAAGGATGGTGGGAGTGCTGGCATCTGGCTGGCTTAGTGCCTTGTCATCTTACACTTTCCATATTGGAACGTGGTAATGTCCCTCCTGACCAGCTCATCTGAGCATCTTCAGATGGTCACAGAGTGTAAACTAGAACTCCTGGGCACGTGTGTGTTGGCCTTGGAGATGTTTGTTAGCCCGAATCCTTGTTTTAGTCCTGCACTTGGGGTGCAGGGCTGATCTAGCAGAAGAGTATCTGCATAGTGGTTTCCTGTGAAGTGCGGCCTCTCGTCAGTCAGTTTCACTTCTGACAAGCTCAGCTTAGTTCAGCTGGTCCTCCAAAGGAGTCTGCCTGCTTCTGGGCCTGGCCTGTCTTACTGAGGTGGCCTCTTAGATGGATGCTGAAGGCCTGTCCTCAGAAGACAGAGTGATAAAGGTGAAGGGAGGCAGAGGGACTAGGAAGGATGCTGGTTCCTGGAGGAGGGTGGCTGAGATTAGGGATTAGGTTGGAACAGTGAAGATGGCAGCATTTGGAGAGAGACATGCACAGGGTCCTAGAAGATGGTAGAGTGGTCACCCGCGGGGGGACTTGGTCAGGGTGTTGTGGTGACCCTAAGGCTGATTGTCTCCTGGGATAAAGACCTCCCTTAGAGGCCTTAGCTGTGTGGAGTAATGCACCTGCAGAGCATGAGAAAGAAGGAAAGTAATGAAAAGGTCTAGAAGAAAAGGTTAAGACGCAAGGAGTGTAGTATGGAATTGGCTTTTATAGTTAATACCTTGTAAAGAGAGGAGTAACAAGTGTTACTTACGCTGAGGTAAAGGCAGACAGAATCGCTTAGAAGGAAAGGAACCGGGTGGTGTAGAGGTGAAAGAGGTCATTTTTATAGAGCCCGAAGTTTGAAGTGGTCACAGCATTTGCATTGTTACGACAGCATTTCGGACAGTCGTGATAACTAATTGTGAGAGTGGTGTTGCTTACAGCCCAGCAGGGTCCTGGAAGCCTACGGATACAATGGTTTCCGTTTGGGTTACAGATTTTCTGAGCTGCCTAGACAAACATTCTACTGCTGAGTTGTGTCCCAGTGTCTCCTTAGAGGTTTTGTCATACAGTATTAGAATTTAAGATGCGAAACGTCAAAGACAAAGCGAAGCTTTTAAGAGGGCAAACTAAAAGAAAGCTTTCAGGTAGTGCTGAGCCCCTGACATTCCGGGACAGCGCAGTCAGATGTTCTAAAGATTCTGGAAGCTGATGTTGAGTCTGCAGTTGTACTATAAAATGTGGGCGATGCAGTGACAAATCCTACAGGGCTCTCCGTTCCACAGACTCCACAGCCTCCTGGATTTGAGCTCCTGGGACCCTGGCCCTGGGAGCCTCGTGTGCTGACACTGCCTTTCTGTTGATGTGACAGTCACGTGGCAGAAGGCACCCATGTGCCTCCTTACCTTACGTAATCCCCAGACATTTTCATTACCTCAACATAAACCCAGGATTCCTCAGGCAGTGCCCTCCTTCCATTTTTCTTGCCGTGTTACAATATCCTGATAAAAAGCCCTCGGAGGGAAGGGGGTTGCTTTGCTAGCCTATAGTCCTGTCGTGGGGAAGTCCGGGCCGCAGCACAAAACACGGCATCCCCACCCGAGCAGAGAGGACAAACTCATGGACCCTTGCTCGCTTCCTTCCTGACCCAGCCGCCCCTGAAATGCTGCTGCCTCGTCCAGGATGGGTCTTCCCAGTCATCTGTCGGGACAGTCTCCCACAGACATGCCCACAGGCCAGTCTGTTCTAGACAAGTCCTTAATTGAGACTGCCATTTTAGGTGATTCTAGACCGTGACAAATTGTCCTTTAAAACTATGGGCAGTTACGTTCATATCCCTACACTCGCCCCTGCTCTACCCCACTTCCCCAGGCCTTGGTAACTCGTAGTCTGCTTTCTGTCTGTGGGGTTTCCCTGTCCCCTGTTAAACTGGACCTGTGTACAGACTGCTGTGGCCACAAGGAGAGAGTTGGGCTTTAGAGGACCTGGCAGTGCCAAGACTCAGTTGTTTCTCTTTTAGATAGAATGGTTGCTTTAGTGTCGTTTCAGAGGCGCTGTGAGTGTTGATGAACTGTATAAAGTTGTCACCTTGATGGTCAGCCATAGCAGTCAGAACTGTGTGTGTTATTTGCAAAGATCCCATCTGTGCCTGTTTACATCAAAATGGACGCTCACTCACACTGTAGAATGCTACTTTGTCTTGACCCAGCAGGCACCAGGCCTGCCCTCTCCTCCCTCCCCAGGTGGGAAAGCCAGCATGACAAGTGTCCCCTTAGACAGTTGTTCCTGGTTGACAAACGCTGACTAAGAGCTTCTCTCTTGAGACTCTGGTTTGCTTCTGTAAATGTGAGGAGTCGTGTTAGAGACAGTCATCAGAAGGCGAGAAGGGTCAGTTGCTTCACGGCCTGCACATTTAGGTGATGCCTTTTTAAATATTCCCTAAACTGTTCCTATTCTTTAAAAAAAAAAAAAAAAAAAAAAAAAGTTTTAGATTTTGAGTTTTTGTCAGCCCTGTACTACGTGGTTATGTAAAGCTCATTCCGAGCTGACTATGCTGTGCTGAAGGAATTCAACTCAAGTGCCTAACAAGAAGTAATTTCATGGAAAAAGTAAATACAGAGTTTGAGTGTGTTCAAAAATATTAAAAACATTGAAAGTATTTTAAAGTACAGTAAATAAGGTATTCAACAGTTGGGAAAACAGGGAAGAATTATTTTCCCACAAACTTTCCTTCTTCAATATAAAAATTCTGGCTGGCTCTCTTGACACAGCCCCACTTGGCTTTCCCGATGGTTAAGGTGCTCCCCTTTTGTGCTTCCAGCCTATATTTTCCAAGTGTAAACAGTTCTCACATGAGTGAAAAGCTTGTTATTTGTCCCATACTGAGGGATTACATTTGGACAGGTGGGTTTGATACGATGTGGTACTTCTTTAGAAATGTTGGTGCTGGGGCTGGAGAGATGGCTCAACCATTACGATTGGGCACTCTTGCTGGTGACCCACATTGGGTGTCTCACCCCTACCTTTAACTCTAGCTCCAGAGGGTCTGATGCCATCTTCTGGCCTCCACAGGCACTGCACTCAGTGTCCACAAACCCACACATAGATAAAAAGAAAACCCTTTAAAATGTAGGTATTACATTTTTCTCTTCTTAGATATTTTTCTTGGGTGTTACATTTCTTATCATAGATCCGTTGTAGATTTGAAAGAAAGGCTGTGAAGGATTTTCTTGCTGGGAAGCAGCTTTCTAGCTAGCTAGTTTGTTGTTTTCTGTATAGCTAATGGAATAGTTGGGGGCAGACCTTGGAGGAATTAAGACAGAGGTACTGACGGAAGCGAGGTGATGTAGAATTGCCTGGACTTTCTGTCATTAGACGTTTTCTGTTTCTTAGTTTTGAGAGAGGATGTCTCCATTGTTTTTTGTTTTTTGTTTTTGTTTTTTTTTTTAAACTGGGTGTCAAAAATTGAGTAAGGTGATGGGAAAAAGAGAACTCCTACAAAATACATCTTCAGGACCCATCTCAGTAGAGTCAGGTTCATTCACCTCTGCAGAGTCTGTTCCCACTGCATGAAAGATGCGATAAAGGGTACACCTGTATGTAATTCTGTATCTTTAAGTCTGTCTTGTATGTCGAAAGAGAAGCGGTCACCTGGGTTTTCTGAGAGTTGGGGACTGGACTGCCTCTCCCTCATGCAGTACCTTCTTACTGTTTTTCTTCAGGGACTATGTCAGGAGTGAACTGGAGTCTGCCTATGAAGGACCAATGTATTTAGAACCTCTCTCCCTGAATCGCTTTACCACAGCCTTAATAGGTAAGTATTGTTAAGAATTAAAGGTATAGATAGGAACTGATTGGTTTTACCATCTTATGAGAAAATATTGATTCATGGTCATTTAAAACAATTTAAAAATTCAAATTTGTTTATTGCTCTCCTGTTTTGTTTGGGGTTTTTGTTTGTTTGTATTGACGGGGTTTTACTCACTTGTTTTGGTTTGGTTGTTTGAGACTCAGTCTTGCTGTGTAACCCAGGGGGCTTCAAACCTGTCCCTCCACTTCCCTCAGACTCCTGACCTCTTCCTTCTGCTTCCCTGATTCTGTTTTCATAGGCGAGTGGTGCTGCATCCCAATTTGATCTTATCTTTGGCCTCTCAAATTCTCTTCTCCCTCCCTCTCCCTCCCTCCCTCCCTCCCTCCCCTTTCCTTCCCTCCTTCCCTTTCTTTCCTCCTCCCCCTCCCTCCTTTATTTCTGACAGCACCTCTGTGGCCCAGGCCGGCTTTGAACTCACCATGTAGCCAAGGATGACCTTGAGCAGCTGGTCCTCCTCCTGAGGGCTGGGGTTTTTATGCAGTGCTGGGGATTGAACCTGGAGATTTATGTTATGAGAGAAACCAAGAAGAATTGTGGTGCACAAAGGAACATGTGAAGTGAATGAAAGGAGCTGGACAAGCAGTTCTTTTTGAAGAAGGGTGGGGCAGAAATCACAGCTGGCTGCCAAGCCTGAGCGCACTGGGGCAGAAACTTCGTTCACTTGGGTTTGACTCTAACTCAGGTGCTGACTGTCTTTCCCCCATTGGCTGGGGTCTGACTCATGGTCTTTCGAAATCGGCTGCTTTTAAAAGAGTCAGTGCGAAGGGGCGTGTAGGAAAGGGCGAGGGGTCAGGATTCAGGGAATTCAGCCAGGCCTTTTCAGTAAACAAGTCCTGTCACGGGGAGAGATGAAAAGGTTAGCATAATAGGTTGGCCATTCCTGGAATTTAAGGCCTTACTGGGCAGACTACCTTTGTAGAAAACAAAAACCCACCCCTCACCTCTCTCTCTCACACACGAGTGAGCGCTCTATCAACTAACCTTTCCTTCCTCAGCCCACCTTTCCTTCCTCAGCCTACACGTTCCCTTCCTTCCTCCCACTTCCTTCCTCCTCCCACTTCCTCCTCTCCCTCCCTCCCCCCTCCTTCCTTCCCACGGTTATTGTATGTGTGTGCATGCGTGTGTGTTGTGCTCTCCTGCTTTGATGTGTGTGTACATCGGAGGAGAGCTCGCAGGAGTTGGTTTCTCCTTCCATCGTGTGGGTCTCGGGCCTCCAACACAGGTCATTGAGTTTTTCACATAGATGTTTCCTATTTTTTGAATTGATAATCATATCAAAAATAGTTCATCGAGACTTGTAGTTCTTAGAGTTTTTAAATATCTGGGGAGATTAATTTTTAAAGAGCTAGTCATTACTTTGAAAGACTAAAGTGAGTTAGATAATGTCTCAGATTTACTTACGGCTGGTAAAAGTGAGCGTGAGCATCCTGTTGTCAGAAATAAGTCCTGCACTTGATTGAAGCAGAATGTTAAAAATAAAAAGTGCTGGCTTCAGAGCAAATAGATCGAGTCCAAAGTGAGCCACCCGCCCTGCCGTGCCGGAGATCCCAGACCGGAAGTGAGGGAACCGACTGAAGCCCAGCCTCCTAAGACAGCCTGAAGGGGAAGGAAAAGGCCTTCAGAGCAGCTGGCTTCTGAGCCAATGGCCCAGACCTTTACACAGAGAAGACTGGGGGGACCCTGAGGAGAGTTGTGTGTCTGGGGACTGATCTCGTCTGGACAAATGAAGGCTGCGTTGTCCAGCACTTGAAATGTCAGTCTTCCCCATCATAATGTGTAGTGTGTGCAGAACACACACTCAAAGTTTTACCTTGTGCAAAAGGGTGTAAAATGTCTTTTAATCTCCAATGCATTCTGGTAGGACTTGGGGTATATTTGGTTATATAAAGTGTGTAGACAAAATTCAAAACAGTCTTAGTAAATAAGAAACACAGAGCCAAATACAGGGGTAATAGCTGAAGAGATCTGAGAATTAGCGAAGAACCACTGACTACCCTTTAGCTTACCACCAAGCTGTAGTTTCCCACACAGGAGAGCTTCTTCCTGCCTAAACTGCTTTTATTGCTTTCCTGTTCTGCCTTTTCATTGGCTCTAAGCCCAGCCACATGACTTCATCATCAATCACTTCCTGTCTATACAGACCTTCAGGTCTCTATGGTTGGTACTGGGATTAAAGGCTCCTGTCACCACACTTGGCTGTGTCCTTGACCACACAGAGACTCTGCCTGCCATGTGATTGGGTTAAGGGCGTGTGCTACCACCGCCTGACTGTGCTTATGTCTATGTGACCTCGTTCTGTGACCTCTGATCTCCAGGCAAACTTTATTTATTAACATACAAATAAAATCACATTTCAGCACAATTAAAATATCACCACAAAAGTGTACTGTTACCTGAATTTCCCTCCTTTCTTTTGCTCTTTGAAATGAGACTCCTAGGGAAAAAAGACTCCTTTTGACAAAACTTGTTCTGATGTAACATCCGAGGCCAGCGATGGGTCTGTTGAACTTTTGAGTGTGCAGTGAAAATTCCTTACAGGGTTTCCCCTGCATCTTCTGAATTATGAAGGCAAAGGATGAGTTTGCTGAAGCCCGAGGAAGGGTGTCAAAAACCTGTAAGGATTTTCTCCTGAACTTCAGATTCTCGGTGTCAGAAGTGGCCGGTGGCTCGTCCTTGTCAGGCAGCAGGGGTGCTTGAGGGCCTCCCCGTGATGGGGGTGGTCTTGGAGGCACACACATTTGTCCCCAAGAGGAAGACCAGTTTGGCTTGTCCAGTCCAAAGGGCACCAAAACACAAAATCATGAGCTCAGCCAAACAGGAGTTGACCCACTACCCCCCACCCCCATGCTGCTGAGTCAAGGAGGGAGGAGCCACCACGCTCTGCTCTGCCAAGTGTAGGTTATCTGTCTTAGCAAAAGAGGGGGGCTCGGCTGTGCTGCCTTCCCTTCCTTCCTACCCCTCCTTTTCCCCCTCCTTACCCCACTTTCTCATCTTCCTACCCTTCTCTTCCTCCCTCCTCTTCCTCTTTTTCTGTTTCATTTGTTTGCTTATTTGAAGCAGACTCTACGCTGGTCCAGGCTGGCCTGGTTCTATTACTATTGGTAGCTTACCTAAGGTCTGGTTGCTAAGGGAATAAAATGATATCCATGCTATACTAAAGAGTATTTTTCTTCTCACATTGATTTTAAAGTAAATTCCCACTCCTGTTTCAGTAATAGTCAGCGTTTGGGTTGGAAATTTAGCTCTCTGGTAGAACTCTGTTCCCAGCACTACAAAAGGGAACTGACAGATACATACAGAAGCAGCAATGGTGTGCTCTTACAGGAAACAAAGCCGTTGAAATGTGACGTGATTTCGTAGAGGTTGCAACCTTCCTGGAGTTATTTCTAATTGTGGAGCCCTGAATCCAGAGAGTTTAGAGTACAAGGTGATTTTGCTTTACTCAGCCTTACCCACTGGAGTAGGCATCTCACAGAGCAAACAGCTCACCCCTGGAGCTGCAGGGGGTTCCCACTGTGACTTCCTCACAGAAGCAGGATAAAGAGTCTCAAAGAGAAAATGCCTTCTGAGTCATGGTCTCTCTCAAAGAAGATAGAGGAAGTGTCTACAATGCTCTGCCTGTGTTGGCCTGGACTTAGGGGAATTTCAGAGCTGGGAGTGAGGGGGAGTTCACATCATGCTGACCAGGGAACTGTAGACATCACAACGCTGAAGGTAAACAGTGAAAAATGTCTCATCCCTGCCACCAGGCACTTCCTCCCGGTCTTTGTTTTTCTGCCCTCATTTTAGTAAAAGTGCACTGTTCCCATCATCAGATAGGCTAATTTTATGATGAGGATGAACTTCCTCCTGCATCTACTCCGGATGCCCCGTCATCCCCAGGCCTCTCTCAGTTCCTGATGACCCCTTCCTTCCCCGCTGAGTGCTCTGAGTGCTCTGCCTTCTGGAAGTCCAGCTTCTCACGTTTGTCTTCTCCTTTCCATCCCCCCACCCCAATCTTCTCGTTCTTGTCTTTGAAGAGAGCTGTGCTTTTGTTTAACTTTGTTTCATCAGCTCTGTCTCCAGCCTGTTTTGCAATTAATTTTTGTTCTGTGTTCTTGCTATCTGAGACTTGTTTTCATTGACTGGCTCTCTCCTTACCTTTTTTCTGTTTGTTTCTCAGATGCATCATCTATCTTTTTGGAGGAAGGCTTGGTTCTAAAGGTTTATCTAAAGTTGTATGTCAAAGTCCCTAATTTTTTTTTATACCAGACTTCTAGCATACAACTGTAGTCCTTGGGGGGGGTGGGTGGGAGATGGGATGGGATGGAGGCAGGAGAATCCTGAATTTGAAACCAGCCTGGGTGACAGTGAGATTGTCTGATTCACTTTGAGGATATAGTGTAAGCAAATATTAGGAAACATGCTCCGTTTAAGCTTACTTAAGTATATCATAAAAGTGCAAGGTTGTCACAAAAGTATATGCATATTTCTACAAGTACTTTATAGTTATGTGATACTGAGAAAAGGCTAAATGCTAATGGTTTGCCAAATACATTCAACATAATGAACCTCACAAATAATAACAATAATTGCAATAATGTACAAGAGTGCTAACAGTGTACGAAGTGGAGAAAGTTGATTGCAAAACAGTTTGTGCACTGTGATCATTATATAAAATGTTGTCTAGTCAGGGGCTGGAGAGATGATGGTTTAGTGGTTCAGAGCACTTGCTGCTCTTGCAGAGGACCCAGGTTCAATTCCCAACACCCACATCTTGCTGCTTACTACTATCTTTTGAGTCCAGCTCTAGCTGTAGGGGTTCTGACTCCTTTTTCTTGCCCTCTCAGGCACACACATGTATGTTCACATGCAGACATATACATTACACACATAAATAATAGAGTATAATAAAAATATTTTAAAAACAAAACCCCAAATATTAACATCTGCTCATATACAGAATACATCTGGATGGGTAATGAGTAACGCCAGCAGCTGTCTCACAGTGGGCTTCACATTCCACTTAACGTTTGTGGCTGGGGAGCTGCCGGTGAGTGGCGGGAGCAGAAGAGACTGAAAGCTCTCATCCTGGTTCTCCGCTCTTCTTTCTTTTGTGATTGTGGTGATCTTTAGCCCTCTTTGAGAATGAAGGATGCACTTTTCAGCTTTTACTCTCGGGATTGAGTCACTTGGGAGGTTCACATGGTTCAGCTAGAGATTAAGAGGCTCAGAAGAGATGGCGTCTTGGCACAGTCCGGTGATGGGCAGGCAGCCATTATCTTGGACTTCGTGTGTAGTGCAGGCTGCTCAGTATTGAATATCTTTGAAAAAGAAACAGTGTAAATAGCAGCGGATGAATTATTGTGATTCTAAAATAGACATTTAAAAATGCTTTCTCTCGAGGGCAGTGGTGATGCATGCCTTTAATCCCAGCACTCGAGAGGCAGAGGCTGGTGGATCTCTGAGTTCAAAGCCAGCCTGGTCTACAGAGTGAGTTCCAGGACAGCCAGGGCTACACAGAAGAACCCTGTCTCAAATAACCAAAAAGGAAAAAAAAAGTCTTTTCTCTGTTGCTCAAGCCATCACAAATGTGACCAAGAATTGTAAAGAGTTATTTTATTTTTTTCCAAATTAGCTTCAGGGGATAAATATTCCAAGTTCATGGGATGTTCAAATATGTGGTTATATCCAGATGAAATTAAAATCTGATTTAAAATATCATTCAAGAGCCGGGTGGTGATGGTGCACACCTTTAATCCCAGCACTCAGGAGGTAGAGGCGGTAGATCTCTGTGAGTTCAAGGCTAGCCTGAAGGTCAGCCTGGTCTACAGATCAAGTTCCTGACAGCCAAGGCTATGCAGAGAAACCCTGTCTGTCTTGAACAACAAAAATATTGTTGAAGAGTCTTTAGACTTCTTCAGAAGCTTCGCTTTATTTTTTTTTTTTGCTCTCTCTCTCTCTCTCTCTCTCTCTCTCTCTCTCTCTCTCTCTCTCTCTCTCTGTGTGTGTGTGTGTGTGTGTGTGTGTGTGTGTGTGTGTGTGTGTAATATATGTGGGCACATTGATGTCAAAGGACGATTTGCTTTGGGAGTTCTTTCTTTCTACCATGATGGTCCAGCTAACTTAGGTCATCAAGCTTGACAACAAGGCTGGCCCTATAGCATCATCATCATCATTGTCATCATGATCATGTTTCTCTGTGGATCCAGATGCTCAGGGTTAAATGCCATCTGTTTCCCATTTCAGGTCAGCTAGTGGTGTGTACCTTATGCTCCTGTGTCATGAAAACGAAGCAGATCTGGCTCTTCTCGGCGCACATGCTTCCTCTGCTGGCACGCCTCTGCCTCGTCCCTCTGGAGACCATCGTCATCATCAACAAATTCGCTATGATTTTTACAGGGTTGGAAGTCCTGTATTTTCTCGGATCTAATCTCTTGGTACCATATAACCTCGCTAAGTCTGCATACAGGGAGTTAGTTCAGGTAAGCCTGCTGGGCACATGCAGTTTGATAAGTTTCTGTGTGAAGATCCGTTCATTGGCGTTCAAGCTCTGACCATGGTGACACTTCCTCACAGCTTAGAAGAAGCCCCTCTTCCAGCCCTGTGAGGAGCATCCAGTTTGTCCTAGGAAGTTCTTCTGTGGCAGAGCGGCTCTCTGGGTGCAGAGCGTTGGGGTTCATACCTTGAGGCTGCTCTTGAACACCTAAATGACCTTGGTGTAATCACCTCTCTCCCTTTTCTGTAAAATGGAGCTGATACCATTGAAACACTGTACTCACCTCGTAAAGTAGCTGTGAGATTCAGATGAGCTCTGTGCCTTTCCAATGATTATCTATTTATTATACCGAAGGCAGAAATAAGGAAAAGCAAGTAGCTGGCGGGCCGCCCTTGACCTTCCTTCTGACTCTAGTCCTACTGTGTCTACAGTTTCTTCCCTTTGTTTCCCTAAACTGGGGTTGCAGTGTGATTGGGTCTCATTTAGAAGTAGTGTCGGAGGCTGGCACACAAAGCCTGCTGCTTGTAGTTGTCTTTCTCTTCTTCTTGGCCTTTGCTCTAAGACTGATGATTCTCAGGTTAGACATTTGGAAGAGAAGGGCCTCTGTTGGATCTAATTAATCAGCTTCGTTGTACATAAACAGTGTTGGTCTGTTTTCTCTTCTATCTCTTGACTGTGTGTGACTTTGACATTCAGGAAACCCTCAGATGGACCTGATTCCTACCCCTGCTGGAGAGGTGGTGTGTTGTGATCTGCCAGCAGAACTTTGAGTACTATTCCCTAAGCTCTGGACCTTAACTTGATTCTGCCTTCTTTCCTCATACAGTGATTAACCTGGGTGGTCTCCCAGAAGTAGAACTTAAAGAGAGATTTGTACACACTCGGTGTAGAGCTGCCTTATGGGAAAAGGCTGTGTTTGTATTCAGGATGAGAAGGGCGAGTTCAATTCAAGACCTGCATTTTATCTTTGGTTCTTTGTGGTGTGGAGCAATTCTAATTTATAACAGACAGTGGCCATTTTGGAAACGTTTAAGTACATTAAATATTTAATGGCCATAAGACAGCGTCTCTTTCTCAAGGTCATGGTCACCTATTGGTTGCTATGTGGTTCACAAGTCACTAGGATGAGATGGGTGAGCATAAATTACAGGTTATAAAATTTATGACTTCAGAATTACATAAGCAAGAAATGGAAAACGTCCAAGTCATCTGTCCTTAAGTGGAAAAGAGGCACCCTACTGTCTACTTTTGATAACTAGTTTGCCTCTAATAGTAATGTTACAGCTAGTTAAACAGTTTACTTAAATCCTTTCTTTCTTTTTTGCTTTTTTGAGACAGGATTTCTTTATATAGCCCTGGCTGACCTGGAACTCACAGAGATCCTCCTGCCTCAGTTCTGGGGACCCGACACCCTCTTCTGGTCTCCAAGGGCATCTTACGAACAGAACAGGTGGTGCACAACATACATGTAGGCGACACTCATACACATAAAATAAAATAATAATCTTTTGTTTTGGTTTTTCAAGACAGGATGTCTCTGTGTGTAGCACTGGCTGTCCTGGATCTCGCTCTGTAGATCAGGCTGGCCTCAAACTCACAGAGATCACCTGCCTCTGCCTCTGCCTCCTGAGTTTAAAGGATCAAAGGCTTGCACCACCACTGCTTGGCTTACTTAAATATTTTCTAAATGGGAAAAATAGAGATTAATTTTGACTGGGTTGTAGAAAAAGCATTTTTTTATACTGATGAGAAATTTAAATTTAGAAAAATCACAAATGTGAGGCTGGAGCAATGGCTCTGGTTAACAGCTTACTGCCCTTGCAGAAGACCTAGGTTCAAATCCAGCACCCATATGGTGGCTCAGGGAATCTGATGCCCTCTTAATGGCCCACATTACTCATGTAAGCTCACACACATACACATACATTTTTGGTAAAAAAAAAAAAAAAATCTGAAAAAAGAATAAGTGCAAATGAGTATATTTTAACATCATACCTCAAGCTTTTTGTATTTCATTGAGACGCCCCGCCTTCACATGGATAGATTCCTCTGGCTGCCGGGTTGAGGATTTGTAGGCCACCTATAGAGTGCTGCTGGCTCACCTGGGTCTGATGCTTGACTTAGGAGCTCTAGAAGCTGGGTTACGTGTGTCATCTCAGATTTAATAATCAATAATTAATAATTCATGTTAGTTAATGAGGTTTATGAGAGATGTTTATAAACTGAGAAACTTTGTGAGTTCTGAGATTAGTAGCTTTTAAAGGTGTACCCTTTGCCTGGCGATAATGCATTTGGCACCCCAAATAAAATGAAAATGGTGCTTGATGGGAGACCCAGAGGAATCATTTTGTCTGTAGGAAAGACATGCTACCAAGTTCTCTGCTGCTCAGTAGTGAGGACAATGGAGATGAAGTTCTCTGTTGCAAGTGTGACAATCATGAGGAAACCCTGAGCAATTCCTTTTTTCAAATTTTTACTTCCAGGTGGTGGCGGCATATGCCCTTAATCCCAGCACTCAGAAGGCTGAGGCAGGTGGATCTTTGTGAGTTTGAGGCCAGCCTGACCTACAGAATGAGTTCCAATGCAACCAAGACTACACAAAGAAACCCTGTCTCGAAATACCAATAATTTTATTTTATGAATATGAGTGCCGACATGTATGCTGTGCACCGCCCGTTTGTGCATTGCCCTTACAGACCAGAAGAGGGCATCAGAACCTCAGAACTGGACACAGTTGTGAGCTGTCATGTGGTTCCAGTAATTGAACCTGGGTCTTCTGGGAGAGCAGCTAGTGCTTTTAACCTCAGAACCATCTCTCCAGCCCCACCCCACCCCCATTTCCTTAATCAATATGGTTTTCATGCTTATTCTGATCATCTTCATTAGACATGAATGTAAAACAGGTATCTTCAAAAGCACCATTGAGGTCACTGTTTTGAATCCGACCTCTCTGAACTACTGGGGCAACATGCCATTGCCAGCCTGTGCACGCATGTCATGTGTGAATAGGAATGTGAAATTGAGTACATGGGAAAATGTGCTGATTACTGTGCATCTGTCCGCCTTTGACAAAGATGAGTGAGAACAACCCTGGGAGAAAAAAGAGCTGGTTAGTTTTGAAGTCCTTGAGCTCTGAGGCAGCTTTCTCTCTCTCCTCTTTAGGTCGTGGAGGTGTACGGCCTCCTGGCCTTGGGAATGTCCCTGTGGAACCAGCTGGTCGTCCCTGTGCTCTTCATGGTCTTCTGGCTTGTTCTATTTGCTCTTCAGATCTACTCCTACTTCAGCACCCGCGATCAGCCCGCATCCCGAGAGAGGCTGCTCTTCCTTTTCCTGACAAGGTAATTCACCCTCGAAAGAGAGAACTTGGCTCTGGGAAGTCAGGTGTGCCCGTTTCTCTTAGCAGTGTCACAGGACTATATTTAATCCAGAGAGGCTTTTCAGTGGAGGGGGCCCGATCTCGTAGTAAAGGGATATGTGAACTGAAGCGCAGTCCGGGGGTGTTCGGCTGCTCTGGGGACCAGGGTACAGCAAGTGATTTGTGGATATGGTACTAAAATGATGGTCATGTTGAGTCTCTCCTACCTGCCACATGCTAAACACCTTCCTCCCATTTAGTCTTTCCAGCAACCTTGAGAGACAGGGACCTTGGTCACCATTTCCTACTTACAGTGGGGAGACTCCGGGAGAGCATCTCCCTGGTGACATTGTGACAACAGTCACAGCTGCCACTCAAGTCAGAGCTCAGCTCAGCACCTGTGGCTGTTCTGTGTACTTGGACCAGATCCTCATGTTCTTCATGGTTTGCTTCAGTGCTGAGAAAATAATTGGTAAAATGGGTATATCCTAACACTTCTCTGTTTAGCCCCAAGTAATTCAAACACTTGTTTTTCAGGGTTTAAGGTTGTTTGTATAGGTGTGGGAGTGTGTGCACACGTGTGTCAGTGTGTACATGCAGAGGAGGGTACTGGCCTCGTTATTATCTGTGTCTGGCCTCATTATTCTCTGCCTTATTACCCTGAGATAGGATCTCTTGCTGAACTTAGAGCTAGGCTAGTAGCTAGCAAGACGTAGTGATCATCCTCCTGTTTCCGCCTGCCACCTCTCTTCAGTGCTAGGGCTGCAGGTGCATACAGCCACACAGCTTTTTAGGTGGGTGCTGGGATCTGAACTCAGGTCCTCGTGTGTGCAGCAAGTACTCCTATCCACTGAGCTGACTCTGGCCCTACGTTAGGGTTTCTGTTCTGTTTTGATTCCTGTGTGTCATTTGAGTCTATTGTGAGCTTCTGTTGGGTCCTCATTTGTCATTTCCACTGAGAGTGAATTTGATATGCTCAGTTCTCTCTATACATACAGGTTCCAGGTTTATTTGCTTTGTGTGTGTGTGTGTGTGTGTGTATGAGTGTGTGGTGTGTTCACATGTATGCTTGAGTGTACATAGTAAAAACAAAGTGTTTTAATTATAAGTAGCTTCTGTCCTTCTGAGTCTGGGTTACTTCACTCAGGATGATATTTTCTAGTTCCATCCATTTGCCTGCAAATTTCATGATGTCATTGTTTTTCTCTGCTGAATAGTACTCCATTGTGTATATGTACCACATTTTCTTTATCCATTCTTCAGTTGAGGGGCATCTAGGTTGTTTCCAGGTTCTGGCTATTACAAATAATGCTGCAATGAACATAGTTGAGCATGTATCCTTGTGGTATGATTGAGCATTCATTGGGTATATGCCCAAGAGTGGTATAGCTGGGTCTTGAGGGAGATTGATTCCCAGTTTTCTGAGAAATTGCCATACTGATTTCCAAAGTGACTGTACAAGTTTGCATTCCCACCAACAGTGGAGGAGTGTTCCCTTTGCTCCACATCCTCTCCAACATAATCTGTCTTCAGTGTTTTTGATCTTAGCCATTCTGACAGGTGTAAGATAGTATCTAGTGGAAACACATGAACTGTGAACCAATAGCTGAGGAGCCCCCATGATACTGGACTAGGCCCTCTGGATAAGTGAGACAGTTGTTTAGCTTGAACTGTTTAGAGGGCCCCCAGGCAGTGGGATTGGGACCCATCCCTAGTGCATGAGCCAGCTTTTTGGAGCCTGGGGTCTGTGCTGAGACACTGTGCAGCCTTGGTGCAGGGAGGAGGGCCTTGGACCTGCCTCACCTGAATGTACCAGGCTCTGCTGACCCCCCATGGGAGGGAGACCTTGCCTTGGAGGAGGTGGGAATGGGGAGTGGGTTGGGGGGAAGAGTGGGGGGTGGGAGGAGGGAGGACAGGGGAATCTGTGGTTGGTATGTAAAATGAATAGAAAATCTCTTAATTTAAAAAAAGGAAAAAAAGTAGTTTCTGTAAACATGTACTATTATAAAAATATATTTTAATAACTGGTTCAATATTAAATTAGCTCAATGCTTTTTATGCTAATCAAAGTTTGATTTTTAATTTGTAAAATTGTAACAGTCTTTAAATGATCTTGAACTGTTTTCCTGGGTATGGTTGTAAAGTAGCTGTTTAAAGTTACATTATTTTGTATCCCCAAATAAAATTAAGATTTGAGGCAGTGGTGGTATGGTGTGGTTGATACTGCTGTTCACTGGGTGAGGTTACTGGGTAGTAAGAAGGTCATGTAGGGAGTTCTGACAAGTACCTATGTGATGGGTACAGTCTGAGCTTTTGAGCAGCCAACAGTCGCCATAACAAAGTGCATGTAGCACAGGTTACTTTGGAATATTTACCATCATGTGAATTACATGGTTCTGGAGGTGTGAACAAAGTTTAAACTCTGGTATTTACTGCATTTGATGATGATAGGTAATAGAAGAACAGACCTTGCTGAGACCTGTTACTGTGTACTGGATGTTTGCTGAAGAGGTAGAAGACTTAATAGTTTAGAATGGCAGGTGATAAAATGGCTTAAATTACTTGTGGTAGCCAGTTGTGGTGGTACACTCCTTTAATTGTAGGCAGAGGTGGGTGGATCTCTGAGTTTTAGGGTAGTCGTGTCTACATAGTGAGTTCCAAGCAGCCAGGTAGCTAGGGCTACATAGTGAAATCCTGTCCCAGTAAATAAATAAGTAAAAGCAACATGAAAAACGGACTTCTTAATGGAGTGATGGGTGACACTACCTCAGATTTGAGTCCTGGATGATTGCTGATGATTTAAGATGACTGAACTGCAGATAGAGAACTCAGCCTGCCCATCTCCTGTTTTCCAGCATCGCGGAGTGCTGCAGTACACCCTACTCCCTTCTGGGCCTGGTCTTCACGGTGTCCTTTGTTGCCTTGGGTGTTCTGACACTCTGCAAGTTCTACCTGCAGGGATATCGCGCCTTCATGAACGACCCTGCCATGAATAGGTAAACTGGTCATGTATGATCTTAATCATAGATGTAGTGATAATCATGAATGTCTTTGTTGAGTTTGAGAGAAAATGGAGTTTTTAGGATTCTTTTTTTATTTTATAATTTAATTTAATTTTACATATCAGCCACGGATTCCCTTGCTCTCCCCTCTCCTCCCCCCTAGGATTCTTTTTCTTGACTAGTTAGTTGCAATATTGGTATTGAGTGCTATGAAAAACAATAACAAAATTACAATATAAAAATATTTAATTTTATATTTATATATATATAATGATGACTTGGATATTTCACTTTTGAGTGAAATATTAGATTTTGAGAATTCAGAAAGCTTGCTTTTTCCCATTTGAAGCATGTATCCTCCTGTTAAAATCTGATTTCCATTTGATACTTTAACCCAAGAGTTTACTGTTTTGTGTGTGTGTGTGTTTTGCCTGCATGCAAGTCTGTACCATGTACATGTCCAATCCCTAAAATGGGCAGAAGAGGGTGTCTGATTCCCTAGGTCTAAAAGAATAGATAGTTAGCCGGGCGGTGGTGGCGCACGCCTTTAATCCCAGCACTCGGGAGGCAGAGGCAGGAGGATCTCTGTGAGTTCGAGGCCAGCCTGGTCTCCAAAGCGAGTTCCAGGAAAGGCGCAAAGCTACACAGAGAAACCCTGTCTCGAAAAAACCAAAAAAAAAAAAAAAAAAAAAAAAAAGAATAGATAGTTGTGAGCTGCCATGTGGGTCCTAGGAGTTGAACCCAGGTCCTCTGGAAGAGCAGCCAGTGCTCCTAACCACTGAGCCATCTCTCCAGCCCCACCTGTAAATGTCTTCACAAAGGTATAGCTAGGGTCAAATCACCGTTCCTGGTACAAGAGCCTTTGATATCATATCCAGTTATTCACATTCCTCTACTGGATTTTTTTTTTTTTAAATATTTTGCTCAGTTAAGATTCAAATAAGATCATGTTACACTTGCCTGATCCATTTTTAAGCCTCCTTACTGTTTAGATTCCTGGTGTTGTTATTTTCCTGCTGTGTTTCATTGGTTGAAGACACCAGGTCATTGGCTCATGGGTTCAGAATCCTGGTTTTGCTTGGTGCTCCTGTGGTGTTAGCATATCCCAGTGTTCACTGTTTTCTTTTATCATAGGTTTTCATTTTTGTGTAGACCATCTCTAAAGTCAATTATTACCAGTAGGATTGTTGAGTTGGCAGGTTTGTATGTTGTACTTCAGTATTCAAGAACTGATTTCTTAGCAAGTTTTCTCCATTAAGATTTTACCTGTATATATTGTCAAAATGGTTGTGCCCGCCTTCTCACACATTCCACCGTGCTGTGCACTGTCGGCGGCGGTGGCGGCGGCGGCAGCGGCGGCGGCACATTTTGAAGTATTTCCTCACGTAGTTTTAAAAATGATGCCTATCATTTCTCCTAGGAGGTTGTTTTGTTTCATTTTCATGAACCAAACGAAGAGAATATTATAAAGTCGTGAGACTTTTGGTATATATATTATTCCATATGAATATTAATTGCAAAAGATTAGTCTTTATCTATGCTGTCTACTGCTTCTTGTCTTTTTAAAAGGAATATTTTCTTCTCCAAGAAGCAAATATTTTTTTAAATAAATACTTTTATGTTTAGCGTATGTGTGTGTGTGAGTGTGTGTGTGTGTGAGAGAGAGAGAGAGCGAGAGAGAGAGAGAGAGAGAGAGAGAGCGCGCACGAGCAGTATATAACTGATGCTGTTAATCTGCATACTCCATCTTGGTAGCAGAAGGCTCTGTTTCAGTGACAGTCTGCTTAGAAATTGTTTGTTTTAGAAATTTCTTTTTTCTTTCGTTGTATGGTAAACTCAGCATGCTTTTGAACATGTAAGGATGCGTGTACATCAGTGTGTACTGCCACATTAATGTGACTACATGTCCCATTGCATACAGATAAGATTTTAGCCTGAAATGTCAGAATAGATTTTAAAATACGGAATCAGCCTTTGGAGTGTCTTCTTGGAATTAGATGATGGTTGGACTATGAATTGACCTGTGCACATGTCTGCCTATCAGGGGGATGACAGAAGGAGTCACTCTGCTGATCCTGGCAGTGCAGACTGGCCTCATAGAACTTCAGGTGGTTCACCGTGCGTTCCTGCTCAGCATCATCCTCTTCATCGTCGTTGCCTCTATCCTGCAGTCCATGCTAGAGATAGCGGATCCCATTGTTCTGGCGCTGGGAGCATCCAGAGACAAGTAAGGACCACCCTATCCTCTTCAATTCTATTGATAGAATACTCTTCCCACATAATGCCTGTAGATCAAAGGAGTGTTTAGAGGGGGAGCATGGATGGAAATGTGCCATTCACTTGGTGTTTACTTCCTGATAGGAAGGTTTGACTCTGTGTTTGTGTGTTGTTCATGTTTTGTATTTGCCTGTGTGTGCACCTGTACATGTTGAGGCCAGAGGTGGATGCTAGGTATCTTCCTAGGTTCTTGTCCGCCTAATTGACAGGGCGGAATGAGAGTTTGATGATTGAGTTAGTCTAAGCAGCCAGCTTGCCTTGGGGAATCCGGTCTCCATCTCTTGAGCACTGATTACAGGCAGCTGCCTCCCTGGGAATCAGCACTGGAGTCCTCATTGCAAGGCCGCTGCCTTATCCACTGTGCTGTCTCCCAACCTGTGTAGAGGAGTGCCCAGGAAATGTATAACGTGGTTTTATCCTACATAATGCTAGTTAAAGGAGATGAAGCATTAGGGGAGAATACAAGGGGAGAAGAAAGGATAAGGTTTATAAACACAGGTCCCTACAGAATTGTAGCCATCTTTGACGGTCTTTTAAGAAGTTGCAACATATGGAGGGACGGTCTAATGGAGATTTTTGATGCCATATGGGACCAAATAAAATTAGTAGCTGGATCTGTGTACATCTGGTACTAAAAAATTTTTAAATTATATTTATTTTTATTATTTTTTAAAAAATTATTGTTTATTCTTGTGTGGAGTATATGCAGGTACGCATTCACTTGTGTAGAGGCTAGAGGTTGATGTCGGATCAGTGTCTTTCGTGTATGTATGTGTGTGTGTGTCTCTGTGTGTGTGTGTGTGTTGAGTGTGTCTGGGCGTGTGTGTACCTAAGTGCGCACGTGTGTGTCTGCGTGTGCGTGCGTGCGTGCGTGCGTGCGTGCGTGCGGGCGGGCGTGCGTGTGTGTGTGTGTGTGCGTGCGTGTGTGTGCGTGCGTGCGTGTGTGTGTGTGTGTGTGTGTGTGTGTGTGCATGTGCGCGTGCTTGTGCTTGTGTGCTTGTGTGTGAGACAGAGGTTGCTGTTGGGGCAGGCTCTCTTACTGAACCTGTAGCTCACTGATTGGCTAGACTGCCTGGCTGTCCAGCCCCTCTTGTCTCCACTTCTGCTGCTGAGATTGCAGACATGTGGCCCCAGCATGCCCTTTCATAGCTGTTAGCCAAGCACGTTAACAACTGAGCTGAGGAAGCGGTGGCTGCAGCCATCGAATGTATTTAAAACCTAAAACCCAAACTGTTCTTTCTTCAAAGACATATTCTGCATACTGGGAGTATTGGGTTAGTGGTAGAGGACTCACTTAGAATGTTTGGAGACTTTAATTCAATATCTGGCATCACAAAACTAAAGATACTATTATGGTTTGTGGTTCATGCAAAGAAATTCCATAAAAGACTGGTTAAAATTCAGGGTCAGTATTTTTTCCATCCACGTTTTGATGATTGGTTCTAGAACTACATTTGGATCTATTGCTCGGAGGAACCAGTCTCTTGGGAGGTAGAACTGTGAGAGCAGATTTATAAAACAATTCAGATGAGCATTTTAATTCCAGTGTGTCAGCTTTGCTCAAGTGCGCCATCATCTGCATGGACAAACATTTTGTAAAATTCTCTTAAAAGGTACTGTGGCTGAAAAGTCAGTCGGCCGGTGTTCGAGTTCTCAGCTGGGTCTCAGTTAATCTTAGTGATTATCATTAATTACAGCTACTGGAGATTTGATCTTGAAGTTCAAGGTTTCTCCATAAAGCTCTGTCAGGTATTTAAGGGTGGGCTTGGTTAAAATGAATTTTTTTTTTGCACACAGCTAAAAATCAGGGTGCTTTGACCTAGCTACAGCCAATATTATGTTGTTTCTGCAGTGTCTTTTAAAGATTGCATTAATTTTGCATATTAATGGAAATGGTGGACTACTATAGAAAGTTTATAAAAGATGAAAAAGACCCCTAATTGCACTGCAACAAGAACTGACTAGCCGGTGTGGTTCTGTATCCCTTCAAGATGCTGAACCAGGCTCGCACTTGTTTCTTCCTCTACCAGAACCAAGTGCAAAGGAAACTTAGGGGAGAAGCCTGCCTAGTGCTCTGGGCCTCCCCCGACCCCACCCCCAGTGGTCCATGGTAGTAAGAGGATGCCAGTAGCTACAGTGAGTGGGAAAAGTCATGAGAGAACTGTAACGCACCGAAAGTGACCGCAGAACTAAGGAGCGGCCATTGTATGCCCAGCGCTGTGCTGAAGAGGCAGCTGGTGAATGCCTTGACTATAAGGGAATCTTGTGTCTTGTCCAGGAGTTTGTGGAAACACTTCCGTGCTGTGAGCCTCTGCCTGTTCCTCCTCGTGTTCCCTGCATACATGGCCTACATGATCTGCCAATTCTTTCACATGGACTTTTGGCTCCTCATCATCATCTCCAGCAGCATCCTGACCTCTCTGCAGGTGAGATTCAGACAGACTGCACCGCCTGGCTGCTTGCTCTTCCCAGCAAAGGAGTCAGACCTCTTCGAGATGAGTGAGGGGGTTCAGGTGGCCATCACTTCGCACTCTTAACGAGAGCAGTTTGTGTTTATGGGCAAAGCTGGCTATGAAAATGCTAGATAGACCCATCTGAGTCCTGCTGGGGTTTTTTTGAGGAGGGGGCAAAAATTTCTTTATGATTACAGACATGAAGTTCACATGCCACGAAGATACTTGTTTTACTGCATGTTACCTAAACTATGTGGTTTTCCATTTGTGGTAATGATACAAACATTTTGCTTTGCTTTTTTCATGGTGAAAATAAAATTATATTTAGAATTAGCCATCTGCACTGAGTTTAGGTGATCCCAGTTTTGTTGGCAATATCCAGATCATCATAATCATGAGTCAGCTGAACACTGGCCTTCCCTTAATCCAGACTGAGCAGGGTGCTGACTTTGGCCACATCAGAGTCACGGAGGTTACCCAGCTGGTGTGCTCTGGCACTTGCCGGCCTTGACATCCCAGTGAATATAAGGGTACCATGCCCTGCCTTCCGTCTTCTTCATGGCTGACTCAGTGATCAGGGGAACTTTATAGTGGCGTAGTGTTCAGCCTGTTTCTCTTGGGCGGCGAGCTCTTGGTGAGGGTGTGGGGGCTGCCCAGCACTGTCTATTTTCTTGGCTTTCAGGGCCTTCCTTTTGGCTTTGGGAGGGGCGGCCTCCTTTGTTTTCGGTACCGTCTTGGCAAAAGTACGTTTTTTTGTTTTTGTTTTTGTTTTTAAAACCAATGTAATTAAGCCTTTCAGTTTATCTTTTCAAAATGGTGTGATACAGAGTTGTCATACAAATCTTAAATTGTTAAGACACTGTATCACTAAACTGTCTTGGAGCTTGTTTAGGATTGGCTTTTCAAAGTAAACATCTACTCAAAAATACCCTTGTAGTCTATATCTATATAACTCATGTGTGCACACGTGATATATACTATAAACATTCATAGCTAATGTGTGTACCTCACAGAGACAGGTGTTCATACATATGAGTAGCACTGCCCGGACATGGCAAGCTTATCGTGACTTACGGAGGACTGTGCTGCCCAGTCAGTTAAGAAGGAAAAGGAAATGTGGTCCTGGAAATGACCCTTCGGTGCTGTTCCTTATAGAAGGGAAGTGTTTGGAGAGAAGAGGGGCAGAAGGATGAGGGAGGAAGGTCTTCAAGGGAGGGTTGATGGAGGAGTCTGAGGAGACTGGTTACTCCCCAAATCATTCTAAGAATGCCGCTCTGCCTGCCGTCTGCTGTCTCAGTACCTGGGGCCCATCACCCACATGTCCCCTTTGTCTCATTAGACCGTGTTTTTATGTTTTAGTCTTCCCTGGGTACGCTTGAGATTTTAAATATGGTACCCCAAAAGAACTAAGAGTGTGTTACTACTTTAGACTTGGGGAGAATTGTTTTCTTATGATCACGTTCTAACAAGATACATTCATTTTTTCCAGGTTCTTGGAACACTTTTTATTTATGTCTTATTTATGGTTGAAGAATTCCGCAAAGAGCCCGTGGAAAACATGGATGATGTCATCTACTATGTGAATGGCACTTACCGCCTGCTGGAGTTTCTTGTGGCCCTTTGTGTGGTGGCCTACGGTGTCTCAGAGACCATCTTTGGAGAGTGGACTGTGATGGGCTCCATGATCATCTTCATCCATTCCTATTACAATGTGTGGCTTCGTGCCCAGCTAGGATGGAAGAGCTTCCTACTCCGCAGGGATGCTGTGAATAAGATTAAGTCTCTCCCCATCGCTACGAAAGAGCAGCTGGAGAAGCACAATGATATCTGTGCCATCTGCTACCAGGTGACCTGCTCAGTGGGAATCTGCCTGGGTGGATGATGTGGGGTAGCCTTTGGGGACTTTTGGGGACTACAGCATGAACCACTTTCAACGTAAAATGTCCAGGCACAATTAACGTCTAGATTTGGAAAAAAATAATGGGTTTCATAGATTAGAGTATTAAAGACCTGATAAAATGTATCCATTTAACTTCTAAGTTCAGTTTTAATGTAGTCTTTCGAGTTCTAATTATTGTTGTTTTCAACATTATTGCTCACCCATAAATAAAGGAAAAACAGGTTAAGTGTATTTTATATTTACTATTGAATACACACAGAGACACAGTGTTCACAAATATGTATGATTAAATATATTCTAGTAACCAGTAGTCAGCAACTTCTGAAAAGTGGTGTGCCAAAATTGTGACTTTTCCTAGTATCTTCTGGGTGGGAAAGAAGTGTCGGGACGTAATGCTGGTGAAGAGTGAGTGTTGTTCTCCATCAGAGAATTGCAGTCCTGTGGGGCTTGCGGAGCATTGGTAGAGGCAGAGTATCAGAGTACGGTTGAGGATGGATGGATGGACGACCTGCTATCCATAGCACTTGCCTCATATCAAGATGATGCTTGCCCTTTAGTGCAAATGAAAGATAATTTTATACATCTTGGAAATGTATAAAGCCTAGAGTTTGGTCCCCAGTCACCTGTGGGAGGACTGAGTAGCAGCATTTAGTATTAAGCTGAGCTGCTGGAGGTGTGGACCAAATTACCTGGCAACTGCTGCGGCCAGACTCGGTCTAGCATCACTGGGAGTGTAGGCTGGTGGCAGACAGCTATAGATAGTGGCCGTGTGTGTGCAGAAGGATTGTCCTCCAGGGCTGCCTTGTAATTCAGATGCTGTGGGTAGGGGTTGGTGTGTGTGAGTATCTACCAATGATAGGAATTTTTCTCATCATAACATTAAGCTTCCACTTTTTAAAAGTGTGTTGAGAATATCTTTTTGTATACTAGCCAACATTTGAGTGCTCTGAGAAGGAGCGTGGTCCTGAGCCCAGTCGTGGTCCATAATTCTTTGTTTCTGAAGTGACCTCCATGTCTCTTGTAGCCCCACTGTCCTCAGCAAAGCACAGAACAACCAAGTTTGGCACAGTCACTTCTGCAGCCAGTGTCTGAAGCTCCTTTGTCGGGGTCCAGGAGTCCTCTTTTTGTATCCTCTGTTGTCACATCACTTTTTTTGAGGTGCTGGAACTACCTGCCGCTCATACATGAACATGAGAGTGGAGAACATGCTTAGCTTCCCGGCTGGCTGCTTTTGTGTGGATGGCTCCCTGCTTCTGAGTTGACTCCTGGGTGTTACCAGCTCTTGGCAAGGAATTTGGGGGATGTTCACACTTCCTTGTTTGTGGATATTAAACAGTAGTGGAAAAAAAAATCCTCAGATTTTAAATTCCTGTCTTAGGGCCTCCCTCCCCAGGGAATATTAATACCAAAAATAGGTGTCACCATCTGTTCCTATGAGTGTCAAACTTGAGCACCTCAAAGTCATATGAGGGACTTATTCTAAGTATAGAGTTATGGATCCTGGTTCAGAGTTCCTAACTGAGTGGGTCTGGGACAGTCCAAGAATAGGAGCGCTGGTTTACACAGAGCAATTTTAAATGTCTGTGCATTAGCCCCGATACAATTACCGCTTCCTTGCCAACACTCTGGTGTTCCGTGGCTGAACTCTGTCTCCTTGCACATAGTCTCATCGTGGACTAGTCTCTAGCTGCATTGGTGCATAATTGTGGAACAAGTCCTGTCTGTGGTAGAGTTTTCTGAGGTGGTAACTATTCTTGTCTTACACCAATGGCCCACATCTTCGTACTGTATAGTGTAACCTTTGTGTTTCTTGTTTAGAAGACAGTTTCTTCCTCACTTTGGTTTTGACTCCCTTTTGCTTTAGTATCCACAGTGGCTCTTATTACAGTAGAAGGGCATCTCTGATTGCAGCCTTATCAGTGAAGCCAGATGACTCAAAGACCTTGGCTGCAGGTTTTCTGTTTGTACCAAAGAGATGTTGGTTAAATGGTTGCCATTTCTGAGCTACCTCTCTCAACCTCTCTTTTAGGACATGAAATCTGCTGTGATCACGCCTTGCAGTCACTTCTTCCATGCAGGATGTCTTAAGAAATGGCTCTATGTCCAGGATACCTGCCCTCTGTGTCACTGCCACCTCAAAAACTCCTCCCAGCTTCCAGGATTGGGGACAGAACCGGCTCCACAGCCTCCTGCAGGGGCTGAGCAGAACATTGCACTTCAGGAAGGTCCTGAACCCCCTGACCACGAGCGTCCGCCGGGGACCGGCACACAGGAAGGTTCTGGGGACAGTAGTGAGCACGTCAGCAGGAGCTCGGTCAGCCAGGAAGGGGCTGTGGAGCCTAGAGAGGAGCCTCAGAGTGCAAAAGGTGACATGTGTCCTGTTGAGTCTGCCTAGAGGGGAAGAAGCAAGCTTGGAGCTCTGCCCTGTGGAGGAGCCCGCCCAGGGTGGAGTTCACGCTCAGATCTGAGGAGTGAGTATAGGAGAGGATCAGGCAGGGACCTGACATTCCAAGGATCTATCTATTCCAGGGGTACTCAGTGGACACCACCAGCTTCCCACCGCACTTGGTGTTGTAGGAGAAATTTTGCAATGTACACTAATCAAAATGTATTTATATGTTCTATGCTGATGTTTTGTAGAGGTTTGCCAAGAAAATTCAACCTCAGCAACTTCAGGAGTGGCCCCTGATTTGCGAGGGATAATGAAATCAGGTTTGAGTGTTTGAAAGGGGTTAAGAGGACAAAGATCTGGAGGTCAGCGTGGAAAGGTGCAGCTGAGGTGGAACTGGCCTTTCCTTTCCCGTGGGACAGGAGCACTCTGATTATCAAGTGTGGGTAATGAGCAGCCCTGCCTCCGCTCCTCTCTCCCCCAGTTGAGTGGAACCACCAAGTGATTCTGGCGTTTTCTACGACACTGCAATGAAATCAAAGATGTAGAAGCATTGACTGTATTCAAGATGGAGGCACACATCCGTCACCATGTGCTTCAGAGAAGGGGTGGGTGGGCACTGGGCCTTTTGGGGGCATTCATGTCACCTGAGACTCTTGAACTTGATGCTGGAGTCGTCTTCATATTTTGATGTATATGGAACTTTTGTTAATATGTCGTATACTTTGTTGGCTGTGTGAAGTAAACTAAAACTCTAATGAACACTTTGGAGTCCACTTGAAAAAGGAGGCCAAAGTGGGAGGGGCTTTAGGGCACTGATGAAGGCCCTGGGTGTACCGTTCAATCCTGTGTAATGTTTAATTCTCGAAACAGAATCAAAAGCAGTGTTAAATTATGGCAACATTTGCACTTTGGGAATGAGTACTGAACTGTATGATCCCACCCTGCAAATGCCACTTTTAAAGCTGTTAATAGACTTTGCACCCTTTCTTTGACAAGGATGTGTCATATTTAAATTTTTACATTCATCATGGCTACAGGTAGAACTGGGGAGGGGGGGATGTAATTTTTTTATGGGATTTTGATATGAAAAGAAACTCGTCATTTATTTATACAATAAGCTTGGCTCAAAAAAATGTATTTCAGACTTGGTATTCCTAATGTGGGATGTGTTTTTTTTTTTCTGTTTTTTGTTTGTTTTTTTTTAAGTAGCAAATTTGGATGTAGACTGACAGACATAGCTGAATGTCTTAATAAATTTAAATTTGAAGATAACTGTGCTGTGTCCCTGTGATACGTTAGTTGTGTAGCTGGTGTTCTGGTGAGATTCGCTTCCACGGAGTTCCTCTTCTGAACTAACTGGACTTCATGTGTTCCCTCACCACAAATGCTCTGTGGATGGCAGAATCCTTTGAGAAGACCCAGTTGGTTGGTTGGTTGATTTCAGACAGCTTTTTGCTATGTATCCTTGGGTGACCTGGAACTTGATCAAGGTCAAGGGTAGAACATCTACCCTTGAACTCAGAAAGATCCACCTGCCTCTGCCTCCCGAGTGCTGGGGTTAAAGGTGTGTGCCATGACCAGCGAAATAGTTTTAATATCCCATTAAGTATTCTGTGAATTCCATACATCCAAACAGTGTATCTTGATCACATGCATCCCAGCCCTTACCTCCTCCCCCAGGTACTCCCAACCTGCACCCCTTCATGGTCTCTATTTTTTCCTGTAGCCCACTGAGTCTAGTTAGCACTGCCTGTTGGAATGGTGGCTGTTTTGCTGGCTTCATCTTGTGCAGGTAACCACAACCATACTAAGTTCACATTTAGGGGCTGCATTTCACCACACCCCTCCTCTCCCTCTGTTGCGGACATGTTCCCTGCTCCCTCTTCAGTGATGTGTATCAGAAGCACTTGGGAGCTTTTGAAAAAAACAACAGTCTGACAACTTCTGCCCCCCCCCAGCCCCCCCAAAAAAGTGCTGTCATTGCTTCAAAACTACTGAATCAGCCATGGAGGCATGTAAGATGCAGTGGCGATTTCCCAGGCCATTCAATCCAGCAACATTTCGAGTTTCTTCCATCTTTTTAGAGAGAGAGCATGTTAGACAGCAAAGCATATGGCTCCCCCTAGTGGTGGTGGTGAAGTTTCTGTTGAAGTAGGTAGGCTGGTGTGGAATTGAATGATTTTCAGTGTTTCTGTGGAAGGTACATACATGTTCAGGGATATACTGGTGCCCCAAGTTGAAGTCATATCTGGCATGCCAACCTTGCTTATCTGTGCGCACAGAGTACCTTTATGACAACTTGCCGAAACGTGTTGCCTGAAGGACCTCCCATTGTCATAAGGAAGGCTTGAGTGTCAGGCTCATATACCACACTGTACCAAGTCTGATAAGTCTTTCAGCAGCCTTTGCTTCGAGTTGCAGTAAGACGAACTTGAGCATTACAGTGGTTATAAAACACTGCTTATCCCTCATGCATCTGTGTTGCTGGCAGAGCTCAAGGATGCTGGCTAGAATGGCAACTCCTGAACCTTCCTGATGGTCCCACCAAAGGGGAGGACTGAAAGGTTTTACGGTTGCACTCTTCTCCCAGGCAGGGTCACTCTGGTGGTTTGAATAGGAATGACCGCCACAGGCTCATGTATTTGAATGCTTGGTCATTAGGGAGTGGTGCCACTTGACAAGATTGGGAGGCGTGGCCTTCTTGGAGGAAGCGTGGCACTGTGGGGTTTCAGATGCTCAAGTCAACTTGAGTGGCTCTCTCTTCCTGCTGCCTGCCCGACTAGCATCATGTCTGCCTGCACACTGCTATGCTTCCCACCATGGCCATAATGGACTAAACCTCTGAACCTGTAAGCCAGCCCCAATGAAATGTTTCCCTTGGTAAGAGTTGCCGTGGTCGTGGTGTCTCTTCACAGCAATAGAAGACTGACCAGGACAGATGCCATCGCCTCCACTCAGCATCTCTTGGCTGCAGCGGCTGTCACATCCTGAAGTTGTCTTCCAAGGTCTGGACAGAGGTGCTCTTACTAGCCAGCACTCTCGTGGGGCAATAACTAATTTTATTCGTACACGTTTTTCAAAAGTTTGGTGTTTACTTCTGACTCTTTCAAACTGCTGGGAATCTCTGACCTCATGTTCCTTGTTCTGATACACTGGGTAGTGTATCAGACAACTCAATGCTGTCAGTTCTCTCCACCTTGCGGTTATGGGGATTGAACTCAGGCTGTTTGTTAGGCATGGCTGCAAATGACGTCACCTGTTGAGCCATCTCACTCTCATTTTTCGTGTGTGTGTGTGTGTGTGTGTGTGTGTGTGTGTGTGTGTGTGTGTGTGTACACGTGCACGCGCGTGCGGCTTCAGAGGACAACCTATCAGTCAGTTCTCTCTTACCAGGTGGGACTCAGGAATTGATCTCAAGTTGTCAGACTTGGTGGTAAGTGTCTCCCCACCCCCACCCCAGCAGCCATCTTGCCAGCCCTCTAATCATTGTTGGTAATACTTTCCACATCACAGCACACTTGACTCAGGAAGACCTGCTGAAGTTTAACCATCTAGTTAAAAAAAGGAGAAAATAAAATTTACCTTCAATCATAGGTAGATAAAGTAATGAATTCTACTCTCCCTGGTCATGCAGTGTTCTGTTTTATAGGTAGTGCTAATGTCACTTGTGATCAGTATGCTCAAAAAACTTAATTTTTTTTAAATCAAGTTATGAACCTGGACCTTAAATTCATTGCTCATTGGTATAAATTCTTATGCTAGTTAATAGCATGGATTTCTACTTTATGGTATTTTTCATTTTCTAAAACTTGTTTTAAAGTCACAAAGTTAGCACCGAAGCTCTAGGGTCTGGCTTCCAACCACTGGACTGAATATGGAGCTTCTCAAGTCCCTAGTTTGAGTTTGGATTTCTTCTCCACATCCCTACCACATGGTTTTAGATACATATAAGCTCTTGAGAGTTTCAGTTTCAGAATGTGTTTTGATCATATGTACCTCTTCACCAACTCTTCCCAGATCCAACCCTGCTTTACCTACTCAACTTTTTGTCTTAAATAAAAAATTCCTTCAAGATCAATTTGTGCCACCCATATATTGTTGGGTGTGTGGACTTCCACTGAAGCATGGCATAGTTTTAAAGATACAGTATGTATTACACATATAAACATTTTCCTGCTTTTACATACTGATTGTTTGGAAAGTAATGTATTAAAGAGTAAAACTCATACATAATGTCATTTAGGAGTTCTCCAAGTTTGTTTCATGTTTGATGATAACAGAATCCACACCTACCAACATGTACACCTCCCCACCCAAGGATGATCTTCTATGTTTTAAGAAATCTACTACTGGGCTGGAGAGATGGCTCAGCGCTTAAGAACACTGGGTGTTCTTTGAAAGATCCTAAGTTCAATTCCCAGCAACCACCTACTGGCTCATAACCATCTCTGATGAGATCTGGTACCCTCTTCTGGCCTGCAGGCATACATGCAGACAGTACTGTATACATAATAATAAATAAGTCCTTATTTTTTTCTTTTTAAAGTCTATTACTAGTCATGGGCTTCTGGAATTGAAATACATGCCAAACAATTTTGTGATGCATCAGTTAAGGCTCACCAGTTTCTCCCTGCTTTGTCTTTAGAGACGGAGAATGGTACAGCTTTCAAAAACATGTTTACATGTTTATGGGTAATACTCGGTTAGGAAGTAGCCATAAATACTTAATGTAAATTGTGGAACTTCTTTTAGCCCTCTGGCCACTCAGAGCATCTTTTTCTCTCTCTCCTACAGTGCATTCTGCATTTGGCTACACAATGTATGCAAGGTACAGTTTTAGGAAGCTGGCCTTTTAGTGAAGACAGTAAATCTTGGTGGCCATAATGTTTCAGTGTAGCTAAAGTTTTCTTCTCCCACCTGGCCCATGATCAGGACAAATCTCTCTCACCCACTGACTGGTCCTGCACCCACTCGGACCCGAGTAAACACACAGAGGCTTATATTATTTATGAACTGTATGGCCATTAGCTCAAGCTTATTACTGACTAGCTCTTACACTTAAATTAACCCGTAATTCTTATTTATGTTTAGCCACATGGCTTGGTACCTTTTTTCAGTTCTGCCTTCACATCTTTCTTCCTCTGTGTAAGGCTGGCAACTCCTGACTTGGCCTTTCTCTTCCCAGAATTCCCCTTGTCTGCTTATCATGCCTATATATACTTCCTGCCTGGCTACTGGCCAATCAGCATTTTATTTATCAAACAATCAGAACAACATCACCCATCCTTTCCTCTTTTCTTTCTATTTAAAAGGAAGGTTTTAGCTTCAACATGTCAGAGTCCTGTTTATTTCCCTCCTGGGGTGTGGGTGCAAAACACTGCTCTTATGCTAAGAAAATGAGTTTATTCTGAATCGGAGGGAAACAGTTCCTTCTGGTGATGACATACACAAGATCAAGCCAGTCACCATTCCAGCACAGAGCGGGAAGAAGTTTCCAAACCCTGACCCATAACTAAAAGTTGTTACCGGAAGCTGGGAGCTTCTGAGGGATGGTAGGGAAATCAGTTTGCTTTAGGAGTGTGGTCCCAGTAGGTCACCAGGCTCCAGCAGATGACCCCACATCCTGGAGTATATGGACAGCACATATTGGATTCAATGGGCTATTCATTTTTTTTTTTTTAAGACATGAAGTTGGGAGGAGGGTAGGGGTGGATCTGGGCGGGGGGGGGGGGGGGGGATGTGAATATGATCAAATTCATTGAAAATTTTTGAAAGCATTAGTGGAAATTTTAAAAATCAGAGTTTATACAAAGCCAAACAGGAAGAGGGTAGCCTGGGAATGTGGGTTCAGGTTACATGTCCACCATGGACATGATGTGTCCCACCGTGGAAGTGGCCACATGAGCTCTTTATAGCCCCAGAACAAAGGGAAGGCATAACCAAGCCATTTCCCAGCTGCAGTGGTAGGAACATCAGGTAGGTGGTTCTCGGCAAAGCAGAGTGACCCCTGCTACAGGTTTTAGATATTGACTGATGATAGACTTAACTTCTAGGTTGGTGGAGGAGGGTGGTCTGCCAAGATGACTTTCTGGAAATTTTACCTGATAGAAGGATTCGAGGTCAGACTCACGTGGGCAACAGGACTACCAAGGGGACTACAAATAGCTTGGGATAATTTTGCCTGTGGATCTGCAACATTCCTGCTCTCTACCATCATAACATTGTAGTCGGTCAGACTTGGAGAATCAACAACACAGGTATGACTCCCCCGTCGTCCTCCCCATCCCTGTCCTCCCCATCGCCTTCAATTCAGTTCACAGGTGTTCTAATCGAGTTCTGGAGAACCTTGGCTGGCCCCGTTGTTTTCCTATTGTTAATGTAAACAATGCCTGCCTCCCTCTTTATTGTCTTGTACATTCTCAGGTAAAAAGGTGGGGGGGGGCTGGAATTATAGATTATATTAGCTGGAAATAATCACCACTGAACCTGTTACGGTTCGAGATCCTGTCACTTTCCAGATGAAAACTTGCCAAGCCAAAGGCAGCTCCCAGGGCTCTGAGTGGCAGTGAGGCCCGGATGATTCCCTTTGATGGTGATTACGGCTCCCAGACTGTGGGAAACAGCCTGGGCAGGTTGAGACACCTGCAGAGAGGCAAGAGCCCACGCCTCACCTTTCTCTCCTCTGGGTGGTCCTTGGCACTTGTTTTTCTGGGCTTCAGCTTGACAGGAAAAAAAAATCACCGAGGTAGCATTTGGCTTTTACCCATTTGCATTTTAAATCTTCATCAGTGGCTAACGAATGAGCTTCCTGTATTTTTAATGTGCTGTGTCAAATATTAGCTAAGGGTCTAGGTGCTGCACAAGCAACTGAGTGAACAAATGAACTTAACACGTGGCACAAAACTACTTGTTTTAGAAGCAGAGTATGTTATTGCACCCCAACTAGATGAACTTGTTTCTGTGGGTGGTTTTTGATGGTCTTAACTGATTTCAGCTTCTAAACCCCGTGTCAGGCTTGAGATCAGCATCAACTGGTGAATTCTGCTCTGCTTTGTTGCTTGGTTCCGATAGTGTTAGCATTCAGGCATCTGTGCTGGCCTGCCCTTAGGGTCCTGACAGCATAACCTCAGCTGCAGCCACTAAGTGTGTGCATGCGCTACATTTCCGTATAAAAGGCGAGCCTTGTATACCTCTCCCTCTCTCCCCTCCCCTCCCCCCCTCTCCTTCCCTTTGTTCTCTTCCCCAGGGATCAGTCTCTGCCCCTTCTCACCCCTCCCCTCAATAAACTTCCTAGTGGGCCCTGTTGTATGGTGTGACTCCTTTGTGCCATTTTAAAAATACAACAAATAGGACATTTTAAGTTATTTTTTAAGATGGATTTTTCTTTTGAATTGTGTGTTTTCTATCGCTATCATGTGCACGTGTTTTTGTGTGTGTGTGTGTGTGTGTGTGTGTGTGTAGGCTAGAAGTGTGGAGCTAGAGTTACAGAGAGAAGTGAGCATCCTGTGTAACACGAATTACTAAATGGTCTTATTAATAGAAAAAACCGGGAGCCAGTTATTGGGGTTAAAGCTGAAAGATCAGAGAGACAAAACAAGCCACAGCCAACCTCACCTGGCCAACTTATCAGCTGACTCTGTTTCCTCGGACTGAAAGCCTCTGAGTCCTTACCCAGAAGTGATCTCAGCTGAACCGCTTAAAAGCCTCTAGTTCCAGGTCCTCACACCTTGTATACCTTTCTGCTTCCTGCCATCACTTCCTGGGATTAAGGGTCTGTGTGCTTCCCAAGCAAAGGCATGAGATCTCAAGTGCTGGGATTAAGGTGTGTGCCACCATGCTTGGCTCTGTTTCACTGTGGCCTTGAACTCACAGAGATCCAGATGGGTCTCTGACTCCTGAATGATAAGATTAAGGATGTGTGCCACCACTGTCTGGCCTCTCTGTCTAATCTAGTGTCTGTCTCTGTCTCTGATCCCCAGATAAGTTTATTAGGGTGCACAATATATTGGGGGACACAATATATCACCACAGTCCTGGGTGTTGGGGAACAAATTCTAGTCCTCTACAAGAGCAATATATGCTCTTAACCACTGACCCATCTCTCCAGCCCCCATTTCAAGATATTAAGCCAGTTGACTCACAAACATTTGAGAGCTTTGAATGTGGGTCACTGGTAGAGTGCTTGTCTAAAACGTACAAGGCCATGGGCTTGATCCCAGACACTGAAAGAGAATTTCATTAGTTGCCAACCATTTAAAATTTTGCAAGGTTGTGCATCACACAGACTTGGTTTTGATCTTTGTGTGAAAAATGGTAGGAGCTTGTGATGGGCATTCTCGGTTGTTAATGTGACTACACCTGGAGTTAACTAAAACCCAAGCAGCTGGGTACAGCTGTAAGAGATTTCTCTTAATTAAAGTACTTGAAGTGGGAAGACCCACCTTTGATCTGGATCTTTTGAGATGGGAAGATCCACCTTTAATCTGGGCCACACCTTCTTCTGGCGGCCTACAGAAAGGACATGGAAGAAGGAAGTTTTTGTTCTTTGTCTGCTTGCCTTCACTTTTTCTGGCAAGTTCATTTCTTCACTGGCATCAGAGCCTAGTTCTTTGGGATTCTGGCAGGTACTCAAGATAGCTGAGACAGCCAGCCTTGTGGACTGAACTACTGGACTCTTGGACCTCCCGTTGGTAGACAGCCATTGTTGAACTAGGTGGACCACAGCCTGTAAGCCACTCTCCTGACTTTCATATGTACAGAGATGCTATCCTTTCTGTTCCTGTGGAGAACCTGGCTACTACAGAGCTGCATGCAAAGCTTGCTTGTTCCTGCTGGCAACAATTGGAAGATTGTTTGAGTTCCTGTTAGGACTTCCTTCAATGATGAACAGCAATATGGAGTGTAAGACAAACCCTTTCCTCCCCAGCTTGGTTTTTGGTCATGGTGTTTCATTAAAGCAATAGAAGCCCTAACTAAGAGTACTCCCTCACTCCCAATCATACAGAACTAAGGAACCCTGAAATCTCGGGAGAAGACCAGCTGTTGGGGATGGAGAATCACAGTCTTGGCTCTCTCTCATAAGAGAGCCAAGTACAGGCTTGTATGGTGGATGCAAGGCTGCATGGTGGATGGAAATGATCTCAGCCTTCCTGAGTTCAAGGCCAGTGATCCTTCTGCTGTGGCTGTCACTTCCGAAGCAAACCAGTATTAACTCATGTTCAGAGCATTTATTGGGCAGAGTGCTTGCCTAGTGTTCCCAAAGCCATGGCATGATACCAGATGTATTGGTGCATGCCTGAAATTACAGCACTTAGGAAGTAGAGGTAGGAGGATCAGGAGTTCAAGGTCATCCTCAGTTACATAGCAAGTTCCAGGCCAGCCTGGGGCACATGAGACCTGTTTCAAAAAAAAAAAAAAAGAAAATTTTTATTAAATCTATATGTGTTATATGTGGGCTTTAGTGAAAAGATCAAGCAGAATTTCTGGGATATCATAATATTTAGAACTATCAATTTAAGACCAGGTTTTTGGTGAATCATGTAACAAGGGAAAAGAAACAGGAAATAAAAGTTTGGGTATAAAATCAACTTTAATACATAGCAAGCCACAGCCTAGCAAGATAGGAAGTTGAGAGCTGTAGGCAGTTTCCTGTATGTCTGTGGGAGCCACAGCACAGTGGAGACAAGGAGATCACACTGTGAAGATAGGAACACGTGTGAAGTATTTGAGACCAGGAGTCTAGGCTGTGTCTAGGAATCTTAAAAATAGAAGACTGCTTCTTTCTCAGGATGAATCCATCAATCTAAGGTGCACATATCACGAAGGTGCATACAAACCTAAGCTCCTCGGTCCTTTTTCCTCTCCCGTTGTTAAATGACATTTTTCTAAGGCTGCCTATCTTCCCTAAATTACCCCGAAAGTCCTCTCCGACAACAGCACCAAAGAAACCACAGCTGAGACGGAAGGAGTATTTGCAGTTTGGCCTTGTTATGATGATCTACAGCGTGCAGTTCAAACGGCGGTCAAGTTGCCGTTGGTGCTGTTGCAGGTGGGGGACTGACATCTAAAAGCCCACACGTGCTAAGAAGCGTGTTGACAAAGGGAGGAGGTCGACCAGCTGGCCAAACTTCTGCCCAGTTACTTAAAACTCTGTGTATTTTATGAGCTCACCTTCTAAGCCAATGCTTTTTGTTTATTTGTTTGTTTGTTTTTTATAGTCTTGTTTATATGAGTGAAGAAAGCAAGGAGATATGAAGCTGGAAGAAATTATACATAATGTATAATAATCAATGTATGGATAGAAGAGAAAATGTTGAACAAAAAAAACAACAACAAAACCTTTTTATAAAAAAAGGATAGGAAGCAGTCTTAACTGCTTAGAATAAGGACTTGACTATTTAATGGCACAGGCATGTCTTTTTTTTTTTCTTTTTTTCTTTTTTCTTTTTTTTTTTTTTGGAGACAGGGTTTCTTTGTGTAGCCTTGGCTGTCCTAGAACTCCCTCTGTAGACCACACTGGCCTTGAACTCACAGAGATCACCTGCCTCTGTCTCCTAGATGCTGGGATTAAAGGTGTGCACCACCACAGCACAGCTTAGACGTGTACTTCTTAAAATAAACTGAATATCCTCTTTTGTCACAGGTGTGCATATAAAGTCTACTTTAAGGAGAGAAGTCAGTTGGGTTCAGTAAAACCCAAGGGTCATTCAGCAGCCATATGTGAAAAGTACAGTTAGTAATACACGACTCTAGGGCATGACTTTAAGGGTCTCCAGCTACCCTAAATAGCATACGGGATGTGGATCTGTGGTGGTTTGAATGAGCAATGTTCCCCATAGGCTCATGTGTTTAAACACCTCGTCCCCAGTTGGTGGTGCTGTCTGGGGAGGTTATGGAACTTTGAGGTTGGAAGCCTTGTTGGAGGAAGTAAGTCACTGGAGGTGCACTTTGAGAGTTCAAAATTTCACCCCACTTCCAGTTAGAACCCTCTGCTTCCTGAATGCAGTTGCGATGTAGTCAGCTAGTTTCTTGCTCAGGACTCCTACCACCTTCCTGGTCCTTATGGACGCTTCCTCTAGAACGATAAGCCACCACAAACCCTTCCTTCTGTAAGTTGCTTTTCATCATGGTATTTATCACAGCAGAAGAAAAGTAATTAACTCAGGGGTCACCAAGTACCTAGTTGTTTTCACAGTGTCACCCTGTCCTAGCTACTACTATTGTGCGTTTAAAGGGAACTAAGTAGTCTGGTTCCCCCTCCCCCTCCCCTGCAGGCTTTCCTTATTAACACTTCCTCTGGTCAATCAAGCTAATAGTCCATGCTTCCCAGACCTTGGGCAGGCATGTATGAATCACGAGTTCTTTTTCTGGTATTCCCTAAGAACACAAGAGTTCAAGCTAGTTTCTTTGTGCATGACTCATACACACCCTAAAACCACCCACTGAGCTAGGCATTGTTGTAGCTGGAGGGCTTCTCTCCAGGTTCCCCAAGCCCCGCAGTCCCACAATCCACTTATAAAATAATCACTCAGACGCTTATATCACTTATAAACTGTATGGCCGTGGCAGGCTTTCTGCTAACTGTTCTTTTATCTTAAATTAACCCATTTTTATAAATCTATACCTTGCCACGTGGCTGGTGGCTTACTGGCGTCTTTACAGGTTGTCTCTCCTGGCCGTCGCTGCAGTGTCTCTCCCCCTTCTTCCTGTTTCCCCAATTCTCCTCTCTCTTTGTCCCGCCTATACTTCCTGCCTGGTCACTGGCCATCAGAGTTTTATTTATATAGAGTGATATAAGCGTCTGAGTGATTATTTTATAAGTGGATTGTGGGACTGCGGGGCTTGGGGAACCTGGAGAGAAGCCCTCCAGCTACAAATGGCGCCCAACGGCTCGAGTTTCCACCTTAAACCTGAGAATATTTAATAACCAATTCTAAACAGAGCCAAAACCAGGTTCCTGCTTCTTGTCTCCTATGAACAGCTACTCCCAGAGCTGGCGGAAAACGTACCACTGCCATGTTGGGAAGCTGAAGTGGGTGGAGCCAGCCGCCACAGCGCTGTTTCAGGCTCAGAAGGATGCAGTTTAAAGCAATAGGCTCACAAAAAAACTGATTCAGATAACATCATTTACAATGTGTGTAAAATATACGTAGGCTTGAAAGAGACAAAAAAATTAATGTAAAAAGCCACGTAAAGATGAATATTACACAGACAATCTGGATTGTGTTGTCTTTGGGATTTTTAACTGCAAAAAAACATTTGATCAAAAAAAATATTGAATTAAACCAATATGCATATTTTAAAGGTAACTTGACTTCAAAATTTGGATTTAAGGATATGTTGCTTTGGAAAAGAAGTTCTGCTTTTGTTTCCACAGAAAGCCAGAGGCTGTGGATTTGTTCCAGATTAAGATACATCAGGTTTCAACAGCCAAGACCCCCTGAAAGGTCTCCGATGACACCATGGCCCAGATGATCCAGCATCCAGAGCGGTTTCAAGGCAACTGGTTCAAACAATACAGCCTCACGGACTACCCCATAGGTCTAAAATTTTCTTTGCATCCCCATAAGATACAGCGCCCCCCTCCAGCAGGAAGTAGTAAGAGATGCTACGCCCAAATTCCCAAATATACCAAGCTGGCTTTAGAGGTGGAATTGGCTCACTCCCCCTCTAAACCCAGACATATTGCTTTAAAAAAAAAAAATGGTTAGTCAATTCTTGTGTCCCAAATCAGAAGAGCCCTCTGGTGTGGGACAGAGAAAACCAATATTTTTATTTAAAACAGATTGATTATAAATGTGATCTCTTTCTAAAAAAGAAAAGGGGATATAATATAGATATATAAGAGGATATAGAGATGATAAGATAAAAAGATAGATTAATTAACCTACTTTTAAAGAACAACTTGTTTAAAATGTTTTACATTGGTATAGATTTTAGTTTATGTTTAAAATGTTTTACATTGGTATGGATTTTGGTTTGTTGATGCAAGCTTGAGGTTAATATTGTTATACTGTGCATATATATATTTCTATTCTTGTTTGAGGTATTGTGTTTATGTAGCTCATTTAAAATTGTAATGGATAATTAAAAATAGATTAATAATTAGTCATCTATGATAATCATATCTGTAGCCATGTTAGTTAAGTTTTCTAGGTATACATAGATATATTTCAGATAGATAGGTAATCTTCAAACACTTCATAGACCTAGAGAATATGGCATTTAAATAACTTAAAATTCTGTTGATGTGAGACACAATTGCTCCTGGCTGCACCAATTAATCCCGAGAGAATGTTGGGCTTCTAAGACATTTCCATTTGGAAGTTTGTCTTTTTGGCACAAAATGGCCTACTGGGCAAAGAACTGCCCTTGCCTTGATGGCTGACAGTACAAATGCAATGCTGTCCTTTCTGGACAAGCGGGACACAAGGAAAGTGACCACTGTACTCTGCCAAGACAGGGTAAGATGGCCTCTCAAAATTCCTGCTTCTGAAAATGGTCTGTCAGATATTCTAGGCCTGTAGCCAATCTGAATGCACCAACAATGCTGAGAAACATTAGGTGACTGTCCAGGCTGCCAGCTGTCTTGGTCTACTCTTGCAAGATTCCCGAAAGTTGCTTGCATCCATCTACCATTTCTCAGGTACCATTATGTTCCTTCTCAGGTCTTTGATGTGGTTGAAAACTAGATAGTTGTAATTTCCTCAGTTATGATAAAAGATAAGTTAGATATAAAACCTTAAACTCACAAATATAAGATAGATAGGACATCTTCTTTAATATTGTAACTATAATTCTTCCTCGGTAATTGTTTTGTTATATATAATTTTACCATGTTAAAGTTAAAACCTTCCTTTTTTAAAAAAAAAGAAAAAAGAAAAAAGGGCAAGTGCTGTGGATATTGTTCTATATAAATAAAACACTGGTGGCCAGTGACGAGGCAAGAAGTAGGTGGGACAAGGAGAGAGGAGAATTCTGGGAAGCGGAAGGCTCGGGGAGAGACACTGCAGCGACGGCCAGGAGAGGCAACCTGTAAAGACGCCGGTAAGCCACCAGCCACGTGGCAAGGTATAGATTTATAAAAATGGGTTAATTTAAGATAAAAGAACAGTTAGCAGAAAGCCTGCCACGGCCATACAGTTTATAAGTGATATAAGCGTCTGAGTGATTATTTTATATGTGGATTGTGGGACTGCGGGGCTTGGGGAACCTGGAGAGAAGCCCTCCAACAACACATTGTCATTGCCTTTAATGCCGGCAGGGAAACGGAGGCATGGAAGAATGCAATGATTTGTTCAAAATATGAAGTGGTCAGTATTTGGACCTAAACAGTCTGGATTCAGAGACCTCTTAACCATTATGTTTTCGTGCCTTTTCTTAGACATATTTTCTTTTCAGACTTTTTCATTCGTAGATCTAGTAGAGATAGTAGGCGAAGGATACGAGAAATACATCCTTGGTGCTGAGTGCCTGGTGGCATCATTCATCAGTAAGTCAAATCCCATCCTGTTCCTTGGTACAGACACCTGTATTTGCTGCACTGTAAGGTGCTGGAGAAACATAGCTTCCAGTGGTCCTCCATCCCCTATCCACCTCATCCCTAGCCTGTAGTGTTTTTGTTGTTGTTGTTGTTGTTGTTGTTGTTGGGTTGTTTTTTTTAAAATCTTTGGCTGTTTGCTCTTTTGGGGGCCCACCACCCAGCTCCCAAGTAAATACACACAGAGTCTTATTATTTATGAATGCCCAGCCTTAGCTTGGCTTGTTGCTAGCCAGCTTTTCGTAAATTATCCTATCTACTTTTTTCCTCTGGGCTTTTATCTTTCTCTATTTCTGTATACCTTCCTTTACTTCTTACTCCGTGGCTTGCTGTGTGGCTGGGTCCTGATGTCCTCCTCCTTTTCTTGCTGCCCCCTTTTTTCTTCCCAGATTTCTCCTACTTATTCTCTCTGTCTGCCAGCCACACCTATCTATTCTCCTGCCTCGCTATTGGCCATTCAGCTCTTTATTAGACCATCAGGTGTTTTAGACAGGCAAAGTAACACAGCTTCACAGAGTTAAACAAATGCAACATAAAAGAATGCAACCCATCTTTGCATCATCAAAACAAATGTTCTACAGCATAAACAAGTGTAACACATCTTAAAATAACATTCCACAACACTAGCCAGCTTGCTTGCTCCCTGTCTCTATATCATCCACTCAGTATGTATTGGAACCAGTAGATGCTCTCAATGCCAAGCTCCCCCCTGCCCTTACAGAATGTTCACAGTCCAGACAAGGACTTACAGTTAAATGAGAACAAGAAGGGTCCTAAATTACTTAGTCAGGACCCCCTCTCTTCTCCCCACTACTGCTTCTGAGGCCTACTGTTTTTAAGTTTTCATCTAGCAGCAGTAGCTGTATGTGGCTATTGGTTACCACGTTGGAATGGTTGTCCTGATAATTTCTGAGCAGAAATGAGTGTGGGTCACTGTGGTTTGATGTTCTGGATTTTTAAAAGGATTTAGGGACACTTGTGTCTAGTGAAATTCCTTCTGTCCATTTAAAATGTTGACTCTATTTCTAAAATGCTGTAGACATCCAACAGAAGTGTTGGTAGAATAAATTGTGACTTGTGATCTTATCTGTGTCTGCCTTCTACTGTGGATTCAAGGGCAGCTGAAGGCTGGCCTGGCCTAATTCATCTATCTCATGAAGGCCCAGATGTTGGTGTGAACCAGAGGATACACTTAATGTTCTGTTGCCTTGAAGTATATATGACTTTATTTGCACCAATGGGAGATAATTGGTTGAAAGTTTGTCATGGCGAGCTTATGTACATTCCGTCCCATGCTGTCCTGTTCTGTCTTACCATCCTATGGAAGCACACAGCAAGTGGCATTCAGTCTGAACCTTAAAGAAGAAGTATGCACCTACATACACAGGGGAACAGCAAGGGGAACAGCCAGAGGCCCGAGGGAGGGCACAACAGAACCTGAAGAGGCTCTATGTGTTTGCTCATTCAATACGACGTCCACTAAGTCATATGACTACTTAAAAACCATTTCAAAAAAGAAAACTTTATTTCACCATCCACCTTATCTCTGTTTCAAAGCACCCAGTAGTGACTCCATTGGACTTTACAGGTAAGGGCACATCTGCTGATGCAGAAACACCTCCTGGACAACACTAGGGCTTTGAGGCTAGAGGAGACGAAAGGAAGGAAGCAGATGGGAAAGGGCATCCCAGCAGAGAATAGAGACAGTTGGGGACAGCCATGAGGTCATGGGGGCACTGGGTTGCTATGTTAGGAAGTCTGAGCTTGATGTAGAAGATTTGGTTCTTAGGAAGCGCATGCTGTTTGGTGGAGAATGTGAGACCTGGAGACCTTCTAATAGATTGGAAGCTAGAGACTATTGAAGAGCTCTGGCAGTCCAAACAAGAGATGCAGGTTCTCTGGGGTTCAGGAACTCACAATACTTGCTCCAGCGACCAGAATGCCATCCTGTGTAATAGCGCCACCTACAGATCTGCTGCTCAGAATAGCCTTATTTCTGCAGCCAGAGAAACTGAGTTCCACAGTGGTTAAATAAATAAATTAATCTCATAGCACACACAGCTGGGAGATTGAAAAATTAAAAACATCTGTGCGTGTGCGTATATGCATATATATGTGTGTGCATGTGTGCATGAGTGTATTTGAGTGCAGGTGTGCCAGGTGTTCTCACCTCCCACGTTGATTGAGACAGGGTATCCTGCTGCATACACAGGGCTATCTGGCTTGCAAGCTCCCAAGGATTTCCTTGCCTCTATCTCCAGTCTAACTGTAAATGCACTGGGGCTAGACTAGTGCTCCCAGGGTTACCGGGTTCTGAGGATGATCTGAACTCAAGTCCTCATCATGCTTGGGCTGCAGTGATTTACCCACTGAAAGTTTAACTCCTGATTATTTAATTCCAAGTCCCAGAACAACTTCTCTCTCTCCGTCCATCTGTCCGTCCGTCCGTCCGTCCCTCCCTCCCTCCCTCCCCCTCTCTCTTTGAGACAGGGTTTCAAGACAGTGTAGAATTTGCTCTGTAGACCAGGCTGGCCTAAAACTCACAGAAATCCATCTGCCTCTGCCTCCCAAGTGCTGAGATTAAAGGTGTGCACCACCACCACCCAGCTTATTTTTTTTTTCTTCTCTTAAACAATGCTCCCTGGAAGTAAGAACAAGAACAGAGAAAGGGGAGGTCTCTGTGTGGAGGTGTGGGGTGTGGAGGTATGGGGTATAGAAGAATGAGAGGTCTCCATGTGGTGGTGTGGGGTGTAGAGGAATGGTTGGTCCCTGTATAGAGTTGTGGGGTGGTGTGCAGGCCAACCCACAGAGGGCAGAACTTTGAACCAATCATGTACTGGTCCCAAAACACCCCAAATGTATGTCTGGCCTGGTGACAGGTCAGCCTGCACACCTGCTCCCAGGTTAGTTTGGAGTTTTAATTTTAAATGCCTGTTGATATGTTGGGCTTGTTGGAGGGTGTATCCAGTTAAGAGAATGTAACGTCAGTCACTTACCTGTGTTTGGTGACCAAATTAATTCCCTTTTGGGTCACCAACCTGTATTGCCATGTCCAATAAGTCACATTCCCAACTAGTATTCCATTTTCTTTTAAGGTGGCAAGTATTATATTGCAGAGCTTATTTTTAGTTCACACCCAGCTCCCCTTAGTCAAAATAAGAGGAGATCGGTTGGGTTCAAGGCTAGGATTCCACCTGGATATCATCTCCTGTCCCTCACGATATTATCCGTGTGAGCTTTCATACACGTATGTGTGCCTTCGAGGGATTTTCAGCCAGCTGGGGAATTTAAACTAATAATGTATAATAGATTTCCTTGACTAGCAGGCTAATTCCCTAATGAAAAGAGCTGCACTTTATCTCAAAGTACTCAGGGCCATGAAAAGAAATTGAAGATCTGGGGCTTTGAAATTCTTAAGCCTCTAGGGTAGTTTTTGCCCTCTTATTTTGGCTTGTTTTTTTTTTTTTCTTCTCTAGCAAAGTATTTTAAAATTCCTTAAAATCTCATTTTTCTCTCTAGCTGCTTTTATTTTATATAATCTCAAACTTAGAGAAAAGTTGCTAAACCCTCACCCACTTTTCACCCATGATTGACATTTAGCCGTATCTGTTTCTTTCTTTAAAATAATAATTTTTTCAAAAAATTTGTATGTATGAGTGTTTTGCTTGCATGTCTGTGCCTCTCCCTCTCCCTCCCCATCTCTCTCTCTCTCTGTCTGTCTCTGTCTCTGTCTCTGTCTCTGTCTCTGTCTCTGTCTCTGTCTCTCTCTCTGTCTCTCTGTCTCTGTCTCTGTCTCTCTCTCTCTCTCTCTCTGTGTGTGTGTGTGTGTGTGTGTGTGTGTGGTGGGATGGGGAGGAAGAGAGATTGGCACCCACAGAAAGCAGAAGAGAGTTCTAGATCCCCTGGACCTGGAGTCCCAGTTGCTCCCGACTCACACCTAGGTCCTCTGCAAGAGCGGCCAGTGCTCTCAACCACCGAGCCAGCTCTCAGCCCCCACGTTTGCTTTCTGTTTCTCAGCACAACACACGGAACCGCTTGGAATGAGTGCAGACACAATGCCCCTTGGCCCTAATATGCCAGGGAGCATTGCCTAAGAAAGACACTGTGTGTCCCTTAGGATCCCCACTTACATTTCAGAATTGTCATAGTCCTGTGATCTCCTTTGCTTAGAATACTTTCTCATGCTTTTCTGACTCTCATAATGTTTAGATCTTTAAAGAGAAAAAACAAAACCCAGTAGCAATAGACCACTTCCTAACTGAAACTCCGTTTTCTTTCTTTTTAGGCTAGGCAAGGTTATACGTCAGAGCACTTTTCGGGTTCGCACTGCGCTTCCTTTGTTCAAAATTAAGGGAGGTTGGTTGGGGTCAAGCTGGTGGAGGCTCAAGCTGGATGTAGGTTGTGTAACGGTTTGGAGGGCCGGAGCTGAAGCTCAGTGGCAGAGCAAGATGTTCATCTGCTTGACACCCCAGGTTCAGTCCCCACTGCAGCAAAATAGAAAGATTTAGATCTACTTGGTAATTAACACAGGACTATGACCTAGGTCTAACACATCATCCACAGATGATGCCATTGACACCTGAGTCAGCTCGTGAATTCTAGACTCAGGCCACAGATGATGTAAGAATTCATTAGTCTTTACTAATAAAAAGTGGGGGCGCAGGGAAGGCTCCCTTTTACATTAAATTCCTAGCAAGTGAAGATAGAGAAAAATGACAGAATTTTGCAACTATTACTTCATTGAGGTTTAAAGCAACACTTCGGCTTTGCACCCTCTCACATTGTTACCCCACAAATCCTTTCTTAATTAGAAAAGGATTCACAGAAGCTTTCTAAGACGGAATCTTGGTGGGAACCACGGTAGCCAAGCACTTGATATAACCAGTGAGTGGCGCGACAACCTTTTGCCATGTGCCTTTTGCCGTGATGCCCTAAGGCCACAACTTCCTCTAGGCAGCATTACTGTTCAAATGTATCTCATTATCAGAAGGGGACAAACTCAAGCTGGAGAACAGTGCACAAAAGAATATTTCTGTTTTCATGGCAAGCCTGATTAAATCTAAGATCATCCAAATAGTTGCACTACCAAAGATGACCATTAGATGTCACCATGGTCCTGCAGCTTGTCCAGTTTTCCCACAGCTTTTGTGGCAGCATCCTTAAGCAGATATACTCAGGCAATCTCCGCCCCGCCCCCCCCCCCCCGCCCCCCCCCCCCACAGCTTGGAGAAGCTTACAAATTAAATAAGGGTAAAGGCAATGGAGGAGTGTAAAGATTTAGATTAAACGTGTGTATACCATTTCACACTGTGGACTGGGCAATTCCTGCTTTCTTACATGTTTTCCTTCCGAGTAAGACCTTGGTTTTCTTATGTGTAAGATGAAGGGTTAGGGTTGCCTCTAAGCTGACTGACATTATTTCAGTGTTCTTATGAGAACTTTTTCTTAGCCTCTTTGGACCCACTACTGTTTATTCTGTTTGTTTGTTTTTCCCCAACTCGGTTCTCTTATTTGTCTCAAGTTTGTGTTTAAGTTATCTCTGTTTATGTAAGTGGAAGCAAAGAAAAGATGTTATTAATGTCACAATCACAAATGTAAACTGGCCCCCTTGCATAAACAGAAGCTACCCAGAAAAAATAAATATAGTACAAGCAACTTAGAGATTCTGGGTATGGTTTAGTAGATAGGGCAATTGGTGTGCAAGCATGAGAGCCAGGATTCAGATCCCTGGAACCTGCCCCTCAGCCTGGCAAGCACACTGGCTGCCGGTAATCCCAGAGCTCAGGAGACAGAGATCAAGATTCCCCAGGGCAAGTTGGCTAACTAGAATAGCCAGAATTGGTGATCTTCAGGGTTAAGGGGAGATTGATTGAGAAAGACACCTGCCTTCAACTCTGGGCTGCCACATTCATTCCTACGTACACACAAGCATACATGTGCCTCCACACATACACAGCCATACATATGTGACTACAAACACACACACACACACACCATACACCACATATGCAAACTCACTCAGAAGGAAAAGAAAGAAAAGATATATTTTAAAATAGGGTAATTAAACTTGAGCTAGATACGACTTGCCCAAGGCCAGGGCCTGGCACCTGCTGTATGTTTCTTCTGTGTTTTGAATTCTGGAGTATTAAAGTACTTACAGACAGACTAACCCTGAGACTTTCCGCACACAGTAGGCAAGAAGGTAGAGACTCTAAGGAAATTTTGCTCAGGACAGTTCCGGATCACTGAATACTGTAGCCACAAAATAGATCATGGTGTTTCCTACACTGATCAGGATGCTTCATACACTGATCACAGTGTTTCATACAGTGATCACTTCCTACACTAATCACAGCACCAATCATACATAGTGTTTCATAGGCCAAGCAGTGTTTCTTGCATGGATTACAGTGTGGCATACACTGATCATAGTGTTTCATACAGTGATCACTTCCTACACTAATCATAGTGTTTCATAGACCAAGCGTTGTTTCTTGCATGGATTACAGTGTGGCATACACTGATCATAGTGTTTCATACAGTGATCACTTCCTACACTAATCATAGTGTTTCATAGACCAAGCAGTGTTTCTTGCATGGATTACAGTGTGGCATACACTGATCATAGCATCTCATACGCTTATCACAGTGCTGTATACACCACCTCAGACCACATCAGTGCTTGGCTGAGTTATCTTCCCTATTCTTCCCTCCCTCCCTCCCTCCCTCCCTCCCTCCCTCCCTCCCTCCCTCCCTCCCTCCCCTTCCTCCCTCCCTCCCTCCCCTTCCTCCCTCCCTCCCTCCTTCCTCCCTCTCTCCCCCTCATCTCACTCCTTCCCTCCCCTCCATTCCTTCTCTCCTCTTGATTCTTCAGCATTTCTGGTAGATATGAGAGGATGTGATTAGAAGCCATCCATTATTAATCATGCTTCTCCATCTATACTTAATCTATATTTTGCTTTAGTCTGGGATCCATCTCAGTTTCGTGTTGGTCTGGTTTCCTTTCATGTTTATGGAGAATGCTTTTGTCCTCTTTCTACGGTTTAAAGGGCCCACTCCCCCTCTACGGAGGAGAAGATATATAGCCCTCACTGTCAGTGTCAAGCAATTATACGCCACCAAATGGCTTGTGATTTGGCATCTCCTCCTGATAAAGGCTTATGACAGATAGGACGTGGCAGAGGTCAGGAATTCCGCTGAGTACAACCTGAGGGGATTCTTCAAATTGCTTGAGTTTCATCCGAATCCCCTAGGACGCCATCAGAAAACCGGTCCCCTTCGATTCCAGTGGCAAAGCTTTTCTTCTTCGGTCTTCAGAGAGATCCTGAGTGAAGATTCGGGAGGCTGAGCCATCTAATTACACCCTTTGCTCCCTCACATTAGCTCAGCCCCTTCCCTGCCTTGTGTAATCTGTTATAATTACTCATTTGCTGGCCACAATTAGCATAGGACATTTTATCGGTGCAGAGACAATTTCTTAGCTACCCCCGGTTACTAAATAATTTAAGGAGGAGAAGACAATGAATTTCCATCAATATGCTTTGTTTTTTTAATGTCCGTGTTGGCTTTAAGAAATATGGTTATAAGGTAAGAAACCGAGACATTTGTAAGAACAAACAATACACCAGTGATTTCCCGTATTATACAAGTGATTTTCCCCCCATAGTTTTCTTTTCTCAGCCAGGTGGGAAATAATAATAAAGTGGAGAGGAGGGTTGCCCTATTCCACAGTAGCAACTAAATAATGTTATGATTGGGGTGGGGTCACCCCACCCACAGCACGAGGAATGGTATGAAATGGTCACAGTATTAGGAAGGTTGACAACCACTGCCTCAGCAGAAGTGGGGGCCCCTTGGCAGAAGACATCTTCAAAGAGGTTGTTTGTGCATCAGTGAGAACTGTTTTTTCTACATTGAATTTCATACAACACTGAACCTGTTCTCCTTTATATCCCCGAATCAGGTTAAGAACCCCAAGTTTTGTTTTTTTTTTCTCTCAGTTTCATCATCAAATCTACACGTGAATGAGCAGGTGCAAGGGTTCACGAGAGACACTTAACCTGATTTAGGTAGAAATTCCATTTTCATTTCTACTGCCCGGCACTAGGAAGGCTGAAGCAGGAGGATTTCTGTGAGTTCAAAGCCATCGTGGGCTAAGTTAGTTACAGATCAGCTTGGGGGGTACACAGTGAGACCTCATCTCATAAAAACAGAACAAAACCAGACCTGGAGAGATGGCTCATCAATTAAGGGTGCCTGCTGCTCCTGTAGAGAACAGAGTTCTGTTCCTAGCACTGGTACTGTGGCTCCCAACTGCCTGTCACTTTCCTTCCAGACCCACTGGGTCTGATGCCCTTTTCTGGCCTCTGGAGGCACTTGCACACATAGGCACATACATATATACAGGTGTGTAAGTGAATAATAAAATAAATCTTTAAATAACCCCCCACCCTCCACCAGCAAAAGAGTGTTTTCTAGTGGGAAACTTGTGTAAGGTTTTCTGGAGAATTCTTTAGGCTTCCTTGAGCCTGGTTTGCTCCTGTGGAGGAGCCATGCTTAAGACTTGATTCTTCTTATATTACTGATTCCTTCCCCTCCCTAACACATTGACTCCAGTACTTCATTATGGATGGACAATGTCTTCACAGGTGACAACCTTCCTAGCAGCTGGCCCCTCCTGAGGTCTCCTGAACATCAGTGGAAGTTCCATTGAGCTTGCCTTTAGAACCCTGCCTCTGGGCTGCAGCTCATCCTTCGCTTCACTGCTTTCAAATCCTAGAAGTCAGCATGTCTGCCTAAGCTGTGGGGCCCAGCAGTGTCTCCACGGTACATCTGTGTCTATGGTTTCTGATGAGGAAGAGACATTAGATTTGTGCTCATCCGAGAACCACTGCATCTATGGAGGCCCTGATGGCCCCATCATCTCATTGTGGCCCAGTTCCCAGCTGTATCAGCTCACTGGAAGGAACAGAAACCAGCCTTGGGCCAGTGAGATCAGATGGGTATTATTATTATTATTATTATTGAGAAGATAGTTTCAGGAATAAAACAGATACTGAACAGGCTAAGGAGGCTTGGGAACCAGAGAGACCTGGACAATTGGTCATGTAAGCCTTCCAAGAGGGTATTTATGGACTTTTAACTCACTACCCCAATTCTTTGTGCAGCAAGTCAAGTCAGCCTTCCTTCTTCCTTCCTTCCTTCCTTCCTTCCTTCCTTCCTTCCTTCCTTCCTTCCTTCCTTCCTTCCTTCCTTCCTTCCTTTCTTCTCTCTCTCTCTCTCTCTCTCTCTCTCTCTCTCTGATATATTTGTTATATATACAGTGTTCTGCCTGCATGTATGCCTGCACACCAGAAGAGGGCACCAGATCTTATTATGGATGGTTATGAGCCACCAAGTGGTTGTTGAGAATTGAACTCAGGACCTCTGGAAGAGCAGCCAGTGCTCTTAACCTCTGAGCCATCTCTCCAGCCCAAGTCAGTATTTCTTACCCTCCGGCACAATACTATGCTAGGTGGCTTGAAGTGGTCCCTCAAATCCTACTATCAGCCAGATTACCCCCTCTCTCTCCTCCTCTGTAGAAATAATAAGGTTGCCATAGAAACACCCAGTGTGAAGGGTCAACTTTGCAGTCTCTACAGCCCCACCTGGCTGCAGAGGAGTGTCTAGGGGTGGGGGAGAATCCATGTGGCTAGTCTTAGGCCACAATGTCTTCAGGCAGAGATATGACTTAAGCCAAGGCTGTTGTAGCAAGCTACAGTGTACGTCTGAATGTCACCCAAAGGTCCATGTGCTTAAAGACTTAGTCCCCAGCCTGGTACAATTGGAACAGGGTAGAAACCCTAAGAGGCGGGACCTGATAGGGAGGAGTCTTCTGGTCATTGGGAAAACACTCTCAAAGGAAAGATCATGTTTCTTATTTCCCTTCTTCACTCTGTGCTATCATGTGATCCCCAAATGATGGGCTGTCACACTAGAGGCAAGCATTGGGAGTAGCCATGAGCAGAAACCTCCAAAATAATGAGTCAAAATATACTTTTTCTCTTTATAAGGTCATGATGACCTTAGACATTTGTTACAATACTAGACAGATGACTAGCACAAGAGGTAATTGCCCATGTGGGAAACTGGGTTCTGTTTCTCAAGGAAGGGGGAATGGCCAAAAACCATGGGAACTCGCCTCACAAAATAAAATGGTTCCTTTTCTTGCTGCTCTGATATATGTGACAACAGTGACGTAGGATGTGAAGGGTTGATTTTGCCTGAGGGTTCAAGCCTGCAGTTCAGCATGGGGAGCATGGTGGCAGGAACAGGAGGTGGCTGGTCACCTGATGTCCACTGTCATGGATCAGAGAGCAATGAACACTGGTGCTTAGCTTGCCTTCTCACAGCTGCCCCCCTTTTATTCACCCCAGTCCATGAGATGGTGCATTCAGGGTGGGGTAGAGCATGCTGGGAATATCCATACGTACAGAAGCGTGTCTCTTGGATGAGTCCAAGACCGGTCACATGGACAGTAGAGGTGAAGATGAGGGGGGTGACAAGTCTGGTGACGTGGACTCGGCTCACTCATCAGGGCTTCTTGGCAAGTTCTGATGGTTACAAAACAGTCTCTCCCCGAGGAGAATCTAACTTCTGCTGTTTCTCATCTGCTGGTTGGTCTTTGCTCTACATTCCTGAGGGCATTACAAGAGGAGCCTTTGGAGGACGTCTGAGGTCAGCTTGCAAATTGCTACTGACTGTCTTCCTCTTCCATGTGCTCCAGGTTCTAATTCTCTGTTTCCTCTCACCCAAATCTTTACATATGACGATTTGGGCATCTTGAGAGCAAGCTGGCTAGCCAGACTAGCAGAAACTAGAGCTCTGGGTTCAGAAGGAAACCCTAACTCAGTAAACAAAGGGAAAAGCTAGCAGTCTCTGGCCTTTATACCTCCATATGCCCCACACACATCTGAAAAAAATTAAAATGAAAAAATTACCCTTTTATTGTAGGGTGCTTACTTTTTAGGTATCCCTCCATTAAGCTATAAGTGAGAATGGAAAACTCTGACTTTTCATTTCTTTTGACAATTGTCTGAATTGTGAACTTTGCTCTAGGGTCATTCAGTAAATATGTACTAAGAAAACATCCAAGTAGTATGCTTCACACAACATTTTATTGCAACCTACAACATACATGCAGGGACCTAAACATGTGTCATCGTTTGGGGAGTTGAGCTAGGGTCTCACTCTATAGCCCAGATTTGCCTGGGACTCATCGTGTGGGAAAGGCTGACTTCAACTTGTGGGTGATTCTCTTCCCTTAGCATCCACATTGCTGGGGTGATAGTCATGAACCATCATGCCAGACCCTGTGTGTGTCGTTTTTCTTCTTAAGGAGTCCCGGGGTGAACATTTGCTAATGGCCACCCAAGGCAAGAAATAGGATAGTGATGGAATTCCAGACCCTGACCTTGCCTTTTGTGCACTGGTTTCCAGACATATCTCTTCCACAGCTGTGAGTGCTGTCTTCCGTTGTGGACTATTTACTAGCTTGTTTAGCTCATGTTACCATGGATTTACTCATCCTCAGACCACAGGCCTTAGTCTTTCCTGTCCTTAGAACCAGATACAAATGAGATTATATAATATGTGTTTTTTCTACACCTTAATTTTTTCACTTGAGATTGATTTTGATCATAGTTTTTTTTTTTCCTTGCTGACATCCTGCAATAAGAACACTGATATCTCAAAAAGGAACAGCCTAGTAAGGCAGGAATGATGGTGCAGGTCACAGTCCCCATGCTTGGGAGGTTGAGGCAAGAGGATCATGAGTTCAATGGTAGCGTGGGCTACACAGTTAAAATCCCTCAGGCTCAACAACAAACCACTAACAAACAATACAACTGTAAAGTAATGATTAAGCTGGTCAGAACTTGAAAACTTAACTCTTTCAATAGTTTGGAAACTGACTAAATCCATGGTAAAATTTGAAGAAATCTGCACTTCAAGTAAGAGCAACATGAGTCTGTGGTTCTGTTGTCTGGGCTCCTCCAAACCCTTCCTGACCACTGGTTTTGGGGTAGCAGTCAAGGAGGTGAGCAACCCTTGTTGCTGCTGCCCAGATGAGATCCTTGACTCGGATGTCATTGGGTAAGTGGAAATCTTGGTGACAAATGGACGGGGACAGCTAACAGTTCACTACCTTGAACTTACGGTTCTGTTTGGAGGACACAGCAGACTAGCTAAGGGATGTTCAGACGTGAGATGGCGTATGGCTTTGAACACTTCTTAGCACAGCTTGTGTTGACTGAAGGCTGGGTTCAAGGGCCGCAGAGGTAAGACTGATCCTAAACTCCTTACACATCTCCAGCTAAAGGACCACATGGAAGAAACCCAGCAGGAATAGAAGTAGGGGCCAATTATACTGAACTTTGACTGTGGACCTCTGCCTGGTAAAGGGATAGAAATGGTAAACCGAATGGAAATTCTGAAGTTGAAAGAGGAACCGGGAAGACTCAGCAATGGCTTCAAGGTGACAGGAGAAAGAACTAGAAAGTAGCTAGTACAAATTGCCCAGTCTAAAGGATGAGAAGAAGAAAAAGGAACGGATTGTCCTTAGTAATCCATGGGGTCAAAGGAGAAGGACAAACAGACACGTGGTGGGAGCTGGACATGAGAAAGTGGGATGGGAACTTTGAAGAAGTAATGACTCTATCTTCCCCAAGCTTCTCAAAGTTCATAAAGATGTCTTACTATCCATCCAAAGAGCTTCAAGGATCCACATCACTTAGATAAACATAACAAAGTTCCTCTTATGGGGGTAGAGAGTCCTCGGTGGTTAAGGCACTTGCTGTTTTTGCAGAGGACCTGGATTCTGTTCCCAGAACTCAGTCAGGGAGCTCCTAATCACCTGTAACTTCAGCTCCAGGGGCTCTATCGACCTCTTCTGGCTTCTGTGGGCACTGCACTCAAGTGGTGCACATGCAGAGCATACATGTACATAAAAATCAAGCAGTCTTTAAAGATATATATATATATATGTGTGTGTGTGTGTGTGTGTGTGTGTGTGTGTGTGTGTGTGTATTTTATATACCAACCTCTTAAAAATACAGTAAGGAATAACAACAACAAAAAAACCCTCAAAGAAACAAAAAAAAAAATACTAAGGAAAAAAACAATCCTGTAAACATAGAATGGTCTAGACAGTAGAATTACTCAAAAGTGAACACAAAGATGCCCCAAAAGTGAACACAAAGATGCCCCACAGATTAGCAAAGATGGACAGTAGTCATTGCTACTCACCTGACATGGTCATTCAAGAGGAGAGCTATTCACTCAAGAAAGTGACCCCAGATGAAAACTTCAGTGCAGGCTGACTGGTGTGAGTATCAGAGATGTGAACACATGAGAAAAATACAAGTCTTTGGAAACAGACGTTTCTCACCTTGTCTCTAGTTTCCTTAAAAGACCTAAGATTGTGCGAGGCAACACCTATAACACTGGATTACAGAGTTTATAACGAACATGTCATACTAAATACATACAATGACAGCATCAAAGAAAGGAGATTGGGGGACTCTGTGGAGCAATGTCTGTGCATTTTATCAGATTAAGTTAATATTATTCTGAAGTAGATGGTGGTGAGTTGAAGAAGACGCTGACATTTCTATCATAGCCACGAGGGAAATCTCAACAAAATGCAGTAAAAGGGGAAAACAGGAGGGGCCAATGAGGTGGCTCACCGGGTAAAGGTTCTTGCTGCCAAGCTTGAAGACCTGAGTTTAATCCTTGGCACACATGCAAAAGTGGGAAGCAAGAACAAACTCAGAGAAGCTGTCTTCTGTCTTCCACACGCACACCGAGACATGTGCCCCCATGTCTATATTAAATAAAATATTTTCAAAGACATAGAGTAATTATAGTAACGAAAAGTATTTTAGCCTGAAAGGAGGCAATAAATAAGGAACAGAAAAACATATGGGACAAATAGAAGTCATATTGAAAATGGCAGGCATAAATTCTAACATTATCAACAATTACATTAAATGTGATTGGACTAAAGACTCCTCTTGAAAAGTACAGACAGTAGGGCTGAATGAAAAAGCAAAAATCCAATAATACGCAGTTTATAACGACCTCTCTAAGATTCAAAGGCACACACAGTTTTGAAGAAGAGGTTGGAAAAAGATATACGATGGAACCAGTGTCTCCAAGAGGGTTGGAATGAATGCCACTTTAACATTCAAACAAAATAATCTTTAAGGAATTTTTACCAGAAACAAGAGATACTTTGAACAATAGTAATAGAGCTAATACATAAGGAAGGTATAACAATTGTGTATCTCTATGCTCCCAAAGTGGAGCCTTAAAATACACAAAGAGACTATGAAAACATTAAAAGAAACAGCTGATCAGCAAGAGTATGTTGAGCTCTTGATGCACCGCACTTAACTGCCAGAACAACTAGGCAGAAAAAGGAAGAGCTAAACAACAAAATTAATCAACATGACTCAACTAATGTTGTGGGACCTTAAAAAAAAAAAAAGAATTTCAAGTTTCCTGTTCACATGGGACATTGTCCAAGGTAGATCATCCACAACCCAGCTCTCCATACATTTAAGAAGATTGCAGTCATACAAAGTTTGCTCTTTCGCCACAACAAAATTAAATTAAGTGTCCACAGCAGTAAGGATTCTGGGAAAACCTCAACTATTTGGAAATTAAATACCACCCCCAAATAACTCTTGAGGCAAAGAAGAACTCTCAGGGGAAATTCAAAACTATACTCTGAATGAGAACAAGAACACAAAGAACGTATCAGAGGTCACGGGGTACAATGAGTAAGCACAAACATGGGTTCCTTTTTGTTTTATCACAGGAGGAAGGTCTGGAATCAATAGCTTTTTCCTTAGGATATGATCATCAGGAGGCAAATAAAAAAATTGTTAGAGCAGAGATCAATGGAATAGCCTTCCCATCTCACAGAGAAAGTCCATAAAACCCAAGGTTGTTCCTTTGAAAGTATCAAACTGTATAAACCCTTGCTAAGCTTGATGAAGAAATAAGACAAGAAACAAACGCTCAAAAATCAGGAATGAGGGCCATTGAGTTGGTGCAGCTAGGTCAAGCCTCTTGTAGCTAATTCTGCTCCCTCCCTGGGGCGCACCCAGTGGGGGGACAGTACATTGTGCTCTTACTTTGTTATTCTTACCACAGTGCCCTCCTCACCAGTAAATAAGTAAATAAAGTAAGTAAATAAATAGACGTATGTAATAAAAACAAAACTAAAACAAATGAAAGCATCCATATTACTACCAACCCCATGGAAATTAAAGATTAAAAATAACTTTTTTTGTTGTTGTTTTGAGACAGGGTCTCACTACATAGACCTGGCTGGCCTCGAACTCACAGAGACCTGCCTGTCTCTGCCTCCCAAGTGCTGGGATTAAAGGCATGTACCACTATGCCCAGCAAGAGCTTTATGCCAATTAATTAGGGAATCTACATTAAAGGAACACACAGGAAACCCCAAGTTACTGAAGTTGACTGAAGAAGAGAAAGAAGCAAATGACTAACACATCTCTAAGAAGGAAAGACACTGGGCACCTGTGTTCAAGGCAGCATTATCATCATTATTATTATTTTAAATGCAAGTATTGATATATTTTTTTGAGATAGGATTTCTCTGTGTAGCTTTGCACCTTCCCTGGAACTCACTCTGTAGCCCAGGCTAGCCTCGAACTCACAGAGATCTGCCTGCTTCTGCCTCCCGAGTGCTGGGATTAAAGGCGTGCGCTACCACAGCCTGTCAAGGCAGCATTATTTACAATTATCATAATGTAGGACAACCCATGTGATCACTGAGGCATAAATAAACACACTGTAATATATATGCTAAGGAACGTTATTTAGCCTTTAAGAGAAAAAAAAACTTTACAGTATTTGCTTAACATGGATGATCTTTTGGCACATTAAACCACTTACAAAGGGCAAATACTGTATGATTCTACTGGTATCAGGTACCTAAGTAAAGCAGTCGACCGATAGCCACCAGAAGTAGAATGGTGATTGCCAAGGCTAGCATGGGGAGAAATGTGGAGGTGGTGTGGTTTAGGGGCAGAAACTTCTGGTTTTGCTGGATGAAGAATATTCTGGAGATCGGTTGTAAGATGGTGTGAATGTACTAAATGCTCCTGAGTTGCACACTCAAAATGGCTGTGATACCACATTTTATGTTATGCAATTTTACTACATTTTTTTTTTTAAGAGAAAGAAAGTCTACTTAGCATATGACTTTTACTCCAGTATACCCCTCAAAAGAAGAGACCCAAGGACAGTCAGGGATTGGATGCTGCTGCTACAAGCCAAGTAACTTTCAAGAGTTGCCACAGACTAGAGGAGGCAGGAAGATCTCCCCAAGAACCCACAAACAGAACATGGCCCTGTTGATGCCTTGAACTTGGATTTCTAGCCTCTGGAATGGTGGGAGAATGAGTTTTGTTTCCTAAGCCCCTGGGTTGTGTTACACTATTATATCAGACCCAGGACACTGATGTGTGTTAGAAATTTCAACCTCCACAAATAACATACCCAAGAATAGAGGTATTCAGAACTTTTATTGTCATGTGGATTGAAAAAGGGACACAAGGGACCCCCAGCCAGAAGCTTGGGTCTCTTCTCTAGTTCCCATTTCGCACCCACTACTTCGGATGGTTTTCTTTTTCCGGCAGGTCCCGCTGGCTTTGTTGTTATTTCTTCACACGTGGAGGCCACGCTGCGTTTTGAGCAGCGCTTTAGGGTCTGGAAACCATCATTGTTTGTGGTTAGGCTTATTTCATGCCCGTACTCTCTGCTTTCTTCGTCCATGAACGTTCTTGTGTTAATCTGGGATCTCTATGGTTTCCATCTCCGGCTGCCTGAAGCACACTGATGGATTCCTGCAGTGAGAGTCTGCCGGGGTGACCAACTGTCTAGGAGTACACACGTGCATGTGTTCACACACACACACACACACACACACACACACACACACACACACATTTTTTTTTTTTTACTTTTTAAAGTTCTGTTTGTTTCTTTTCAAATCTGTTAAGTAAGTTTGACAGGATTTCTCCACCTGCCTGACAGATATTAGCGAATCTGTCGCTGATTTCTTTAGCTATGTCAGCCAGGTAGATACCATGCTCACAGTGTCTCACTCTGCCTCTGTGTCTACCTCTGTCAGAGTCTCTGGTTCTCTTGAATGCTTTTCTGGTGTTGTTGCTAGCCTTGGACTGCTTGTTTGCTCCCTTTATTCTTGGACATTTATTTTTAGGGAGGATTAAGGTCTAGCTAGAGATGCTCTCACCCTAGAAAACTCCAGGATGGCTTCTGCTGGGCATGTGGAGTGGGTACCACTGTAAGCCCTTTTTACCTGGGCATGTGGAGTGGGTACCACTGTAAGCCCTTTTTACGGACTGAAACTCCACAGGGCCAAGGAGAACCCAAGGCTCACAGAGCTGGGGAAGAAAGGATACAGTTAGGTGATTTTTTTGTTCTGATATTGAAAATGTAGCTCTTTGAAACAGCAGAAGGTCACCTACAGGCCTTCCCCTTTGGATGCCTTAGAGCCCTGACTTTCCCTTCACCACACAGCCCTCCAGCAGGATCCCAGGTGAACCCCCTATTCCAGTCATGTCCATGGTTATGCATCTTTACCCCAAATTTGACCCAGGCATCCCTCACAGATCTGAATGTGTGCAGTACCAGTCAGGACTGGAAACTGGAAGCACTGTTGGACCATCTTCGTCTTCCTTGTATTTGAATGCACCCTGTTGGCATGCCACCATCAGAATGTAGTGGAATAGGGGTGCCTACATGCTTCCAAAGCACTGCACATGTGGCTATGAACTAGCAGAAGGAGACCAAGAGAAAGTTTTATTTGGGTTTCTTGCTGAATTCTGGTTAAGAACACAGTTCAAATCCTCCCTTCAGCTTCCATGTTTAAAGCTCTGTGGGTCCCACGAGTGTTAACATGAAAAACTGATGTCTAGGGGGTGCAGGTTGGTGAAGAACACATGCCTTGTCATAAGATGCTATCAAAACAGGTCATGCAATCCCGTCACTACATTCTTTCTCTTTCTCCTCCCTCCCCCTCTCTCTGTGTGTGTCTCTCTCTGCCACACATACTTAGACACGTACTACACACCATACACATAAACACATTCACAAACATACTCAGTCACACTCATACACAAACACACATCCACACATGTATGCACACAGACACATTCATGCCATATACCACATACAATACATGGAAGTACACACTCATACCAAATACCATACATAAAACACACACACACACACACACACACACACACACACACACACACACACACACACACACACACACTGAGCTTATGCAGTTTTTTTGTTTTAAAGATTTTATGTTATTAAAAAAATAACATGTATTTTTATTTTATGTGTATGGGTCTTTTGCCTGCATGTCTGAACACATGCATACAGTTCCTGCAGAGACCAGAAGAGGGCGCTGGATTCCCTAAGTTTCAGATAGTTGTGAGCTGGGTGAGTGTTTGGAATTGAACCAGAGTCCTCTTGGAGAGCAACCAGGGCTCTTAACCACTAAGCCAGCTCTCCAGTTCTCTCCAGTTCCATGCAGTTTTTTAAAATATGTTAACATGTCTATTAGAAATAAATTGTTTTAAGCAAGTGTTCAGCCTAGGCAATAGAAGCTTTCAAAGATATGCAAAGAATCAATGATTTCTCTGGCTTATAAGGGAGAGAGGCAATATTTTTTGAACTATGAGTATATTAACTTTTTGATTGACACATAGTATATGTACATATTCATGAGGATGACATATTTTATATTTAAAGGAACAATGTTTCTCACACATGCAAAGTTAACAAAAATAGAGTATTTCTATTAAAATATTTAAAAATGATTGGGCTTTTAGAATCCAGAGGACCCCAAAGCATAAAATATTGCTAACTTAAGTTATGAAACCCTTTGGCTTGAATGTGTAAAACACCCCACACTTTACTGATTATTAAGCTTAAAGAACTTGTGAACCATTTGAAGATTATTTCCTAAGGATGAAGCCCACACATTTCAAGTTTCCCCTCTGTTTAATACAAGGTGTTTTTGAACGTTCAGTCCATCACACGAGATGATACCTTGTTCTTGCTTGTGTAACACATGTGTCATGCCACATGATTTTAGAATTGTCCCTTCTTTTCCAGTTTCCCTTTCCACGGTTTCAGTTACTTGTGGTCAGCTGAAAATAATAAATGGGAAGCTCTAGAACTAAACAATTCCCAGGCATTAAATTGCACACTGTTGTGAGCAGTAAGACCAGCCTTCCTGCCACCCTGTTCACTCTTGAGCTGAACATGACTCATCCACCCTTTGGTCACATAGCAGCCACTTCAGTTGTCCTGCTGACTGCCACTGCGTCACCGTGCTGATGTTCATCTGACTCTTCGTTTTACATAATCGTGGCTCCAGAGTGCCAGAGTAGTGACGCTGGCAGTTTAATTACAGTATAGCGTTACTATGGTTCTGTTATCATTAGTTATTGTCAATATCTTATAGCATCTAATTAATGGATTTAACTCTATCGTAGGTATGCGTGTATAGGAAACAAACCTGGGAAATGCAGTGCTATTTGTGGTTCCAGGCCTCCATAGGGCTTCTTAAAACTCACCCTCCCCAGATCAGGTGAGCGGAAGGAGGGAATGCCAGGCCACCAGAGCTGTGGCAGGCTGTTTCTTCTCCCCATGTCAGGGTCTTGAAGTCACCTGCGGGGACTGAGTGCACACCCCCGGGGAGTGCCACTCAGCAGCGAGGCCTTCTTTCCTTGGGTGTCTAAGGAGCCAGCCCCACACTGCCTTTTTAGCCACTACACCACCTCTCTCAGTCTCCAGAGGTTTGGGATCCCTGACTGACTCAGCAGCAGCTACGCCCAGTCCTCTTGAGTGGTTCCCCCACAAGAACGTTGATGCACATACCCAGCAGTGGGTACCATAGTGGAGAAGCCAAGTCTCTGTCCAGTGGCAGGGTGATGAAGAGTGGAGTCTGTGCCTCAGTTTCCTCATCTGTTAGAGGGTAATAACAACTGTGCCCATGTTGTAGATCTACTGTGAGGAGTAAATTGGGCCAGTACCGAAAAGACTTTAGAGCAGTCAGTGACACATACAAGGTGTTCAGCAAATGCCAGATGTTAGTGTTCAGTCTTTAGAAATAGTAGGCACGGGCTCTGCTGGCTCTCCTAGGGAGAGGGATATGAGAGACACAGAGAGAGTTTTGAATGTAGTTCAGAAATAATTAAATGCCTTCCTCGATTGAAATAGAAAGGCAATTAACACAAGGAAGTATTTTTCTCTGTGGTATCTAGGACATATTTTTCTCATTTTCCTTTTGTAATGGGAAAATGTGAAACTCACTCTGGTGAGGTCAATTGTTCCCCAACAAACAGGTTTCAAATAGGGAAAGTGGGTAGGACCCTAGAGAGCTTCTCATCCACAGCTGGGTAGCAATGATGCCTAGGGCTCAGGCAAGCTCTTTTACCCCTCTGGGTTTCAGGCTCCCTGAGCATAAATTTGGGATAAACTATACCCGTCTACAGCGGTGGTTTCAGGTTGGTGGGAGACAGGCCGAGTGTGACTATGGTAGCTCAGCCAGTTCCAGAGCTGACCTTACAGGGGACTTTCTGTTTCCAGAGAGCAGCTCAGCCATACAACACAGAGCCTGGAAACCATTGTGGACCTTCTGACCAAGCCCAAACAAGGGCAAGTGAACAGACCAGAAGCCTGTGGGGGAGGATTTATGCACTACATCTGGGAGTGGCTTTCACCAAGGGCTGCTGGGAAATTCTGGCTAGCTGTGGTCCAGAAGGGAAGTGTTGAGCAGTCCTCTCCTCTGTAGAAGAGTTGCTGAGATGAATGCTCAACCGTTCACTCAGTCCGAATTGCCAATGAGATCCTTGGGGTTCAGAGAAGTTATGGAGTTATTTCAAGGTCACCCCATTTCAAAACAGTGGCGAGGTCATCTCAGGATACCCATTGTCATTCTTTCTGGAGTTTTACGTGAGAGTGAGAGTTATTAGGGGTTGAACCTAAGGCCTGACTTATGCTACCACTGAGCATATCCCAGACCCCTTTTTGCTTTTCTTTCTTTCTTCTTCCTTCCTTCCTTCCTTCCTTCCTTCCTTCCTTCCTTCCTTCCTTCCTTCCTTCCTTCCTTCCTTCCTTCCTCCCTCCCTCCCTCCCTCTCTCCCTCCCTCCCTCCCTCCCTCCCTCCCTCCCTCCCTCCCTCCCCCTCTCTCTCTCTCTCTCTCTCTCTCTTTCTTTCTTTCTTTCTTTCTTTCTTTCTTTCTTTCTTTCTCTCTTCCTTTCTTTTTTTTTTTTTGTTTAGACTGGGTTTCACTAAGCTGCCTAGGCTGGTTTTGAATGTAATTCATAGCCCGGGCAGGCCTTGAACTTTCAATCGTCCTCTTTCTGCTCCTCTTCTTCTTCCTCCTCCTCCTCCTCCTGTTCCCCTTTCTTCTCTTGTTCTTCTTCCTTTAGCTCCTGGAGCAGCTAGATTTACAAGACTGGCTGGGAGGGGGTGAAGGGATGCGTGTGTGTATTTTATATATAAATAAATGTCTTATACACAAATATATAAAATAATAGATATAAATCACACATACATACACACACACATATATGTATATATGATTTAAAAACTTTTAAGCTGTGGTGTGTGGATATGTACATCAGAGTGCAGGTGCCTGGAGTCCAGAGGCGTTAGCTCTCTCTGGAGCTTCGGGGATAGGCAGCCGCAAGCTGCCCTGAGTGTGTGCTAGGAACCAAACTAGGGTCCTCTGTAAGAGCAGTGTTAACGTAATTAAGTCTTAACTGCTAAGCCATCGCTCCAGTCCCCTGAAAAAGTACTTTTGGTAGTGATAAAATATATGGGTAACATTTATTGTTTTTTTTTGACATTTATAACTGTATACTTCAGTGGTATCTGAAATATATTTCAGTAGTGGGATGTTCCTAGGTGGGTGGCTGTTTTCTTGTTGGTTTGTGGTGCTGCGGATCCAACTCAGGGCCTCGGGGTGTGCTAGGCAAGCACTCTACCACCTTTGGAGTCACATCCTCAGCCCCTGGTTGAATAAGAATTTTAAAACAGTATTTTCATTTGGATCAGATCTTAAAAAGTTAATCATAGCTAGAGTCATCTGCTTATTGATGCTGATAGTGATCTATAATTGTCATAGTTTTTTTTAATGCTGAAATTTATTAATTTTTTGAGGATATCATTTGTCTACCCAGCTGGCCTGGAACTTGCTATGTAGACCAAGCTTGCCTTGGAGTTATAGAGATCCACCTGCCTCTGCCTTCTGAATGCTGGGATTAAAGGCGTGCGCCACCACTGCCAGCCTCCCCAGTTGTTCCTTAGTTTATTTAAGCGATTAACTATTAATTCTTAATAAATAAAATCTTAATAAAAATTAAGATCATTTATCCATAATCCTAAGTTTTAACATGCTGAAGGTAATATAAATTGAAATCTGTGTGCTTCCTGAATACTCTTCCTTTAGAGGTGTGTGGTGGGGGTGAGATGGGGCTGCAGAGGGCGCTCAGCTGGCAGAGTGCTTGCCTAGTATGGAAGAAGCTCTGGGCTTGCTACCCAGTGTGGCTCGAATCCTGTGTGCCGGTGCACACCTGCAAACCCAGCACTCTGGTGGCGTGGGCAATAGGACCAGAAGTCTAAGGTCACTGTCAGCTTTAGGACAGTCTGGGCTACTCGAGACCCTGTCTCAAGAAGTAAAACCTGGTAGAGAAAAATATGTCAACATAAAGGAAGGACAAAGTAGAAACTGCTAGGCCTGGTGCTTACCAGGAAAACTTGTAGAACTTGTCTTTTAAAAAAAAAAATTACCAAAATCAAGCCAAACAAAAACAAAAACCACAAAACAGAATTGGGCGGTTGAGATGGCTCAGTGGGTGAAGGAGCTTGCCACCAAGCCTGACGACCTGAGTTCAATCCCTGGGACCCACATAGTAGAAGGAGAGAACCAGCTCCTCTGACTGCAATGTGTGTGTGTGTGTGTGTGTGTGTGTGTGTGTGTGTGTTTGTGTGTGCACGCGCGCGCTCATGTGCATTCACACACACACACTAAATAAATAAAACTATAACGAAACAACAGGGCCTGGAGAGATGACTCAGCTGTGAAGAGGGCTTCCTGTTCTTTCAAAGGACCTGAGAGTTTGGTTCCCTGCACCCACATGGGGTGGCTCACAACTGCCCCTACACACAGGGTATACACACAATGTAGCAGGAATCTTAAAAGTTCTTATTAATAAAATCAAACCTGAGGGCCAGTTATTGGGGTGAACTGGAAGGTCAGAGAGACAGAACAAGCCACAGCTACCTCACCTCGCCGGATCCTCAGCTGATCTTGTTTCCTCAGACTGGAAGCCTCTGTGTCCTCATATCTGAATGGCTCTCAGCTGAACTGTGCTGCTCAAAACCTAAAAGCTTAACCAGCCAAATGCTTAACCAGCCAAATGCTTAACTAGCCAAATGCTTAACCAGCCCAAATGCTTCTAGTTTCTGGTCCTCATGCCTTATATATCTTTCTGCTTTCTACCACCACTCCCTGGGATTAAAGGCTCGCTTTCTGGGATTAAAGGCGTGAGTCACCATGCTTGGCTGTATCCTTGAACAGATGGATTTCTGCCTCTGGAATGCTAGGATTAAAGGCGTGTGCTACCACTGCCTAGCCTGAGTATCTAGTGGCTTTTCTGTTCTCTGACCCCAGATAAGTTTATTAGGGTACACAATATTTTGGGGAACATAATACCACCACACACAAACATGGACACATAAATAAAAACAAACCTTTAAAACAGCAGCAGCAGCAGCAGCAGCAACAACAACAAAAAGCTTGATATAGTGCACAGGCAAGTTGTATTTCCAGCATTCCAGAGGCAGAGCTGACATTCCTGGCCAGCATGGCTACATAAAAAATAAAAAATAAAGTTAAGGGCCGGGCAGTGGTGGCACACGCCTTTAATTCCGGCATTCAGGAGGCAGAGGCAGGGGATCTCTGAGTTCAAGGCCAGCCTAATCTACAGAGTGAGTTCCAGGAAAGCATCCAAAGCTACACAGAGAAACCCTGTCTCAAAAATAAAATTAATTAATTAATTAATTAATTAATTAATTAATTAATAAAAATAACCAAAGTTGATTAACAGAATCTTTATAAAAAGGCATCTGTCTATGGCTAAGTTTAAGTGTCCACCCAACAGGGGTAGTTTTCTTCCACAAGAGACTTACATTTCAATTAGGAAGCTCTGGCAGTTTGCAGTCACACAGGCTGATGTGAGCTGCATCAACAAGAAGGTCCAGGTTTTCAGCGGCTTCAGCACTTGCTGACCTTTGACCTATTGCATGGTTCGTTCGTTCGTTCGTTCGTTCGTTCGTTCGTTCGTTCGTTCGTTCGTTTGTTCCTTCCTTCCTTCCTTCCTCTCTCCTTTCCTTCTTTCCTTCCTTCCTCCCTTCCTTCCTCCTCCCTCCCTCCCTCCTTCCCTCCCTCTCTCCCTCCCTCCTTCCCTCCCCTTCCTTCCTTCTTTCCTTCCTCCCTTCCTTCTTTTTTTTTTGTTTTTTATTTGAGATAGGGTCTCCTTATGTAGCCTTGGCAGGCCTAGAACTTGCTGTGTAGACCAGGTTGGCCTCCACTTGAGAAATCCCCCTGCCTCTGCCTTTGCAGTGCTGCGATTAAGGGCACACACCACCAGATTCCACCACGGCAGGGTATTTTCTACCCTCCTCTGCGGTTGCAGGCAGCTCTCTTCATTTCACAGGCGGCTGTGGCCAAACCTCAGCTCAGCAGCCACGTGGTGCAGGCGAAGCTTCTCTTTGCTTCTTCTCCTGTTGACAGGAGTCAAGGCAAGCGCACCTGTCTGCCAATTTTCAGTTATTATCTAAATTAAAGGAGCTGTATTGTTGGCCGTCAGCCATGCTACTCCAAAGATGATGAAAAAAATCTCCATGGCTTTATCCAGGGGGTTAGTCACACAGCCACTATTTCTCACAAAAGTTTCCTGGCAATTTTCTTAGGTGACCAGTTCATGAAAAGCTGAAAAGAGTCTTTAAATATATTTGGTATAGAAGCTAGAAACTGACAGATCTTTTATGTGCTTTATATCCATCCTGTCTGTTTTTCTCTTTTTTCTTTCTTCTTTTTTTGGTTTTTCGAGACAGGGTTTCTCTGTGTAGTTTTGGTGCCTGTCCTGAATCTCGCTCTGTAGACCAGGCTGGCCTCAAATTCATAGAGATCTGCCTGGCTCCACCTCCCAAGTGCTGGGATTAAAGGCATGTGCCACTACTGCCTGGTCTGCATGTTTTTCTAATAGCTCACCTTTAGATTAATCTGAAGCTGAAGAAGAGAGGCGCTTGCTTATTCTGGAATGCAGGGTCGGTGTGTGGAAAGACAAAGAGCACTTTACAAAGCAGTATTGGGTTTTGGAAATGCTGTCGCTCAAATACCTCCATTGACAGCTTGCTAGAGAGGAATGCTAGCCTGCAGATCATCTTATCTAATTGTTTTTAGTTTTTCTAGATGTTGAGGTCTGTACAGGCTGCTATAACAAAACAACATAGACCAGGTGCTTTAACTAACTGACATTTAGTCCTCACAGGTTGGAGGTTTAGGAGTCCGAGTTCAATGCTAGATTTGTTAGGTTCTGCTCTGGCTCTGGGGTTACAGCTGAACTTGTGCCTAATCATGACTGGTGAATCTCAAACTTGGTCCCTCCACTGGGAAACAACTCTTCTTCCTGTCCTGCAGATGGCAGCCTGTTTGATATGTTTGCTGTATTTGGGAGGTAGTACCAGCTTATAAGGGGTGGGGTGCCAAGGTTTTAACATATGATTGGTGACTGGAACACAAACATTTAGTCCATAGCATGAGATGAGGAACTAAATTCTGGAAGGGTTAACTTGCTCAAGATGATGTTCCTTAAAGACTTGACTGGCAGCCTGGCAGTGGTGGCGCACGCCTTTGATCCCAGCACTTGGGAGGCAGAGGCAGGCAGATCTCTGTGAGTTCAAGGTCAGCCTGGTCTACAGAGCGAGATCCAGGACAACCAGAGCTGTAACACATAGAAACTCTGTCTTGACAAAAACAAAACAAAACAAAACAAACAACAACAACAAAAGACTTGACTTGCTAAGTATTTTTACTTTTGTTGACTCGAAATTACAGAAGTGAATGTAATGGGGAAAGAAATGTTTTTTTTTTTTTTTTTTTTTTTTTTTTTTTTTTTTTTTTTTTTTTAAGATTTGTTATTTTTTATGGGCTGGAGAGATGGCTCAGAAGTTAAGAGCACTGACTGCTCTTCCACAGGTCCTGAGTTCAATTCCCAGCAACCACATGGTGGCTCACAACCATCCATAATGAGATCTGGTGCCCTCTTCTGGCCTGCAGTCATACATGCTGTATACATAATAAATAAATAAATAAATCTTTTTTAAAAAATTTGTTATTTTTATTTATGTATATGTATGTGTGCGTGTGTGAACATCTGCCACCTGTATACTGGTACTCATGGAGGCCAGAAGAGGGTGTCAGAATCCCTGAAGCTGGAGTTACAAGTGGTTGTGAGCAGCCCAATGTGGGTGCTGAGAACCCAACTCTGGTCCTCTGCAAGAGCAGCAATATTAATGGCTGAGTCATCTTTCCAGTCCAGAGAAAGGTTTCTTTATTTCCCTGTGGAATTGCTAGGAAAATCTTTTCCAGTCAAACCGTAAGGAATTCACTTCATGGTGTGTCTGCAAGTAGGCAAACTGGCTCTTGGAAAGTCCTGTGGGGCTCTGCAAGGATTTGAGGTTCCTTTTAATTAGTTCTACGATTCATTTCTTTCTCTCTTTTCAAGGTTTTCGAAATGATGTTGTGAACCCCAGGAATAACTTGACTAATAAGATGACGTTCAGATTTCTGATTATTTTTTTCATCAGATGTAGAAATCTGCTTTTTTTTCCACTCAGGGGAAGAATTTTCTTAGTGTCTCCCAGAAGAAAAGATGTTACTCTCTTAAGTACATTAATCAAGAAGGCCAGGCTACACCACAGCTGAAGAATTCCCACTCATTCTAAATGCTCTTGCAAGCACAGGGGACTCCATGGCACATTGTCTTTACAAAGAGTTGCAGGTTAGTGGAAACTCCATTTGGGGATCCATCAGATCCTGGGGCTAGGTAAGGGAACTTGGTGAACTGCACACTGACTCTTCTTTCTTCTGCCCATGAGTGACATGTCATACCTGTTAATTCCTCATTTGCCAAGCCAAATCACAGGGCTTCTGTACATGAAGAGAACTTGGAATATCCCAACCTGCAAACATTGGAAGAAGCATCCTGCAAGAAGAAGACCCAGAATTTTGGTGGATATCTAATGACTGCCATGGTGAGAAAGATGAAGAAGATGAAGAGGAGGAGGAGGAGGAGGAGGAGGAGGAGGAGGAGGAGGAGGAGGAAGAGGAAGAGGAAACAGAATAGATCCCAATTTGTCAAAAAAGTCAGGGTACCACAGCATCAGTATGAGCCAAATTCCCAACCAAGGATAATGAAATCTCATCAGCCATACAACTAAACCCCTGAGCACATTGCTTCAATACAGGTTAAGTTCCCCAGATCTCTTCATCCGCCGTACAAGAGCATCTTGTGAGAGAAGAAACAAGTACAAATGGATAAAACTGACCAAGCTTGTAGTGAGGTCTCTGGAACTGGATCCTGAGCTAGCAGAATGGGAGGTACATTTCTATCTTTTGTGGATTTTTCTGCCTCACTTCTCTCAGGAGACGTTATACAGAGCTATCATATGAGCATTACCCATTTACCTTTTCAGAGTGGGAAGTCCCAACCTGAGCAAGCTGGAAAGTTCATTGTCACCAAAATTACAGGAGTAATTCTTTAATGAGTCATTCCAGAGAGAGAGACACACCAAACTTTTAAAATATAGTCTTTTAGGGAAATATCTGAAGGCCTGGACTTTGCTCCACCAACCCTAATTTGTTTCTCTTATTTGGGTGCAGCCATTTGCCTGCACATATTTGCTTAGTTTAATTTCAAAGCTTTTAAAGTGTTAGTTGAAACAATATTTTTTTTCTAAGTGGGGAAACACTCAAGCTAGTTCAGAATCTCCCCTAATTAAAAAAAGTAGAGTTTTGTACTTTCCAGAGTAAGAAACATGTTTATCATCTCCCTTTAAATCTTACTTGGCAAGAGTCTACAGAGGAGGAGAGGGCAGGAGGCAAAGCCTGATGATTTACTGTTTAGTTATATCTTCTCCCTCTACCCCTTACATTGTTTTTAACATATCAGGGTTAACATAAACACTCAAACCACCACAAAGTAAACATATCCCATCACGTAATTCATGTCCAAAATGAAAATGAAGATATAGCCACAAGGTAAGTTCCCAGAGCACACATGGCAGCTCAAAACTGTAACTCTAGTTCCAGAGTATCTGACTCGGTTTTCTGGCCTTCAGTGGCGGAGGCATGGACATGGTGTACATACCATACATACATTCAGGGAGACACTCATACACATAGTATAAAAAGTAAAATATCTTTAACAAAAGAATAAGGAGATTGAGGGATGATTGCCTTGGCCAGGGTCCCTCAGGTAGACAGTGGTGTAATACGCTTTGTGATCAGTTCTTGTGTTGGTATGTCAATCAAGGTGCTTGATGCCGGCTGTTCTCTTCCTGGCTCAGTTCTTTGGGGAAATGGGTTTGGTGAACATGAGTGCCCACTCTGAGCCTTGTCTGGTCACATAGCCTGAGGCCATAGGGCTGATAGAATTTGCAAGACACAGAAGCTAAAAGTATGTTCTGGCATCAGACAGACTGACTTGGGCTCAACTTTGCAAGGTAACCTTGGCTGACCTCCCCGCCCGCCCCTTTCTTCGAGCACAAAGTAAGAAAGAACACCAGGGCTTGCTGTGTGGCTTTGCTGGGAAGATTAAGACTGTACTATACTTAGTACATTGTATCAGAGACTCCATCATACACACACAGTAAGCTGTAGATTGTGTTGATATTGGAAAAACACTCGTCAACATTATTGAGTAGTTCCTTGATTAGGGAGGGCTGAGTATTTCTGGCAGTGTGAGATGAATCTTAGGGGAAACAGTGGAAAGATACCCATGGGCTGCCCTGGAAGGAAAGGTTCATTTAGGTAACTTTGGAAATTGAACCGTGGCGGGTGGATAGTCTAGAGATGCTCAAGGTGTTCCTGGGAAGATGAGGAACTTAATAACCGAAGAGATGGTGAATGTGAACATGACCCAGCACTGGGGAATTGTAGGTAGGGACCTGTAAAATCTCAATCTCGAGAAGCAGTGCCGCGAGGGAGCGCAAAGATCGCGAGGTGGCGCTGTGACTCCACCTTAGAAGACGATTCTGGCTCGCAAGTAGCCTGCAAGCCCGAATCCGCTCAGAGGATCCTGGGCAGGGTCCTGCTGGTAGGTTTGGCTGAGTCTTTGTGGCAGCCAAGTGAATCAACAGCGATAAAGGGAATGAACACACAAGCAAATCTCCCGGAAGCGGTCTCTTTTTGGACGCGGCATCAATAATCAGAAACTGTCCGCGAGGAACCATTAAGAGCGCGGAACTGTCCAGCAGGGACCGTTGCGCTCTCCGTTCGTGTAATTTGTGGGTGGAAATTACACCTGGTCTGCAGGGAGCTGAGCTGGGCGCTCATCCCGGGCCTGTGGCCATGCCCTGCACTCATCCAGCAGGTTCTCTCCCATCTATAATGCCAAGGAACCTACAGTCTCACTGCTGCCCTTGACACCTCGGTTTCCACCCAGCCTGCTGCTTTCCCGTAGCCAGGCTTAGATTTTAAGGATGTTTTTTACTGCATTCAACACACACAAGTGCACACATGAAACACGTGTGAATTCGGGCTCTCATACTCACTGTATGATCTTGCTCTGTACACGCATACTTGCACACTATACTCACATAAAATATGTCTACACATGACACTCATACACACTCTTGATAGAGATGCACCTGTACTCACTCCCTTGACACCGCGCGTGCGCGCGCGCAGTCCGGCAGAAGTGCTCACACGGAGCCCACAGTGCCCTGCAACTTCTCAGCGCCTACGTGCACCGAATAGGCCCACGAATACGCAGCTGTCTGTCGCTAATGGAAACCTGTTTGCACATTCACACCACGGGCATCTTAAACAAAGGTAGCAAGGAGGACCAGGAAGAGCGCAAATACCCAGAAAGTCATCAAAGACACGAGCGCACCAACTTTTTGTCATTTGGCTATTTTGAGCCCACCTGCCAAACGCGCTTTTCCTTTCTCAACGTTTCCTTTAGGGAAACAGGCCCATTTCTTTCTTAAATCTTTACAGGTACTCCCGCCCCCTTCCTCCTCAGTTTGTGTTTTAAAAGTTAGGCAATGTTAATTTATAAACTGCTGGAGAGTTCCCTTTTAACCACCCTTGGACCCCTATGTGTGGAGGGAGCCGGGTCCAGTCTCTCAGACTGATAGGGAAAATTCTCAAGGGGTACGTTTCCAAGGCAGCAGCAGACTAGAGTTCTTTTTCTGGAACTTCTCCCAATTCAGAATGACCTGGGGTTTTAGGTATCTGTGCTGAGGCCAAGGCAGAATCATCTCTTCCCCCTTCCCCCATGAAAGCTCAGGCAGGTGTCTAGACTTCTGTCCTGTAGTAGGCATCGTGGGCATCGGACAACGCAGCCAAGTCCAGTACTTAAGCTTGCCAGAGTGTACACCTCAGCAGGGAAAGGGTGAGACGATGTGACACAGCTGGAGTTGGTCTTTCCCTGGGGAGCCCTGTTCGGATAGGGCTGGGAGAGAAGCACCCGCATACATTATAGCGCAAACGTGTTTTCAAATATTCACATTCGTTAGGATTTTCCCGAAGACCCTCTCTTCTCGCTCCTGTGCGGGTTGCCCTCAAGGTGATACGCGCCCTCTCTCTTTCTTCATCTTGCTATATGCGACCGGGACCTAACGCACTAGCGATTTCCGGGGGGTGGAGGGTAGATCGATGGTCTATGCCTCTGCCTGGTGGCGGTTTGGCTCCAAGGTTAATAGCTCCAGCACCAGACCAGGAGACAATGACCTAGTAACTTTATTAGCGGTGTGACGGGGGCGGGATGGGGTGGGGGGAAGGGGACACAAGGTTTTTTTTTTTTTTCCCCGCTTCCCTCGCAAACCCTCGGTTTCCTCACCTGTACAATGGGAGTGGCCTTGGTGGAAATTGAGTAATCTCGTGCCCGGTAAACCCAGCAACAAATGGGATCTATTTATTGTCTGGGACGATCCCGGGGGAAACCCGAGAGAGGCCGCAGATCGGTCGGGGAGGGGACAGTTTCGAGAACCCCACCACTCCGGGTCCTATCAGAGGTTGTTTATTCGGCCTCTACCTCCTGGGAGCGGCTATCATTCTCTCCCCCAGTTTTCTTGTTGGTACCAAGAGGAGAAAGGTGATCCCAGGGACAGGGACTGGATGAACAAGGGGGCACTTTTCTGGAGCGCTGCGAGGTCGCAAGCCCGGATCAGAGTCCGGATTTCCGGTGGCGCTCAGGCCTGCGGCTCTCACGCTCCCCATAGCGGTGGATAAATGCCACCCGGGGACAGGTCAGGGTTTAGTGGGTGCGTCGGTCCCAGTGCTCGGCCGCCTCCACCCGCATCCGCCTCATCCTGGGCCTCGCCTGGCTGCACCCTCCCCCCACCCCATCCCCCCCGTAGGCTCTCGCTTTCCCAGGGCTCAAGGTCTCTATCAAGTCTACTGGGTGTCCCACCCCACCCCCACCCCTTATAACGTTCAGGCTTGTCGCTGTCAAATATCTCAGACGCCTAGTGGTCCCGCGACTCCCCAGGAGCAGGCAGCAAGCAGAGGGGCTTCGAGCCTCGCGGCTTTGTCTCCTTTGCCCACTTCCCGTTCCTCCCAGCGCTGAATGAAGCGCCTGTCCACCCACTGGAGGTAGACGCTGCCTCCCGCCGCAAGGAAGCTAAGAAAGGTGAGGGAGTGTGTCCCCCGCCTGTTAGCCCTGGGGGCGGGGGTCCTTAAGAAGAAGACAGTAGAATGCCTTCCGGACCAGTCCCAAGCCTGGCCTCCTGGGGGCAGACGAGCAAAAGCCACCTCCTCTTTCCCTGGGACATTCCCTCTGGCCCCAGTTCCACTGAATTCAAGGGGTCTTTCTTTTTACTGAAGGGCGAGCAGGGGAGCACGTTTCTACCCGAGCCCATACAAGTTAGTGTGCCACTTATTGTGCCCAAGAGAGAGAATTTGAGTTTACAGAAGTTTGGGACGGCCAGGGTGTGAGAAGCCGTGCTTAGGGCATGTAGGGGGAGGGACTTCTTGTGACCTGGCCTCAACTTCCTCTAACACCAGAGGACCCCAAAAGCTGGGCAACCCTGCCTGGCATTATAGACTCTCTGAGTTCCTGTCCATGACCCCGACCATCCTGAAGGAGATTGTAGGAACTGTTAGAAGTTCATACTCCTTTGCTGTAACTCCTTCTGATAAACCGGCTGTGTTCTTTCCTCAGTTACAGTCTTTCCCCTCTCACGCACCCCCCCCTTTGGTTTTTCCCTCAGAGATGAGAGCAGTGAAGAATTACTAAATGTCTTTGAATATAGATTCCTAGGTACCAATGCCAGACGCTCTGGTTCTGCGCCTATGAATGAGGCCTGCGAATCTGAATGCCCAACAAGTATGTCTCTCCTTCATGTCACACACACAGACACAGACAGGCAGACGGACAGACAGACAGACAGACACACACACACACACACACACACACACACACACACACACACACGGTCTATTACTCTGTGGTCCTGGGTATCATTCTCAGTTTTCTTTCCCGCTTTCTCTCTAGCCTCTTACCTCTTAGACATTTATTACTGGATGCAAAAGCCAATGCTAAAACACTCTGGTTAATGAAAATAAGGTACGCCCACCGTCCCAGGTGAGGTGTCTGCTGCCTGTCCTCAGTAAAGGGAATTAATATTATCCGAAGATTCTTGCCTCCTTCTCTTTGTGTTCTTCTTCTCTGGCTTGGTGGATGGATGTGAAAATTGCTTCCTTTGTAGTTAGTTCCTGGATAATTGGGCTGTTAAAGATACCATTCCCTGTGCCAGTTTCACTTTGGGGAGAGTGGATTTCATGTGCTTACTGACACCGGGGCCTTTGTAGATGACCTCCAGAAGTCCATGTTCTCTGTGACTCCAGCTAATCACAGACCTCAGTGTGACTGCATTTCTCCTTTTTCGGGGAATAATCTTTTCCTGACTGTGTGCTCCCCATCACTGGGACATATACTCTGTTACATACCACTTTAAATGCTTTGGTCTGATTACTGAAGAGAAAAGTGGAGTTAAAGAGAGGAAGGCCTGAGTCGTAAGCTAGGTCTTCCTGGGACCCATTGTTGGAGGATGGCCCCTGCTTTCTGATGTCCCTACTTTCAAGGGAAGGGGCTGATAAGCTAACAGGATCCTGAGCTTCCAGTTTTGGAAAAAGTTTAATAGGCCCAGATTCAACTGTGCATTTAAATTCTATAGAGATGCAGATCTGGGTGTCTACAACCACACAACTCTTTCCATCTTTTTTACACACACACACTCACCACCAACAGTGTTCCTGAAACTCTGGCAGATGCTATGGGGATCCTGATAGGTCAGATGATCTCTACAGGAATGGCTTGGAGGAGATGCATTAATTATGGTACCAGAAAGAAATGTCCTAGCACATGTATCATCTAGATAAATGAGCTAGAGGGGAGATAAAGTTGTATCTGAGTACAGTGGCCATGTGTGCACCTGTAGGCTTGGAATAAACTCACTCTTTCATCATGAAAGGGCTTCACCTTCCTCCTCCGCCAGAACCACAAAGCATACCCCTTGCTTGTCTTAATTCTTTCATTCAGCAGAGACACGTGTACTTTTCCATCACTGACCCCAATACATTCTCTAAATCAAATGGCCAAGGAAGGGCAGCAGAAAGGGAACCTGGATTTCAGGCAAAGAATTTCCCCGAAGCAGTTCTTAGTAGATTCGGCTGCACCCAGGGACGTCCTCTGGGGGTAATAATACAGTTTGCCATGAGCTTATTCGACGTTGCAACTGTAAGGAAAAAAAATGATGGGGCAGGCACATTACCCATAGCCGTCTGTTTCCTCCCTAGCCACAACACAGAGGCCAAAAGGCTTGCGGTAGAAGGCAAGTTACCCTTCCTTCCTCCTTCTCTTCTTTCCTTCCTTTCCTCCCCTTGTGTTCTTCCACCTTCTTCGCTTCCTCCTTCTCCTCTCCCATCCACCTCTCTTCTCTGTTTCCCAGTCCCCCTCCTTGTGGTTGTGACTAAAGTTGGCTCAAGCTGCCTTCCCCTCTAGCAGAAAGAACCCCGTGTGCCCAATAACCAACAAATCAGAGAAGGCAACATCCTTGTTGCTTTGATAAAAAATAAAACTACTTTGCGGAGCAGGAGAGGGAGTAGGGGATTGAATCTGAGGATATTTAGAGTCACACCCTGGCACAGCCCCAGCGACCCATTCATTCTACCATCTGCACATCTGGGGGTGGGGTGGGGGTGGGGGCTGCAGGAGAGAACCGAGCAAGTAAGAACAGTGCCCAGCAGAAACTGCGTCTGGGTTAGCACGGAGTCATTTCAGAGGCCGGCTGAGGACAGAGTCTGGATCCTCCACTCCCAGGAGATCTACTAAAGCCTCATTTGTTGGGGCTTTGGGCTCCTCTACGGATCCTGACACGGAGGCGGAGTGTCCTTCCGCGGGCCCTCAAGTCTCAATCTCACGCACACAAATTCCATCCCGCCATTGCTTCAGAGTGAAGAGCTGGGCACCTGGGATGCGCATCCTGCCTTTTCTGCCTCGTCAGTCCTTTTTCCTCCACTTTTGCCCCCGAAGTCCCAAGACAGCGGAACAAGGTACCAGGTGTCTGCCCAAGGAGACGCAGACTGCCATGGTGCAGACCCTCTCAGCCCAGATCCCTGAGAAGGATATCTCCATCTCCTTCCCTCTGCCCCCTTTCTCGCTCCTCACGGCCCCGCTCCTGCTCTTTCCCAGCTAGAAGCCGGTGCTCAGTGCTCCCTCGCTCGCCACTTTGCCGGGAACTTTGGCGACTCCCCTGCGCCACCCGGAGAAGGATGTTAATGAGGGAGTGTGGCCCGGCTCTGTGAACAAGCCAGCTCAGGAGCTGCGATTGGCTGCGGCAAGGCGGAAGGATGACGTTATGCAAAGAAGGGGCGTGGCCAGACTGTGAGGGCCCCGCCTCTTTCCCTTTGGGGTTAGTGTGCCTGTGTTTAGCTCTGGGGAGAGTCAAACTGGATTCCACAGGGAGAGCCTGCAAATCACTTCTATTTTAGCAAGGAGAAAACAGAATCTCCATCCAGCAGGGTCCACCCCTCTCTTTCTCCCTCTCCTCTCTCTTTCTATCTCTTTCCCTCCCCCCTTCCTCTTTCCCTCTCTCTCCCCTTCCCCCCACCCTCTCCGGTGTATCTGTCTACAGCAACCAGCGTCCTCATCTACAAGCACGGAAAGGAAAGAAACATCTTTGGTTGAGAGAGGAGGAAAAAAAAGAGAGAGAGAGAGAGGAAAAAAAAACTTGCCTGATTGTGGAAAATGACACTTCAAGTAGCCAAGCCGGCTTCGAGAGTCGTATCTATTGTTTCTTAAATTGTCATCAGGGTGGTTTTTTTTCTTCCTGCTTCAAGTGAAGGTACCTCTACAAAAGGAAACTCCAGCCCCTCCTGTTCGCCAACGGCCTGTGATTACTACTACAAAAAAAAAAAAAAAAAAAAAAAAAAAAAAGCAAAAAAAAAAAAAAGCACCCAAACTCAAAATCAACCAACCAAACAACCCCCAACAGCCAAGCATACATCTCTATTTTTTCTTAATTTTGGTCTTTTCGTTGGATTTTCCCTTTCTTTTTTTCCTCGCCCCCCCCTTGTTATCGCTCAGTTTTGAGCGAAGGTTTACATTTTTAAAAATTTTGCTTTTCAGCCCGCCGCCTTGATGTAGCGCGAGTTTCGTCGACTCGAAAAAAAAAAATCTGTGGTTGGCGTTTTTCTTCTTTTTCTTTTTTTTTTTTTTTTCAATATTTTCAAAGGGGAGGAGATTTTCCACAAGAAAAGGTTGTTTTCATGTTTGGGATCCAGGAAAGCATCCAACGGAGTGGAAGCAGTATGAAGGAAGAGCCGCTGGGCAGCGGCATGAACGCGGTGCGGACGTGGATGCAGGGCGCCGGGGTGCTGGACGCCAACACAGCGGCGCAGAGGTGGGTACCGCTCGGGGACGGACCGCGGCGGAGAGGCCGCGGGCTAGCGGGAGAGCCCGGAGGCGGCGGCGGCGGCGGCGGCGCGGCTACCCGGGGCCCGGCCACGCGAGTGCGTCTGCCGCTGTGCAGCGCTCGCCGCCGGGGCTCCGCGCTCCCCGGCTGCGCAGCACTTGGCGCCGGCGGCCGGAGAACTACGAGCTGCGGAGCTGCTGGAGGGAGCCGAGCCCAAGCTTCACCGGCACTCTCCGCAGCCTGCTCTGCGACTGTTTTCATTTTGTTTTAACCCAGAAGAGGCGTCTCACCAGCACGGTGTTGGATGGCTGTGCTTTTCTCACCGCTTGTTTTCTTTTCTGGGTGGTTATATTTTTTCCCTCTTCCTCCCCTTCCCTTCGCTTCCTTTCCCCCTTATTTCTCTTCAATTCTTCCCTTTCTTTCTCTTTTCTTCTTGCCCCTTTTCCTTCTTTCTTACTTAATTTTATTCTCTCTCCCCCTCTTCCTTCCTTTCCTTTACGTTTCACATTTCTTTTCTTTCTCCCCGCCTTTTCTTTCTTTTTTCTACCTTCTTTCTTTTTTTCCTTATCCTTTTCCTTCCTTCTTACACCCTTGTGTTCCCACTCTTTTTTTTCTTTCCTCCTTTCTCACCTTCGCTCTTCTTTCTTTCCTCACCTCGTGGTCTCCCTGTTCTTTCTCCCCGTTTCTCTCCCGGAGTCTTCCCTGACTTCTGTCTGGTTCTCTGCTCGCCCCCTCAGTTTTTCTCCCTAGTCCTAGTTTTTCTCACCTCGCCTGCAGAACAGCCATTTCCAACTTTAATTCTCACATTTCCTAAAAGCCTTCCTTGGCTCCCCGTCACCTTGACGTCCTCCAGTCCCCCTCTCACTCTTCAGAGTCTACACTGAGTGGCTTGGAGGCCATGCCCTTGGAGGCCAACTTGAGGAACTTCCCTGAGCACAACCAGAACCCTGTCCAGGGGCTCTTGGTCCCAAGTGAGAATTGGTACCCTATCCTTTTCATTCCTGGCCACCAGCTGGGCTTATGGGAGTGGAAAACTTGGTGGCCCCAGGCCCCATTAGACGGAAAGGGGGCAGAAGGAGAAGGAAGAGTAATTACATCATTCCAGTTTTGGGGGGGACTAGAGACAACTGTCCCTGTACTATATCCATGCCGGCTGAGCACAGGGTAGGGAGTGGTTGGGAGTGAGAGTGAATTGGGTAACAAGGCTGGAAGCGAAAGTGTGTGTGTGTGTGTGTGTGTGTGTGTGTGTGTGTGTGTGTGTGTGTGTTGCCCGGTTTTGTCCGGCAGTTTGGGCTGTCAGTGCGATGCCCCCGGGCGCCCCAGTCTCTAGACCCTGGTGGAGCTGCTTAGCCAGCAGCCGCCGAGGCTTTTTGGGTTTCTGGAATGTGTGGAGATGATTTCTCAGAATGGCAAAACTTTGTCAAGACAGGTCTTTTATTAAAAAAAACAAAACCAAACAGCATCAACAACCACACACAACAATAAAACAAAACATCCCAGTTCCTGTTCCCATGGCGATCGATCATTTCTAATAGTCGCGAGTCCCAATCTGGGACCCTTCTCCCCTTGCTTGTGTTTGCGGAGAAAATTAGCGTGCTGAGGCCGGGCACGGGCAGCTGGCCGAGGCTGAGGAGGTTTCCTGGAGGGTGGCTGCAGCAGCTATCAGCCTAGCATGCCTGCATTTCGTTTCCACCTGCCCACTTACTAGTGAGATTTGGAGGCGCAGTTGGAGCCCATTCCCACGCCTTATCCTTCGAAGTTGTAAAGTGCGCAGTTTGTTTCTAACCTCCTTTACCTCACCCACGGTCACGTTTCCTGTGCACGCAGCGCGCTTCAAGTGGAGTAAAGAGTGTAGCGTTTTATCTCGCGCCCAAAACCCAAACAAAACTTTCACACCTCTGAGTCCTGAGGACCCGCTGTTTCTGGACGGGGAGCTCAGGGACAGGAGTGGCATGTGTGCGGTTCTTCAGCTCCGCCTGGGCTCCTGAAGGGTCATGGAAGGCGCCCAGGGCATGTTTTGGGAGCAGAGGAGGTGGGTGTTGGGGGGGTCGCTCGCATGTCCTGGGTGACAATGGGAGTGCGGGACAACGTCTGGCTTAGCGATCTAACTCTGCGTCTTTGGTCGCAGCGGGGTGGGTCTGGCCCGGGCTCACTTTGAGAAGCAGCCGCCTTCTAATCTGCGGAAATCCAACTTCTTCCACTTCGTCCTGGCCCTCTACGACAGACAGGGTCAGCCCGTGGAGATTGAGAGGACTGCCTTTGTGGGGTTCGTGGAGAAGGAAAAAGTAAGTGGGCGCAGCGCCGTCCCCAGAAGTCCCAGGCTCAGGGAGCAGGCCAAGCAGCCTTAGAAGCCGCCACCGAGCGAGCAAAGCTATCTTCATACTCCTGTGAGCGCCCCCCCTCCCGAGTCACTTCCCGTCCTGGACGAATCCAGGCTCCTGGGACACAAGGTCCTGCTCCAGAAGGTTAGCATGCAGCCCCCAGAACTGGAGACAGTCCAGGCAAAATGAACCCGACTTCAGTCTAGCTTGGGAGCCCGGGATGTGGTAGCTGTGAACTATCAGACCATGCATTGCTTTCCTCAGATGGCTCAGGCTGCAGTCCCCAGGTTCTAGGTAGAGTCTCACCCATGTGCACCTCAGGGAATTTTCTGGAATGGGACAGAGAGAGAGGAGAGAGCAGTTTGGGAGGGAGGTGGAGAAGGGATTAACTCTTGGCCACAATTTCTGTTGCTATCTGGGCTGGCTGGCTTCACAGGCCAGGGGGGTCCCATTCGGGAAAAGTTGCCTTGAAGTTGGTGCACTCGCTCACCCAGACCTCTCTCCTCGTCCCTTGTGTCTTTGGGCCCTGCTGCAAACCAGGAAGCCAACAGCGAAAAGACCAATAATGGAATCCACTACCGGCTCCAGCTCCTCTACAGCAATGGTGAGGCTCCTGTCGGGTCGGTGCCAGCACCCTGGGGCTCCGGGTCAGGGCAGGGGGCTCACGGAGCTCCAGGTGGACGAAAGCCCCCCAGCGAAGCTCAGTCGTCAGCCACCCTCCAGGTGAACAGGCCTCTCCGAAATTTCATCCTAGGAAGTTTCTCACCTGAGGAGGCGGAGGGCGGCTTGGTCAGCCCAGGGCTGACCGGAGGCCACTTGGCCCTAACTAGACCACTCTGCTGGCTTCTCTCCCCCCTTTCTTGAAGCCTGTTTTGCTCGGCCCAAATTCCAGGTCGCAGGGCTCCTCGGTTCTGGGTGGCTAGGGATGGTGGTGGTCCTGATGGATCCCGGCGACTGCAGAGGGGCTCTAGTCTGGGGAGGGAGAATGGCCAGGTGTGTGTGTGTGTGGGGGGGTCCCACTTCATTTCTAACTCCAGTGCTTGGTGGAGTCTGGCTTCCAGGGGGAGGGGGCATCTGAACGAGGCCCACAGATCCCTTCTGGATTCTCGGGAGGGACATCCTGGCTCTCCGGGTTCGGTTCAGGACAGCAGGAGTTCCCCTTGGCCTTGGGCCCCTTCGTATGCAGCTTTTGTTTGTTGCTCTTGTTACTTGTATTGTGGAGTTCTTTTTTTTTTTTTTCTTCAGGGTTTATCCTCTCTCTTAATTTTCCTTCCTCCCTCCACCCCCAGGGATAAGGACTGAACAAGACTTCTATGTGCGCCTCATCGACTCCATGACCAAGCAGGTAAGTTTCTTAGAATTCCACACTGTGCGGATGACTCTCGGGTCACGACATTTGCTGCGGGTCACGACATTTGCTGCAGTTCAAAAGCTGGTTGTGCCACCACTGAGAGATGACTCGAACGAACCCCAGCTCTCAAAGCCAGGGTGGCCCTGGCAAAGTGGTGGCAGCGCAGGCTTCCCGGAACATTCTTGTGGTAGCGCCTCCGCCTGGGGATCCGCTAGAGGCTCTTTTCCCTCCCTGGGAAACCCAGGCCTGGTGATTAAGACCTGTGATGCTGAAGTGAAGGTGTAAGGACTGGACTTCCTCTGACTTGGCTAAAAGAGCCCGAGAGACCCGCCCACCCTCAAGAGGCAGTATGGCCTGAACTTCTGAAAGACAAGCTAGCCAGGCTTTATCCAAGGCCCAGGCCTGAGGAACTTGAGGGTGCGGGGTGGGATGAGGAGGCAAACGCTGGCTTCTCCAGGAGTGCAGAGCAGAATGAAGTTTGCAAATGACTTCTGCACGGATTTTTATTTTTTTGAAAGGCGGTGGTATAGGAAAATAATGTTGCAAGTGGGAGTGTACAATGGTTCGAGGGTATTTTGCAAACACCCTCCTGCTTTGGCCTCCAAGTTTGGCTGGGAGCCAGGCAACAAAAGCTAGCTAGCTTTCTGTCTTAAAGGTACACGGAAGGCATTTTCTTAGGCTTTGCCAATGCTCGGTGTCAGGCAGTATACATTAAGGTTGAGTTATGTTTTAAAAGATACAATTATGAGCCAAGTTAGAAGCAAGGCTTGACATTTTAATGAGGCGCAGGAGTTGTTTTTTTTTTTTTTTTAACTTCCCCCATTTCTTAATTTTAAGAAAAAGTATAGTTTCAGAATGAAGTAACTGGTTAGTTGAAGTAACAGAAAAAAGACAGCTTTATTGAGAGGAGGAAATAATTCAGAATAAAAAGAAAAGTTATCTATTTACAGCAAATAGCAATTTAGTACTAGGGTTAAAAATGCGTTTACTTGATTGTCATTTAGAAATATTCCCTTTAAAACAAGGAGGGGTGCACTTTCTTCACTGGTTTAGACAGTTTGGAATTAGGGTGTGCATGCATAATTAAAGATAGCTTCAGATCTGCCTGGCTGTAATGTGCTCAATACACATTAATAAGCTGTTGGGAGTTTGAAATCTTAGCAGAAAGCATTTAATAATAGCTCATGTTGATTATCATGTTCATATTTATTGTGACTCAAGTAAAATATATGAAATTGTGGGTATGAAGTATATTTTTTAAAGTAATAGTCTCTGAAAAAATTGATGTCATGTTATTTCCTTTAACTATTTTTCTCTCTGGAAGATTGTGTTCATTTCTTAGTTGACAGCTCAGAGTAAATTTCCATTTATTGTTTCAATCATAGTTATTTTCTTGACTGCATTTGATGGCTATATAGGATAATTGTCTTCCCTTTGGACTCTAAATTTTTTAATTTTCCCCCTGCTGATCAGAAGCACACAAAAAAAACAACAACTTGATTTTAGCAACTTTTAATTTGATGTCAAAACAAAAATATATTAGGTGGAATTTTGTTTTTCAAAAATTGTTTTGATGTGATGGGTATCCTTTCTTGCCCTTCTCATCAGAGAGGAGTAGGAACAGGGGAGCCAGAGGGAAGAGAATGGACACTGCCCATACTCTCCTTGTGTTTATTCGGACTTACTTTTTAAGATAAAGGCATGCAGTGTAAGGCCGATGTGTTCATGGGACACTGACCACTGAAACTGTAGGCCACACTAGACAAGCACTGTTCCAAGGAGCATAAAATTAGGACATGTTGGAAGAGATTGTTTTTGTCTGACTCAAACCTCCACTTCAATTCTGATCTCCCTAAACTAATAGTGCTACCAAGAATTCATTTTATCAACATACTTTCTCATATGAGAACAGCGGAAGGATTTTTAAAAATATAAAACAATACATCAAATATTTCACTAACAAGGCCATAGAGCTTTTTTTTTTTTTTTTTAATCTACAGATGACGGTATCTTTGACTATTTGATAGCATCATAAATGCTATGGGGAGGGAAAGAGGGGAAATGATTCATTTTAAAAAAATAACAGGAATAAAAATTATTTGCCATATATTACAAAAAGTTTAAATTATAAATACATGTAGTTATATGTTCTAGTTAGAAGCAATATGGGGGGGGGGAAGTTTAATAATTAGGTAAGTCGGTACAAAAGTAACAAGACAAAAGACATTTTAGGATGGGCCCATTTGCTTTCACAATAATCGAGTAAGCACCTTTTCTATAACTTTCACTTTGAAAGGCAATCCATGCTCATTAGCCAGTTGCTTGCTTTTTGATTACATGCTGCAAGACTTTTGGAAGTAGGATACCTTCTTATGTATTCAGTTAACATCGTAACACTCAAAAAAAAAAAAAAAAAAAAAAAAAAAAGCAGACAGAAATACCAGAAGCCTTACTTTCTTAGCTGCAGAGTCATGTTCATATTCAGCTTCAGGGATAAAACAGTGGACCCTCCTGTAGTTCAAAAATATTCTATGAGAATTAAACGCTTAGTCTGATTTAAACTTTCTAAAAGTGTTGATGCTGTGTAAATATACCGTGGCCTCTTTAACCAAAAGTAAGGATTGACAGAGGCTGAGTGATTAAGTGGTAACACTGCCCCTCTGTGAAATGCTTTCTGATGCATTCCAGATTTTGATAGTTAGAGTGTGTGACAGAATACAATTGGCAATGGGACGAGTTCTAAGAACATCAGAGCTGGTGGAGGGAATACCTGGCCACTATGAAACCTTCTCTTCACTGTCTACCCCTTTACATATTAGAGATGTCCCTTTGTGCACATGATGTCATATCCTTGACTTGCAAGCTGGGGTTACCATTCAGAGGGAGTCTTCAGCCAGTACCATGCAGAGGCTGCTGTGCACGCTTCAACTGCATAGGTTGTTCCTCATTTTGAGTGAATATAGCAGTACTGAGAGGAGGCAGAAATGTACTCAATCAACCAAGATGTATGAATATGACACAGTGTTTCACACCTTCCTAAAGTGTCTCATTAGACTATTTTGAGAAATGATTCCTAATTTTGGACTCTACCAGGAATGATGGAACCACATTAGGAGTGAATGTGTAAGGCTCTGGGGTCCCATCTCCCATGCCTCCATTGTAAAACATAGGGTATAAAATTTGAAAACAACAACAACAAAATGAAACAAAAAAAACCACAAACAACAAACAAACAAACAAAAGACCAAATCTGTTAAATTAGAAAAGAAATGTCTTGCTTTTGGGAAGGGTTGTTCAAAACCAAGTTTAGCTGGCCTAAAAATAGATTGTTTTTTGTGTCGTTGCTGTTTTTGGTATTCTATTAGTGAGCATGCAAAAGCCCTCAGGATCCGGGAGTTTATGGCTGATGCATCCAGAAACAGTGTTAATTGTAGAAACTTTCCTGTATCCAGTTGGGGAGGCCAGAGGCTTAACCTGCCTCACTTTGGGTTTTCATGTGTCACTTGAGATATGATTGTGTTCCATGGTTCCTTCAGTGAGGTATTTATCTTTGAGTAGTTAATAAACACAAAACTAGCTCATTTCTTCTTCCATCTCACTCAAAGAGTGAGTTTTTCAAGTGATACTTAAATAATGGAGATCCAATCCCATGTTCCCTGCCCCCACACGAAAGATTTTTTTTTTTTTGTAATTTATTTATTTTTGAGAAAGGCAAACAGAAGTCACATAATCTTAGTATGCACAGATTTAAAGGTGGGATATGTGGAGAGGAGAGGGCCCTACTGCTGATGCCGAGGGAGTGCTGGCACAGTAAATGTAAAGGTTGTCAGATTTGTTCCAGAGCTAGATTTTTTTGTATATATGTATTTGTTTTGATGTTCCCAGCCCTTAAAGTTGTTGATTCCACTTTATTTTCCTCCCATTGATTGTTTCATTATGTTCTACCATGGCTACATAGATTTGATGAACAACTCTTTCAGTTGGTAGATAAACACTTTTTGGGGGGATGGGCATATCTATAAGTTCCCAAGGAATTTACCAGGCCAGCAAAGAGGCTCTTTCATATACCCAGGGAAACAAGCAAGAAGGGACAGAGCAGGTTTATGTCAGGGACTGTATTTCAACAGCTTTCTGTCTTCTTTGGTAACATGTCAAAAACGCAGGTGATTTAAATTTCCTTGCACATAGAGGAATGAAGAAGTTTGGAATTTTTATGCATGATCAGGACCTGTGTTTGGGAAAATGTAAACTCATCACAGTGGAAAATGTGTTGTTTGGAGTCTGGGGGTGAAAACAAAGCTGATGGTTTTGGAGAGATTGCCGGAGCCAGATGGCCTAGTACTTCCCCAGTCTGGCGGCCCAACTGCTCCCTCCTGGATAATATACAGCCATTTGTTCGGGGATATTTACGCTAGAGCTGTTTCCATGTGAATGTTTGAACAGCATTAAAAACGAACATATTAGTCGGGATGCATTTATCGAACTCATATGGCTGTACAGACAGCCTGTTATCTGTGTGTGTGTGTCTTGCTGGGGATGAGGACTATTTGGACATGGACATGCGTGAATTGTTGACATAGGTTTTGGAGCAGGGAAGATTTGGTTTTAGAGAGGAATTAAAATATATATGCTTTTAGAATCAAACTAATGGGCATGATGGTTGCACCCTACTCAAAGTTCTGCTGTGAAAATTAAATGGATCCATATCTGCAAAGGGCTTAGTACAGTGATTGACATATATTAAGTATATAATAAATTAGCTGTTCTTATGATTTTATTATTATTGCTCAAATGAGTTGACAAAGTCAATTGTATCTACTAATGTAGTAAATGCAGTAACTATCTGAGTAGAATATCATTTATAACTTCTAGGGAAAAAAGTTATGTGGAATTATTTGAAATATTTAGTCTGCCCCCCCCCCCCCCCGAGGCATTTGAATAATATAAGGGCTTTTAGTTCTTTCAGACAGAAAGGATGCATCAGAAAGTCGCCTGCACTGGGGACTTGCTTGCCTTTTAGTCAGGGCCTGATGTAACTGAACAGCATAGTGAATATGATATCATGCCTAGCTCACTTTTGAAAACGGGCCTGCTTAGCTGCTGAGCTGGAATTACATCTTTGCAAATTGTTTGCCAGTAGCCAAGCTGCTACTTGAGGCAAAACGAGTTTTTATTTTACTCTACTATTAATGTTAGATTACTGTTTGATACAATTGTTTATGAAATGTCAGATTTGCGGTGTTTTCTTTGGCATGGCTTAATTTTTAACTAGGGTTCTTTTGCCTACTGTAAACGGGACTATATTAGCTATCACTTCTTTTTTTTAATGATAGGCAGTAGAACTTGGTGGGTAAATGTAATAATTGTTGTGCAGTGTGTTGGTACTGTAGGCATCATTGTTGCTGTTTGATTAGCTCAATTCTTAGTAATTTGCTATTATCGATAGCTTATATTTAGAAGGTACGCCCCTGTTTTTTGATGAAGGCAGTTTTTATATTTATGGCCCTTTCTCTAAGGTGACAAATAGACTTTGCCTTTTGTTTGGTATTCAGAAATAAGAGTATCATTTTCAAGGTTATTATTTTGATTTATGTGGGAAATTCAAGTTTTTCTTACCCCTCCTCTCCTCCCTTCCCCACTTGCTTCCTCCTTATTGCAAACCAAGAAAGATCCCTGATAAGAAAAATGCACATTCTCACTGCTCCCTTGATTCTGGTGTGGGACACAAAGAGTTAAAACTATTAGAAAAGTAAACAAAGAAAACCAAGCTCAATTCTCTGAACTTCTCTAGGCATCCTATTGATGTATGATCCCGGTGTATGCGCACAGTGTCGTTTTCCTTTTGCTGTGTGGTCTTTATCCGTAGTAAGTTTCAGTGGACTTTTAAGCCTCGGTAATGTTTTGGAAAAGCCAGGGATGAACTATACTCCAAAGAGGCCTTTTTAAAGAGTGGCAACTGAGGCAAGCATGGTCCAGAGACTGACTGATTCTCAGAGATGTCACACATTGATTTATAACTAAGCGTTTGAAACGAATGGTGTTTTCTCTTTGGACAGCAATATTTCCACTACTGCTGTTTTGGGAGGGTGTGAAAGTTTTAACAATGCCTACGTTTTCCTTCTTTAGTTAATTACTTAAAAAAAATATGGTTCAAAAGACAATCTGAAAACGAGGAGAGGCTTAGCAGGAACTTGTATTTGTTTCTGCCTGCTTGTTATTTTCTGTTAGAGGTTGACATTTGGAGAGGAGAGACTACTGTTACATTAGAAAATCAGGTCTTCAAATACGACCGGTTTTGACATCTTATCTCTTAGTAGCGCCAGGTTTTGAAAGTTGAGGTGAAGTTATTGCTATTTACTGGTTTACGTTTCTTCCTGTCCAAGCATCCCTACTGCCTTGGGGGATTTGTTTGCTCTTGGTAGGATTAATGTAAACATTATTTTCTGCTTGATACTTTATCTTTTGTTTCTATGGTTATAAACCTCAACTTGATTCACCTTCAATGATTTATTTAAATAGCGCATTTTAATAATTTCTCTTGCTCTCCTTCCCATCTTAGTGGTGGCTCCCCCATCCTCACTTCTGATAAACACATTGATTTATTTAAGCCAGTGCTGTCTGTCGCTCTCTCAGCAGACCACCTTCCTCCCAATGAGCAGACACATGATTTACTGTGGAGTATGACAATGAGCCTTCTTCTCGGTGCTCCATTGTCTGGGTCCTAAACCAGCTGTCTGTTAAAATGGTTTCACTTAAAATAGTCAATGCTGTTTATATACCCCTGGGATCTCCCAGCTGATCCAACCTCAACCAGCTTGCCTCAAACCCCGCAGAAGCATACATTTAAATTAGGAAGAGAAGCTGAAACCCCCAGTGCTCCCCCCACCAAATTAGTGTTAGAAGATACCTACTTTTGGGGTGTGTGTGTTAACGTCTAGATTTGCTCAACTGTGAACCAGTCTTGCTGTGTGTGCTAAATGTAAACAGTGAAAATGTTTTTAGTAGAGGAGCAAGCTAGAGGGAGAACTTGGAGGCAAGGAAAGAAAAAGGAAGGCTGAAGTCTACCTTAATGTTACTGTGACATCAGAGCTATGCAAATAAATCTATCACACCCTCTTATACCAGCTCCCGTCCAAATGTTCATTTCTGAAACTCTTATTTTCTGTGTGTTGTATGTGTATATGCATGCATACGTGTTTTCAGCAAGTCTTTTCAGTGATTAAAAAAATCTGTAGTTGTTTATCTACAGTATTAGGGGGTGTTCTGCCTTTGAATCGCACAGGAAAGCTTGCTCCCTTAATGTGACAGCGCAGTGTACTCTAGAGACAGGAATTTTGTCCTTCCTGGCCCATGGCAGACTTCTACTCTCTTTTATTGCAGAATTTCCCAGAAGCAGTAGTTCTTTTTCTGCCCCTATGCATTGAGAACTCGTCTTTTTCTATCTAGGCCCAGGGAGAGGGAAGACAGAAACCTCAGATTCCAGATCTCCCCAGAGTTCTTAATTATTTCTGAGCAAATCCAAACTCTCGGTTTCATTTTTCTATGCTTGATTTGGTGAAAGATTCTCTGTTTTGACTCCACTGCCAGAAGCAGAGTGGTAGCTTGGTATTTGGTAAAGAGATGAGTTACAGAGGGGGTGGGCCTGTAACAAGTGATGCTCAGTTACCAGGGGAAAAACATGGGACTTCTGGGAGTCCCTGTGATCCCCTGCGGGGGGGGGGGGGGGGGCAGTCCTCACCAGATTTGCCTTGCAGCATAGTATTAACTGGATATGGTCATGGCCCCACTCATTTCAACTAGTAGCCTTGGTAATAATAATAATAGTGTTTATCTCATCCAGAAAGATCCAAAATGAGATCTTATATAACTGATATGCCTTCTACCCCTATCCCTGCCAAATAACACAATTTCTTCCCCTTCCCCCACCCCACCTTTCTCTCCGTAGTATGGAAACTTTACTGGTACCTGTGCACTGACTTACCAAGTTACTTGTTTCAGTTTAGCAAGGCAAACACCGAAGTTGAGGCAGAGGCTATGTAGAGTCTTAGAACATGTAAACAACTTAGTGATACTAGGCGATAGCACAAATTCATCATCAGATTTTTTTTAGCACCTTGCTTGAGAATCTGATCACTAATTTACTGTGTTTTCTTTCTCCCTTTTTGATTTTTTTTTAAAACAGTGATTGCAGAAAATAAAGCAGATACATAGAAGTTTTTAAAAACTATTAAATGTATTTATTATTTAGTTCATGTGCTCAAGTGCACACACATGCTCATGTATGTGTGGGGGCTCATGAGTGCCACAGTGCATGTGTGGAGGCCAGGGGACAACTTGTCAGCTCTCTCCTTCTGCCATGTGACTCCCCAAGATTTAACAGATTTAACTTAGACTACCAGGCTTGTTGGTGAACCCCCTTACTTGGTGAGCCATCTCACTGGCCACAGTTTCTGGTTTTCAGAATATTTTAATTAATGCATTTTCTTTTTCTTTCTCTTTCTTTCTTTCTTTCTTTCTTTCTTTCTTTCTTTCTTTCTTTCTTTCTTTCTTTCTTTCTTTCTTTCTTTCTTCCTCCCTTCCTTCCTCCCTCCCTCTCTCTTTTTCTTTCTCTTCCTCCTTCCCTCCTCCTCCTCCTCCTCCTCCTCCTCCTCCTCCTCCTCCTCCTCCTCCTCCTCCTTCTTCTTCTCTCTCTCTCTCTCTCTCTCTCTCTCTCTCTCTCTCTCTCTCTCTCTCTCTCTCCAGACAGGGTTTCTCTGTGTAGATTTAGCTGTCCTGGAACTCACTCTGTAGACCAGACTGGCCTTGAACTCAGAAATCTCCCAACCTCTGCTTCTTAGGATTAAAGGTGTGCAGTGCGCCACCACACCTGGCTGCATTTTCTTGAGTAAAGAAATGACTTGGGAATTTGAAAGAGTCATTTAAGAATATAGGAAGGAGGGCCAGTGAGAAGGCTCAGCAGGTAAAGGTGAGTTCAATTCTTGATCCCCACATGATGGAAGAGAGAACCAAATCCTGCATTTTATCCTCTGACACACACACACACACACACACACACACACACACACACACACACACACACAAAATGGCACATGCCCCCTACACAATATAATAAATAAATATAATAAGAATAAAGGAAGAATTATGTATGCATGCTGAAACTAGTGATTAAAGATTTGAAACATAATAGGACATTAACATAATGCAAGTTATTGCCCCAGAAAACAGTTATGAGGGACTAATAAAGGGTAAAATGTAGTATTATAGTGTGCAAAGCTGACCTGTGGTCACTGGTGGATGGTGGGCATCACCATAATCAAATGGTCAGAGTTTATGTTGCTAATAAACTTGTGGATAATAGAACCTAGTTCAGAGAGGACTCAGTGTCACCCTGTGCTGTTGTCCTGCCTTAAAGTCTAAGACTGTAATACGATCTGGAGAAATCCAGACAAACTGAATAGAAGGATGTTCCACAAAGTAACTGGTCTGCATTTTCAATAATGTCAATGCCATGAACTCCAATGACTGGAGGAGATTCAGAGTGAAAGGAGACATGACAGCTGAGCGCAGTGATTAGTACTGGATTTGCTTTTGCTGTAAAGGACATTATTAGGTAATTGGTAAATCTCAATAAGGTCTGGAGATTAGATTATTCTATTGTATCAATGCTAATTTTCTTATTTAGATAATTGTGCTGTGATTATGCATGAAAATGCCTTGTTTTCAGGAAATGCATGCTGATATATTGAGGCCATATCTGCAATTTGCTAAAAAGTGATTTAGGGAAAAAGAGAAAAATAGGAAGCAAATTTAGTAAAATGCAAACATTTGAGGAATCTGGGTAATGAGTATCCTACCCTGGACTTCTAAATATATTCTCTCAACCTTTCTAGAAGTCTACAGTTAAAGGAAAAACATTTTATTTTTTTTTAATACAAGGTTATGATGAGTTAGCCATAAAAAATAGTTTTGATGGGCCAGTGGTAAAAAAATGTGCTTTCCCCCCCACCACCCAAGCCTTTTCCCTTAATTTTTAATCTGTTACAAAGTTTGCTTTGCTTTGTGTTCAGATACTATGATCAGGTCATGATCCATGGATCTGTCTGCACTGGGTTTTAAGTCATGGAGGTTCTGTCTCCAAGTTCAAAACCAAAGTACACGAGAAAGAATGAGAAGTTAGGTACAGAAGTACTTTCATGCACCCTGTAAGCACACGAATAATCTCTGGCTAATTTAAATAGCTTTGTCACTGAGAAACTGAGGGTTCTGTGAATGTGTGAAAGTAATTTTATTAACAATTTGAAGCTGTGTTATATTAGTATTATGCAGTGATACAGTGTTAAGTGAGTTAAGTGTATGCTGATGCAGAATCCTGTTCTACCAATAGCACTGTGTTTTTCTTTGGCTGGGATAGTAACCTGTAGATCCATGTGCAAGCTTGAGGTTTTGGGAGACTGGGTGGGTGTCCTGAAGCAAAATGTGATTTTTCAGAGAGAGGGAGGGAGAGAGAGAGAGAGAGAGAGAGAGAGAGAGAGAGAGAGAGAGAGAGAGAGAGAGAGAACAAAGCATTGTGGCTGGTGGTTTAGGATTCTGGATTTTGAGAATGAGACAGAATTCTTCGTTTAGGGAGCTGACTGTGACTTCATCCCCCACACAGCATATGCTGGCAAGTGTTCCTGTTTGGGTGGGTGTACACTCTACACTAGCACATGTTTTCAGCCTCTTGGTAGGAAGAGGGTTTTTCCCCCGACAACATCGCTACAGAAATGACAGAGTCAGTCAACAGACTGCTTAGTTTTTCCCAAACTTGTTTTCTGCTGCCTGCCAGTTAGAACACTAACTGTTGGATTTGGTAGTAGTGGAGAGGCAAATGTGTTCTACAGGATGATCAAACCCACATGCTTTTCTATATTTGAAATACAAAATATTGTAACTTCTTCAGCCTTCTGAAGCTTCCCTCTTTATTGATTAGGCTTATTTTTATTCTGTATGGAAAGAGAATTATGGTTGTCTTGACAACAGATGCCCATCACATGCACTGATCCAAAGATGTGCATAATGAGGTGGCTGATAGGGCAGAGAGGATCGCATCCTATTCCACTCAATTTGGGCTGATCCTGAGCAATGTGTCCTGAAATAATCAGCCCAGTGAGGCTTTTTGCTCCTAAAAGTTAATTGGCCCCCAGCAGGGGCAAGGCAGCGAAGAACAAGATTGTTACAGGTAATGCTCTGCTACTTGCTTCTATTTTTAGCTAAAAACATGTCTTTAATTTCAGGCCATAGTGTACGAAGGCCAGGACAAGAACCCTGAAATGTGCCGCGTGTTGCTCACACATGAGATCATGTGCAGGTAAGAAATTTCTTGCTCTCTCTCTCTCTCTTTCAAGTAAAGATGAATTTGGATATCAAATCTAGGCAAAATCAGTTCTATTGGTTGGGTATATGTTTATTTTGCTCTTAGTAAATAATCTAGAAGAAAGGATTCTTAGAGACATTTGACAGTGTCAGGGATTGAGGCAGTTCTCAATTATTTATTACATTTCATCTTGGAGGACATCAGTTTGCATTTTGATACTTCACTGTTCATGGCCATAGAGTCATGCCCTCCCTCATCCTTCATGGTGGAGTCAAATACAACACAACCTGTTCAGTGGTGACATTTGCACCCAACTTCATGCTTGGTAAAACGAGAGTTCACTTGAAGCCGACAGAGGCTCCTGGTTGGGTCAACTTGAAAGTCATAGTTCCTCCTTTTGAGTTCTACTTAATGTAACCCCCATACACAAGCCTCATTTCTTCTTAAACTGATTTCTTTCTTTCTTTCTTTCTTTCTTTCTTTCTTTCTTTCTTTCTTTCTTTCTTTCTTTCTTTCTTTCTTTCTTTCTTTCTCTCTCTCTCTCTCTCTCTCTCTCTCTCTCTCTCTCTCTCTCTCTCTCTCTTTCTTTCTTTCTTTCTTTCTCTCTCCTTGCATTTGGTCCTTGAGTTGTCCTGTTCGTATCTGAACATATAGTTACTATTTCTTGGAGGTAGTGAGCTTTGAGATTGAGGGAGGCTAGTGAAAAGGAATCCCTAAGAGGTCTAATAATTTATGCTCCTCACATATGAGTCTTTTCGCTTTCCACTGTAATCATGCTGAAGTGGCATCTGAGACCACATTCACCTCCATGGCCTCAGCCAGGCCTGCACAGGAGAGGGACCAGAGCAGGGGGCAGCCTTTTAACTTGTGCTCTTATTCCTTGTAAAAAAACCTAGCGTTTTGCTCCCAGTATCTCTCAAGTAATTGGATAAAGCAGGAAGATGCCACTCCGCATCAGATGAAGGCTCCTAATTGCTTTGTTAGCTGAGCAGGCTCTCCCTGGCACAATGTGTGCTCGGCTGCTGAATGTCATTGACCAATCCGAGTGAGTCTTCAGCAGCTGTTTCGGCATGGGCAGCCCTCATCTACTGCTCATGGACTCTTCTGGAAAAGAATCTCAAAACCCTACAGGTGGAAATAGAATTGAAAGCGCTTCATGTGTTTTCCGAATGAAGTCCCAAATATTAACATTTGGGTCTATAAAAATTCCATTTTCCCCTTTTTAAAAATATACTTTTGATTTATAGTTCGAAGATACAGAAGAGTTTCACACATTTTGCTTTAGTGATTTGTAAAACTCATTAATTATTCTAAAAACTAGGTTGTTTTTGTTCAGATTTAAAACAGTAGCAGAACATCCCCCAAGTGATGTGGGACTCCTTACATTAGTGGCAAAACTTAGTTTTATCCTGTGTGTATGAGCTGGATATAATCTAGCTGAGTGGTACCTTTCAGAATTCAAGGAGCAAACCCATTTTGAAAGCAGTAAAACCTGACCTTGTCTGTATTACTACTTCCCCAACCATTTCTCTATTATTTTAGCTTCCTACAATTAGCATGCCATTAGGCTGAACCCTCCATGTAGAGCCGCACACGACTGTAGCAAAACAGGAAACAGGAAGATGGATTTCAACCAACAGGCCAAGCACTATCTATACATCGTCTATTTGCATTTTGTATCTGCATATGTTTGGATTATGCTGGAGAGAATTCTATTCTTGAACTACTTAGAGATATATTATGCCTTTCATGCACAGGCCTCCCCTCTATTAATGCAGTTTATATTTCCCTTGTTTTTAAAATTCATTGGTCCAAAGTGCTTTATGATGCTGGTTGGTGTGCTTTACTGCTGGCATTCCCTCTATTTCTCAGAAACATAAAAATAGCAAAAATAAAATTCTCAAGCCACTGAAGGCAAATGATGCTGTTTGTACCGCGTGGCTAAGAGGGAAAAGCCATATTCCAAATGTCATCTTGCTAATGTTACAGATTACGGCTTTCCTGGCTGCCTATAGATGCGGAAGGGGTACTGTTTGTTTACCAGGCTGCCATGACCCCATTACACAAACCTGTCATCTATTGTGTGGCTAACAGTCTTTTAAATTGCAAATCTGATGCTCTTTAGGGGGCGTCAGGAAAAAAATTCTCACTTTCCATACCATCCTATTTCTCTTGATTTCTTGCCTGTTGTAAGTGGAAGTTGGGATGTGCTGAATTTGCACCAGGGGTGCAAATGCAGCCTCAATTATAAGCATAAAATTAGAATCTGTTCACCATTAATCAGCCTGGCTAATTGCTATGCACCACCATTAGCCATATGGTGTGAAAGACAGCTTGCTCTCCCCAAGATGAAATTTCTTCATTGCAGACATGAAATAGTGAAGGCCCTGGATTTGAAAATAGCTTGTTTTAGATATTTAATTTCTAAACAACTTTCTGCTGTGCTTTCTATCAAAGCTAACGGCATAATAAAACTTTGCGTTGATGTCACAAAAGCTGTATGTTTATAGTGTGCTGGCTATGATGAAGGAGACAGAGAATTTCGTTCCACAAGAAAGGGTTTGGTGCATTCTGTTCATCACAAGCAAATGTAAGGGAAAGGAAAAGATAAGAAAGCAAAAGATAAGGTGGTGTCTCAGGTGTTGTAAATTAAGAAGAAGAAGAAGAAGAAGAAGAAGAAGAAGAAGAAGAAGAAGAAGAAGAAGAAGAAGAAGAAGAAGAAGAAGAAGAAGAAGAAGAAACCAAACTATTGTGTTTTGTGGGGAAGGTGACCCCTTTATGTGAGATGGCTAAAGGAACTGACATTATTAGTTCATAATTGTTGACTCTTGGAGACAATCCCTCTTTGAATTGATGATGCAGAGCACTTCTGTACCACTATGAGAGAACCTCTGCCTTTTGGTGAATTGGAATCTATCACACCAATTGTAGTGATGAAGTTCTTAATCTAAGAGGACTCAGTGAATCCTTTTTTTTTTTTCTTAAAGAGTAGGATTCCATGAGGGGTTTGCTTTATGAGCACCCTAACTTCTGTGTCTAAATGGAACCCAGCTTGAGAGGGGGACTTGGTATCCTGCTCTCCAGGCAGGCCTAATACACAGGTGTTCATTTCTAGTATCTGAGGAAGGCAGGTTATAGGCACCCACACTAGGGAAGAATTCTTGCTTATTTTATTATTTTATTTTGTAGAAGAACCATGAATCTCAGGCTAGCCTGCTTCCTCTTCTGCTTCCTTATTAGGCTTTTTCTTCCTTCCTTCCTCTTTTCCAGGTTTAGGCTGATTTCCTCCTTCAGACACCCACTTAAGTTTGTCTTTTCCAGGGAAGTGCCTCTGGCCCTTGGCCCAAGTCATATGCCCTAGTGAGCGGTCCAATGGACCAGGTGCTTTTAACTTCATAGTACTCTGTGCCTTGCAATGACACCTTACTGCCTGCCTGTCTTTATTCAGCCAAGCCCCTTAAAGGCCGGGAAGGGACTCAGTTTTCCTCCATGCTTCGGCTGGCCCAGTTGTGAAATGGGACATTAATGCTGTTTTGTAGAGTAGGAGTTAAGGATAAATGCCATAGTCTCTATAAATTCTTATCATGATGCCTGGCAGAGTCAGAACTGAAAGCCTGTTATGATTTGAAACAATATTAATAGAAGCAGTCGTAGAGGCATCATTGGTGCCTGGCCAAGTATTAGGTATTTTGTTGCTCAAAATAACTGTTGGCAAGAAAATATTGAAAGGAGGTTTAGTGTCTATAAAAACCTAGGTGTACCTGTTTCATTATGGTTGTGGTGGTTATGTGTCTTTATTTTTTAGTACCTACTATGTGCAAGGGCTTGTTGAGTTTAGAGCAAGCTAGGAGAGCTTGAAGTCGGAAGCTTTACGCAGCCAATTAGCACTGGGCAAAGGTTCTAATGTGATGGAACACTTAGGCAAAGGACTATGTCAGTTGAGAGGGAGGATGAACTATTTGTAGATGGGTCATAGCAGTGGGAATGGAGAGAGATGAGATGGGAGAGGGATTTTAGAGGCTGCATTTAGAACAGTTTGTGAGCCAGGCAGTGGTGGCACACACCTTTAATCTCAGCATTTGGGAGGCAGAGGCAGGTGAATCTCTGTGAGTTCGAGGCTAGCCTGGTCTACAAAGCAAGTTCCAGGACAGCCTGGAAGAGAAGACCCTGTCTCAAAAAATCAAAAAAAAAAAATCAAAAAAAAAAAAAAAAGAAAAAAGAAAAGAAGAAGAGGAGGAGGAGGAGGAGGAGGAGGAGGAGGAGGAGGAGGAGGAGGAGGGTTTGTGGTCCAGGCAGGATTGCTTTGTGGAGGTATATAGCTGTGCAGAACTGTGGCCTGGAGCTGGGAAGAGGGAGTTGGTCAAAGATGACCAGCTTCAGACTATGCTTTTCAAAGGTGAGAGAGAACTGAAACTGCATGGAAGGTGGGATTGAGAAGTGTGGAAGAGCAGGAAGAGAGGAGAGAATGGTTCTATCTTGAGAGGAATGATCACATTGAGTAAGAAGGTCACACTATAGAATTAGGAAGACTCTTGAGTCTATGGGACTCAAGAATGAAAGAAAGGGGCATCAAGGTAGGGAAATCAGCCATGGGAGATTCTAGTGCTGGTGAGATGTAGATGGGTAAAGGAGATAAAAAGCCTCAGGTCACTCGTGACTCAGGAAGTAGATTCATGTAGGTACCCTGAGGCTGGCATCACACTTTTTAATGGACCCAACTGGCAAGAAGTGGTGACCAGTCTTACAGGAAGAATGCTGATCAGTGAAGGAATGAAGGAAGATTAGACAATGTTTGAAAGCACAGAAAAAAAAATCAGTCAGGAAAGCAGAGTTCCAGATATGGACCCCATCAATTCACAAGGCCAAGAGTGCCCTGGTAAGACAGACTGGGTGAAGACTGCAAGGTTGAGTGCTTGAAGATCGAGTGTTCTGAAAACAGGGAACTTGTAGTACGTGCAGGAGGGTGATAAAGGACACAAGAGTCAATAGGTCAGATTCCTTCAGAACTTATCCCCATTGTAAGTATTAATCAGGTTGTCTGGTAATTCACAGAGCCCATGCTCTGGTCACTTTGGCTAAGGAGGGTAGGAATCTTCATTTTTATTGAGATGCTCAGTTTGAAATGACTCCTTAAGCAAAGAGTGGTTGCACCTGTCTGTAATCCCTGCACTTGGGAGGCAGAAGCAGAGGATCACTGTAAATTCGAGGTTAGTCTGTGCTGGATAGTGAGTTCTGGCCCAGTCAGAGCTGCCTCACAAGCCTCAGATCTTAATTGTCCCTATGTACTACCCAAATGGCATAGCATATATCTCCAGTGGCAAGAGGCTCTTCTTCCAGAAAGAAGTTATGTGCTTGAGATGACGATCTGCAGGCACCAGGACTAGGGAGCATTCAGATGTTTCCTGCCTTGATTTATGAACCAGTGAGTCAGCTCACTAGACATCTGCCACCTGTGTTAGGCTGCTAAGCAAGGGACTCCTAAGTCTGCTCTTTCTCTAACTGTGCAGAACTAGTTGGGAGCTACACGGTTCCCGCTGAGGAAGAGGCTGCTGTTCTGAGTCTCCCGTTCATGTAGCCCACACCAGGTGTGGGGGACTTACTGCTGTGACTGGCCACATGGCCGTCCTGTCATTTGGGTTGCAGATTAAAGAAGGATGCAAAGAGTAGTGGCACCTGCTTGCTTTTTTTGGGATCCTGATCTTGGGCAAATCAAATTAGGCAAGCCCAAGTCCCCTCCCTAGATGCCTGCTGCAGGGAGCATGTGCTGAGCCTGAGCAGGCACAGATGGCAGGAGGCTGAGAGATGCTGTGTGAGTGGATGGGGGCCTCAGGCATGCTCACTCTGTTTGCTTTGATCAACGTGGTTCCTTTTCCCTCTAAGTACTTCTTCAACTGTGTCATTTACTGGATTGCCTCACTATAAGCCCTCTTCTGCCTAAACATTAGTAATTTCAGCCTGTCCCTCCTGGTTAATGCATGCCTTGGGTGTAGTGGAGATCAGTGCCCATCTTTCTTTGTTTGACTGGAGTGGAAAGAAATGCATCAGTTTAGACTGTCTTCAATGGTAGTCTGTCAACCCTACCTCCTTTCCTTTTAGTGTATAGAGTGCCATGGATATAGAGGTGCATACACACATATACACTTCCAGGCAGGCACACACACACACACACACACACACACACACACACACACACACACACATTGCTTGTACATACATACAACTATATGATGCAGCAGTGTGACCCAAGAAACAAGAACCTATTTAAGCTAGTTTTAATATTTTGTATAAACTTTTCTTTCTAAGTGTGTGGTGACTTCTATTTTTTCCTTTTTCTGTTTTCTTGATTCTCCCTACTTAAATCCCATTCTGGCCTTTTCATATGCCCGTGTCTTTGGGTCTCTTGGAGTCACAGCAGAGAGATGGTAGAATTCATCTTTCTGTTACCCGGGCATCTTTGTGTCATGGAGATGAGGGCTCTGCATAAGGTGAACAACCTCTCTGAGGCCAAGAGTGGCATTTGTTTGGAGGAGGTGGTTTGGTGTGTGGGATGGGATAGAGTGCACAATGCCTGACAAGGCAGTCAGCTTTGCTTTTTTCCTGCCATTCCCCCAGTACACCACACTTATTCATAAAGTTGTTGATTAATATTCATCCACTCATTCAATCATTTATTCATTGAGTCATTTAATAGCTGAACTCTGATATTCTATCTCAAGCTTTATGCATGGGGTAATTGATATGGACAGTTTCTACCTTCATGACACGGATAAATTAGCAGAAGGGGAGGATGGAATGGGAAAAATTCCCAAATAAAATGCCCCAGTACATAAGTAACAGGTTGAGCTGTGTTGTAGTAAATGCCCAAGAGAAAAACATCTTAATTTAGCTTAAGGGTGAAGTGTCAGGTAAGCCAGGGCATCTACACTGACTTCCAAGGGCCTAGGAAAAGTGGTTGAGAACCGAAGGACAGGAGGAATGCCCAGCAGAAGCTTGCCTGGCCTGGACTTGAGGTCTGATGGAACAAGTCATGTTAGAGGGATCGCAAGTGGCCCATGAGGCTGGAGCTTGGCAAGTGGAAAAGAAAGGGTGACAGGTCAGTGGCCTGGCACTATGCCACACTGTGGCTTTATTCAAAGTGCAATGGGAAGCAGTTCAAAGGTCTTAGACAACGCAATGGCACAGTCCCCGGGACATTTCAAAAAGATCTGCTGGATGAGACAGATCTGTTAGGTAGAGTCAAAGTGGAGACAACAAACCCAAGAGGGAGGCTTTGCAGTACTCCCATTAATAAATCCAAGTGACTGGACCGAAGACAGTAACGGTGGGTAGGGAGAGAAGTCCTGGGCTTGAGTGGGGGTGGTTGGGGGGCGGCTCACCCACTGTTACAATCAAGCAAACTGGAAAAGTTCCCCTAGGACATTTCACCCAGGAAGGACTGTGGTGGGGGTGCAGCTACCAAGGGTCTACTTGTTTTGAAGAGAAGGAAGGAGAAACAGGCTTTCTCCCCCATCTGCTTTTGACAGTCACTCCCTCTGCATAGCTCAGGCTTCTCAGACTTGGAGTAAGGTCAGGGTATAAATACAAGGGTGACCCTGGTTGGGTTCTTCATTGGGCCAGCTATTCTTAAAGATGACGCTAACCTGACAAGCTGAGAGAACACTGGTGGAGGGGATCAGCCCTCAGGAATAATGAAGTTAGGTTTTTGGATATTATTTTATACATTTTGTGTGTGCATGTGCATGTGTATGTATGTATGGGTGTACATATCATCGTGCATATATGGAGGTCAAAGGACAACGAGGGAGTAGCTTCTCTTTCCACCCTGTGGATCATGATCGGTTCAGGTCTTCAGTCTTGGTGGCAAGCACCTTTTATTGCTAAGCCATCTTGCTGGCCCCTGGAGTTGAGTTTTAAGCTATTTATTTTGTGCACATGCCAACTCCTAACATTTCTTCTCCCCTGTGCCTTTATTGGTCTCTCATAGTGTGACTTAATAGTGGAACAGAACTTGGGCTCAGAGAAAAGAGCTTCCTCTGAATCAGAACGTGACTAGGTTGTGGGGGAGCTAGTGTTTTTCAGCTGGGGCTCTGAGAATGGAGACACAATTCTTTTTATTGCCTTCTGAAAATAAAGACTGAGAGCAAGCTCCAAGCTGATTCATCTCTCAGAGATTCAGTGAAAGAGAAGAAGATGTCTCAATTTTGGTGAAAGACTTATTATGCTTGGAAATATTTCTGGGTCTTGAAAAGTGAAATTCAAGGTTTGGTAGTCTCTAAAAGGTATCTAAATTTAGTGTGTGTGTGTGTGTGTGTGTGTGTGTGTGTGTGTGTGCAAGTGTGTGTATGTTTGTGTTAGTATGTGTGTATATTTGTCTGAGTATGTGTGTGAGTGTGTGTATGTGTATGTGTTTGTATGTGTGTGAGTGTGTGTGTATGTTTGTGTGAGCACTGTGTGAGTGTGTGTGTATGTGAGTTTGTGTCTATATATGTTTGTGTGAATGTGTGTGTGAGTGTGTGTATGTGTGAGTATGTGTGAGTGTTTGTTTATATGAGTATGTATGTGAGTGTGTGTGTGTGTGTGTATTTACACACATTAGCATGTATAAGAGGGACAGAGAAAAGTACATATTTTACTTATGGTATGCTGTGGAGTCCAGTTCTTGACCAACTGTCCACCCTTCTTCATTGATCAAGCATGTTCTTCCACATTGTAGTCCTGGGTGGAGCCCAGCCAGAGGACAACTTGTTTTTTACAAGCATATTTCAGATGGATAATTTTCTTCTGAGGGTGGGTATTTTTCAGAAACATGACATTTTCAGCTGAGGGTTGTATATCTCAGGTGGTAGAGTGCACGCAGGAAGCCCTAAACTCAATCCCCAACACCGTAGCATAAAGTGGGTATGTACCTGTAATCCTGGCCAGCACTAAAGAGGCAGATGCAGGAAGATCAGAAGTTCAAGCTTAGCTACATAGCAAGCTTGGAGCTGGTCTTGGATGCTGAGGACCCAGTCTTGAAAGAAAAGAAATACATGATTTTTTTTATTCACCCCTTTAAAATACCTTGGGTTTCAAATTATCTGTCTATGAATGTATGTATGTATGTATGTATGCATCTATCTATCTATCTATCTATCTATCTATCTATCTATCTATCTATCTATCTATCTATCTATCTATCTATCTAAACCCAGCAGTCTCAAGGGCACAACAAAATAGGATCTGTGTAGCAGGATTTCTTTGCCATGGCTGTTCTTCCTGTGTCCAAATGTTTACAATCAGGGGTGTGCTAGCCAATGGATCCGTTGTCCCCGATTCTCTCAGAAAATTGAAGTGGTGGCCAGTGCAGGCCATCAAAGCCAGAGGACTGAGGATGGACTCTGCACTTTTTCTGTCTCACTTTCTCCTTATCTGGATCACTATGTGTTGCCTTTATTCTCAAGAAGATGTTCCAGTGCAAACCGTCATTGCTTTCGGATTTTTGAGAAGGTTGTGGTTAAAGGAAGTGCCACCCATCAAAAAGAGGAGAAAAAAAGAATCCATTTAATGCAGAATGACTAGAGAGGGAGAGAGGGAAAGAGGAGAGAGAGAGAGAGAGAGAGAGAGAGAGAGAGAGAGAGAGAGAGAGAGAGATCACTCATCCTCATTATTGACGCCTTCCACACAATTAGTGTGTTCTTGAGGGAAGAATGGTTGATCCACCCACGACCCTGAATATTCTCATTGGGTAGACGTAAGAATACAGTACTTCACATTGAACTCTGCCAATACCCGGGTAGTGAAGGAGAGACCCCATCTTAGGGCTGCATTCCTGGCTCTGCAAGAGCCCTTTCCCCTGTCTGTCCTCTGAGCAGGGAGAGGTTAAGCCTGGCCATTAACCCCTAAGTGACCCAAATAGAAATTTCTGTTCCTAGGATCCGTTGATTGCCAGGTATAGCTTTGTGGTAATTCTAGCATTTGCGACCCAGCAATTCGAACCTTCTGTCTGCTTAAATGATGATTTTACGTTGTAATGGTTGGTACTAAATCCTTTCGCTTTTGCTCCATAGCCGCTGTTGTGACAAGAAAAGCTGTGGCAACCGAAATGAGACTCCCTCAGATCCAGTGATAATTGACAGGTAGGGACCACTCTTCTTTCACTGGATTCTTAGTCTGCATTATAATGAAACACCTGCTTTGTGTCGCTCATGGGCGAGGGTTAGAGATGCATGTGGCTGAAGTTTGCCTGTGGGTCCTGACTTACACTGCGTCGAGTGCTGGTGATTTCTGGGACAACCATATGGAATGTTCTTTGGAGGCCTGTTTCTTGGATGGCTCTGGTTTTGTGTCTGATTAATGCTCATAAAGTAATATATATATGTGCGTGTGTGTGTTCATTCCTCACTCTGTGTGGTTCAGTCCCCATGGTGTATCAGGAAGCTTCAGAAATAAAATAATAATAGTTTTGTGATTTATGAAATGTGGTTGGGTACTTATAAATATTTAACTTTTATTTGAAAAATGTTTGAATCATTATCACTTTTAGCTACAGTAGTTCTGTTGGACGTAATCCATCTACATTTTAAGGTTTTATTTATGCATAAAAGCAGTTTAAAGAGATCTGTGAACCAAGATTTTTCTACTGTTATTTCCGGGCTTGATTGCGGCTCACACAGTATTGTAAGTTGATTAATTTATCCTGCTTGTCTTAATTATTGTGTTTTTAAACAGATCCATATTACTAATCTGACATGACCAAGTAAATCACTGTAGAACAATACATCTGTTTCAGTTCGTCAGTGCAGTTATGAGTTAGTGTGCACACATTATGCAGAGTGGCATCCCAAATATTCATTTCACATTTTAATTATTGAAATTCATTGTATGGAAACATGTATGATAAACCACTCGTTACATAGCATTACTCATTGAGAAGTAAATGGCCTGGAAGCTTTATAGAGACTGTCAATTGTCAGCTAGGAAAAGAGCTAGCATCTACTCACTGTGGGAAAAAAAGTCTTCATTCAAATGAAGCAGATCCCTTCATTGAGCAAATCAACAGCCAAATGAACATCCCATTTTGGGCTTTGATAATACTGTCTTAGACAACAGCAACACAAAGATGCAACAAAACAATCTGTCAAATTCCTCATGTTTTTAAATTTTGACATCATTTTCCAGGTAAAGATACCTAAGTATCTATTTTGTTCATCTTAGTTTCTATCAAAAGACTGTCGGCTATGACTTCCATGAGTCTTCAGGTTCTTAGCTCAATATTGATCACCAAGTAGCTTTGTAAAAGTTTCAGTTTAGTTGAGTATTCTAGTCAGAGGTCTCATGCTAATATAATCACGAAAAAATACATATTTGATATGCATAATAACATCTTAATCCCAAGTTAAAGGAGGTGAAGGTTCAATGTACGGTGATGTTGTCTGGTGTCCATTGAATGAGAACGGCATGCTTATCAGAGAGAGTAGATATATCATTCATAAAGTTGTATTTTCTGCTATGGAAGATAAAAATCTGCAAACGAACAAGGTCAAAGGCTGCCGGTGTCATTTGTGTATAGCTTTCGGAGTACTGCTTTCCTTTTTAAGCAAGTATTTCTTACTATTATATTAAAAAGAAAGCATCCCATCAAAGAGCCAGCCTAAATATTCCCCAAACTTTGAAATCATAAGCATTCTGTGGTGCCTCATAGTCCTTTTCGATCTATGTGGTGACGAGGACCTACCGTACCACCCGCAATGAAAACACTTTTTTTTCCCCTCTCTCTCTTTGCTTGTGAATGGGTTAAGCTTTAAAGTTCTTCATTTGGTTTTAAGCTGTGACTCTGATGCAGAAGGCTGATATGACTGTGGTTTGAATAACATCTGATTTTGACCTGTTCCTGTGGGTTGCGATGGCAGGAGAAACTTGACTCAGCAGCGCTGTAATTAGCCCGCCCCGTGTTTTTGAAACAGGATTGTGTTACCTGGATTGCATTAGTGTGGCTTCTATTGTCGCCGCCTTGCATCTGTCCCAGTAGGGTACTTAAAACCGTTTCTTGGCTGGGGGAGTTCAAACAATTTAGGCAGAATAAGTCTGCACTTTATGCTGTTGGTGGCTTTAGAGATATTGTTCACGACATCTATCCTTTTCATTCCCCACCCCACCCCCACGCCGCTTTCGGTTAGACAAAGTAGAAAACCTCGTACAGTTAGTTTGATTTCTTGAAGGTAAGGGCATTTTAAAGACGTCTGAGACACCCTGGATGTGTTCAGATCCCAATATACATTTATTTGCTGGTGTTTGCCACTGTCTGACATGGAGTTGTCTTCTCAGGCGATGAGACCAGTTGATAGGCAAAGCTCCCAGTCGGCTATTTTTGTTTGCATGTGAGTTTTCAAAGTTATTTGCCCCTTCAGTTTGCCAAAGGTTTAAAAACTAAACAAACCTCCAGTCTTGTCTCCGCCGATATGTGAAAATTCTCTTTCTAATAGCGAGGGATGAAAACCACAAGAACTTAGGCAAGGAAGGACAAAACAGAAAATATTTTTCAACTGCACAAAATTGCTGCAAAGGGGAAAAATATGATGGCAGCGGTGTTTGAATTTCAGTTTCCAATTTCATTCCCTGTTACAGATTGCATAATATCTATTACGTGCTTAGGGTTTGATTTGCCTTCAGATTTATGAATATGAGTCCCCGAGCCTGCTGTGCTCAGTAGCAACAGTCAGTTCTTACAATATGCATACTGTATGTAACATAGGGCCAAGGGGGTGGGCTGCGGTGGCCTTAGGAGTTACCATAGCTTGAACACACAGTCACCTCTTTCTGAAAGCTAATAATTTCTAGCTTGACCTTCAGAATTTGGAAGAACACTGCTATTTTTATCAGTCAAAAGACTTTTAGCAGTGATTATTCAAGAAAACTATTTATAGTGTAGATGGAAGAGGCTTTCTGGTCACACAGCACTGGCACAGGGCCAGCCATTTCTGTGTTAAAATTTGGCTACATTGTTTGTTGCCAGTGATTTGGAGACCAGTTTGGCAAATTTTGTGTGTGTGTGTGTGTGTGTGTGTGTGTGTGTGTGTGTGTGTGTATGTATATGTATATGCATATATATGTATATGTATATATACATACATGTATACACACACATATATGTATATATACACATAAAATGGAATTAACAAAATCAGCAGTTGTACAGACAAGTTTCTATTTCCTTCCAGTGACATGCAACAAAGTAAGAAAATGTGACCCAAATTACTTTTTTCAGTCATGACAATTTGTCAAAATGTTCATTGGAAAATTGCTATGTGGTGTAGGAAGGGTGCATCTGGAGTCAACTGCTAGGTTACATTTCTGCTCAATGCCAAATAGCTTGATTAAGAATCATAAAACCCCAGCCTGTGCCCAGTGATCCAGATATTTGGGCTGTGCAGACATGGGAAAAGTCAAATGTGTTATGTTTAATAGCTGATGAACAGGGACTAACAGCAGCAAATTTCATTATCTTTGAAATAAAGGGCTATGTGTGGTAATTATTGTTAAAGTTAAAAAGCAAAAGATGACTTCCAGTTATTGAACTAAGGTGGAGATTGGTTTAACATCCACACACTAAGTCAGATTTGAATTTAAAAGGTTTGCAATAAAATTCCTGTTTAGAAATTGAGTACATTGTAGTTTTATTACTACACTGGATATCCTTGTGTCCTAACCTTTTTCCTTGGAGTTATCTTAGTTCAATAAATAAAACCTCATTAGACAATTCCCATTTCAACGAGTTTATTAAATTTTGCAGGAGTAATTAGCATAAGCTGTGCTAATTTTTCTGGAAGACTAATGACGGAGGTTCTTAATTAGGTTTACTTTGTAGGAATCAGAAAAGAGAATAGTGACAAAAGTCACCTAGGGTACTCTGAATTGGGAACCCACTTTTTCAGAATCCATGCGACTTCGGTTTCTCTCTGGAAACTTGGTTATTCATGCAGTAAAGACTTTTATTCTGTGTTTAGTTAGCTACAATTAGGATCCTTGCTTAGTTGAAAAATATTTTTTTCCTAGATTTGTCTTGAGGTGGTGAGATAGATGAATACAGATGGCCTTACAAAAATGCCTCTTTCTTGGCAAATTCTACCATATAGTTCCTTTCACAGGATGCACTGATGTTTCTGGCTAGAATATATGTGGGGCAGGGATAGTTCTATACTGTTCTTTAATTTAGCATCAGTGTGATGGATGAAATAGATCAACTAAGAAAATGAAAGCTGAAGTTCTTGGGACTATAGATCCTTAGTGGTCAACACACAGAATTTGTTTTTAAGGGGTAGAAATAATACAAAATAAACTTGTAAAGTGTGTCAGTTAAAACCCAGTCCTCTCAGAATTATGTAAAATGTCGTTCAAGTAACCTGCAAATTTTGGGTCCCCCAAATCCAGCATTTAAAACTTAGATTTTTAAAAGCCCATCAACACATACTCATCTAATGATTTGGGTTTGCTGATTGCCACAATTTTCCATTTTAAGACTCTGCATCTATGCTTAGAGCTAGGAGATACAGAACACGAAGTATGACATTAAAGAAATCACATGACTTTTGTGACACAAAACCACAAGCCTGTTTGGAATTAGTTCAGGCAATACTTATCCAAAGCTCTCCTAAACAACAAACTAACTAACTAACTAACTAACTAAACAAAAAGAAAAAGAACCAAGATTTTTTTTTTCTGAACAGTCTAACATTCTTCTACATCTAGGTTATTTAAGTAATATCAATGGGCTTTTCGATTATTATAATGCAGAATGAAATTGTCATTTAGGAAGTAGCTAGGATGCTCATTTAACCAGCCACAGGTCATTTGAATAGAAAGCGCTGGGCGTGCTGGGATTGTTCAGACAGAAACTTTGATTGAAGGTCCATGTTTTAACTTAAGAGGTCAGGTGTAGAAGCAAGACTTTGCAGAAAAGCAGTATTATCCTATTATTACACTAGCATTCTTGACTAAGTTGTTGCCCACGGTTTTCACATGGTCATGTGACCATCAGAATGAAACAATAGTCACATGTCAACTCAGGACACTCCTAGGCAATTTTAAACATTGGGCATGTGTGAGAAAATGTATTACCCTGAATTTCTGAAGGCATATGGGTCTTCTGTCTTTTATCATTTAAACCCCCAAATCCACGTAAAATGATTTTCTGTTTTTCCTTCTCACAGGTTCTCAATCTGTGGGTCAGGACCCCCACACAGGTCACATATCATATATCATTTACATTACAATTCATAACAGTAGCAAAAATACAGTTATGACATAGCAGTGAAATAATTTTATGGTTGGGGGGGCACCCCAACATGAGGAAATGTATTAAAGGGCTGCCTCGTTAGGAAGGTTGAGAACCTCTTCCTTAGATGAACATGAAGATATGCTTACTAAACGTTGCAAATGAGATCCTTAGCCAGGTTCATAACTTCAGTTGATTGCTCTTTCAGTTCTTACCCTTCCTCTTCATCCTGTCAGTCAGAAGGACCAACCAGCGAGCAGAGAAGTGTTCATCACAGCACACAAGCTGCTGTGTGGGTCACCAAGAACCAGAGGTGCAAATGTATTTCTCAGCACGCTGATAAACCTTCTGTACCACCTCATTTCCTAACTCTGACTGTTCAGTTAAAACCAAAGGAAGAGGAATCCACTCTGGAAAGCTGCCCCAGGCTGGATAATTGCTGTCCTTCTGGTTGCTTGGAGAAGCTTCTATCTTTTAAACAGGGGAGAGTCAGCATCAGCACAGAGCATGAATTTACAGTTGTTTCCTAGCCCTAGTGCATTTAAACATTTGTTTTCTCAGTGGGAATTCACATGTGATTATTAGCAATGAGACTTATGTGAGCAAGTATCATTCTCAATTTTACACATATCACATGGTACCATTCTGAGGATGAGCTGAGCTCTGAACACTTGGGTACGGTTTGCTACTGTGATAAAAAAAAAATTACTAATACAATTAGCTAATAGCAGTCTAGATTCCATTTGCTATCAGCTATTCTCAAATACACAACCAGGATACATTAAAATGCGTTTCAAATATGCTGACAGTAGATCATAATGTGAAGCACTTTTGCAGGGTGTTACACTACAGCAGACACGGTATAATAAGCAGCAGTGGTTTTCCTGTAAAGGAAATTATGGCACAACTTCCAAGAAATGTGTTGAACAGAGCTTCAGGGCATCGGCAAGTGTGTGTGTGGAAGCTGGCCCGTGTGTGGGCTCACAGTGTGGCTTAGCATTTCGCATCATCGTAAGTTTGTTTCTGTAACAGTTTGGGAAAATGCATGAAGGCACTTCGGGCTCCCGTGTCAGTGCCTTTGCACAGCTAGTTGGCGATTATAATTCGTCAGGATGATCAACGAGCTTTTACTTTCAGATAACTTGTTGAGAGTTGAAAACAAGCCAAGCACCCCCCCCCCCCCCCCCCCGCAAAGTGTGACACTCCATTGACAGAAATTCTCATTCCCCACGACCACCAGCACCTGGCCAAACTCTCTAATTAAAAAAAAAAAATTGGCCAGATATAAAACACCCCACTTTAGAAGTTCCAGCCTAAAGAGATGGTATTTTGATCATTTGAATTTGCATGAGATGTTATCTAAAATAGACTACCAATTCTTTCAGCCCATCCCCCCCGCCTCCCGCCCCTCATCCATCTCTTTACAAGCCATGTAACTATACACTGTTTGGGACAGTATAAAAGTGACTCCTATTGCAACCAATGAAATATGGTGAACAGTACAGGTCTGTCTTTGGTTGCGCGCTGTCTTTAGGAGTGTGGGTAGATGAAGATAAATCTCCCTTGCAAACTATTTCTCCAGTTACAAGCCTTTGTCCAGAAGCAAATGAGGGTTTTAATGTTACAGTACTTGTTATAATAGAATTTTAATTGCCTTAATCCTGGTAAAGTATGACACACACACACACACACACACAGACAGAGAGAGAGATACAGAGAGAGAGACAGATGGAGACAGAGACAGAGAAAGAGAGAAAACATTCTTTTTTTTTTTTTTTTTTTATCAAGACAGGGTTTCTCTGTGTAGCTTTGCGCCTTTCCTGGAACTCACTCTGTAGCCCAGGCTGGCCTCGAACTTGAAGAGATCCATCTGCCTCTGCCTGCCAAATGCTGGGATTAAATTCTTAATGGAGAAGAAAGCTAAGCTCCCAAATGAAACAAGAGAAAACTCTACCACATTTTCCTTTGAGGGGCCACTTATAAAAAAAGATGTAGTTTATGAAATTGATTAGGTGGAAACAATCCATTGGCATTTCATCTTTCTCAGATGGACTTTGCCTTCAGTGGAAATACAGTAACGTTTAGTGTGCTTTGGTGATTTTTTTAGTTTTAAAGGTAAAATGCTTAGTTCCAGTTGTGAACACGCCCCCAAACTCACTTGTAACAACTCCACCGGACAAGCTGGTAAATTAGCTAGCTTGATCCCACACAATAACTTCCAAAATGGCCCTCGATGACTACAGCACTGCACTAACTGTTTGGAGCACAATAGTTTCATAATATAATAATAAAAAAAAAGTAACGGTGTTAGGCAACACATCTTTAATAAGATATTGTTCGCGCCTTTGCCATGTGCTACGGGAGCTGCCTCTCCCTCGGTGGGGCTTTTGATTCCTCTCAATAAGATTATTTCAAATGCTCTAATCCTGAGCCATCGACATGAATACAGAAACCCGGTGACATCTAATGGATGCCTCTTAGCATTGCGTTAGCTCTTGCTCCCTTCCTCTTTCTCCTCTCTTTACCTGACAAAAAGCTTAGGGACACTTGGGCTCTGCCTCCCAGGAGCAGCATGGGGGTCCCTCACGAAGTATAAAGGAGGAAAAAAGCCTGACAGAGGCCGCTAAGCTACAGAATGAAGGACCGTAGATTAAAAGTAAATGCCAGTAAATCCTCCTCTGTACACTCGCCCCTTCTTTCATTGTTTTCTTTAACGCTTTAAGTGCCAGGGCGAGGGGAGACGAGAAGAGAGCTGGATGAAGTGTGTGCCGGCCTTTGAATTGGGACATGGTCGGTCACTGTACGGATAGTACAGGGCGTGCGTAAGATTGTCCACATTTTCATTCAGACTTTGTAACAAAGGCGGTTTGGGAAAAAAAGGAAAGCTCTTGTAATCACTATCGAGAATTTCTCAAGGACTCCCTGCCCCCCCCCCGCCCCCTCCCCTTTTCTTTTTACTCATTCTCTGTTCAGCTGACCAAACATTGATGCTATGTGTGGGGATGGGTATTGTGAGCGGGCAGTCCTCTGTAGGGTGTGGACGCTGGGGGTTCACGATGCTGTACAGTCAGGGTGGAAGTCCTTCTTGTCATCCATGATTTGAAAGTGATCAAAGAGTAAAATATCTCGTCCTCTGGCACCAGCTTCTATGTTTTCACACGGAATCGCCCCTGCCGGAGCTGTCAATACTTAGGTGAGCTGGAGGGCCCACACTGGATTCAACACTGGAGACTCATGGAGGAGGAGCTATTCCTGGAGACACATACTTCCCTCCATCTTTCCCGAGCAATCACGATCGACCAAAGCTCTCTTTCACTCCGTTTGCGGATCGGATCTGACAACTACTCTCTTGGCAATTTATTATTGTCCAATACTTAACTATTGAGGAGTTCTCTTCTTTAAAAACCATGTTTCCCATTTATTGATGTTCTGATCTGTTAGTGATATCTCATAATTAAAAAAATAGTTTTGGGTGCACTTCCCAAAAGGGAAGTTAGTGAGTTTGAAGAACTCTAGGATTGCCATTAGGTTTGATCTCTTTCTCTCTCTTTCACACACACACACACACACACACACACACACACACACACACACACACGACAGAAAAGAAGACAGAAGTGATGAGTTTCTTTTCACTGTTGGAAAGTTCTTTGGAAAAGGAAGTTGGTGAAATGTTCACTCAGTGATCTTTAAGACCATCACCAACAGTATCAGAAAACCTCTGTTTTCCTAAATGGTCTCGATGTTTTCTTAAATTCTAATTCTAATCTCTACGGCATGCTAATATACACCACAGAGTATCTTTAAACAACTCGATACCATCTTCCTGTGGCTACAGGCAAAGGCTGCCCTGTTTGAGACATCTGTATGTTCTTATAAAGGCCAGTCTTTGAGCATAATAAAACAAACAAAATCCCTGATCGCTGTAAATTTAACGGTTACATACATGCATAGCTATGGCATAATGCTAGCAGATTTTGAACACTGTACAGTGTGATATTGCAGAGGATCCCTTTCCCACCAGTGGACTCAATCTGATGGAGCATGCAGCTTAAGGGACTAGCCCCTGGGCAAATGACAAGAAACTCCGCACCTCCAGCTCTCAGCTTGATTTTTCTTCTTGCCATCCTTTATTCCCCAGAGGAGCTTCCAGTTCCTCAAAGTGTGCCTTTTACTCCCCTTTTCTTGCTAGCCACATTTCACCTCCTCATGTGTTCCCCTAAACACAGCTCCTACCTGGTTTCTTACTACTTAGTTACACATTTACCTTGTGGGGTTGAAAAGGAAGTAACAATCCATAGAGCAATCTGCTGAAGGCGGAGTACAATGGCAAAGACAAAGACTTTGAAGCCCCTTGCTGTTAGGTCAGCTTCTTCATGACTACTTAGTACCTTTGCCCTGAGCACCTCAGTGCTCCAATCTTCAAAATGGGAACATTCATCTCTATTGTGGATTATAGCTTCAAGCCTCACTACTTTAGGGATAGAGTTCAGAGGATATAGTGTGTGTGTCTAACGTGTGCAAATGCTCTGAGTTCAGCCCCCAATATCACACACACACACACACACACACACACACACACACACAACCAACACACACATACAATGAACACACACACGATTATGTTTTTTTTTTTTTTTATTACTAAAACATAACAAGGTTTCCAACACCTCACAAACACTAGGGATGGGATATTCCAAAGCCTTAAAATCAGATTTTTTTTTTTTTTTTTTTTTTTTTTTTTTTTTTTTGGTTTTTTCGAGACAGGGTTTCTCTGTGTAGCTTTGCGCCTTTCCTGGAGCTCACTTGGTAGCCCAGGCTGGCCTCGAACTCACAGAGATCCGCCTGGCTCTGCCTCCCGAGTGCTGGGATTAAAGGCGTGCGCCACCACCGCCCGGCTTTAAAATCAGATTTTGAAAACCGAGCCTAATAGATTTTATGTGGGTCGCTATCCCTGATTTGAGAAACACCATGGCACTTTTTACAGGATGAGTTGCCTTGCTGAGTTAATCATGGTGGCTGTGCCTTCTAGGACAAGACATCCTTCTTTTCTTCCTCCTTCCACAACTCTTGTGATTCTGCTTTTTGTCTCCTACATTCATGATTGTCCAGAAAAGCTGCGAGGAGAGACGTAGATTGAAAAGTAAATACCTCGTGACCCAACACGGCCCCTGGAATCATGGAACTTTCTCAGTGTCTTAGATTTTTTTTTTGAGGAAGAATAGGTTGAAATAATAAGTAAATATTATTTATTTTTCTCCTTTTCTTTTGAGACAGTGTCTTTTATATCCTAGGCTGGCCTCGAACTTGTGATTCTTCAGCCTTTCTCCTGAGTATTGGGATTTCAGGCGCACGCTGCTATACCTAACCATATTGACTTCTTTAAAATAGAAGAACACAATACAAGACTGAATCAAGATGCCCAAGAAAGATTCCCTGGGGCTGAAGTCAGCTCATACATGGGCAGACCCCCATGGTTTTCTCACACTCCTCTGATAGAGTCTACATGTTGGTTAAGACTGTGGGCAGTGGAGTCAGATCAAATCCCAGCTCCGCTAACGCCGTAGGACCCTGGGCAGTTCAGCTGCTCTTAGCACCCATCTCTTCATCCATCAGCTGTGTCAGCACAGTGCTGGGCACACAATATATACTGAGAATGACATGGCTGTCATTTAAAAAACACAGACTGGAATGAAGAGATCGCGAAGACCCTTCGCTTTGGGATTCAGACTTCAGCGTTTTTGTGGTATTGCCAAGCACGGTAGGGCAGACAGGCTCCAGAGAATGATGATAGCATGCCTGTGGGGTAGTGGACACAGCTGCGGGTTGCTGCCGATCCCTGGCCCTCAGCACAATACCTCACTCACGTGCAGCAGAAGCTTAGAGCGTGGTTTTGTGAAAGGAGGTGAGAAGCACAGTTGTTGAATGGGATGGTCTCGTCTCTGCCTCGAGACAGGCTTGTTACAGCCACACAAGAAAGCGAAGGGGGGCTGCTATGAAAGAATGACAAGAAACAGGAAATGCAAGATAAAATATTAAATTTGTTTCAGTTGAAAATGTTAATCTTCACACGATTACCATGCAAATATCCTCGTTGCCTAACTGTTTAATTGATCGAGTAAATCACAGAGCTGACAAGTAAGTGAAAACCCCTGCTGTTGGTGCTCATACAAAGCACATTTTCAGGCATCTATTCTGTTAAGCGGTTTGTCTATTATACATGCTAACGTGAACTGGGGAAATAATACATGTATGTCCCATCTTGAGGAAAGCAGCATGTTTCAGAATTTTCAGGAAAAAGTTTTTTGTTTGTTTGTTTTTGTTTTTTGCTAGGGGCAACTTAACTATGGCCCAGCACTATCAAATGTGAAATCAGCGTTACAGTGGCTGGCGCTTAAGCGTAGTAACATGGTACTTTGGTGAGGAAAGGGTTAATAAATTCTCCCTTCTTCTCTCTTTCTCTACTCCCACCCTCAAGATCCTCCTGCCCCCATCTCAATCCTATCATGTGCCTGGTTGACGCTGAAAGAAGGCTTGAAGTTGCCCATGGGGCATCCCTTTTCTCAGCCTCCTCCAAGGTCCCCTGGGCAGATGGGAGCTTGCCTTCTGTCCTTAGGACTCAAAATGTAGCCAGGCACCAGGCCCAGCAGCCTGGCTTCTCTGACCTGTGAGCTGGTGAGGAGGGGAGACAGACATCTCTCACATCTAATAGGATGCATCTCTGCGACTTTAGGAGACGCCCACTAAAGGAAGTTCTCCCTTGTTTCCAAGATAAGGTGTCATTCATGAGAGCGATGAACTAATCAGGTTAATTAAGAGGCCCAGAATCTACCTTCCTTCCTGTTAAAGGCAGATAGTGCAGACAGAGGATTTTATAGGCTCCTTGCTTTCCTCATAGCTTATAAGATCTGTAGGCAGGCGGAGAATGGAGGCTCAGCAGAATGCTGTTTGAGGTCTGTGTACATGGATTCTTTTTGTAGGACAGCATAGCCTTAAAGAAGTAACAACCCTCCTGAAGATTGAGAGATTGAGTGCCTTCAAGTGTCTGATACTACTTTTGTTCATTAACATTAATCTCACCATTTCAGATCAGCCAAGAAAGACAGTTGGAGAGTCCAGCCAGGAGCCTCCCATGGGTATTTTATTTAATATTGAAACTTAAAACAAAACAAAACACTCCATGAAACACCTGAATGTGGTGGTGTCATTAGTCTATGTAGCTTCCTCAGTTTCTTTGGTATCTGAAGTGGACACTAGAGACTGAGAACTGTGTTGTTGGCTCCCTGGGCCTCTCCATGAAGTGGCTGAGCAGAGGAGAGAATTGAACTGGTCCAGCAAGTTCCTTTTGGAGTGGATGTCCCCTCTTTCCTCTCACAATGGTTAGTCCTAGGTTAGTTTTAAATAGTATCATTGACTACTCTGTCCCCCCTCCCCCACCTCTTTCCATTCTTTTACTATTATTTTTTTCTTGAAAGTTCCAGGAATGACTTTAATTATCTCCACAATCAAATTCTCATTGCTGCCTCTGTGCAAGTGTGTAGTCATAGATCGCTGGGATTATTTTCTTTAGCACTTGGGGATAGAGAAGCCGGTTGTTTCCAAATGAGAACCAGCTGGCTCTACAGAGCCCTCATTTAGCGGGGAGCCACTCTGTATACAAAAGCCTTCGCTCAGGTCAGTCATTATGGGCAAACCCCAAATCAGCAGTGTTTGGTTTATCTCTCTTTAGTAACTGTCCAGTGAGGTGTGATTAATAGTAATAATGATGATGATAATAATAATACAAATAATAAAATGATGAACCAGCACACCCAACGTATTTAATTCTGTCTCAGCTAAGCACATGGGTTTGGAAACATCATTGTTCCTCTGGCAATTATTGTTATAAACCTAGTGTTCTAGTGTGTTTTTGTGAATAGTTAAGGTGTATATGTGTAGCTTTAACTCTCTCCTAAGTCGAAAAAGTCAAATGAAGCTCACCTTTCAACACAATCTTTTATCTGACAAGCAGAGTGGACAGATGAAAGGCAGATAGCCACGTTTTTTTTGGTCCCATTAATAGAACCAATTGGAGGGCAGCGATAACTGCTATTATCTAACGTCTTTCTGCCAGCCCGTGAAATAAAGGCTGAGATGATATCCCACATATATTCTTCTGTCTTTCTAGTTTGCAGAAATTGCTTTGTTGTCATACCTTATTCATCTCTAATACACTAGATTTGATCTGAAATGAGGAGAGTACTCTTGCCAGTTCACCAGATACTTTGGAAGTATGTGGAGGAGAGAAGGAAGCATCCATGATATAGAACCACAGGAAGCCACTTGCTTGTGAAAATCATTTGTTTTGAGAACTGGGCTTGCATTTTTATAAGATAAATGAGTTGGGGCGGGGGGTGCTGCACCATCTATTAAGTCAGAATGAAGATTTTAGAAGAAGCATGTTCACAGAGTTCAAATCCAGCTCTACTAAATTTTAACCTCACAAATGTAAGAGATAACTTTGCATTACTAATAAGAATATGTGCCTTAAAAAATCATGGCATGCTTCTTTTATACTGACATCCACACAACAAAATCATATGTAGAAAGGGCAAAGACCTAGAGATTTATTCCCATAGGGAGTCTGATCAATACACTGAGGATCTGGTCTATGCACTTCTAATTATTTTTATTCCTGGGATTTCCATATTGAAACATGATTTGGGTAAAATCTTATCTAATGAGTTGTGTGTGTGTGTGTGTGTGTGTGTGTGTGTGTGTGTTTAACCAATGACTTTAGATCAAATTATAATTCTATTGTCTATTTCCTGTGTCTGTCTTTTGAAAAAAATTTCTGTGGGTTTTTTAATATATAAAAAAACCAAATAACTGTTATATTTCCAGTCAGTCAAATTTGAACTGAATTTTACTTCCTGTTTCAAAGGTCAAGGCAGGCTGACCTCAACAGCAGTGTGGAGGCTGCTGAATTATTCATGTCATTGACTTTGTGTCAGCTTCCACATTTGTGGAGAAGGATGTTTTATTCATTTATCTCATTTAGAGTTCTTCTCTGCACCTGTTTCTACCATTAAGTACCCTGTAATTTGCATTTGATGCTAATTTAGTTTCATATCAGCCTGGTCCCCCCTTGTTAATTTAATTTTCTAAGACCCTTTTCATTACAGTAGAACTGTTTCTCCTCTTTAAAGCAAACATCTATACAAGTAATTGTATAAACTGCCTTTTAAATAATATCTTTTAGAAGATTCCATCGTTTAATTCCTTAATTTCTATAATTAGCCATGGTTTGATTAATGTTTCAAAGGGTTAAATTGAAATGCAGAATTACTCAAATACATACTTGAATAATTTCTTATAGACTTCAGGGTTAGCATTGTGGAATTCTGGATAATTCTCAGAACTGGGTGATTGGAAACAGTGGTTTTCTTTATGTAGAACGCTGTTTAGTTTATGAAGGGCAGGGACTTTCAAGTCACTGCACTTACTTTCAACATTAATTGTGAAATGTTAGCTTTTTTTCTTTCATCAGACTTCTGATAGAGGGTGGCTCAAAGTGTTTCTGCAACATTAGTAATGACGCCCCCCAAACAACGAGGGCAGAATTAGGTCTGATTCCTTGAACTGTTTCGGAAGCTCAGGCTAATGAATTTCTGTGTTCCATTACAGATTTCGTCCTCATCTTAAATCCTCATTTCTGTCTGCTGCACCGAGTTAGTTTGCTTGGGAATCTGTCAGCTCCTCAGATGGGTTTTCAGCTAGCTTTCTGTCATTTATGTCTATATGGGCACCCCTGGACTACAATTACCACCTAGAAATCATGGAAACTAGGAATCTGTTGTTTGAAGGAGGCCTGACTGAAATGGCTGTGACCTTGATGAGAAAGGCCACATCCCCAGGATGTCTGTCAGGGAGTTGGCCATCATAAGAACAAGCGACTCACACAAACTAGGTATAGAGACCCTCAGACTGGGGAAGGCTTCTTCCTTATTCGGTTCCAGGCAGCTGATACAGGCACGCCGGTATTCCATGAGTTCTTCTTGGGGTGTAGGAAGGATGCTGAATAGAACAGGAATCAAGCTTTAAAGTGTGTGGAAATCACCCAGAAGGAAGATTCTAGCCATGGCCAAATATTACTAAGAAATCAGCCTGAGGTCTCCACTTGGTCTGGTCTGGTCTGGTTTGTTTTTCATATTCTCTGGGGATACCAATGGTGCTGCTGCAGTGCGCTTCTAGAAGGATCTTTCTCAGGCCTGTGGAAAGTAGAATATGAAGAGGCTTTCCCTTTTTTTCTCTGTAAATAATAGGAAGAAAATATAGGCTCTTTATTCATTTACAACGTGTTTGCTTATGGACAAACCTACATCCCTGATATAGGCTTTTTTTCTTTTTCTTTTAAAGTTGAAGGAAAACTGTTTGCATTTCTAGAGAAATCTCTCTAAGCAGTCAGGTTAAAACACAATGACCAATAAGAATACAGAAAAGTTTTTCCCATTCAATTCTGGCTGATGTAGAGACTCTTACGGTTAGACTCTCATGCCTTTAGCTAATAACCTTTGATCTTTATTTAGACACAATGAGTGAGGAATGGACAACCCTCTGTGAATTGCATCATTTTAGTTTCTACAATATTGGCCTTTTGTTGTTGCTGTTGTTGTTGCTTTGTTTTGCAAACCCATATCTTGGATGGAGAATGAACAGTCTAGCTCAGACAAGCAAATCCATCACCCAGTTAAATCTGAAATGCTTTCCAAAGGAAAGAGGATGAGATAGTTTCCATCCGGGTGGAGTGGACTCTCAGAGATTACAGCCCAGTCCTTTCGTCTTAAAGACGGGAAACCTGAGGTCAAGAGGAACACAGCAATCTTGCTCCAAGTAGCCCTAAAGCCAAGCCCAGTCCCTGGCTCAGTTTCCAGTGACTTTTCTGCTGTCCTGGACCATCTGGGTCTCGCTCTGCTATCTATTCCGCCTTCTGTGAGATCAGCCTCAGGGAAGGAGCAACTTATGTATTTTTGTGTTTGGGTCCAAGGAAAGCCCTGTGTCCCATGTCTCTAACAAGGCATCAAACACTAGTTAAGTTGTTTGTAAGAAGTTATGACAGTCACTGGGGGTGGGGTGGCCTTGGGGCGGGGGAGGAGCTGCTGCAATGTCCCATCCTAAAATTGTACTTGACCCTTTAAAAGCTCACACAGCTCACTTGTGTGCAGGCATGCTGTCCATACTATGTCACAACACTGCGGAGAAACGGCGTTTTTGTTTTTACTGTTCGAGGTATTTCATCAATAGTCATTTCCCAGTAGGAATTTTGGGAAGAGTCTTTCAATTTCAGACATCTCCTCATCAGCAGTTGTCTCTGGCTGTTATCTTTCTCTGGAAGGTACTGACATATATAAATATTGAACTTGGCAATTTTCAAAGTATAGTCCCCATTTTAAAAATTATCTTCTGGTTAAGCCTCAACAAACTTAATAAATGGCCCTTTCCAAAAATAACACTAAAGGAAATGAGGTATTGTTGCAGAATATAGTTTTAGAAAAAAATGTCATACAGAAAAGAAAGAAATGGGGCACTGTACTTCCACCTACTCAAAAGCGCTTTGGTATGGGACTTTGTCCAAGCCTCCAGGCTTGTCACACTTTTGAATGACCAACAGGAGGACAGAAATCATGGGGAAGGTGCAGGGAGAAATTTCCAGTGCCTGGCATCATTTAAATCTGAACCACAGACAGATGATTCCAGAAGGCAAAGGCAGTGACCTTGCAATCGGGGATGCCCACCTCTCAGAGAAAGGAGGAAGCAGTGCTTATTTCAGCCTGTGAGTGATGAGCCCGTGAGGCCTGCCGAAAACGTCCGACTTGACTTAGGAAACTCAATTTTTCATCGTGCTTCCAAGATGGGATTAAATTGTGGTCGAAAGCCCTCTCTTTCTGTCTACCTCCATCCACTGTCTGGCCATTTTGGATCAATTTTAACAGGTGCGATTATACATTTATGGATCTTCTTTGTTTTTCCTTTCCCCAAATCATCACCAACTGTTCCACAAGCTAAATGCCTTTGTGCTTCCAAATATTTTAGTGTCTGGAAGCAGACAGAACAAATCTGTTAAACTTACCAACAGTGATTTCATGATAGGATGTTCTCTGGGTTGAGAGCTCTTGCTTACATTCAGAAGTGGCAAAGGCATTTACCAGTTGAGTCAATGGGCCTCAGACAGGAGAAACAAGCAGTGTGACAGTGTGCATGTTTAGTCAGTAAGTGTTCTTGTAGCACCTGGGTTGGGGACTCCCTAAGAGACGTCCAGGGGGATGATGCACGAGGGAAATTATATTGGGGTACACTTGTCTCTTCCAAGTCACCCCTGAATCCATCCATCTTGCTTGACCTTGCCAGGCCACTGCCCTGGTATAAATGTTAGCTTCAAAGTGACTTAATTACCTAATCGGATTCAGTGTAGGTAAATCTCCTACGATTCTCATTTTTAGTCATTGTTAACTCATACTTCCAATTATGAGTCAAATTCAAGTATCACCTTCTCCTAAGGTGTCGAGTCTGTGGTTCCATCACAGATTCAACAAGCTAAGCCACCCATTCTGAAGCTGAGTTTTCCACTTACATTGAAGCTGAGAAGTGACTGTGGGGAGATTTCTGAGGCAGGGCACAGGGGAGCTGGTGTTCAGGGCCGCCTCTGTGTTACTTAGGAATGTGAGCCTCAGCAAGGCTTTCTCCTCCCCTGGGCTTCAGTTTTCTCATTTATAAAATAAGAGAACAAGACACTTCAGGTCTTTAAGTCTCCTCCTTTCTCTTATGATTTTCCTCCTGTGTGCTCCAACAAATATGTTCAATCTTGAATCTGGTATTGGGGGTAGCTTGTTGTTGCACTTGTGTGAGCATTGTGTGAGGCGTAAAGAGCAACTTCACAGTCAAGACTGAACAACCAGCAGGGTGCTCAACTAGCTTCCTCCTCCTTCACTGTTGTGTCCAAGGTACCAGCTAGGTAATATGGATAAAGCAAGAAGCACAGCCCCCATCTGTTGCTAAGATCCACCTTAAGGCACAAGGTTACTGAGGGAGATCATTAGAGGAGCTTCCTGAGGAGGCTAATTGAGTTGGCGTATTTCATTTATTGGTAGCATGAGTTGGGGAAGGGATCTTGTAAAACGTGAGGAGTGTGGACCAACATGTGTATCTACCTGAAATAGTAACTCCGAGAGGCCATCAGGAGAGGGTACCAATAGATGCAACATCGCACAGTTGTCTTACTGAATTCCTCTGGCTTAGACTTATCTTCTGGGTGAAGTGAGCTAAAAGAGAATATATAAGGAATGTACGCCAAATTACACACAGTATTTGCTCATTAAGTGGCTATTTATTCAGTATACCTATTTCCCATGTGTACTTTTAGGGTGGAGAATTCCCTTTAAGGCCCCCAAAGTATGAGCATCTTAATGAAGATGTGATGAAGGTATATGCTCTGATAATTTCCTGTGCTGGCATATAGCAATATTGTGTGACAGGCCTTGAGCTTAAAGAAATGAGAATTTCAGAAAAATTTTAAAAACTGTTTCATATATATATGTTTATATATCAACTTTGTCTCAGATGAGAATAAGGTCTTTCTCTCTTCTTCCCTCTTTCTCTGCCTCCTTCTCCCCTCCCTTTCTGCCTCCTTTCCCTTCCATCTCTTTCTCCCTTTTCCCCTCATCTTGGAATCTCCACAAATAAACATTATAATGTTTTGACAGATTCCCCAAAGAAACAACATTTTAAGCCCCATGGATAATGATTCTGGAGACTTCTCAGGGCAGAAGAAACCCTCCCAGGATTTCCTGTTTCTCATTTCCTTTGCTTTGCTTCTTATTTTATGTCTGGTAAACGTTGACTGCAAGCAGGATCAAGTATGAAGACAAAGCGACCACAGAGCTAGTATATAGAACATCAGCTCTATCGAAAGGCCGTATAGCCCCCCCCCCAAGAAACAAGACCCATTGTTACAAGAAATCTATATGCCTCTGGAATTTTGTTGTAAATTTATATTAGCAATAATGACCTTGATTCAGTAACAATTAGCAACCAGCAAGTGGTCACCAGCCCCATGGTGCTTTGGCCAAAACCTCTTCCAGTGGACATGAAGTGGTCATTTATCCCAAGGAAGTGCCCCAAGGTGGGGTCTTCCCCTCTTGCCATCTGACTGTAATTTAACCTCTGATTTTTAAAAGGCTCCAGGAGCAAGGAGACAATGGATATTGTGCTTTTGGTATCATAAAGAGTTTATTTTTGCCGAGCAATGTATAATTGGGTATCACCAGGTGGAATTGGCAAAGTTGATAATTGCCTTATTTTCATTTGGGGATTCATTACTTATTTTTTGTACCTAAAGGTTCTGTTGGTTTGTACTGGTTTAGCAGGTATGCACACGGGTCATTCTGTTTGTAATTCTGTATTTCTGTTGCGTACATGTAGAGGCACACAAATGCACAGATGTGTATATGTGTGGGGAGGAAGGAATGGAGAGAGGGAGGCAGGGAGAAAGGGTGGGGAGTGAATGCAGTTCTATAAACTAAGGGGTTAGAGACTGTGCCAACTTAGTCTTTTCCTGGGTTATGGATGACCTGGGTCAGGTGGTGACTGGCATTCACAGTTTCATGTCCTGTGTGCTCTTATGGTAATTTTTGTTGTGGGATGATGATGGTAATAGCCAGCATTTCTTAAGCTACATGTCTGCTATGCATTCTCTCATTTAGACCTTGCAAACCCTACTTAGTAAGTGTTCTCTTTCTCTGTTTTATAAGGAAGGCAACCCCAGCTTTACGGGTTAAATAACATGTTCAGGTTCAGTGCTGCTGTTAGGTAGGGGAGCCAGAATGCCAGCCCTGCTGTGTCCAACCCCAAAGATCAGGATCTTGATCCTGACACTCTTCTGCCGCACTATAAAAACTAACATTTCCATTTTCTGAGTGCGGCCTTGAATACATTCATTTAGGCAGATTTCCACCCTTTGCTGGCGTAATTGCTAGTCCTTTTGTTGGTCATTGCTCCCCTGGGCTTCTCTCAAACATGGTCAGAGGTACCCCAGACTTTTTAAAGATTGAAGAAAGGCCACATGGCCCTGCATAATTTGACCAAGACAGCTGTGCAGTGGGTTGTCTCATTTAAATTACAACCACAAAAAGAGATGTACCAGCCTTCCTGGACACACAGCTAAGGGCAGGAACATGAAACCCGGTTCCTTAAACCTGCCCTGGGCTGCTGTCAAAGGTAAACAGCCTTTTCAGCAGGGTCTCAGGACCACTGAGGAGACAGCTATCCACCACCCGCCTGCAACAATTATCCCTCCCTCAGGCCTCTTGTTCCCTTAAACTTCTAGGGAGAAGGATGTGTTAGGATAAGTCATTCCAGCGTTGGCATAGTGGACAGACGTGGGGGCTGGAAGAAATCCACTGGAGAGTTAGGGAGAAAGATAAAGGTATTTCAAAGAACATCTCACTGTGGCTGGGATTTAGGGAGCCCATCGCTTGCCGGACCCTGAACACAATACCCAGGAGTCCCTAGCCCCCAGCCTCGGGGAGATTTGTGCGATGGGACAAGCCTGCTTTTAGTACAGGCTTTGTTACCAAGTTTCAGGTGTGCATTTCCACGCTGGCTGTTTTCCTCTATCCTTCCGAATTGGGGCTGAGAGTCCCACAGTCAGCTTCCTTTCCATACGTAGTCTTTTCTTCCCCTCCACTTCCAAATGGAGAGAAGCATTGAGCACATGTCTGTATTGGCATGCTGTCGTTTTCTTAGATTATGTATTTTTCTCTGTTTAGTGATCTCTAAATATAATTTACGTTATTATTTAGTTTCCTAGTCCATTGTCTCTAAACTTCATTCCTAGTAGCTGCTTCCCAAATCAGTTTTTTTTTTTTGGTTTGGTTTTAATAATTGTGTCCTTTTGAAACAAACGTGTTTGTTTCCCAGAAAAGTCCACAGCAGTGATATATCTTTTTATGAGTAAATATAGCATTAGCCTGTGTGGGGAGGTACGATGCACGTTTGTAGAAATACATGATTGTAGCATGACTTTTCTATTACAGCAATTAAGGCTAGAGAATGTATTTTAGGACTTTTTGTTGGGGGTGAGTTATAGCTGGTGGGTTACAAAACAAAACAAAAAAAAACCCATGAAAGTGTTTAATGCAAAGAAGGGAATGGGTGGGAGGGTAATCGAAGGCAGAGGGATGGCTGTGACTAGAATGTGTTAGATACATGTATGCAAGTGTTAAAGAATAAATGAATTGTATAAACTAAGTATGTGTATTCAAAAATACATAAACTGTATCTGTAAGAACATCCTATCAATTAATAAATTGGGTGAAAATTCAAAAGCACGATTAATGGAAATTGAGATGACGTTTCTCCTTAGAGAAAAAAAAAAAGGGAAGATAAAATGTAGACAAACTGCGTGCTTTGGGCTGTGGATGTGACTACTGCGCCTCCGCCGCTCAGATCTGCTGGGATGGAGGCCCCGGGAGCAGGAACACCCCGTTTCCTCACCACCCCCACTCCATGCCTCTCAGTAGTGGCTTTGTGGGACCTCATGAATTACTTCTTACAGTTAGGGCTCTTTGGTGCGGAGTGCGCTGTGGGCAGCGGAGCCCAGAGCCGGGCAGGCGGTGTTTGTGCTGTTGTTAGCGACACGTAGCGAGTTCCTCCTGAACGGAAAGGCCCCGGCTCCAGTTTGTCGCCAGTGAAAGCCGAGTCGCACAGCACATGTGGAGCTGAGCCGAGCAGCCTGGGGGTGGGGGACCAGCCTGCAAAGGGGGAGGGAGGCGCGGGGGGGGGGGGGCCGGCAGCGCCACCGGGGATTTGTTTGGAGGCAGGGATGGGTAAAGGGGTTAGGGTGCACGTAAAGAAAACAGCTGGAGGGGAGCTAGGAAACGCATGCTATGACTGACCCCCTAAATGTCACCCCCTACCAATTACATCTCACTACTGGTTGAAATATTTGAGAGAATTAAAAAAAAAAAGTACCCTTTGTAGTGTAGCTTATAAATGGTTTTCTTTCCCAGGATATCCTGAGCCTGTCTCTGGGTGGGTTTTTCCGTGGGTGAGTTGGTTAGGAGATATCTCCTATCCCTTTAAGAGGTAAAAACATGTACAAATGTAAATGCAGAGACTTTAACACTTCCCCCTTCCTAACATTCATATAATTGCTGTTAAGCCACATTGAAAACCCTGGGGCCTGGTGTTCACCAGGGTAAAGTTACATTTCACAAGCAGAAAATTGACTCACCACTTAGGAAAATTGGCTACCAATTATGTGTCAAAGGCTCTAAAGTCAGACCTCAGGTTTTTCTTTTTGCTAGAATGTGGTATTAAAAAGAGCACAGACAACCCAGCTCCCTGGCCCCTATGCCCTCTTGGGACCAGCCTCTTGCTTGCTGACTTTCCTTCCAAGGTTTCTGGGCCCCAGCAAGGAAGGAGGTCTCCTGACCCCTAACCCAGGGCCAGACCTGATGGCCGGAAGATCTCACTAGTTAGAAGTGAGTTCACACACACAAGCCTGTTAAAATTATGCCCTGGCTCCTGGTAAGGCGTCTCTCTCACCCTGCCACGGTTGTCCAAAAGCCCAAGAAGCTGTAATTGAGGCTCATTAGGCCAAGGGGAGATAGAGAGAGGAGAGGGCTTCTGAAGGCACACTGCAGAAGTCAGGGGACATCTGGTGTCTCTGGTGACAGAGTCTCATTACATCCATACCATATGCAGGACTGCTTCTGGAGGCTCATTGGTCTCTTTTGTTAAGGGGTGAACCACTTGAGAAGGAGGGACCAGTTCCCTGTTTGGGGAGGAGGGACCCATCCAGAGCCCAGGTAGGAGAATGGGGAGGGGACATAGATAGTCCCATGGAGGGGTAGATGGTGGGCAGTGGGGAGACCCAGAGGAGGGGAGAGAGACAGATACAGGACCACAGAGGCAGGGTAGAGTCAGAGCCACAGAGAGAAACGGAGAGGAGAGGAATGGAAGGGAGCTTGCAGACCCTGAAGGGTCAGAGTATTTTTACGTACTCCCCCCCCCCAAAAAAAACCCTCCCTTTTCTCCTGTATCTGCTTTCTTGACAAACTCCGGGCCTTCTTCCCAGGCCTGTTTTCTGTTCCTGTCAGAGGGGCTTCACCCCTGGCTTTCTTTTTAATGCCTAGATATTAAGCCTTATTTATTGCTTCACGTTCTGCCTCTAGAGGGAGAGAAAGAGAAAGCACCAGGACTTGCCAAACTGGGGAAATCTGTCGGCCTCTGTGGGAGAAAGTCGGTTTTCAGGGACAACCAGGATGTCAAGTCATATTGGCGATTACCCCAGATAAGCGTCCCTTCTAACAACAGGATGCAATACGCAGTGATTGGAGTGAGAAAAACCAGCCTTACTTTGCCTTCTGGGAAATCTACTGCTAACTATTTCTGTTCAATTCTGAAGTTTGGACAATTTCCAGAGGACTCAAGAACCAACTACCTTAAATCTTTTTTTTTTTTTTTTTTTTTTTTTGACAGAGAAGACTGTTTTGTCTAAGGGACAGCACTTGGAGGCCTGAGTTTCTAATATCTGATTTCAACTTAGTTCTGGCTTTTTGGCTGGAATCAAGGAAAGAAAGCATTCATAATCCACACAATGTTTCATTCACTTTAGAGGCTTTATTGGGTTAAACACTTGGTGTATGTGAGCTTTTCCTTATTTCTTAGTTCACAGGACATGAAATTATGGTTTTCTGATCACAGCACAATCATCTGGAGTGGATCCCCCTGCCCCCCCCCCCCCCCGCCCCCGCCCCCGGCCTCCGAGCTCTGCTTTCCTATGTATCTAAAAGATCTTTCTTTCAGTTTTGAGGATCTCACAGGCTCCCTCAAGTGCTGCTTAATTAGAGGTCTTCTATCCACTAAGTATTTTCTTAAATGTATAATTGATTGTGTAAGGAAGGAAGAAAGAGCCGCGGGAGTGGGAAATCCTACATCATTTCATTATTCATGACAATGTCTAAATAAAATAGACTTTGTCATGCTAATGGATGACAGAGTATATTTCATGTTAAGTCGGAAGATTGCTTTTTCTTTTCTGTTCTGAGACCAGTTTAGGAAGTTTTCAGTAGCACTGAATATATTGATAAACGTGTTCAAGCATAATGGACGATGACTGAGAACAGGACCCAAATCAAACTGAAAAGAAGTCAGGAGGAGGGTGTGGGAAAGTGAGTCATTTGGAAAGCCGTATACATCAGCTCCTTTTTACTACCTGTGAAGAAGTGGGATTTTTACCTGGATTTCATTTAGAAGGTGTGTCGTAAGTGCTTATACCTTGCCTGCTGCAGCCCTCCCCAGATGTTCTTACAGAACAGAACTGCAATGCTCCTCACCCTGGAGGGCCTTCCAGATGTTTTCGGTGAGAGTTCTCTGGAAGAATGCTTTGTGGATCCTGAAATGGGTGGCTCCACTGGGGTGAGTCTACATTAGTTTGCAATTTCTCCAAAGTAGCCCTTCTGTGTGGACTGCGAGGCAAGTGATCTATGTGGGCAGAGAGGCAGAAAGCAGAGAGGGAGGAGAGGGAGGAGAGACAAGAGGAAAAAGATAATGACGACGACGACGACGACGACGACGACGAAGGATATTTTTGATGGTATCATCAAGGCAGCAGATGTTGGATCCCTTCAGGATTCCTCAAGAGTAGAGTGACACAAGCCTCCCAGAATTATGTACTTTTTTTGTGTATGTGCATACATGCATCCCTGCCTCCCTTGCTAAGATTATGGGCATGCACTGCCACACCTAAACTTTTTTTTTTTTTTTTCCGAGACCAGGTTTCTCCATGTAGTTTTGCTGCCTGTCCTGGATCTCGCTCTGTAGACCAGGCTGGCCTCGAATTCACAGAGATCCTCCTGTCTCTGCCTCCCGAGTGTTGGGATTAAAGGCATGTGCCACCACTGCCCAATCCTTTTTTTTTTTTTTAAACATGAGTGCTGAGGATTGAACTCAGATCCTCCTGCTTGCACAATAAGAATTTTACTGACTGAGCTATTTAGACGGTCCTCAGACTTATGTTCTTGAAAGGACAGGAAGCTAGATATTTATTTCCTGATTCCTGCCCTCTGTTGCTTGAGGGTTATCTCTGGGTATGCTGACCCAGACCTGGCAAGTCCTTCAGAGTTGACATGGCATAGAAGAAAGCCTTCTTGTGGTGGGATGTGACTGAAATGTGAGGAGGTGTGTTCTGGCTGTGAGGAGGTTGCAGAGACATCTCTTTCAGAAGCTGACTGAGAAGGTCCGGAGGAAGCAGAAGCAACTGCAGCGGGATAACCCATTCTTCGCTCTAAATTGTGTGTCTGTTGTGCTCTTGGATGAGGTATTGCTCAGTTCTTCATCAAGTCTGTCAGGAAATGTACAGGCTCCCATACAGCGAATATTTGAGATGGCGACTGAATTGCCTAGAAACGGCTCTATCTTTTTCTAAGTGTGTTCATGTGGTTAGACAAGTTACTGTGACTTTGCTCTGGGAATGTAGGACCAACATATAGAAAACGTAGGACCTCTCTCCTGACAGAACCGGGAGATACAAACATGAATGAGACATGATCTGAGTCAGGTCTTCAGCCTGGAATGCAGACAGTTCTGGTGTGTGTGTATGTGTGGGGGCGGTGTAGGGGGGGCTCTGTTAGCTGTGGGACATTTACCTCTCACCAAGAAGCAAGGATCAGCAATCAGGTTTTGATGAGGGGTTTGAGAGAAATATGCAGGTGAGGTTCTGTGAGTTTCCTGAGAGTTTTGGGAAGGACATCCTACAGAGGGAGGGAGTCGTGGTCCGTGGATATGTGGCAGCTGGTGGAAAGACGGTGGGCCAGTGTGTAAGAGACCAGAAGGTTGTGGCAAGAGCATCAGGGTTTCCTTTTGTAGCGAGTAACTAGTTTTCATCAAAGTGCATCCATAAAAGATCCATATGAATGAACTCAGTGACTAAACACAAGCTCTCGTTTCTACTTCCCAGACATGGGCATCTGCCTCATAGACCCATGTGACAGCTTTCCCTGCCTCTTGGGTTGTAGAAACCTGAGGAAGATCCCGGATACTGCCCCGCATCCCTCAGCCGTAGCTCCAGTAGATGCTTTTCAACTAACTCTGTTCCCTGCACACCAGCCCCGCTTCCACTGCCCGGCTTCTGCTGTCACTTCAGCCCAGACACTCCACATCCATCCTGCCTTCCTGGAGTCAGGGTGAGGCACTCGGGTTTGTATCTGACCACATTTTCTCTAGGTGAAAATCTGCCACCACTTGTTAGTTCCTCCTTGCTGTGACTGTGACTGAATACTTAAGGACAGCCTGAGGGAGAAATGACTTATTTTAACTCAGGGTTTCAGGGATTTTAGCTTATAGTCACTTATTTTTTTGGGGCCTGTGATGAGTCAGTATAATATGACCTCATGGCAATCAAGAAGGAGATGGGGAAGCCAGAGGAAAGGGACCAGGGAGAGGGAGGAAGAGGTATCCCCAACAGTCTGCTTCCCTAGTGCCCTACATTTTCCAGCTGGGGCAGCTAAAGTTTCTAGCCTTTAACAAGATACTCTATTTTGGTGACACCCACCAGCTGGGAACCAAGCGTTCAAAGTGTGAGCCATTTTGGGAGGCACTTTATATCCAAACCACAACAAAAGGTTTCTTATTATTCTTAGGATAAGTGCCAAGTTACTTATGCTCACACAGTTCCCATTGCTTCTGTCAGGGACACCCATTGTGTCTTTCACAAGTGCACTTCATCTATCCATCCATACATCAGATTTTAGCTCCCTCCCCCAAATTCTCAGCCATTCCTTCATTGCTATGACCATCTGGGCAAGTTTTCATCAGGGGATGATGGGGGCTCCTGTAACACGGGGCTTTGGATATTCGTTCCCTGTTCAAGGCAATGACAGACACTCAGAAAGTATCCATGGACTGAATGATTGGTGAAAGGGCTGTGGCTTGCAGCTGCAGGGGCTTCAGGTCCCATCCTAGGATGTGTTGTCATAGAGCCAGCCCATGGAGATTCCTGAGAACCAACTGAGTCTCCTCCCAGCTCTGGTCAAGTGATATGACACTGGAGGGTTGAACTGACCCACGCTGTGAGTATTTACACCATGAGAATTGGCAAACACTACAAAGCAGAGCTCCCTCCTCACACATTATCAGAAGAGCCCAGATTAGTGGGTAGTGATCCCTGTCAGACTTTCTCAGACTTTCCTGTCGGAGAAGCCATTGAGCTTTTAGAATCAGAGACTCCATCTTGTTTAGGCTCTGAATTACTATCCCAAAGCAGAATACGTAACTCAGTAAGCATTTGTTCTAGAAAAACCATGGTGTCAAACCAATAGTTGGATCTCCAGTGATGCTGTGTAGTCTGACCTCTTTAATATGGTTTATTTATTTCTATGTGCGCACACACACACACACACACACACACACACACACACACACACACGCACGCACGCGCACGCGCATGCAGATGTCAACTTTGGGTGTGGTTCCTCAGGAGCCAACCACCTTATTTTTTTTGAGATTCAGTCTCTCTCTAGAGTCCAGGGCTGGCTCATTAGGGTGGGTTGGGTGGCAAGTGAGCTCCAGGTATGTTCCTGCCTGTCAACAGCGGGATTACAAGAACACATCACCATGCCCCGCTTCTGACCTGGGGTTCTAACTCAGATATTCGTGATTTCGTGGCAAGCAGTGTATTAACTGAGATATCTCCCCAGCCCACACTTCTACACATTTTACTGTTAGAGAGCACATTTGTCATCATGGATAAATTGATATATTTAATTTAACAATACAATTCCATAATAAAGCTAGTGAGTTTAATAGATCATTGAAAGCCTTGTGGGGGATTTATTGCTCATACTCCTGTGTGGCAGGGGCATATCTTGCCCTCAAGAGTTTTTGCATAGAGACCTATGCAAACAGGAATCTAAACAATAAGATGTGTTAGGTGGCAGGATGGAGTGTCATAGGCATTCTTGTTGGAAACTGGTTGATTCTATCTAGAGCTAAAGGGAATGTAATATTTTGAATTTGACTAGGAAAGATACAAGGAGAGCTATAGGGAACAGAACTCAAAGGCAAGGAGACAGAGTTCAGAAGTTACAGGAGAGCGATGACCCAGAGATAATGGTGTCTTGGTCAGTAGTAATGACAGAGATAGAGGCAAGTGGCCAGGGCACAGCTGGATTGGCTGTAGACAGGCAAGAGAGATGAGAGTCAGGGTGAAGATCCTGGGTCATCTTCTCATCTGTCTCTTTTTGTTGTGAGCAGATGGAAGAAGTGAAGTGATCTAAATATGCTCCTTAGTGTTCGTGTTATCTTGACTAATCTTGAGAGGACTTTGGGACAACCTGATCTCAAGATGCTGTGGTTCCAATAGCAACTGGATTGTGGGCTGCACAGTTTGACTTCTCCCAGCAGCTCTGGACTTGTTTCCCGTTGGTTTCATTGTTCCTGAGCTTCATTACTGTCATTGCCTGCAACCCATTTCCATTTCTAGTTCAGTCACTCATTAAGCACCTTAAAATTATGCATGTAGGGAATTCACAGGGCTAACGTATGCAAATCGGAAGCACGCCTCACCCCAGCCCTAAATAGGCATCTTGGTTTGTTACATGGGTGAGTTTCAGATCACTTCTTTTATGTAATGAAATTGTAGCCTCACACTTTGAATGCATCCAGGAATCCTTTTCTCCTTTCTTTTAAACATAAGAAGAAAGAACAATAAAAATATTTTCATTTTGAGTCAGAAATAGTATGTGAAGGAGCGAGGCTAAGGGGTGGGAGTAACTCTATATAGATATTTCTTTTTTTGGTCTTGGCAAAAACGGGTAGTTCCCATCAACTCAACTTGGCTAAGAGAAGCTTCTAGATAAGAATTCTTGAGACTTAACTCTTCTTTCACATTAAAAAAAAGCATTAAGAAATTACAAATGATATAGTCTTGAAAACCAAAACCTAACCTTTGATGCTGGCTTTTCGGAAGTTAAATAATAAACCATAGTTTCTTTCCCCCTTTTATTTTCTGTTTAAGAGGACTGCTTTATAAAGTATACCTTGTTCTATAATAAAAAGGAAAAAAACATAAACGAAACACACTCAAATATTTATACAGTCATTCAAAGGATTAAATGTATTTGGTAAGGTTCAAAAGTTATTTAATATTTTCCCTTTCTTTTGAGTCTTTGTTTTTAGTTCTGGTACTTTTTTTTTTCCACTGTGGTTTTGTTTATAGAAGTTAATTCTTTTACTAACCTTAAGACATCACTTTAGAAATATGCAAATACCAACGAATGAGAGAGGAGACATGTATGTGTGAGATAAAGTAACACTTGGAGGGCAAGATGCCTGGGTGGGTAAAGGTGCCCGCCACCAAGCTTGACAATTTGAGTTTGACTCCCCAAGACCCACATGGTGGAAGGAGGGAACCACTTTTGGCAAGCTGTCATTTCACAACCACACATTTACTGCAGCACACACTCATGTCTGTGCACACACATATGCTAAATAAAGAAATGTAAAACAGGTTAAAATATGTTTGGGCTGGGAAAGTGGGTCAGTGGGTACTTACAAGCATGATAAAGACTAGAATTCAGATCCATGGAATCTGCCTAAATTCTGGAAAGGCATGGTGGCTCATGTATAATCTTACCACTTAGGTTGGAGAGACAGGGGATCCCTGAGAGTAAGTGGTCTAGCTAGACCAGCTGTATCAGTGAGCTCTGCATTCAAGTGAAAGACATTACCTCAATGTACAGTATGGAGAGCATTCACAGAAAACACATTACATCAGATTTACCTCCACGTGCACAGATGTGCATGCATACCCAGCACACACATGCAAACACGTAAACACGTACACACTCCACACACATGCAAAAATGCTTTTGTAATAACTATGTTATTTATATTACAGTGTTAGCCAACATTGGATGCTACTGAATAACTGACAAAATATGAATAATAAAGCTACTTATTGGACTTATAGGCAAAAATCTCAGAGCCATAGTCTGGAACACTGTTTCTCAACAGTGGGTCACAACCCCCATGGAGGTCATATATCAGTTATTCTGCATATCATATATTTACATTATGATTCATAACAGTAGCAAAATTACAGTTACAAAGTAGAAATGAAAATAAGTTTATGGTTGGGGGTTCATCACAGCATGAGGAATTGTATTAAAGGGTTGCGGCATGAGAAAGGATGAGAACTACTGTTATAGAGGGACACAATCTTTGCTTATTTAAAAATTGTGTGAATATTCTGTGGCAATGAACATATTCCCAGGCATTTCCCTCCCATTCACTTAAACTGCAAAGGGAGAGAAACAGTTTATGTGCTTAAAATGCAAAGATTTTTTTTTTTTTAAATCACAAGTCTAGGTAACATAACTTCTGTTAACTTCCTATATGTCAGCCAGGGTTTCCCTGTGAAACAGATTAAACTTTTCCTAGTCTGGTTTGTTTAGTTATATCAACATTTACAATCCAGATAGTCATTTCTGGGAGATTATAGCAGCACTAGTACCAACTGACACTTCCAGTTGATTTAGGGCTCGTTGGAAGTTCTGTCATCCGGCAACATCCTTCCCGATATTGTAGTGTCTTTGCTGATTACTAAATAGAAGATGGGCTCATGCATCCTCCACACCAAGACTGTCATTAGTTCTCATTTAGGTTGAACTAAACTCCTCTTAACAAACATTAATGGGTGTGCAATGTAGTTAAACATTCTGGTTAATAGATAATTTCTTCACATGATACACGTCGAATATCATTTCAGACACAATGCCATTCTTATGATCAATATAGTTTTATTAAACAATTATGTGTTGTATCAAGCCCCTGGGGAATTGTATAACGTGATCCCTTCTCTCAAGGAACTTATCACCTAATGTCATTCTTCGGTGATTCAGAGGATACCTTGGTGACTTGCTGTGAATTAGGATCATAATTATGACTATCATTTATCATTGTACTGTGACTGCACAAGTGCCGGTTAATAGAAGACTCAGGATGATAGAATGCCGGATAAATCACACCCCTCTTCCTGGAGTAGTAGCTTGGTGAGCCGAAGCAGAAGCGGCAATGGATGCTGATATCGCTTCCATCTGCAAGGCCTCATGACGTATGAAGTGCCCTGAGATGTTTATGGCTTTGTTGCTGCCATTAAGACCTTTGGCAGAGTCCTGAACTTACTGCCCCCCCTCCGCCCCCAGTGTTTGTTAGCTATTTCCAGTTGTTTGTTTTTTTTGTTTGCTTGTTTTTTTTTTCTTGCTCTGAGATGTTTAAATGACAGACAAAATGGGGAACAGAATAGTGGTTGTTATCAGATCTGGCTAAAAACATAGGGAGGTGGTGGAGCAATTTGGGATTGCCAGGCATTGTATTTTGTGTAGAATTAGACCAGGGTTACCATTGAAACATAATGAATCATTCGTTCATTCATTCATTGAATACTTACCATGTATTGGGCAGAGACTGTGATGTAGTTTGCACAGACTTAGACTCCAGTGGGGGAGACAGACCTCAAAAGAATCAAGAAAGCCATGGTGAATTACAGCTGTGTTTGGTGTTGTGAGGAAAGCATAGGCAAATGGTATGTGTATGGGGGCGGGAAGAACTGGTCCGCCACCACTCAGGGAATGCATCCCTGCAGGACTAATGATCAAACTGAGAACAGGAACTCTATTATCTGTAATCTCTGCTGAGAATTCAGCAGCTTGGTAGGATGACCATAGTCCACGGGGTCAGACGGATAAGAGCTCTGCACTTCCAGCGTACTGCGTAACCATGTGACTTTGTACATGTATCTTCTGATTTTTGAAACTTGTTTTTTCTTCTTAAGTCAATCTGCAAATAGAGGAAAGCAATATTCTTCTATCTGGATCTCTCTCTCTTTCTCTCTCTCTGTGTACATGGAGGGTAGAGGTTTACAGTGCATGTCTCCCTCCATTGCTCTTAACCATATTTTTTTGAGAGAGGGTCTCTCACTGAACTTGGAGTCCTTTAATTAGGAATGACTAGCTGGCGGGTAAGTCCTAGGAATCCCCAGCCTTCTCAGCTTTGGGCTTACAAGTGCGTGCTACTGTGACTCGTTTCCCTTTCTGGGTATCCTAACTCTTGAACCGTCACGCCCCTGTGGCAGGCAAACACTGTGGACTGAGCAGTCTCCCAAGCCCTCCTGCTGGATTCTGCTGTGCTGCTGAAACATTACATTTACCAGATACCCGTTCAAGGAGATAGTAGGTGCACACTGGTCATGATGGTAACTTCGCTTGTGATAGACCTCACCCTGTCTAGAGAAATCTTAAGAGGCCCTTACAGTCAGCACACACTTCACCTTTTGTTTTCTAACTTTGAAAATTTGATAAATAGGAACCGATCTATGAGTCACACTAGGGAGTCTTCAGAACCTTTTAGCTCTGTTTTGACCTTAAGAACTTGGACTTTTAATTTTTTTTTTTTTTTGAGACAGGGTTTCTCCGTGTAGTTTTGGTGCCTGTCCTGGATCTTACTCTGTAGCCCAGGCTGGCCTCGAACTCATAGAGATTTGCCTGGCTCTGCCTCCCGAGTGCTGGGATTAAAGGCGTGTGCCCCGCTGCCCTGCAACTTTTAACAATTTAAGCTATCAGTAAATACAGATTCTATGACAAAATTCTGTCTAGAAGATAGATTTTTTTTTTAAGCCATCAGCCAAAACTGGTATTTTAAGCTTCAATCTATATAATTTTTGTTGCCAGGAAACTGAGAACACACACACATGTACACATACACAAAGAAAGTAGGTTTTTTCTCCCCCGCTTTGCGAAAATAGTGGTACGTCTAAACTTGCTTGGAGGAAGTTGACTGTTTCCCAGCCAGAATGACATTTTAGGATAATTTTTGAATTGGTTGATCATGGCTTTAGGTAAATAAACAAGAATAGGGTCAGCATTTAGACACATGGAAGAGGAGCAGCTGTGGGTTTCAATGCCACAGGCGGGCTAATTTCTGGTTTGGTTTTTCCTTTGCTGGGCTATGCACCAAGATGCATTTATTTTGCACTTCTGGTGCTTCAGTGTGAATGCTAATCTCTAAATTGAGTGGATGGAATGATATCCAGGGTTGCAGGGGCTGCAGCCTAGGCTCTGTGATCCACAGTCTTCTCAGGTTTAGACCAAGCCCAGACTCCGAGGGCAGGAGCACGGCTGCTCGCAGGTGTTCATCCCTGCACGCAAGGCACTGTCTCTGACATGCTGGCAGTGACAGCAGACTTCTTTGCATGGGAAAAAGCTCCCTTCCAATTGCACAGCAGTTTTGTGGTGGCTGAGGGCTGTAATGGGGACACTCGGCAGCCAAAGCGCTCTCATTCATAAATTCCACAGTGACACTCTCTCTTTTTTTTTCTCTCTCTCTTTTGGATAAATCAGTATTCTGTGGTTACCTCCACCACAGCCATGCTAGCAAAAGTGAGAAGTTAAATATTGTCCTGGCCTTTAATTCTCTACAACGGTGGGACAGAACAGTGTCAACCACAAGCAACATTTGGTGTGGTGAATAAAAGTGAACAGACCCTTTGGACATCTTGTAGGAAGCTAGCTGTCTTTAAAATGAGGCACGGGGAAGCTAAGGCCGAGAGCCAGTGTGTTTCCAGGGTATGGATTTCTTTGGAAATAGGTATTTTCCACCCTGGTTCAAGCCCCGTGTTTACCACACGGAGTTAGGTGTATAAGCAGAGTGTCAACCTCTTTATGCAGATGTGACTGTCGATTGTAAATTATGAAAATTTTAAGGCACTTTAAAAAATATTCTCTCAATCTTTTTTGTAACTTGCATTATTCTTGGGTTCCCTTCATGGAAGTGACTAAAACTCAGAAAGGAAATATTGTTCAAAGAAATGAGATACAAAAAAATAACCACATAGAATCCATATGTGACACAGATGATCATCATATTTATTTATTTTTTAAAAAAACAGCGCTGCATTCCCTTAAAGCGAGTATATCAATGTCTTTTTTAAAAAAGGAGGTAATCTCTCAGATTTATGCTTCCTAAAAGCCCTCCATTTCTGAGAATCTATACTTAGTACTGTGTATGTATATTGCATAGCATTAACAATCACCAACCACCTTCTTCTGTACAGTGCTCACTATATTTTTATGCAGGGATGAGAGATACTGCAGCCAGAGTCAGTATCACCATAATTTCACAAATACTATCAGCTTATTAAAACACTGAGGACCAGTCAAACTCAATCCCCATTGACCATGGTTATGTGCAAGGTTAGGTAGCACATTGTGTTGTGAACTGTGACTCAGAACTCTGCCAAGGCTTTGCTTCTACATTTTCTTTTGAAGAAGGTGATAATTCCCTTGGAGATATGGAACACAGACTCTGTTTCTAAGCAGCTACCATAAAACCTGTTTATTGGTGTCTCTTGTCTACATACAACCACCTGTCTAAAAGCATAAATTCCCATGTTAAGAAGGGTCTCTTCTCCCCTATAGAAGTAGATGCCATCCCATGTCAGTGGAAGCTATGTGTGACCCAACAGGAAAATAGCCTTCTAGGCTGTGAAAGGTGTGGGTGATCTGATTTACAGTCTGTGTTGCTTTTAATGGGCGTACCTGCAGCAGTCACAGAGCCCCAAACTGAAAGGCGTTAAAATAAAACATTTTACAGTGAGTGCAGTGTATTGCCTGCTTGTTAGTTAAAAGCACTACCAGGGAACCCGTTTTCCTTAAATTTGGCTGTGTTAAAAATGCATGTGGAGTATCTTTGCCATCCTTTCTCCTACGTTGTTGTGCCCCGTATTTCCTGAGAATCCCTACCTGTTTCCAGGACCTTGCTGTCTGGCGACCCCTAGGGCACCGAGGCTGGGCATTCTCCGTGGCTTGAAGTGAAACTCAAATGAAAGATTAAAGCAATTCTGCAGGATTTCAAGATAGGATACCAACAAATCAGCCTGAGAAGAAAGAAAAAGGAGAGGCTACCAGAGGCTTGAGACTAGTTGTCTGGACAGCGCAGCCATTTTGGAGGTGGCCTGAGTGGGTGGAAAGTGGATCATGCTTACAAGCTCTGTGTGCCAGGACTGAAAAGCCTGCGCAGAATTGTTTATTAAATATTCAAGTGTTTCCTCTTTCTGCCTCTCGTTTGGCTGCCGAGAGAGTCAGTTTGCATTTTTAGAGTCCAATTCTGGAGCTCTGCAGTCTTGGTCCCTGTATTGAGAGACGCGGGGACAGGTTGGTGTTTGTTGGCTGTTATCTTATGGTAGCTGCCCTAGCTGACCCTCCCCTCCAAAGCCCGGAGTTCTGTGGCTTAGAACACAAATGCCCAGGGAGGATCCTAGATCCATGGCCTTTGGGGGAGGCTTTAATTGAGATGGCAATGTAAAGACATCTGTCGTACTCTGGCAAATGGTTAATACTGCAGGTGTACAGAAAACAGTTTGGGGTATAAAATTAAGAATGCGTCCAGCATTACTTTTGCTTTGCTATCCCCCTACTCTCTTTTAAAGGAATTCCTGTAATTATGTTAGGCTGAGCTGTATACATCAGGAATCTGTCGTCTCTGTTGTTAGAAGTGCTGGGTTGTTCTCATTCAAGATTTTGTGCTCTCTCTTTTTCCCTCTGTGTCCAATTCTTGCTTTTGGCTGAGCGCAAGTTAGATCCAAGCGGATCTTTTAAAGCTATTGCAAGACCTCACGAGATGACATGATAGTAGGAGTTGGTTTTAGTTTCATGGTAAAAAATGACTTTTAATAGAAAATTACTTAGTCGCTAGGTTAGTTTGGCAACTGGTTTTCTGATTTCTTCCTTAATGTCTGAAGCGGCACAAAATATTTAAAATAGTTATAGTTGGGACCTGTGGATATTCCTGCTTCACAGCATTTGTAGGGAAATGTAATGCACACACAAGTACACAGTAGTTTATATAGCAGTTTTATTTTAACTAGTATAATCTAGCAACCTGACATGCCGCAAAAAATAAATAACTTTCTGAAAGTGCTTTTTCTGAGCATGAAAGTAATATTGAAAAACGACTGAGGTAATCACTTTTGTATAGATTCTGAAAGTGGAAGAAAGGGGAAGAATAATTTATGGTTTAATGCATAGAGTTCTACAAAGGTGTGAGTGATTTCCTTTTCCGTGGGACCAGGCAGAAGGCTCTGTGGTATTCTGCGAAATGACTCACCAGGGCTGGCTTGTGAGGGAGAGCTTGCAGGCATCCCAGCCAGATCATTTCTACCAGGGACTTGCTCTGTTTGGGTTGTGGGGTTCGCTGATTGAGCAAATGGATTTCTGTTGCAGTCCTTTGGGGTGGGTGGGGAGACTCTTTTGGCTGTTAAATTCTAGATTTTGAAGGAAGCAAACACCCTAAGTGGGGCATCTCACGCATCCAGATAAACACACGGCTGTGACTCACACAGCGTTTTTCTTGTAGGAAGTAGCCTCTCCATTTTACAAATGGGAGCCCAGGGAAGAGAGAACTTGCCCAGAGTCCTATCCCAGGGGCATTCTGAACCAGGGTCTTTCTACCCAATGGTATTACTCTCCTGGTGAGACTCTCTTGTGCCTGACACTTTTCCAGGCTGGTGGGCTCCTGGGCACTAGATCAAAGAGAACTTTGAAAGTGTTACTAATTGTCCTTATGTTATCATATCAGGCAGCACCCCCCTACCCACACTGAAAACCCCTAAGTATTATCATCTTATTGGCACCATCAAGGCAAGGCAGGACAAGGTGAAAGCCTTTCTCCTGGTAGTTTTCATCAGCTGTTTCTACTCTAGGTCTTCTCAATAGCCACAAGGACTAAATAAACACTGTTAGCTTGCTGGGGACCAGGGGCTCATAGGTGAATTTGCTAACTCCCTTCACTCCATATCCTTCAAATAGTCCTGCCTTAGATTCCTCTTACAGGGAAGTGGCAGTGTCACAACTGCATTAGATGTTGTTTAAGTTGTTGACCTGTGTGTTGTTGATACCTGTCTTCAGGTCCCATAGCTAGGACCTAATCCATTGACTAGGAGCTTCTATCTATGAGAAGGTGTTTTCATCATCGGTCTCCAGGCCTTTGATTTGTTTTTGGTAGGGGAGAGACAGAGACAGAGACAGAGACAGAGACAGAGACAGAGACAGAGACACAGAGAGAGACACAGACAGACAGACAGACAGACAGACAGACACAGAGAGAGAGAGAGAGAGAGAGAGAGAGAGAGAGAGAGAGAGAGAGAGAGAGATATGAACTCTTTTTGTAATCCTCCATGGAGGTGAATACTGAACCAGTGGGGAAAACACCCTACTGAGATAAAAAAAAAAAAAAAAAAAAAAAAAAAAAAAAAAAAAAGCAGAACTCATGGATGTCTGCAACAACAATGAGGATAAAAGGGTGAGAAACAAAATCAGGACGCTCTTCCCTCATAGTGTCCCCAGAACCTTGGCGGCCAGCATTTCCTGTCACATGGCACTGGCCATAAGCCTGGGTGAGGACATTTGTGCAGAAACAGTTCTAGCTAATGGGCTTGTCATGGACTTAGACCTCAGTGTGGCTCCCCTAGAAGCTGTGTGGGTGGCTGATGTGACAGAGGTCCTCTTTGCTGAAGAAGCTGGAGAGATTCTAAAAGACCTTCCCTTCCCACCAGAAATCTAATACCTGCAGGTGCCTACTCACCCCCCGCCCCCGATGAGCCATTGACCACAATTCTGGAATGACTTGCTTCTCATCTCAAACTTCCTTCTTTCAGTTTTCTTTCCTATACCAAAAAATCCATCTATCATCACCTTGTCCCCATGAAGTCAATAACTCCCCTAAGATCCTGCCCTTTATGACAGGGGCAAGGAATAAATAGACTAGAACAATGTCGTGCCCTCCACCACTGGAGTGAGGGAAGAGGCCTTCCATTTTCAGTCTGTGAGGAGATAGAGCCAAGGAGTGAATGTTCAATGCTAAGCTACAAGGTCCTCTAAATCCATGTGTGCATGTACCCAGAAACGGCAATAATTGGAAGATAGACTCTGATTCCCCAAACTCGTTAGTTCCTCTGCTCGTTCATAAAACAGAGATGAAAAATGACTGCTTCTTTACCCATGGAACATGCTTTGGGACCTGATTAAATAACACTGGCAGCCAACATTGCTTGTTACAGACAGCTAATGTCACCCTCATGCACAGAGGAAAGCAGAGACTTAGAGATGCTGTAGTGACTGGCCCAAAGTCAGCAGCTAGTGTGGGTAGAAAGGCTGGGACTGGAGTCCAGTTAGTTGAATTCTGTCACCTAGGTAGCACACCACTATCCCATGCTTCCCCTTTCAGATATAGTCCAACATCTTTCAGCTCCGTGAGTTATATGTGTTTCTGCCGATACTTCTGTTGTTCAATCCTCAGAGCTGTCAGTTGTATTTTTGGATAGTTTCTCCTTATGGTTGCTTTGGTACTTTCTAACTGTTGTTCTGTTTAGCAGAAGTCAAAGTTAAGAACACTTTTTGGTGATTCTCATCAGCTTTGGTTGTTGCTGGTAGGGAGTCTTTATGTTCATTGTTTCTTGAAGAAACAGTGCTCATCACTGATTCTCCACCTCTTGTAGTTGCAAAGAGGCAGTAATGTAATCAGGTCTTAAGAATGGAGACTACCGATGGCTTCTGATTCACTTTTGATTTTTTCCAGTGGGAAATGTTTTCAACTCTTGCTGTCCTCTTAACATGTTCCCAGACAGCTCCATGGTGAGCCCGCTATTATTGAGTGGTCCTTGTCTTTATGGGGGCAGCAGGATAAGGTTAGCACACTCTCCTGAATGGACCAGGTAAGCAGGAACCTGGGGGCAGAAAGGATTATATACTGTGTTTTTTATTTTTATTACCTGGAACTCCTCCTTGAGTCTCAGGGTGGCTTGGAATCCTACATGGAGGCCAAAAGTGAAAGGAAAACCAGAACAAAGAAATCTTCAGGGAAGGGGGCGGGGCTTGCTTAGCAGGGGAATGGAGCGATGGCAGGGTAGCTTGTAGCTTGCCAGCCTAATATGTGTAAAGCGTTGGTACAGGCAAGATGGAGTTAATTCAATAAAATAAATATAAAATACTCTCTCTTCTGTCAGGCCTGCTAGAAGGAGGTCAAGGGTCACTGAGCCGCTTCACTGGAGCACTAATCGATTTGCTGTCAAGGTGGCCTGCTGGGGTTTCAAGTGGGAGAGGAATTGAGAGGCGCTCCGGCCCAATTTCCATAATTGCTCACTGCCTTTAGTGTACAACCTTTTATGAAACACAAAAAATATATCATGGAATTGTATTGATTAGCCATTGGGCTGAATAATTCACTTAGTATTTATTACCTGACCCCAAGAGGTTAAATAAATCCACTATCTAACTTGGGTTTGTGAGAAATATTACTTATTCATTGAGATGTGGGCTGATTATTGCACAATAGGCCTGTATCTTTGTTTCTTGATTTCACAATCAAGATTAATCCCTTTTGCATTTGGGGGGAACAAGTTTTTTTTTTAAAAGGAAAAATTGTATAGTTTGAGTGCTCCCCCAAATAAGCCCAATAAAACAATCACTATCAAATCTCACTTAGAAGCGGTTTTTCTCAGTGATGAATTTTAGTCATCTGGGTCAAATTTCAAAAATATTCTCCTAAGACTTATGGATACTGATGAAATAAAGACACAAGCCCAGTTTTCATTTTATAATAATGAACTCAGTGCTGTCACTGAACACATATTTATCACATCATTTTTTGGGAAGGTTTATCTTTCCTATAAGAAATACTCATAAATTAACTGCCCCAAGAAACAAACAAGTATCAAGATTTGAGGGGTAGAAAGGAGACTTTTGGTTTCAATGATAAATTCTCTGTGAACGTTGCAAAAAAGAAAATGATAATTTCAAGTAACTTGAAAATACAATGGAATTGAAAACGCAGGGCACTTGAAGCATTTGTAAACTTTGGGGGCGATCATTAATTATTTACTGGCCACTGGCATTTTCACATCTCTGCTGCTCTGACTGGATGCTAAACCCGTTTTGATGTGTGATACACCCAGTCACAAGTACATGACATTCAAATCTAATTATGTTCTCAGTTGCCATGAGCTCTCACCATCAAGATACAACCCTCCCTCTGAAAAAACACGTTTTTTAACTTTTCTGTAAAGCTTTCCTTTGGTTTCCTGTCTGTATCCTCCAGAATCTCAGAGCATTGTTTTTGAAGTTTAATGGAATTTGTTGTAGGGTCAAGAAAGGAAGCCTTTTCTCCCTTCCCCTCTCCAATAAGGGAAATGTTAAAAAAAAAAAAAAAAAAAAAAGCCTTTGAGTGCAGTGCTAACTTTATGTCTGTTGATCGTTTAGCATTTCTGTATCCAGGATCTAGCCTTCCTATGGAGGGTAGGAACAACCAGAGTTCTGGCATTGAGCTCACAGTAGCTTTTCCTGTGGTGCACGTTGGTGGAGATGGCTATAAAGCAGGGTAATGCGTGCAGAGCTTCCTAAGGCGTGTTCAGGTACACCCCACTTCCCATTTTCCATGCTTGTGTGAATTTGGGCATCTCATTTGCGTCTCCAGTGTCACGTGACACTGATTTGTTGATCACCACTTTGGAAAATTTTCGGGTCTGTGTTTTGATGCTTGGCCTCTATATTTAGTTTGGGAGTGGGGGCGGATGTGGGAGGGTGGAGAGGTAGAAGAGGGAGAGAGAGAGAGACTGGATTCTTTTTCTTTGTGTGTGATGTTTAGATCATGTCTTCTCTTTTCTCCTGCCTGCGTGGGGGCTGGATTAAATGAAGAACAGAGTTCACACAGCGACTTGAGAGCTCTTGATAGCCTCTTGAGATAATTTGGTTGTAAGCACCAAGCAAAACACATTGTCTGGATATACTCATTTCAAGTGCTAATCGCGACTGTTATATTTTTACAGAAGCCTGTGTCATAATATGGTGCATGGCAATTCCAAAAAAAATATTAGAGACATGCCTTACAGGGAGGGGGTAACCAGGAGAGGGAGGGAGAGAGGAAGGGACGGAGGGAGGAAGGGAAGGAGGGAGGGAGGGAGGGAGACAGACAGACAGACAGATAGACTGTGGATTGGGTTTCCATAGAATTCATCTGTAGTTTAACCTGGGCTCTGACACAAGCCAGAGAGTTGCTTCTGTATAAGGTGTGTAATACTATATAGATAAGAGACTAGAAATACAGCCGGGGTTCGAGCCAGGGTTGGGTTCACAGTCCAGAAAAATGAGTTAAGTGCTGACCAAGATGTCAGTGGTATGTCTTGACTTCTAAATATAATTGTTTTGAGTAGATGTGGGAAATTCCTTCCTGTGAAGAGAATGCAAGAGAAGGAGGCTGAACTTAAGGATGGGAAGGGTTTGGGGCTTGAGTACTGGCTGCCATGCAGACCTGGGGAAACTAATAAACTTACCCTGTTCCTTAAATTGGTACATCGTGGAGAATAGTTCCTACCATTGTAGGGCATAGACGGAAGATTACAGAAGAGAATTCTGACCCGTAATTGCTGCGTAAGTAAGTGGTGTTCAGTAGTCAGCTGAAAGTGGTACTTGCCACACACACTGGTTTTTGACTGGACACTTTGGAAGGACCCTGGATGAGTTAGAAAACACCCTACAAACACCAGAGCCTCTTAGAATGCGTTTGCCAGGTCACCTAAGAGGAAAATGTAGTTTGACATTTGAAAATACCTCTCCATCAACTTACCGTTCACAAAGCTTGCAAGAGGGGAGGACAGTGGCAGATTTTCAAATTTCACCCAGAAAAGATGGCCGTTTTTGTTTTTCTTTGAACTAAAAGTGGCCAAGATTTCCCAACTGTTCTATTTTTACAAAATTTAAAAGTTTCATTGCTGGGTCAGATTTAGGGCCTGTGTGGGAAACGGCGATTTCTGCCAGAGGCACAGCGCCATTCCCGCTGTGTTGCGGTTTCCGTGTATTTTAACATTCCACGCATTGCTGAACTGAGCCCTAAATCACTGGTGCTTCGTGCGAGTTTGCGACCTTTAGGCTTGGGCCTCGGAGTGGATGCATTATTTTAAAAAACGAGATGTTTTTCTTGCCATGGGGCTGCAGCTACTGTGTTTTCCCCTCCCCTTCTCAGGGCTCCGCCCTTCACTTCCCCGCTTGAAGTCAAAGGTAAACTTTATATAGCACAGGAAACATTTGGGACTGCTAATAAACAAATGTTGGAGACGACGAGGAGGCTTTAATTGTTGGATACGCATGCGTGGTGAGCACATTCAAGCTAGTCGAGATGGGGTGCGAGGAAGGAGTTTCTTACTTCTCCTCCCAAATGTCCAGATTTCCTAAGGACAGATCTATGTCCAAGTGGATTCTGTATTCATCCTTAGAGAAGTCTATGTCTGTGTAGTGCGTTCATAATGGTGATGCTCTCCTACCCATTCTTACAGTTCCAGCCCTCCTTCGCTTCTCTCACTTTTTTTTAATCCCTTTCTCCCATCTCCTGGGCTCCACTCTTCACAGCTAACAGTCCACCCTCATGATGTACACTGCAGACATGCTAGTCTCCAGAAAGTTCAGTTCTGAACATGTCATGCCACTCTCCATGAGCGTTCACTAGACCTTCATTTTCCCGAGAACTGTAAGGAGGACTCAGCATCTAAGATGTAGGCTACACCGCGTGTCCTCCAGGCAACTTGTACTTCTTCAGACAGACTCCTTCCCTCTTGCCAGGTACATCCAGGACCTGCCTCTCCAGTTCTGTCTCCCTGCTCCTCCATGGTTTACCTCACTCTGCCACTTGGAACCCTCTGAAGAGCCTCACAAATGCATGCAACAGCCTGAGGCCTTCTCTGAACCGGTCTGGAACATGGCTTTCCAGCCTCTCTCTCTTGGACTTAATTTATGACCAGATTTTAATTAAAAATGCATCTATGTGTTTAAAAAGTGTTAGTATTTCTGCTAGGCCAGCTTATTGGCTTGATGTTGAGATAGAAAGATACATGGAAATGCATGGGTCTCTGGCCATCATGGGTCATTTTTAAGTCTCAGAAAAAAAAAGTTTTTTAATCATGTTACAGAAAAACATGGAAATAACAAAACAATCCACCTATGTTTATTATGTTGCATTTTAAATTTATGTTCATTTTAAACACTTCAGTAAGTGGCTGGAGGTATGGCTCAGTGTATTATTCATACACACACACACACAAACAGGAGTTACGCACACACATATAGGTAATTAAAAATAAAATAAAAGTAGTATGATAGTATAGCTATAATCTTTGTTCTAAATTTGTACATATTTGTATATACACATGTATGTATGTGCAGTATATATGCATATATATATATATTTATATTTATTTTTTCTGTGTTTCTATGTAGCCCATATTATTTTGGATAGTACATTATTTTGCTATTGTTTAAAATGCTGTCTTTTTCATTTTCAGTATTATGTGTAGATAGTAAACATTTTATTATTCATGTATAGTGAAATATGAAACCACTCATGTTTACAGTTATTTTTGTAATTTCAATCATTTCTTTATGAGAATATGCTTCTCAAAAATAGCAAGCAGTATGGCTCTGGTTTCCAGGAGGGCTTGAGATAGAATATGTGAAACAGAACTGTGTTGGTTGTTCTGAGGGGAGGGGACTGCGGTGTGTCCAAATGAGAACAGCCCCCATAGGTTTGAATACTTGGTTCTCAGTTGGTGGATTGTTTGGGAAGGATTAGTGGGTGTGGCCTTGTTGAAGGAGGTGTGTCACAGGAAGTGGGCTTTGAGATTTCAAAAGCCCATGCCATTTCACTACTCTCTCTCTCTCTCTCTCTCTCTCTCTCTCTCTCTCTCTCTCTGTTGTGGTATTTGTGGGTCATTTGGATGTAAGCTCTCAGCTACTGCTTCAGGGCCATGCCTGCCTACATGCTACCATGCTTCCTTCCAACCACGATGCTTGTGGACTGTAAACTCTAAGTCCCAAGTAAATGTTAGCTTCTGTGTTGCCTCCATCATGGTGTCCTCACAACTGTAGAAAGTAACTAAGACAGGGACAAAGCCATGCCCATTCTTCTCTTTCCATAATTATTCTGCTTGCTGTCCAGAGATCTTGAGGTACCTTTGCAGAATCCTAGGGCTTTGCAACAAACAACAACCAAATAAACAAACACTGTGAGAGCATTGTGACAGATCTCCAGAGAGGAATTACTTCTTTGGGACTTGTAAACGTGTTCCTGTCTCTCAATGCCTAATGTCAAATTGCTTCCAGTTCTGTTGGCTGGCTATGAGAGCACTAACCACTGCCTAGCCTTGCCAGCACCACCTAGCTACCATTGAATTTGCTTTCACCGAACTTAATAGCTTAAAGTTAAGTGTGACTTAAGCCCACACTTCTCTTAACGCAGGTGCCACTGGGCATTTTTCCACATGTGTGTTTGTTATTTCAACGTATTTTGGGACCTTCTGTATTTCATTCCTGATGACTATCTCTCTACTGGGAGTTTAATAGTTTTACTACCAGTTTGGTGGGATTTTGTTGTTCTTGTTGTTTGAGACAAAGTCTTGCTGTTGTGTAGCTCTGGGTAGCCTCAAGTTTCCGACCCTGCCTCGGTCTCCCAGGGGCTGGCCTGCAGTACCACGCTCGGTTCTAACCGAGCTTTAATCTTGAGCTGACAGCTGACACAGGTAATGTGTCTTATGTATCATTCTACGATTCCGATTTTTCCTTTAGTTATTGAGGTTTTTTTTTCTTTTTGGCAAGACAGACTGCGAAGATTTTCTTTTTACAAAACTCTGGCAGAGTTCCATGGAGCAGAAGAGCCCTGTGTTCCCACTTCATGTGTCAGCTACTCGGAGAGTGCTTTATTTGAGTGGAGAAAATCATTCTTGTGGCTGCTTGCTGTTTTCCATGTTCAGTCCTCATTGAGTTCCAATGTCTGTGTTTTGGTCAGTCCATCTGTGTTCCTGTCTCCAACCCCACCCCCAGCCCCTAACACAGCCCGAGTCCCAGTCTCACCCCCTCTTGACTCTCTGTGTCTGTTCTTGCCTCAGGAACTTACTGTTCCTCCTCTTAGGAACTTCTTCCCTATAGGACATTCTTGGCTGGCTCATTCTGGTTCGCCTGCTTCCCTATACCCCCCACGTAAATGCCACCTTCATAGAGAAGACTTTAAAAAATTCCCTCTCTTTCTCTCATGTATGTATGTGTGTGTTGGCATGTATGCAGAGGTCGGAGGACAACCTTATGGAGTTGACTTTCTCCTTCTACTTTTACATGGGTTCTGGGGTTTGAACTCAGGCTACCAGATTTGTTAGGCAAGTACCTTTACTTGCTGAGCCATCTCTCCAGCCAAGAGAATCCTTTCTTGCTAACTTTCCTCACTTTATCTTTCATCCTTCCATCCGTCCAGTCAGCCCTGTATGCATCTTTGAACAGATGTTTATCTGGTCCATACCAGGTGCCAGGCACTGTACTTGATGCAGGGACATAGAGGTGAGCAAAACCGATGAGGTCTTTGCTCTTAGGTGAAATCCCTAATTCTTACTTGTTTCTTTCCTGACTAATGGGCATCCTCACTCCCACCTACAGAATGGCAAGTCCATCTCCTGCTCCACCATTACATTCCAGCCTCAATTCACTACAAAAATACATGCAGCATGAATCGACATCTCTCCCTTCCCCTAGGCCAGTATCCTTGCACTTGTCTGGACTCTTGGTAGCCCACATTCAGAACCATAAACTTTCTTAGTCAAACAGTTTCTGCTATTTGGGTTCTTTTTGCCCTGTTACCAGGGTCCAAAGAGAGAACGAAATTAAGGATAATCCGGTCTCCCTTATCCACAGCCCAAGTCTTCCACTTCCCATTGGCCCACTCAGTAGGTTTGACCCAGAGGACTTCTATTTCTTTACAGCTCTAGCCCAGCTCCCATTAATGTTAACGAGGATGATGCTCCCTCAACTAGAGCCTGCTGGGAGCTTCAAACACCATCTCCACTCTTCAAATAGAGACACTGTAGAAAGTAGGAAGCAGTTGCGTAAAGCTCTAACTTCAACCTGCTTTTAATAGTAGAAACTCTCATTTGCCAAGTCCATGTCGTTTCCCCCTCTTCTTAGCTCTATTTGGAAAGAGAATAGGCTAAAAGTTCATTCTTACAAAAGGGAGTAAATGAAAGATCCATATGAACTGGAGACGAGGGTAGGAAGCTTGGGCATGACATGTACAATGAACAAGTCAGAAGTTGCGGAGGCCTACACCATGTTCAGCTGAGGTCTACACTGCTGTGTGATTGTTATGTGAAAGCTGGAGGCTTAGGAACCAGAATCAGAACCGATTCCTTTCAGCCCATTAAGTGTTTGTTGAGTGCCCGCCAGATGCTAGGTACAGTGCTGAGTCATAGGAATGTAACCATGACAAAGAGCTGACATTTGGGGACAGTGCAATCTGAGGATCACCTGCGTGAGAGTCATTTTGGTCAAATGAAGAATTCCAAGCCTCAGCAAGAAGCAGTCTCTGGGAACAGGTGAAGGGGAATTTGTATGTTCAGTAAGATTTCTTCGGACTCTTTTTCATTCTAAGGTATGGAAAACACAGACATGGAAGTGTGGGAAAGAATGACAGGAAGTCACAAGTGAACACTGAATATTAAATGAGGTGCTGGGAAAGTCTACGTCAGGGCAAGCCTAACCTGGTCTGCCAATGAGCCATGTTCTGGAAGGCTCCCTGAATAAGTGGTATTGTAGTGGTGACTTAGATGGAGGTGTGAATTTTACCCCGGAGACAATGGGGTTCAGGCTGCCTCTAGGATAAAGCAGAGATTAGTGGGAGGAGAAATTTAATTCCTCTCTGAAAGTGTTTGAGTCTTCAGGATAAACCAGCATGTTGTCCATGTGTCTACCAACAATGAGCAATTAGAGTAGCGAGAGGAAATTTCTTACTAATGAAAAAAAAAATCAGGCTCAGGCTACATAGACAGTGACCCTCGCCCTGCGGAAATGCTGTCCAAACCTTCTTCCTGTTTCCTAGTGGAGGGGCAGATGGATGTGAGGCAGCTGTGAGAATATGCACTAATGGTCCACATAGATGCCTGAGTCCAGGAAAGCTAATGGGGTAGGCTTAATGCTCGTCAGGTAGCACCCAATCCATGTAAGATAGACCCTCCATCTTTTGCTTTGATTCACTTTTCAGTTTGTTAGATTACCTCAGTGGGACTTCATGTGGGGCACAAAAATACATCCATTGTCTTCTCACAGCATAGGGACACAGGGGGAGGCGCAAGAACGGAGAAATCTTGATAGTTAAAAAAACAAAGCAATAGAAAACCCTTTGCCGGTCTGGGGTGCCATTTGTTTTCAGTTTCTTAAAAATCGTTGACTAGCATAATAGAATAGAAGCTAGTATGTAAGGTTGCATTTGCTTAGGGAAAGAAAAGTTTAATCAGAGACCATGCTGGACCTGGTGTTCTGACTTGTATAGTGCAGTGGAGAACAGCGCGCTCAGCTTCGGGGCTGATCATGTGTATTGATAAGCAAAGTCTGGTAATATCTGGGGATGAGAAGAGCAAGGCAGGTCAGCCTAGGACTCTGTGGGCGGTCAGACCAGGGCTCCCGTCCTTATTGGTGGGCAGTTGTTATTTTTACCCAGACGGTTAGTAACTATTGTTTGCTTGGTTTGTTAGCATTGGTTATTAGCTTTCCTCCATGTAGACTCTTCTTGTGCCATGTCAAGTGGTCATGACCAACTCAGCTCTTCAAAAGCATGCGTTTCCTGATTTGGGCATATTTGTATCCAGTCTGATATTTTTCTTCCCAAAGTCTAATTTTTAAGAAAACTAGTCTTCATTAACACAGAGGACTGTTCAACCATAGGACGTACTAAATCTGCCTGTAGAATCTGACTTTATGACCTTTCAGGGTGGCAAATGTCAGAGACTGAGGCCCTGAGCCGTGTGAAATAATAAACAACAGGCTGTGAGATCCAGCTTGACAGTTATCATCTGAAATCACCTCCCTGAATTTATTAGAGTTAATCAATCCAGGCTGAAAAGCAGAGCTAGGAAGCCTCTCTTACCATGCTCTGTTTCATTCACACTTCCAGCAGGCAATAGAAGTTGGGGGCATTTGTTTCCCTGCTGTATTTTGTGGAGACAATCAAAGGTGTTCCCAAATGGATGCTCCTGGAATGTAACTTGAAAGGTGATAAAACACCCAGGAAGAAAATCACCAAGTTGTTTCGCTTGAATTGCTCTGTTCCTCTCCTCTTTCTTTCTAATAGTAAAACTTATTCCTCTTATTCTTAGGGGTATGCTGGCATTGACCAAAGTTAGCAGGAATCACATCTCATTTCAAACATCTAGACAGACCTGTAGAGATACATTAAGGAGACGACCCATTGAAAGAGAACTACCTATGGAAAAATCTTAGAGGGTTCAGGCTGGGGCAGCTGCTGCTGACCTCCGAGATTGGAAATAAAAAGGCTGCCATTAGTTCCACGTCGGTTCTCAGGGTGAATGTTGCAGCGTGATGGAGGGTGTTAAGCTGTCAAATACCAGCAAGGGTTAATAAGGTTAAAGAAGAAATAAAAGCTGGTCAACAATAAAACAGTGAGGATAAATCAGCTACAATAAATAAAGCATGTCACATCATGTATACACTGTGTGGGAAAAACAAAAATCATAATTCACATATTCAAGCACAAGTTGAAAGATTTTTTTTTTTTGGTGCAGCATCTCCAGATTATATACTTGGACATCTTATATGCACTTAGATATCTCATCTACCTCCTCCTTTTTTTTAACCTCTCTGGAGGTCATTTAGTTGTCTTTCTTGTTGGTGAATTCTCTAACATCCGTGGGCAAATGTAAAATACAAGAAGAGAAGAGCCAGATCGACATAACACCTGATGGCAAAGAAAAGCTGCTATAAACCACTGCACGGTGGAGGTGATTCACTTTCTGTCTCCTTTGACCTCTGCCCTGGAAAAGGAGGTCAGATAGATGCCTTCTGTGTGGGCTGACTTTGTCTGACTGACCAAGCAAATGCAGAACTTTGGTGGCCAGAGGTTTCTGCACATTATCCTGCCCATGTATATGCTTCCTTCCCAGCTCATGATCTTAATGGCCTGAAGCATAAATAACTCCATGCCATTGGACACTAGTCACAGTGCAGTCTTTAGAATGGGACTTTCACAGAAAAGATGGCTCTTCTTACCTGCCTCAGTATTGTAAGCATGATGTTCCAATGCAACTTTAGTGTTTGTGGCTGACCATTCCTGCTGACCATTAGGTCTCAGTTCTGTTGATTCATGCCTGCTTCCAAATCCAGTAGGAGTGGCAAATGCTTCTGATTAGTGTCCACTCTCACTTATAAATGACTCTACAAAGTGTGTATACCCAGTCAGATGATTATTTTCTAAAGAAGCCCATCCCTATTTCCATAGTCAATCTAGTATTACCTTGAGATGAGATGTAGCTCATTTGGTAGAGTCTAGCCTGGCATGCCTGAAACTCTGGGTTGGATCACCAGTGTTGTGTAAACTAAATGTGGTAGAGCACAACTGTACTCCCTGTGCTCAGGAAGATCAGAAGTTCAAAGTCATCCTTGTTACATAGAGAGTTTGAGGCCAGTCTGGGATACTTGAATCCCTGTCTCAAAATGACCGAACAGGCACACAAAGAGTCACTCTATTGACCTTAGTCTGTGGCATACTTTTGACTAGTCTTCATCTTTGTTTTTGGAAATAGCTAAACATTAGAAGCTGAGCAGAATGGCCAGGTTAGAGGACTTTTCTCTGTGGCATTAGATTACTGAGTTCTGATTTTTTGCTTTGTATATGTATACATGTATAAGGCAAGAATCATAACATTAGAAAAATTACATAGCCTCTCAAAAGGTTAGGTTCTGGTAGGTGCATTGGTTACCATCATCCTTGTTTTGCAATCCCAGCTTGACAACATTGAGAGAGGTGTCAGGTTTGTGAGGGTGAGGTTTATACGCTCAAAGAATTTCCCAGCAAGTAATGGGAAGACTATGAACTTTGTCTTGGTGATCCCTTTGCTTGGATCTGTGAAGACATGGAATTACAGAAATGTCTTTGTAGCATGTGTAAGGGCCCTGGGATCACAGCCTCTCGGGTGGCCACCCTAGTTATGGGGAGCTTGCATTCCGGTTCTAACCACCCCTCACCCAGTTTGTATTTCCTAGACTGAGGGACGACAGGGATAATCAAAAGAAAGAATTTTGATTCTAAAGAGACAAAAAACATCAAGCTGTGAACTATTAAAAGACATCAAAGTGGAGATGGGCTGTTTGGGAAGAGGATCTGCAGGGGTAGAAAGGGGACAGGGGTGGGAAGGGGACACGAGAGGGCGAGAGGGTAGGGGGAAGGAAAATGATGAAAATACACTGTATGCTTGTATGAAAATGTCCAAATGAAACCCATTATGTATAATTTATGGAAACTAATAGAAAAGATGGGAGGGAGGGAGGGAGAGAGGGAGAGAGAGAGAATATGCATGGTTTCAGGTGACCCTATCCCTTCCACTTCTTCCTCCCACTCCACATACAACTTAAAAATTGTATTTATTAAAATGAAACTGTAAGTACAACATCTCCATCCTTTTGTACCTTACTCCCTCCAACCCCTCCCATATCCCCTCCCTTCCAAATCCCCTTTGGCTCCCTCTCAAATTCATGGCTTCTTTTAAAAAATTATTATTTTTGTGTGCTCAGTCTGTTTAGTGTTGCTTGTATGTATGTGTTTCCGGGGTTGACCACTTGGCATTGGATAACCAATAGGGGGCTCATCTCTGGGGAGGACCAATTCTTCAGATCTCAGCATTCCTTAGGTGCCTGTAGTTCTTTGTCTTAAGGTGCGGCCCCAGGAGATGTCCCCCTTCCACTGTTAGCACATCTATTGCTTCAACTTAAGATAGGTTTTTAGGGGGTTTGGGAATTGGCTCAGTGGTTAAGACTTCACACTATTCTCGCGGAAGCCCTGAGTTCCTAGCACCAGGGAATACAGTGATACAATGCCCTTGTCTGGCCTCTATAGGCAGTCTGTTCATGTGTACCTCACTGCACATCATATACACGTAGTTAAAAGTAAAATTGTAACAAAAAGGAGGTTTTATTTAGACTTGAAGGACCGAGCGCTTTTTACATGGACTGACTGGGCTCTCTCTCTCCTCTATGTCATATTTTTCCTACTGAGCAGCACATTAGTGACTATTCTTTCAGGATGGGTGTCTGACTTTTATATATCTGGACAGAGTAGGTAATGTGATATAGAACTTGGCCATTAGAAATTTGCTATTGTAAGTAAAAAGGAAAGTAATATAAAAAATTAAATCAAACTGTAGTATAGGACCGACAACCAGTCAAGGTGTAGAGGATAAGAGACTGTGTACTGTTCAGCCCGAAGTGGGACATCTGTATCATCTCCTCTCCTCTTAAGGCTCAGGGAAGGAGAGAGGGGAAGAGCTGTGGGTGACCACAAGGAGACTGTTTTTCTGGACACAGCAGGGGAGTCGAACAGATGAACTCATGGTAATCATGACACTATGCCCAAGGCCCATGCAAGCACATGCCAGACAGAATCCCAGCATGGAGAGGGCCGGTGGCCGAAAAGTGTTTAGTTGAGGAGCTAGGGGCAATTGAGAGCTGCCGGGAGAGGGAGGGTTTTCTTTAGGCGTGCAGCCCCTGGTGTAGGTTGACCCTGCCCTAGTGGAAGGCTACACACACATCCAAGAATATAGGGGCCGTGCAAATTGGACTCAGCGGGCTTACAAAGAGTCACAAAATTGCGTGGGTAGACAAGAAGGGGTAATGGATCTGGGAGAAGGTGGGGAAAGGGAAGTGAATATGAATAGAATACATTGTATAAAAATTTCAAAGAACTAAAAAATCATTGTTGTTTGCAAATTTGTAACTTTCCTACTATAATATGACAGAGGAAGGGCTTTTAGTTCCAAAGGCCTAATTCTGTGGAAATAGGGGACCAAGAACACAGCAGGCTTCAAGGCTGCTGCTTGCAGACACAAGGACAAAGAAAGCCTGGATGAAAGAGCACCAGATGCAACTGGGTTTGGATTTCAGCATGCTCTTACAAGTGGGCAAGCTGTGTTTTGCACAATCTGACTCTCACTTCCTTATCTGTAAAATGGGCACAATTCCCATTTCAGAAGGTTTCGCATGTTGCATCTATATGTGACCATGATAATGCATTCTAAAAAAGAGACCACTCAACAAGCTCTTGATATCCTCCCCCTCCCCCCCGTTTTTGTCTAAAGTCATTTGTATAAATGATTTGCATAGACGGTATTTGTTTTAGCAAGAACATTTTGGTGCCCGATATAGAAAATAAATTAATATTTGCTTAAGAATTCTCTTTTCTGCAAGTGAATCAGCTCTGATTATTGTGAGTGGTTCCAAGCCTCCCCAATTCCCAAAGCAGATAAATAAACCCAAGGGCTTTGCTGCATCGAAAAGAGAAATGAGACGATGAAGACTGATCAGGGTCATGTGGAAATATAATTGTTTAATTTCATTTCTTTTTTTTTCATTTTATCTGGTGACTAAATACTTTAGAAAAATCATACCCCAAAAGCAATACTTCTGAATATAAAAGTTATCAAATTTCCTCTTCCCCTCCTCTCCTCTCCTGCATCCTCTGTCTTTGAATACTGCTGAGGTGAGGAGACCCTTTGAGGAGCACATGACTGGCACCCAGGGCTGCAGCAGTCAGCAGCCTCCTTTGGTGACCAGTGTTCAGCAAACGGAGAAGGCTCAGCTTTCAGCCCCTCTCCTCCTTTGTTATAGACAAACTAGAAGGCAGAAAGCTTTTCGGCCTGTCCCTTAATTCCTCAGCCCATCCTTAATTAGTGTTTTTTACTGTTAATCCCAACCATATATCTTGGAGAGTTTCACAGGAGTCGGCTCCCTACAAGTTTTATTGCATTCAAAGTAGTTGCAAGCTGGCAGCGTGCGACGGTGGGAATCCAAGCGGTCACCAAGCGGGTTTGGCTGTTACTTGTAATTGATTGCTCACTGAAGCCTGCCTGCGCACTTTAGCCCGGGGCCTGACTTGCCTCCATATGCCTAGTGTCAGGACTTGGAAGGCAGCTGGTCAGTCAAGGCACATCCTGTGGGAAGCGGCAGACACAGGCGGCAGGGTAGCCATCAGACTTTCCCGAGCATATTTCCTCTGTGTTTTGATAATAGTTCTGTAAGCTTTAATTATGCTGTGTGACAACACATTCATGAACTATCAAAATAAATCCTTTGAGGAGATGGCTGCTAACAGATTTTGAAGCAACAGTACTTGTTGTAAAAAAAAAAAAAAAAAAATAAGGAGCCAGGCAATCAGCGTCTTGCAGGATCCCCTTCAAGGTTGAAACCAGATGAGACGTTCTCTTGCCTTTTTTTTGTCCCGCTGACAAATGCTCCTTTTAAAGCTCTGCCCTTAAGAAGTTAACTGAAGACACTTATTGCAACACTCGAGTGTATCCAACATAAGCGTTTTACAATTAGCAGCTGTAATGTGAGCGTAAAAGCTGTGCCCCAATATCAGTATATAATCTGAAGGAACACCGCAGGGTCCATTAGGGCCATTTACAGTTGAGACTGAGACTAATGGCATTAAATTATTATAGCTGTTGCTAAGGGCGCATTATAAGTGAATCCCTTCCAGCTGGGTTGGCTGGACATGCTCTTTGTCAACAGTATACTTCCTCAAAGGTATCCATCCATTGTTCAGGATTGTTTATAGACCAGATGCGGCGTAGCCCACTAGAAGTCTAAGGAACACCTGACTTAAAGACGTGGAATTAGTGTTGGATTCAGCTGGGCTTAGGGTTAAGTGGTTTGGGCAGTTCTTGGGGTCCTGGCTTTGTGCGTGTGCTATAGATGCTCAGGTGGGATTGTGTGTGTGCTTGCTTGGGTGCAAGCGTACCGATAGCCCCATCTGTCAGAGTTACTTGTTTTGTTTTGTTTTTCAGAACTCTGTAGCATCTGGGTAACTACTGTTGGGCTGTTTGGAAGAATCTGAAACACAGCATTTTTGGAAATGAGCAAATGTTATTGGTCTCTGATTTCATTTTTCCCCCTCCTGTGAGTGTGGTTGCCCTTTGTGTTGGTAGGAGATTACCAGAATCTCTTCCAAGATTAGTAACATTGTTAAATGTTAAGATATTCTTGCTTCCCCAATGCCCAGTTGAACAACAGGAGACTGTTTTAAAGCATAATTAAGCACCGGGGTCATCAGCTCAAATTTACTAAAGAAACTGCAAGGAGAAATTGGGAAATAAATTCAAAGTTGCTTTTGAGCTTGAGTAACAAACTTGGGGTGAATTAATGACCCCAACATTGTCAAGGTGCTCCCTAGAGAAGACTGAACACACACTGGGACCAGTCTTTTCAGGAGGAGGCCACAGGTCACCACAGGTTGGTGTATTGAGGATGCTTATATTTAGATGATATGTAATTATTATACTCTGTGCCTCTTCAATGCATAGATGAGGATAATTCAGTAACTGTAATTTAGTTACCCCCATAGTTTGCTTGGGTCAGATGTATTTGTTGAACATCGATTTCTTTTTGTGATTTTTGCTGTCCTATATACTTTGGGAAGAGAAGAGTTATATGAGCCATAGCTCTTCCTTTGGGGACTTTGAGATGGGATTGTTGTAAGATATACCAACCCAAAAGAGATGCCTGTGATTAGGATAAAAGTTTAAAGTTAGGACAAAGAGTATGTGAGGGAATTTGTGACAGTGTGTAGAATAATAGGCTGTGAGTTGGCCATGGAGACATAAGAAATGGTCACCAGGAGAAAAAATAGGGGCCCATCCTTTCAATTGGGGTGAAGCTTGAGAGGGATTGAGCAGGTTGGTGATGGGGAGCACTATAGAGGCATGTTGGTAAAGGCAAAGCTTTGTTCCTGTCAAAGACTATGTTAGACTTGCGTTACACACGAATGAAACCATGCCCACCCCTCCGGGACCTGAAAGCTTAGTGTAACCATCTTCAATGGTCTTTCCCATTGAGATGAAGTTTGTTTGCAAAAACCTCAGGGAACTTTTAGTCTTTTGAAGCTCATCAGCTGATCTCTAGAATCAAAGCTAAGAGCTCTTGCTTATAATTTGTGGACTATTACATTTAGGTGGATGGGTTTGTCAGGGGTGACATGGGGAGACTTAAAATGCTATCACAGAAGAGGATTAGAAAGTCAAGAACATCTTTGGCTGTATAGTGAGTTTATTATTCCACTCTGGGCTACATGGGACTCTGTCTTAAAAAATAACAACAAAATGCCCTAAACATAAAACAAAACAAAAAGTATTGACTTGGACAATAACAGGGACCTCTGAAACAACCCTTAGAGAATGTTATAGAAAAGCTATGGCTGAATGTTATAGACAAGCTATGGCTGAATGTTATAGACAGGCAATGTCCCATCTACCTCAGTTTCAGATTGGGAGAATGAGAGCCAGGGGCAGAGGTAATCCAAGCCCAGGTTACTAAGAGCTCTTCAAGGCACTGAGCATGACCAGAGATGTCCTGCTGGCATCAGACCCTCTCAGGATCTGCAAGGGTGGCCAAAAAATGGTATGGAACGCACACCTGAGCTTAGGTTAGCATCTCCAAAGCAGCGATGGAGGCAGAACAATCGGGGGTAATAAGAGAAAAGGGAGAATTTAGGAGGAAGCTAAGAACAAAGGATCCAGCCTCTGGCATGAACAAGAGTCTCTACCAAATATAGTTTTAATGTGCATTGCTGTTCAATGGCAGTTCTTAGCAAGGAACCTCGTTGTGAACTTTGTGATAAAGCAGAGAGTTTTTGCAATCTTTGAAACCTTTCACTTTGGAAATATCCACAAAACAAATGGGAAAAACAAACATTAATGAGGCAGATATAAAACACTTTGGAGAAAAAATAATTTAACATTTTTACGGTTGCTATAGAAACACCTCAGCCCTCACTCTTGCTAATTAGTTGGGTTTTACACATTTTATATTTGGAAATGCAAATCAGTTTTCATAAATTATTACTTATTTTTTTCCCATTTATATTTACAGTACTGTTCTAAGGAGACACACAGGAAGTCTAGACGATTACTTAGTTATATAATGTGACATACTTAGTTATGTGAGCCTGACATTTATGTCCACAAGACACTTCTTAGTTTAAATATTCTCCTGTTAAATGTTGTGGGAAATTATGCAGAGATTTATAATTTTTACAGAAGAAAATGAGAAAATGTAAATCATGTGGCGGCTTTCTAAAGTGCTTTCTCATGGAGTCTTGGGAGGGAGGGGGCCCTCACCCCCAGTGGATTCTAAATAATAAACATTTTAAGACTTTCCTCCAGCCGTGGGAATTATGGCTGGCTTGGGTGTCTTCTGAACTTTTGGTATGAAACACTGACCATCTGTAAACAGTTACTGGACTCTTGGTGATTGGAGAAGACAGAAGTGTTTGGAGGAAAGGGAATATGGGCTAGCTCTAAGATCTGGGGCGGCTGGGAGTCTGCTTGAGAGGAGATGAGTGGTTCTGAGAGTCGGTGGATGGCAATTATAGATTCATTTTCAGTTCCCAGTCAGGAGACAGGGGGAGTGAAACTGGAAGCTTTGGCTTCAGGACCATTTGGCAGACTTAGTTCAAGTTTTAACTCAGCTGCTTCTTAGCTGCAGGATTTGAGGCAAATTATTCAACCACCCCATGACTGTTCCTGTAAAATGGGAACAAAAAGGAAGATCAGTACATTGTGGAGTCTTTGTGTAACTGAAAACAGTTTTCTTAGGGACTTGGAACATGATAAACGCTTAGCTAGCGATATCTAGTAAAACCTAACACAGTAGGGTTGGCGAGATCGCTTAGCAGTTAAAAGAATTTAGAAGCTTTCCCAGAAAACTGGGCTTCAGTTCCCAGCACCTACATGGCAGCTCCCAACCTCTGTATTTCCAGTCCCAGAAAATCCACCCCCATCTTCTGGCCTCTAAGTGTACCAAGCATGCTCATGGTACACAGACATACATGCAGACAAAACAATGCCACATATAAACAAGCAAATAATTAATTAAAAACACTCTTACAGTCAATTCTCATTGTGAATGTATTTGTCTGCCTGATTCCAACTATATATAAGTGAACAAAACATCAAAGGGAAAATAATTATAAGAGAAAAGGAACATTTTAATAATGTCTTGTATAGCACTCAGTATATATCTGCACCCTTGTAATCCCGAGATTAAACCTAGTTATAATCAGACTTCTCTGTATAGACACCAATGTGCAAGGTTAAGAGTGAACGCATCCTGCACTCTATGTGGAGTTTAAGGGATCTTCAAGAATTAATTTGGCTTTATGTAATTTTTATCTTGACCACTGATACTGGGCACTGACTCCCACATCACTGCTGAAACCAGTGTACTGTTGTGTAGATAATGTTATTGACCTGACACAGGGGAACTGGTGAGTCACCGAAGCCTGAGAATTTAGATTTGACCTAGCTGACCTCAGATGAAAAAGCAGTAGGGAAAAGTGGTAGAGGGTCCTTCAGTGTCCACATGAGGGGAGAGAAGGGAGATATAAGCAGGGAACAGGCATGTCTTTGGTTAGCATGTCTTGATGGGGTGTAAGCCTCAGAGAAATGGAAGCCACAGAGAGGAAATCGACTGGCTCCACACTCACGGTAAATAAACAGGCAGACACACTCATGTGTCCGTTCATGCTGGTCTCATTGGGGATTGTCTTTTGGTGGTGTGTTTGAATAACCAGGTGTTCAAATGTTCCCTGGTCTTCTCAGTCTTGTGTCTTCAGTTATTTGAAAAACAGAACAACCAGGATCACTTCCTTCCCTAGGCTGATTTCCTGTCTTTCCCTGAATCAATAAGCAAGGGTTTGTTTCTTCTCTGCGCCTTGACCCCATTGAAATTCAGAGTTCACAGTAACATAAATGGTAAGTGGTAGGAAAACAAACAGAGCGCAAATGCATAAATACACTTCTTTTTGCAAAATTTACCACATTAAACAAGCCAATAGTTTTGATGTTACTTAGTCCCATAAGGTTGCGACGTTGCTATTTATTATACCTACTGGGTGATGGCCAGGCAGGAAATGTGAGGTATTAAGAAACAGGGAGTGTCTGCAATGGCCTACAGGAAGAGAATGCTCCTTGGGGGAAGGGTGGCTTTCAGATGCATGATGTCTCCATCTATATGTCCATACTGTGAATCTGAAGCCTGCTACTGGGCATGATTTTCCCACAGATGCCAAAGGTCAGGGTTTTGAATCATGGCAACTCATTAAAAAAACGTAAATCACTGTGAAAGCCCAAAGAGAATTAGTCTATGGGTTGTTGAGTAGGTCAGCTTTCTTTAACAGCCATGGTGTCCGGTGTGGTCATCACTGGCCAGATGTGGCTGCTAAGCACTTTGAGAGAAGCCAGTTAGAACTGAGATGTCTACTGGTTATAGAATACACACTGGAGATTCTGAAGATTATAAAACATGCCAGCAATTTTTACTGATTGTATGTTAAAATGATTGTGTTTTGGATATGACAAGTGGAACAAAATGCTTTTAATATTATATAACTTTTAAAAAATGTGGCTACCAAGAACATTTAAAACTTTGTATGTGACTAGCATTCTGTTTTTAGTAGATATACACCTCTAGAGAGTTCATTCTGAGTCTTTCTTCTATGGCTGTTTGTGTCTTTGTGATCATTTGTGGGCAAAAGTCTAATATACTTTTTCCTTTTTTAAAACTTTAAGACAGGGTCTCACAGTGTAGCCCAGGCTGGCCTCCAACTCACAATCATCCTGCTTCTGTCTCCTGAGTACTGGGATTATAGGCCTCTGCTTCTAAGCCTGGCTCTTTCTTAGTTCTTAGACCAATTTAAGAGGTCAAGGAAGGTCTTCCTTTTTGGTGGCTCCTCTGGGCAGGTCAGATTTGATCCAAGGATAAAGCTATAAATGGATCTCACACCTTGAGCATGAGTTTCACTTGGCTGGAAGATGTGCATCCAGCTGTCCTTGCCTGGTCCCAGTAGTAATGATCCTGACATCTGGCATTGAAGTCAGGGGCACAGAGCCTTTGGAACCTAGGCTCTTCAGAAGCCATGGTGAACTCCTGGGAACCACACTGCTTTTGCTTGCCATAATTTTGCTTAAAAGCATGCTTATGTTGGAAAAAAAAAGAGCAAATGCTTTGATTGTGCCCTGGTGGAGGTAAGTTTCACAGCTTCACACGAGTTCTATTTAGCCACATTGTGAGCTAACTTGATCACATTTGAACTGATTTCAATGACTGAGTACCTAAACAAGACTCCATCTCCAACCCAAAAGACTATTCCAGGAGAGAGCAGCTCCCAGACACAAGAGAGTAGAAGCCAAATGTAGCTGGGAATACCGCCTTGGAAAGATGGAAGCCTACAAGCTGAGCTTTGATGTAGCTTTTCGAAGAATGATGCATAGATCTAAGCGCTACAGTCCATTCTAAGAAAACACAGATCTACTTTCCAGGTGTCAATTTTTTTTTCCCCGCAGACATCCTTTCCAGTTTATTAATACTCCATGAAGCACATCCAGGAAGCCTTGTGGAGTTTGTAGGCACTAGTTTCAAGAGCATCAAGTGGGAATACTCTAGACTCTCACCTGATTTCTAATTTTCTAATGGCAGAGCACCTTTTATGCCAGATACAAGCACATGGCTCTCTCTTTTGCACCTCCTTTAGTCTAGTTCAGTAGTTCTCAATTTGCAATGCATCAGAAATACAAATCTATATGTGTAGTATTTTATAAAAGATATAAGTGATTTGCAAGGTTAGTTTTGACCATACGTGATTTGGTTTGCCTCTCTCTCTCCTCCCCCTCCTCTCCCCCTATCTCTTTCTCTCTTCCTTCCTTCCTTCCTTTCTTTTTTTGGTCATGAAAACTCTGAGTCTTGACTTTGTAGCTAAGATGTAATTCTTCTCCACATGTGAAAATTCTTAGTGCATGCTCCCAGATGACTGGAATATAACACAAAGATGAAAGATCCATAGACACTAAATCCAATGGCTAAACAATATTCCCTGCTGCATTTGAGACAAGGTCACACTCTGTAGTCCAGGATGGCCTGGGACTCACTCTGTAACACAGGCTGGTGTTGAACTCGTGGTGATGCTCCTGCCTCAGATTCCCAAGTGCTGGGATTACAGGTGTGAGCCACCATGTCAAGCTTCTGCTCTTGATGCGGAGTTTTGTGAGTGGGGAGAAGACCCACGGATGCTTCGATGTTCTTTTGCTTTCCTGAAGTCAGGACATGGGAATGTGTTAGGTCCTGAGGGCACGGTTCTGGAAGTGGAGATGGCAGCAGACAAGCAGCATGAAGGGGAAGATGAAGTGCTCTGACGGTGTGCACGCCATACTTGTGCTGTCTCTAGAAGGAGCTTCAAGCTCAGCTCTATGATGAGCCCCTGGAATGCCTGAGAGTGCCAGCTGTGGATGTCACCTTTGAATACAACTTGGATGTTGTGCTTCCTGGTTGTCATGGAGATCAATCAGTAAAGCTCCTGAACACTGTGGTAGTCAGCTGTGAGTTCTGTTGTATGAGGAATAAAGTAGGTGGAAGGTGACATTTATTGAAGGGCTATTATGTAGTAGCCATTACAGTGGCATCCTATTATTTGATTTACACCATGACCATAGGTGGGTTTTGATCATCCTCTTTTAAAGACTGAAAAAAAATAGAACAGGGTTATAATTTGCTTTTATTTTTTTTAGATGAGCACTACTGATATGATTCTATCTGGCTACAAATTTGAAAACCTGTTTGGAAACCACAGAACAGTGGCCTGCATAAGACAAACATGTACTTCTTTTACACATATGAAATTTGAAGGTCAATCGTCCACAGCTGAGGTGGAGCTGTGCCAGGCTGCCTGTACCACATTCTCCTGACATTTCTGTAGAGTAGCCTCATTCCTGCCATCAAGGATGGAGCCATTGCCATCACTATGGCAACATTCCTCGAGGCAGAATGGAGGAAGGAAGGCACAGGGCAGATCACCTCCTCCCAATGACACTGGATACTGCAGACAGCACTATACTCTTATGTCGTTGGCTAGAGCTTGACCACATGGTTACTGAGTTATAAGGAATCTGGGATATACAGTTCTTATTTTGGCTAGCCATGTGCTCAGATAAATACTGGAGATATTATCACTTCAGGATGAAGGAGGGAAACAGGTATCCATGGTCACAAATAGGCTTGGGTCACCATAGTTGTCCTGGGAAGCCAGTTAGATTTCTCTATTTGTCCTCACTGTAAGGGTGATGTGAGGAATAGTGTGGGTCTTTGGAAAGTATTTGGCATCATTCAAAGCACCATAGCTATTTTAAATTATAACATGACTAATCCTTCCTTATGTCTGTTAATTTTGTGTACGTGGTGACAGTCACTAGAGAAAACACTCCCTGGCTGCATTTTCTCATTCATGCACTGCTTCTCTACTAAGCAATTCTCAGGAATCCTGAGGCTACCGTGTTACTTTAGTTTCCAGTCTGTTTCTGTGAGGCTCAAGTGTTGAGATTCACTAACCATGAATCCCAAAAGGCTGGGAGAAGAAATCATAAAAGGCAATGTTTTACACCCTCTGCTTAGAAAGCTGAATGTTGTTACTATGGCTGAAGAGAATTCTAGAACTTACTCTTTAAAAGGAAAGGGCTAAATGTAAAGTTCTACACCTGGATCGAACTGTTCATCTATCCAGATTAACGGCCTGAGAGGCCTATCTTTTCAGCCAGAGGTGCCCTCCCTCCTTCCCCCTTCTAAACATGGAATTTTATCATTCAAAGTCAATGCCTTCGGTTGGGAGGGGTGTGAGCTGGAGAGACGTGTATAGGATAAAGCATGTTTTCTGCCTTCAATGTGGGAGATGGGGCAGTAAGCTGAAACCCTTCGTTGTCTTTCCAACGGTTACATCAATCTGGATCTAGTCCCATGTGCACACAGGACTCTGGATTCTGTCCTTCTCCTGCTCAGGCCTCAGTCTGCATCTCAGGCCTGACATCCAGACCCTCCAACCTCTCTCAAGCCCTGGGCTCTTCTGTTGTTAGATTACTGTACCTGGAGGGCCCTTCCGCCCCCTGGACCTGCCCCCCTGTACCTCATCTCTCAAACCCACCCCTCCAGAAACCTCCTTGAGTCCTTCCCTCTTTGTAGGTACTCTCTCATGCTAGGCTGGGCTCCTTCAGGGAGTGTTAATCTATACCGTGAGCATTAATGCTGTGCTTCTCCTGTGGCTGACTGATGTCTGTCTTCTTCCTTCAGTCTGGAAGCTCAGTGAGGGCAAAGGTCAGGCCCAGTTTTGCTCACACCTCTGTTTCCTGTATTGGGCTTGATGTTTCATGAATATTTATAGTGTTTAATGATTACAAATCACTTTGAAAATTGATTGATTAGCTATGTATTATTCTCTGGTAGCTTACAAGGTCTGTTTTAAAATGACTTTTCCAAAAAGATTTATTTTTATTATTTTTAATTATGTATATGTATGTGCGTTTGTGGGTGCATGCGGAGGCCAGAGGCATCAGATCCCTCTGGAACTGGTTACGGGTGATCGTGAGCCTCGGGATGGGGGTGCTAGGAACCAAACTCGGGTCTCCTGCAAGAGCAGTCGGCACTCTCCAGTGAGTCATCTTTCTAGCCCAGACTTACTTTTGACGTTACCACAAGCAAGTGCCATGGCGTGGACAGCTTAAACTACCCAAGTTTAGTTCCTCACAGATCTGAGAGGCCACGATCAAGGTGTCAGCTGGGCTGCCTTCCTCTGGGGACCCCCATCCTCGGGTAAAGATGCCGTCTTCTTCCTGTGCCTTCCCTCACACTGTCTCTTTCTGCTGCGTTCGGCACCTGCTGACCTCTTCCTATAAGGACATCGGCCATACTGGATTTTTGTTTTTTTTTGGCCTTACTTTATTTTAATTTCTTCTTTAAACACCCTCTCATAAATACAGTCGCACTTCGAGGCACTACGAGTTAGAACAATGTGAAGGGAAGGGGCACAGGTCCCAGTTGAGCCTATGGCAGTGGACATCATAGACTTGAGTAGAGAGAACTGGTGGTCCTAAGATGGCACTCCGTAAGCATCCTTTAAGCAGCAACTAGATCCACAGTGGCCCACTCTCTCTTGGACAGTGGAATGCAGTGCTGGTTGGTGGCTTCTGAACGACATAGCAAAAAAAAAGTAAAGCATTGGCTTTGGTAGACCTATGGGATCCTCATTAAAGAGCAGGATTTATTTTCATTATGTTTTTTTTTTTTTTTTTCTGGATTATGGGCATCTTATCTGGTGGGACAGGCTTCTTTAGAGCAAAATTTTGTTGGTCTCTTTTTTTTGCGTGTGTGTGTGTGTGACATTTGGAGTTAATATAAGGAAATATCCTTTGTATTGCCTGGTATTGAAAATGTCAGTAAACAAACGCAGCCTTCCAAGAAGGGAGGTGGCAGTGGGGAGTTGGTAACAAAAGACATTGTTTCTGGATGCAGGAGGTAACGAGAGTGTTCAGGACAAAGGTTTACTCAAAATAGGCTTTGTAGCAAACTTTTGGGGCCACCTCCTTCCCTGTTATGTCCCTGCCCAAGATAACGATTTCATTTTCATAGGCCCGCCACACTTACCAACACAAACACACTCTCAGTTTCAGGGCTGACAAAGAGCTAGGAGGGTCCTTATAGGATCACAAAACAAGTTGGGCTGTTGAGGGCTTCCGGCAGCCAGCTAACAAAAACACACTAGCAGAGGATGTAACTCCAGGAGGCATGGGACCCGCACAGCGGTGGGGACCCCGCACAGCAGTGTGCATGAAAGCCAGCCTTTCCGTGATTTTTTTTTTTTAAAAGACGTTCAGCCCTCACATCTGGCAGACCTGTGACAATCAGTGTTAGACCATTTTAGAAATCAGATACCCTGGTTACCAGGAAGTTGATTTGCCTCCCGCTTCCTTAAGAAAACACACATTAATATTTAAGCTGGGTTTTCATAAAAGAGGCGTTGTGTGCCTGAGATGTGAAATAAAGCCAGGGGGCTGGGAAAGCTCCTTCAGTCCCTCAGATAAAGTGACCCCCGATGTAATTCAAATCACCCTTCAGATTGGGAAAGGAGGGGAGTGGGCTCCCCCCTACCCCCAGGGCCTTGTGGAATTTCCTACCTACTGTTGTATGGCAGGTGACTATAATGTGTAAGTGTTGGGCTTTAAATCAGGAATTCCCTCTTTGGGGGACAGAAGTTGGAGATTCACAAAGGCTGCCTTCTTAAGTGATTCTCCAAAGTGTCTTTCTTCACTCTGTTTTTTTTTTTTTTTTTTCCTTTTCCAGTTAGTGAGTCAAGTGACATCTCTCATCTGGTGACCATGCTCACAGTGGACCTTGCTATCAAGGCCGGCCTTTTGCATTTTCCCCCCAGCCTTGGGTCCACTCCCTGTGGAGGTGACGTTGAGATAGCATCAGATTAAACAGGCTCTACCATCCTCATGGTGGCATCTTAGACATCCAAGGTGATGTGATGTGTCTCTAAAAAGGCTTATGGAGAAGAATACAGTTCTTAAAGGGAAAGTTTTTTTTTTTTAATTTATTTTTATTTTCCCAAAGATTGGTGTAAATGGTTTACTTTAAAAATAAGCATTTTAAATCACTTTGATCTCAGCTGTCCAAAAGATGCAAACTAGTCATGCTTCTGGGGAAGTATTTTCCAGGGTTTTAAACGGAGCGTAAACCATTTCCTCTTAGCACGCAAGAAGATAAATAATGTTTCGGAACAATAGAGCACACGAGGGGCAACTGTGTCATTAAAGCAAGTGGGATACTTTATTTGAGGGCGTGGGAAAACCTGAAGTTGGGTTTGAGTTGGTGACTAAATGTTTACAACAGTCCAGGTCACTCTGTGTATTCAGATTCCAATCCTGCCTACAATATTCTTCTGTTCGCATCTCTTCTCCCCTGTTCCATTCCATCTCCATCTTGTCTGCAAGAACATTGCAAGGTTTCTTTAGGTCATTGAATCCTTGAAGATTTCCCATGCTGTGCCCTGGCAGAGCTTCTTCCTTTACTCCTTCTTCTTCTCCTCCTTCTTCTTTTACTTTTTTCAAAAATGAAGCCTTAAGCTGGGCATGGTGGTGTCTACCTTTGAACTATCAGATGAGGCAGAGGCAGGTGGATTTCTGTGAGTTCGAGTTTGAGGCCAACATGGTCTACATTGCAAGTTCTATGCCAGCTAAGACTACATAGTGAGATCCTGTTGCAGGTAGAAGGAAGCACTTTATTCTTTTAGAATATGTTCTTGCCTGCTGCCCACATATCATCTTTTAAATACGATCCCAGCATATTTCCTATTAGATCGTCAAGCTCTTTATTGGATATCTTAGTACAATGGTTAATATTTTTGAGGGTTGCCTGAATTATAGATTAACATAGATTCAAGGGTAGTAATTTCCAATATACTTAGAAAATCCCACCAGAAACTATTCAGAGGCAACAACATGATCTTGCAATTTTCCACATGCTTCCTTGGCATGGAACAGCATGTGTCAGCTGAGACAATATCATGTACTATTTAATCCTTAAGCTATTTCTTAACATTTTGTGCTGGCTTTGTATGTGATGCTTGAGTAGTTATCTGACACATGGCAGCAAGTTGTCCTTAGGAAGTCAGGCATCTTTACATAGTCACAGTTTGAAGTTTTATGTGGAGGTTAAGGAGAAAACAGACCATTTTCAGTGATATTTTTAAGGACTAAGATTAGTCCTTAAAAAAGGACTAATGTCTTTATTTTTAAGTAAAAGAAGTCTCATACTTCATTTTTAACTGGCTTTCAGGCCGCTACATAAACAGGGCTTCTTTGTCCAGTTCTGCAGTCACTGAAGGGGAGAGGTTTTGCAGGAGAGAGTGCTTTGCACGAGAAGGATTAGTTCCATGTGGGTCTCTTACCACCATAAAACAAGCGACTGAGAACACTCACTTTTCACTGGACAGACAGAACCAGAGTGGAGGCAAAGTGATTTGCATGCAAACGCTTGAGTTCTGATCTGAGATCTTCCACCAACAAGCCCTGTGAACTTGGGCTAGACCTTTCACTTTTCAAGGAAGTCTCCTTATCTGTAAATTAAAAAGGGGTTGGCTTGACATCAAGTTGTAAATATACATAGGATAAATAAAAACAAAACTCAGATGGCTGAGCATAAGGCTGGGGTGGTACTTCCCAGGCTTGAACTCTCCTTTATCTCTGAAAGGACTGAGATCCCCGGGGCAATCAATGGAGCCCGGTATGAAAGTCATATGTCCTACAATAGTATCTTACATTTCTTAAGGCCCAAAGAGATCCTATTAATTAGAATGCAGGGGCTGATGAGATGGCTCAGCAGGTAAAGGTGCTCGCCAGGCCAGCCTCATGACCTGAGTTTGATCCATATAAAAGTGGGAGGAGAGAACGCCACCACATGCCTCTCCCTCATAATAAATAAGAATTTAAAATGATGAGATCTAAAGCCATTTTGGCAAAATGGTATACGTAGAAACATTGAGCAATATGGTCAAGTTGAAAGAGGAGACTAAAATAGTTTTTTAGCATTAAATACTCAGAGATATTAATTTGGAATATATTTTCTTTCTTTTTCCTTTTTGTATCTTATTGACTCTGTTTAAATATAGCATACACATATGTGTATATCTGTATAATACATACATATATACATATATCACTCTATCATTCATTATCTATTTATCTATCTATTATGTATATATGTATGTATGTATACATGTATACATGTATGTATGTATGTATGTATGTATCTATCTATCTATCTACCTACCTACCTATCTAGGTTTTAGTGACTGAGTGTCATGTGTCCCAAAACTGATTTTAATTTCAAACAAATTCAAACTGATTACCCATATACAGGGCTTTACATATTATAACTTCTAATTAGTAGAACACCGTGAGCTATCCGGATAATGAGGTCACCTATATTGACAAGCATTTTTATACAATCTTAAGTTTTTGCCATCTCTTTTGCTTTATGTGTGTCTATGGGCATACATGTGCCACTGTGCCAGTGAGGTCAGAGGGCAACTTTCAAGAGTCAGTTCTCTCCTGTCATGTGGGTTCTGGGGATTGAACTCACATCACAAAGCTTCATGCCAAGTACCTTCCTCTGTTGAGCCATTTCTTATGCCCCGTGGAAAATAGTGTACTGGTGATTTATTATCCCACTCAACCATTCCCATTATTGTATATTTAGATTATTTCCAGTTTCTTAAATGACTGTAAACATCACTATGATAAACATCTTTGAATATAAATCTTCAGCTGTGGCTCTGATTGCAGTGTTTGTATGACTCCTAGGTGCAGAATGCTGGAGTCAAAAGCTTAACTTCATAAGCATCTAGTACTGCTCTTTCCTTTTTGTGGGTACCACTGGTTTATAGAAATACTCTCCTATATGTGGAAACCCGATGGGTCATTCAGACCCTTAAGTAAAACAGCATGCTTAAGAATAGGGCCATGACACTGTCCTTACGGTTAGAGAACAACGTGTGTCTCCCATGCCATGATGAAATGGACCTTTGTCCTTGTTCTGGCCTGTGTGTGTTGCTTTCCAAGTTGGCCAAAGTGTCGAACAAAATCAGTGCTGATGTTTGCTGCATAACTGTGGCCTGTCTGATGGCTACAGGGTTACTTTTGTTGGTTTGGTTTTGCTCTTCTGCAATGCGTGATGCCACCATTTAAACAAACAAGACTTGAGTGTTTCCAACTCCTCTCTTTTCTGCACTCCCAGGTTTTTTTTTTTTTTTTTTTTCATTTTTTTAAATTGGAACGGTGAATTTTGGGGCTGAGCCTGAGTGTATATTTAAGGTGTGAATGATTCTTTCAGCCTCCCACCTGCCTCTCTGCCCAAAGAACCCTCGGGTGCACAGAGGCATCCCGGCTTCTTGGTCATTTGCAGAAGGATGTATTTGAAAAGTGCTTCCCCGGCCCTCTTCTAATTCAGAGGCAAGCACATTCCTCACTTTACCCCGACCAGAGAGAACCCAACTTTCATGTGCAGAGGGTGTGTGTGTTTTCAGTGGATTAGACCCAAAGCTATGTTGTTCTAGAGTCTCAGAACTGCTTATGGAGTTCATAATAAGCTTTGTAGCAAAATTTAAATGTTGATCTTAGCATATAAACACCCATCCAAAACCATTTCAGAAAAGCCATATTTAGGAGTTGGCTTAAAAAGTGTGTCTGATAATAATTTCTCAAGCATGTTTTTGTTTTGGTGTTTTTATTTAGCTACATAATTTTTTTGCCTTAACTGGGATCCCATAAACAAGTTCTATGTGCTCGTGCTCTCTCTCTCTCTCTCTCTCTCTCTCTCTCTCTCTCTCTCTCTCTCTCTCTCTTTCCTTTCCTCCCTTTTTCAGCTCTTTTATTCTTCTGAGACATTAGATGACATTCTTTATTTTGCTGACAATGACTTATTTGTACCTAATTGCCTGAATTCTGGGATTGTTAGGAAACTGTATTGACAATGATAATTTTCAGTTGTCTCACAAGGAGGGCACATGAATTAGCACAGATCCCAATCAAAACATGGCACGTGAGAAACAAAGCTCCCCCTCCCCAACCAGCGACACATTTCTGACATTGCCTTTGTTAAGCATCACATTAATAGTAAGGTGACATTCTTTTGAGAAGTAAAGCATATGTAAATAGCAGGAGTTCTTAGAATTCTACAAATCAGACTCCTTTCTATGGCTTCATAAGGCAGAACAAGTTAGACAGCATCCTTCTCATCCGGAGGGTAGAACGCAGCATCATTTTCCTGCTTCTTTCAGCATCAGAACTTTGTGATGCGTTGAACATAGCTGGGGATAATCTGACACACTGGTTCCATGCTTGAGTCTTTGAGTCTTCTCATCAACCAGAGTCCAAGATATTCGCATGCCTTCTGTTGTTTAGGAGTGGGCGTAAGAGTGCACAATGATTTCGGAAACATGCTTTTGTTTGGTTGTCTGATAAGATTGTTTGCTTTACTGGGACCCCATAAAAAAGTTCTGTGTCTTTCTTTTATGTTTCTCTCTCTGTCTCTGTCTCTCTCTCTCCTCTCTTTCTCCATCTTCTTTTTCCTTTCCAATTGTTTTGTGTTCGGATGTGTGAGTTGATGAATTATAAACTTAATCTCTGGGCAACATCAAGGGTAATTTGCCTGACAGAGGTTCCAGATTGCTTTGTTCCTTGGTGATTATGGTTCTTGACTTACTACTCTCTGTGGAAGTGAGTGGGGAAAATGTGCCGAAGTCACTAATCACCAAAGCGGTTGGTTCTGCTCTTACGCCCCATCTTCACCACCCAGACTTCTAAAAGTTATTCTATTGTAAAATTAGATTGTAAAAATGGACTGAGTCATGGCCACCCAGGGGAAGTGGCGGCAGATTCACAGCATCCACAAAGAGTAGGAGTTCCCGGTTATCTCTTGGAAGTGTGGCCCTTCCTATTTTATTGCCCTGAGAACACACTGGGTTCTCTGATGGAGAGGCCCCTCTCTGAGGTCCCTGTCTTAAGTGGCAGAGATGTAAACATAGCTGTCTAAACAGCTTCTAATTCAATTCTCTTCTACACTGTCTTGTAGAAATTGAGTAATGCATCTAGTGACAGAGGAAGAGGGTGTCACAAGGTTTGGGTTCCAGTAAGATGTAAATAGCCACTGAACTTGAAATATTAAACACCACCCATGACTGTAAGAAGGACACCATATATGAGAAGCCAATTAGATGAGATGATTTGTTTTTCTGTTGTTGGGAATATATGAGTTAGGAAAATTTAACCTATACATGATTCAAGATGAGATTTCAGGGGTGGAACAGGTAAATTTTAAAACCAGATAACATTTTTAAAAATTTATTATGTAGACATTTTCTCAGGAAGAAGGTTTTCACCAAATTTGCTAAAAGTCCATTTCCATAAAAAGTAAAGAACTACACTAATTTATTTCCACAATGTCTTTTTTAAATTTAAAAGTTGATAATTTTATTTCCCTTTATGTAGAAGAGACAATGCCTGTTCAACTCTATGTTGAAATCTTTAATTTTCACCTTCCTCCTGGACATCTTATAATAAATATACACAGGAAAGAAATATAAAATGCCCTCCTAATAGCTCTGAGAAATGCACTGTAAGAGCGCTTTAAAATCAGGTTACAAATGTAATTTCCAATTTGCTGGGGAGAAAATAGGAAGGAAGAGTCCTGAAGAACACGGAAGAAATCCATTGTATGTGCATTATCAGTGTTCACTGTATTTTTCTTTGGCACACAACTCAACATGTCTTTTGGAAGCAGAGAGTTTACACATTGTCCCTAGCAATGGTGTTTAGGTGACGTGCACGTAGACTGGGTTCTCATACTTGAGCAGGTGGTATCGCAGGCAGAAAAGTTTCATTTTCTGGTATCATGAAACTCTAAAGGTGAATGGTGTCATCAGCTAGGGACACTTGGAGGTCTGATTGGGCCATTGATTGCACTTAGGGGCTGTTTTCTCCTCTGTGGGTTATTCTGGATGAATTTCAAGTCCTTGACAGATTCCAGAAAACATCTTCATCCTACTTTGCTGGGAAGCTCCGGGAACCCACACACTGCGGCCCATGGCCACTGTGATGTGAAGAGCCTGGAGCTGGTAGGGCGACACTTTGCTCTCTTTTAAAGTCTGCATTTCCCACAATCCGATTTCATCACTCTGTAACAAGCTGGAAGTGTTGCTGTGACGATTTCAGCAGTAGGAGCGGATGGTTTGCTGGCTGGCTGCTTTCTGGAAGAGTTCTGCATTATGTAGAACCTGGCTGCAGATTGCAAGTAGCTGTACAGCTTCCATGTTGCATTTTTTTTTTCCGGGACTCTCAGCTGTTCCTCACCCTGGCCAAGCCACGGCTTCATCACTGGATCCTATGGACTTGGAGCACACAGTGGGTCTGAAGGGTTCTAAGTCAGAATGTGCTTTTCAGTAGCGACAAGAATGGGATTTAGAATGTGCAGAATGAAAAGTGACTGCCACTTCACCTCTGGGATAGACTTTGGTGATTTATCTTTCAGGTTGCTACTTTACAGCAAATTATTGCATGACGGAAGGACCCAAATTCTATGCCCTACTTCTCTAGTCAGAGCTGCTGAATCTTGAGACACAACTTTACGGTGGTGGTGGTAGACTTCCCAGTGCTCCTCTGTAGAAGGAACGTGAGTTTACCAGCTCTGCTGACTTAATGGAGTTAGGATGAGAAGAACTGGTGTGCGAGAGGAGCACTCATTTCGAGAAGCATTTTAACAGAAAGAAGGGATGTGTGTGTGTGTGTGTGTGTGTGTGTGTGTGTGTGTGTGTGTTACCTTGATGAAGACTTTTCTAAAGTTTCTAGTTTAATCAGAAGCCACAGTACCGAGTGACTCACAATTCAGACTCTGAAGTTAGACAGAGTCCGCATTTATTCTTAGGGAACCTAAAAGAAGCCACATGTGCAGTCTGAGACCTTCTGTCCTCATCCTAAAATGCAAATAGAGAAAGGTTGCCAGTAACAGAGGTAGAGATGGAGTGAATGAGGTAATATGTAAGATGTGGTCCTTACAGTGCCTGCTGGCACATGCTCAGTGCCGGGGAAATGTAAGCCATTGTTATGCCTTGAGTCCCTTTACCCACATTGTTAAGAATGAGCACATCCTGAAAAAGAAATCCCCTCCCAACAGGGCCCCAAGAATGCACGCCACACAGGCAACCTGTCATTTTAAGAGGAAGGCCTCCAAGGTCCTCTGGCTAGTTCTGGGCAATCACCTTCTATTACAATCAGATTGGAACTTCAAGTGGTGGCAGGGTGCCAGCTTCTCCGGGCTTCTCAGCTTCCTGTGCCTGCCAGTGGGATTCAAAAGACTTCACAATTCAACTCCAGAAATTTAGCACATCTTCAGAATAAATTATTATTGTCATTAGCACATTCCCACCCAAGAAAGCCTCTACAGGAACAGAGTGCCCAGAGAGGAACGCAGTCTGTTCATCAATGCATGAGCACTGTTTTTGCTAGGACGGTTCCGTTTCGGATGCTGCTTTCTGTACCCTGAAGCTGCAAATAAGACACACCCAGAGGTGTTTGTTTATCTTTGGCTAAGGGAGTTAGCAGAGACCCAGTTAAATCAGTTCAAAACAACAATAAGGTAAGGACACCAGCACAGACAAAAGTCGCCAGCACATAGAATCAAGATGTGAGCCTCTTAGTGTTCCTTCATCCTGTACGTGCAAACATACCGGACAATGAACATATTCCTAACTTCCGTGGTGAGTGAAGAACAGCCAAGAGGGAAATCCATTTTGCTGTCTTCCCCAAACTTTGTTCTGACTTCAGCGAATTTGATCTTCTTTTCTACCCCGTTGTGAATTAGACCTCTAACTATCCCTCCACGCTGTCACTTTCTGTCCTTGTGACGCTTGTTATGTGTAGCTTAGCATGTGACAGAGACTTTTAGTTTACAGCTTTCCAAGGTGATAATTTCTTTTCGTTTTACATGGTTATGATCCTTAACGATGAAGTAGTATTTTACACTACAATCAGAGGTGCCTTAATCACACATCTTTTCAAAACAGCATTTTTCATTTTCTTTCCATATATATTTCCTATTATATATTATATATGAATACATATACATACATAGACATATAATTTATATACACACATATACACATATAATTTCAGCCCTGAACATAAACTAAACTTTCTTCCATTAAAGGTTATGGACATGCTCATTATTTACTTGCGGCTACATGACCCATGGATCCTCAAGCCTGAAAAATAGGAAATAATTCACTCTGGTTGAAAAGGGTGGAGATTTCTTTGTTTCTTTTTATATTTATTCAGGAAAAGCTGACAATCGTCCCACATTAATGAACTACACCATCAATCACCGCGTCGACAATGAGCGGAAAAGCAAGGTATATGTCAGGCTGACGGCATATTGCCTTTTTCAGTGAGGGCATGACTGTTTATAGCACTTTCGTTGGCAGGTCCTTTTTGTACTCAAGCAAGAATAGAAAGAAGAATTAGATAAGCAGCCAATGGAAAGAGCTTTATATTTTCAGATAACAGATAAAGTAATAGAGGAAAGTTAAGAAACTATTCCGCCCCCCCCCCATAGTTTTGTACCTACTCGTTAGGACTTAGAATAAATAGAAAAAAAGAGAAAAAGTTTTGTTTGTTTTTTTCTTTTCCTTTCTTTCTTACCTTATTTTCTGAATCTTGCCCAAAAGTAATGGTAAAACAATTTCCCAGCTTTTATGCATTGACCACACTTGAAAATGAGAGTCATGAGAAAGCTGGTTGGGAGTAATTGGGCTTTCCTCCCTCTCTTCTGCATAATTTCGGGGGCAAGACCTCAACTCTGGTGGAATCATTGTGTCTATCTCTCAGGCTAAACAGCTGTATGATCATAGAGCCCTCCAGTAGAGACTGTCGTCATCTCTCTTTTCTGTCCTTCAACAATCTGAGTGGCTCTGATTAATGTTAAGTTGACAAGTTGACCCAAAAGTTCAAGATGAAGGTACTCTCAGTGCTTAGTAATTACTAGGAGTCCCCTATGTGTTAGGAACAAAGTAGCTATTAGTTCGCTGGATTCTTATAATAGCCTTGTGGTGTGTGTGTGTGTGTGGGGGGGGGATGTTACTTTTACAGATAAGAAACCTGGGGCTCAGGGGGATGAAATGACTTGTACAGCAGCTTTGTACGTGACCAAGTCACGCTCTGAGGCTCCCCGTCAAGTACAGATGCCAGCGTTTAACTACTGTATCAGTGCTTTTCAAATCTTTTGGCCTTAGGACCTGTTCACTGTGTTAGAAATAATTAAGGATCCTATACCCTTTTGTTAAGAAGCTTGTATCACTGTGTTCAGTGCTGCACGTTAAGATGAAAAAAATGTATTTCATTCTTACTTAAATAACACTAGCAAACTCGGAACCCCAACATACGTTGTAATCAATATATTTTCAAATGTCGCAGCAACTCTGTTTTCCAAAACAAAAGCATTTAGTGAAAAGAGTGGCACTATTTTACACTTGTAAAAATCTCTTTAATGTCTGACAACAGAAGATAGGATGCTCAGAGTTGATTCTTCACTCAGTCACTGTAAGCCATTTTGGTGACAATATATGCAGGAAACTCAGTTTCATACGTATATGAGGTTGGTGAAAGGGGGAGCATTTTACTAGTCTCTTCCATGTAATTATGAATATTCTTCTTTGCCATGCCACTGAAACTTGGCAAGGGGTAACTTCCTTGGAGTGAGTTGCAGTGTGGAAGCGGAAGTTAGCTTGACAAATGCACTTGGTGTTTACATCCAGTTCCATTGAATGATTATTATTTTCTAACTTCATACATTGCTGGTTGGAAATGTTGGGCCACTAGTTAATGTTCATTGTGTGATGTGGCATGCTTTACAGTTAACATAAAAATCTATATTCATCAAGGTCGCCATTAACTTCACCAGAAGTTATGCAGGAGCGGTTAAGTTTCAGCATGTGGGATACAAGCTTCCCAAAACTGTAGTTTTTACTCAAAAGCTTGAGTTTTTATCATTGGCAATTCACACTGTCAATCATCTCTTTGAAGTGACATTTGTATTTCGCTCATATTTTTGAAACAGTTTGCCAAGTAGCCAAGTTGGAATACCCACAGTCTGTTCAGTTATTCTCTCAAGCAGAATGCTGTTTGGAAAAACAGAAAACAAAACAAAATGGATAAACTTACAAATTTAAATAAAAAGGCAACAACAACAAAAAAAAAAACTCAAACCAAAACAAAAAAACAAAAATCCAACCAGTTCAATTTACAACCCAAACAGTTGCCATATGCTTTGCTTGGAAGCAACCACCTTCCTGCAGCATGAAGGAGAAAGAGTTCTCTGTATCTCATATTTCACATTTCACCCCAAAGAATATTAAATATGAAAGGGTCAAGATTTAATAAAATTTGCTATTTTTAAATGATGTAGTAAAATTTCTGGTTTATTACGTTATATTTAATGCACACATTTCCTGCAAGATGGCGGAGAATACAGTGAGTACCAATGTGGTTTGGTAGTCCAGCCTTGATGCTTACAAAGTACCACATGCTTACTTACCTCAGTCTGCTCGAAGCTTCAGCATCAAGTGTCAGCCCAGGATTTATTGTTTGAAAAGTTGCTTAGATCTCTTGTACCCCTAAAAGAACTCAGAGACCTTTAGCGTTCTGAGGACACCAGAGATGCTTTGTATGATACAAGTTCTCAAAAATGCTAGTGTTGTATGTATGTACAACTCTGTAGTTAAACAATAGGAAAGAAAAGCAAAAAATAAAATTAGAGGTTAATATTCTTAGAATACATACTTTTGTACCTGTGTCTTTGCAATGGTAGATGGATGCTTTGTTAGAGTGTTGGTAGGGTTTTTATTTGTTTGTTTTGTTTTTTACCCCCTCCCTCTCTCTCTCTCCCTTTCCTTCCTTCCATTTTTTTCTTATTGACTTTTTTGGCCCTTTGGAGACTCACTTAAGGTAGAAAAGAAAAAACCCCATTCTTGATCAGTTGATGACCTTATTCCTGAAGCCATAAGTTCTTTTCCTGAGCTGAGTTTTCATTATTACCACATCAATGCTGGAGCACACCAAGTTCATCTGTTTACAATCCTGAAGACTAGCTACTTAGAATAGATTTAAAATATTTGTGTATATTTACAGAATTTTTAATTTATTTTTGTTTTATGATCATTGATGTTTTGCCTGCATGTATGTCTCTGTGAGGGTGTCAGAAGCTTTGGAACTGGAGTTACAGACAGGTGTGAGCTGCCATATGGGTGCTGGTAATCGAACCCAGGTCCTCTGGAGAGCAGCCAGTGCTCTTAACCACTGAGCCATCTCTCTAGCCCCCTATTTACAGCATTTTAAGAAGCCCAAAACAAAAACAAAACCCGAAAAAAACAAAACAAAACAAAAAAACAAAACAAAAAACTCCACCATGTTTTTACAAATGCTTTGGAAAAGTTCCTTTTTAAATATTTTTGGATCTGAAAATATCTCATGTTTCCTTTTCTTCCAAGTGAGAGAAAGTTTAAAGACAGATCCTATGATAGGGTCTAAGCGTCCTAAAATCTAAACTTAGCTAATTTTAAAAGAGGTGCCTCTTAACAGGTTGGGCATGTACTGGTTAAAGTACAGAAAATTTGGAAGGTTTATGAAAACCAGTTATAAGAATTTATGTTTTTTGAAGTCATGTCTCCATTGTTTTGGGTGAGTATTGGTTATATTTCCTATTCTTGTTACATTACACAGATTAGATCTTGTTCAAATATTGTATGTATTATATTGTCAACATATTATATGGCAACGTGAATGGATCTGAGTTGAGTCCCTGAGTAAAAGCCATTAATATGGGTCTTTCATTCTGTTTCCTTTTCTGTGAGTTTTTTTCTTTCAAAAAGAAAATGAAACACAAAACCTCTTGTGTGTGTTGGAGGGTTATTCACTGCAATATGAGAAGTGTGGCATTTGGGTTAAGCCTTTGAAGCTTCCAGAACAGAGAAATGCTTAGGGTGTGGGCACTAAATTTTTCAGGTTGTGGACATTTTTCAGACTAGGTGAAAAGCATGTATAATGTAACTCTGTGACCTGGCATGGCTGAGGATGCAAAGCCCTGATCAAGCTAACAGCATTTCCCTAAGTCCTACGTTAGAGCAAAGCTCAAGGGTGGGCCCATGTCAAGATTTTAGGAAATACATAGATGGTTTGATTTTTCTTGTAAAGACTTTATTTTTAGCTATGTGTTTATGTTTGTATCTCCGTGTGGGTAGGTGCACATGAGAGTAGGTGCCTGTGGAGGCCCAGAGAGGGTGTTGTATTCCCTGGAGCTGAAGTTACAGACTTTGGTGAGCCACTCAACATGGATGCTGGGAACTGAATTAGGGTCTTTTGAAAGAATGACAAGCACTTTTGGCTGCTGATCCATCTCTCCAGTCCCTGATTTGATTTGGTTTGGTTTGGTTTTTCGAGACAGGGTTTCTTTGTGTAGCTCTGGATGTCGTGGAACTCACTCTGTCGACCAGGCTGGTCTTGAACTCACAGAGATCCAGTCCCTGATTTTAATTATTAATATTATGTGCTTGCTTTTAAGATTGTTTTCCATTTACTAGTTACACTTTAAAATAATTTCCCCTAACTGAATTAGGACCAATTTAAAGAAAAAGCCTTAAGTACATAACAAGAGTAGTGGGTGGACTGGCGAAATGATATTCAAATAATTGAAGTATAAGGAAGTGGAAATTTCATGTGGCTTATGCATTCATCTACTTCTCCATTATCTATGGAATGCCTGCTTCTTTAAGGTACTCCACAAAAGAAGCTAGGGTATTCCAAAACAAGTCCTTACCTTTTCGGAGCTCATATCATAGCAAGGATAAGAAATAAGTCTGTAATATGTCAAGTAGCTTATAGAGAAAAATAAATCAGGGTTGGGATAGAACTTTAGGGAGCAGTTTGTTTGGGAACTTCTGAAAACATTGTCAAGGAGTTCACAATTGAGAAGAAACCACTTAGAATTGAGTTCATTTGGCAAGCATATATTGGGTGTTTGGCTTTGATATGTATACAACTGGTCAGAGGAATCTTGTAATTTTGGAAATAGAAGTCTTAACATTTGATGAGATAGAGTGTGAGAATAACAGTGTAAGAAGGAGACTTTGGGAGCAAAGAAGAAGGTAATGGTTATTTTAAGTGATGGTAAATGAGTCTGCAAATGCCTTAGAGGAGATACCTCTTCTAAAATGTTTTTCAAAATGAGGAGGTAGCTGGGGAAGGAGATGGCTTCAGAAGGCTGAGAATGCACACAGAATTACATAGTCTTTCTAGGTGGCCCACAGTGGGTCTCCAGCAGGCTGCTCAATGGAAGAACCATGGAAGGAGTGCTTTGATGTTGTAGGCACACCATGGCTGAGACCAGGTATGGAAGGGAATATACTGCAGAGGACTGTTCGTCTATGGACCAGGGATCTGCTAGAGAAGGTTGATATATCCCATACCTGCATTCTTGTTTATCAGTTTAGGGGATACATTTGAGTGGGATAAAGAGCATCATCAGGAAAACCTGGACAGGGACTTTTGGGAACAAAATCCAGGAAGAGACAGGAAGGAGTGATTGGCTCTGAAGAGCCAATGAGGTTGGGAACACTGGGCTCACTGGGTGGATTTAAGCAGCTTAGTCAGTACAGAGGGTGGGAGTTGCATCTGAAGGCAACAAGAAATAGATGGGGATTCAGCAGATCTGGGTGTGACGATGAGAAATATTTTATAGAGTCGGAAATGACAAGACATTTTACATTAAATTTGCTATGTGGAATGCTGGTGTTTTCTTGGAACAGGGCTGATTGTCTAGTCTAGTACTGACCATGGATCCAGCTGAGAGGTTCATTTGCCTGGAGTGTGCTCTTGAGCAGGTCTCTATATGTGTCTCTCCAGGCAATCTCCCTGATGTTTGGTCAAGAGGTCCATAGGACCACTTAGGTTCTGATCATTCGGGTAGATCACACTCAGAGAATTATTGGGACCAGGAATTTGTTGTCTCATTTAAATGGGCTTTGATCCCATTTAAAGGCCTGATTCTCCTTTCTATGGGAGAATGTTTCAATGTGCACAGCTGTGGTTATGAGAGGTGGTCCAAGGATTATTCGTGGAGGATGAATGAGGAAGGACATTGAAATGTGAGCGTGAGTATGTTTACATGTATGACTGAGGCTCCTTTGAATTTGAATTGTAGGGACTAAAGATATAACTCAATAACAGAACATTTGTCCAGTATGCTTGAGTCCTTGGGTTTGATCTTCAGTGTCATGGAAAAAAAAATCTAGATCCCATTTAGAATAGGAAGAAATGAGCTAATCTTCCTGCCCCATCAAGTTTTTGAGTGGATCTTAGTGGAAGACTCTAAAACTTAAAACATCAAACTTGGACTTTCAGTTGCAAGAAAGGAACGAAGGAGGAGTATTTGTTAAGGCAAAAAACAAAATAAAACAAAACTTCATTTAAAGTGTATTGTTTCATTTTATAGACCCTAAATATTTAGATGTATGATATACCAGCTTCCTTTTATCAATAACAGCCCTAAATGCTTCAGTTCTTTTAATTTGGTGACTACAGACTGGAAAGACAGCTATATATAGTGTGTAGAGGTGTGCAGTTTCCGTGAGACTACGTAAGTCTGCTTTTACAAAGCACAAAGTTTTCTCAAGGCATCATTAAGATTTGCCTCACATTCCACCAGTGTCCCATGTGTTTAGCGTCCTTGGAGCCCCATAAACACACACACACACAGAGCAAACTTCCATAATCCAGGGTGAGCTCCTACTTAGGCACTTAAAGAAGCAAGATTTGGAGAAAATGAGTACATCCCTTCTCCATTTGGGGGGCTTGAAGGAAGAAATCACAGCTTTCCATATTTACATGGCAATCTTTGTGGTTAATCTATAGAGTGTGATTAATTGAAATATTTCATAAAAATTAGGAAAAATTGGAGCAGACCCATCACTAATTTACCCAGGAAACGTATTAAGAAATTATATGCTTAGAGGTTATTTATAAAATCTTGGACGTAGTTCTTGATCTGATTAAAACAATGCTAAGTACTTCCAGAAAAATTCCTTTCTAGATAAAAAGATCCAAGAAATCAGCGGGATCATCACATTTATCCAATAAAAGAAAGGGCGTAGGAAAAAGTGAATTCCAGATAAGTCCTGTGTAATACTCCTGAAAGCCATGAGGTCACCAGTAAATTAAAGTTTGATTCAGTACCCAGAATCTGTTATAACCATTTGTATTCTCCAAGGCTGGAAGCCAGACTGCCAGAAGTAGGGCTGATCCCCAGAAAGGCTGAATTGAAATGTTTTTGGTGTTCTTGCAGCATTTGACCCCGTCACTGCACAACTGGAATCCAGGAGGTTTGACTAACATGTTTAGGGGGTGCTTTGCATGCATCATGCTACAAAATTGCATTGATGTTTAAGACTGAAGAATGAGATCATATTCTTAACTCATGGTTTCAGATCAAGGCTGCCCTAACCCCTAGGTGGGGTAGTACAGAACGCTCTAGGGGAGGAAACAGACGGGGACCAAGGTTTTATCATTTGGCTGTCTTGTGCCAAGAAGGGTGTTGGGTTCTTTCTTTAACTGTCCAGTGAGTCCTGGCAACTCCCCTGCAAGAAGGAGAGAGAGGTTAAGGAATACTGTGGAGCTCACAGAGGAAACACATGTCAGATCCCAGCCCTGTAATGTCCCGCTCTGGGCTCTTTCCATAGCACCACACAGCAGATGTCAAAAGGCTCCGTGCATGTGCGTGGGATACGGCTTAGTTTCCTAGTCTCATGGCTACAAAGAGAACTTGGGAGTTGGATGGTCACGGGACCGTATGATAGTTGTGTGCCCACATAATTTTGAAGCAGACACCTCCATGGATTCCCTCAGGTATGGATCTGTTGCTCCTTTGCCCAAAAGTTTTCCTTTCAGTGTGACTATTCTTAAGTAAAATATCAATCCAGGAAAAAGATACTACTAATATTTAGGGTCTAGTCATTTTGTGGAATCTTAAGAATCCAAGGGCAATGAGATGTTGGGAAGAAGTAGGAAAGAGGTGATCTGGGAAAGTCACTGGCCTACCCTGTCATCTCCTAAACCCTGTCATTTATAAGGCTGATGCTCTGAGGCAGAAGGTGAGGTGTTCTTAGAACTTGGCCACGATATGAATAGACAGATACCTTACTGGGCAAAGCAGAGAGTTCCTAATGGGAAGATCCCAGCCTCCCAGAGGATGCCGAGGCCCACTGGATGTGTAGTGTTATGGACCAGACATGTATCTTTCAAACCACCTATCTGCTCTGAGATTGTTCATCTAGAAAAAAAAAAAAAAAAAAAAAAAAGAACTGGAACATGCTTTCCAGTTGTGCAGTTTTCCGTGATGGGAAAAAGCAACCTTGAAATTTCTGTATTATTAGTTTGAAATTTCAGAATGAAGTAGGGGGCTTTTATTATTCAGTCCTGACAAGAGTGAAGAATCTTCATTTAATGAAAAGTGTCACTCGTGAATTTTTCACCTTATTGACTTGAGCACCTACTCCCCACCCCCGACTGGATCTCTTAATTTAATGGTATATTCGAGATTTTAAAAATAGAAATTAATGTCTACAGAAGGCAGCTTCAAATGATAAGATGTAAAGCAGTAATGCAAGGTCAGTCATTCTTGCTATGAGGCATCAAACTCCCGTGATCATAATTGTTGAAGTCAGAGGAAACGGTAGGCACAGAGTTCCAGGAACTTGACTCAAAAAGAGCGCAGAGTGATGGAATAGTAGAGTGTATATAGATGGCAGGGGCTTTCTCCCAGGTTGAGTCACTTCTCTCTGACTATGTTCAGAGATTGTGTGTGTGTGTGTGTGTGTGTCTGCACTAAACTTTGTGAACTGAACGTTTGAAGATGAAACTTGGTGAGTTTGGGCAAAGGCACTCTGTACAATCCCCAAGTAATGTCCTGAGTGAGCTTTCTCACTGAGTTTATAGAAGATAGGCTCATGCATCTATCTGTTCATATCGTTTGAGTTTCTTGCTTGTCTTTCTTTGGTGGAAAAGTGACTGAAGAAGCTCATCAATTTGGTCCAGAATATAAAGATTCGGCCGCATTCTCTTTGATCTGAGGTGGATTCCAGAGGCTTCCTGATGTATGTTCTCTCCTTGTTTCCCACTGGCCAGAATGTTTGGCTAAGGTGTGAGGAGCTGCATGAGGATGAGACATGGACACCATAGTTCATCTCACTTTCCCACTCACCTTAAGAAGACACTAAGGCCCCTTTTCCAGGAGATAAAGGTGATGGGAAGGTAGACGTTTACATTCCTCTTTCCTGTTTGTTTCCATAAAAACTGTGTACCAGTGATCTTTTTCTCCCTACTCTGACTACAGTTTGGGAATTTTTGCAGTCAGACATGTGTAATCTCATAATCTCTTGGTCTAAGTTGAAGGGTCATTCATTCCCTTTAGTTGCTTTGTGACTGTGGTTCTCAACTTAGGCTTCCAAGATCAGTTGGAGTCAGACACAGTGGCTATGGTAGGCAAGTTTACACATTATGAGGTGTTTTCTCCTCACATTTTTAAACCCAGAACATTGCTGGAGCTCTTAGGACCAATGTGATTAGGACCATTTTACAGACAAGGAATGAAGATTGGTTTAGAAGCTTACCATTCGATTACTTGGTGTCTATCTTCATGTATTTATTCCTCTGTTTTCTCCCCTTCCATGACATTTCCCGTTATCACTGCATGACTGTGGGTAGAATTTTTATCTTCATTTTCAACTGGGAGACATTGAGACTTGAAGACACCCTGCTCCAATCCCCTCTGTAATCTGTCCATTTAGTAGCCAAGTCAGATACCAAGCAGAGCCTTCTTATAGGTCACACTCAACCCCTAATATGTCTAAGGAAACAGCAGAGCTCTAATATAGTGAAGATAAATCTTATAAAATTACATTTCAGCAGCAAAATAGCCAAGCAGAATAATTTTGGTGTGAAATGTGCAAAGCTATATTTACAGAGCATCTTCCAAAGCTGTTCCCAGATGTCTTTAAAAAGAAACTTAGCTACATGCAAAAACAAAAAACAAAAACAACCCCCCCGAAAACTATGAAATAATTGGTAAGAAATGTAAATTTGTCCAAACACACACATACACACACACTCACACACACACACCAAAAACAATTACAACTTGATGAGATATATATTTTCTCAGCATCAGCATAAAAAAGGAAGAATGTTCTGATCCAGAAATGGTATGTAAGTAAATAAACTTTAATTGGTTTGACAATGCCCTTTTTCCTGGCAGTGCCAAGAATCCCAGCATTATAATTACATAGTTCTGGGCAGACATGTGGTTTCCATTAAGAAAGACTTGTGAGTGACCGAGTTCATGAGGCATGTCAGAAAAAACACATCTATGTCTCTACAAGAAGTGAAGAGGAATGGGTCCAAAGGTAACTACACAAGATACACATTGATACATAGTTTCAAAAGGGCATACATTTTTAATTCTGTTGAAAATAAAATCATTAGAGAAACGGTTGTGAGTCCTCTGGCTCCCATCTCTGTATGAGCACAGGGCCCTGGATTTACAGAACCGGGTACCTCTCTTGACCTAACAAGGATTTATTTAAGAACTATGTGAGGAAAATGTTGAGGAAATCTTAAATGAATAATCTGTGACTTCATGGGTTTAAATATTGTCACCTCTCTTTTTCCTCTTTAAATGTCCTTGCATTAACAAGATTTTTCAAATCCATTCTTTCAGCCCACTGTGGTAAACCAGGTTGGGCTTATATTCTCACTCTAGGCTACCCCACCTCATGTTTTTAATAGAAAAGGAAACAGTTTGGGGAAGTTAGTGTGTTGCTGAAGGTCTTACAAGTGGTGTATGCTTTCAATTTTAAAATGCTGCAAAAGCGTTAGTGAAAGTTAGCCTGGGCAACTGAGGAGGGGCTTTGTGACTCTTACAGCTGTGCAAATGTCAACACAGATAAACTTTATAAAATAGTTCTGCGCTTGATATGTAGAGGGATGGAGCAGCTGCTGTGGGGAAGGGTGGGTCTCCAAGAACATTTCAAACTGGATCCTAATGATTTGCCTTAATCACCCAAAGTGACTACAATATTGAATAGTTTTTTTTTGTTTTCTTTCTTTCTTTCTTTCTTTTTTTTGCTTTTGCCTAAATACTTCCAAGATGACAAACATTTTTAAATCTGCCAAATACTGTCATTTGTTGGCAATATTACCATCTTGGGCTTGACGTAGTTTCTTGACACCAGAACATTTTGCGCGCGCGCGCGTGTGTGTGTGTGTGTGTGTGTGTGTGTGTATGTGTGTGTGTGTGGTTTTCTTTTATTGGAAAACATTTTGTCAAGAAGTAGTGGCAAAACACATAACAGTTTTTTTAAACACTCTCTTTGAAAAGACACATCTTGCATAAAATATGAGATTTATTTAATTTAAAAAAGAAACTAGTAAGTTTCCTTCTTCAATGGAATATCTAAAGCTATTTCTGTAAGTGATTCATATATTTTTAAGAAGCCATCTGGCATGTTACAGTATGTATGCACAACATTATAGTCTGAAATTAATGAAACAATGGCCTATGGTGCTGTCAATAATAACAATAATGGCCAATGGGGGTCATGATTTATCAAGTATTTATTATGTGCCAGGCACTGTGCTCTATGGAATATGTTTTTTTAATGTTCTATTCGTGCTGTGAAGTTGAGATTATTAATACTATTTTACAGGTAGAGAAATAGAGATTTGGTAGTGAATTGCTTATGATCACATAGATTGAAAATAGCAGAACTGGGGTTCACAATTTCCTCCCTTTCCTATGATATGTTACTCCTTTCATAGAGACTTAATATGGGTGTATCTAGCAGGTTCTATGAGGCTAAGATTAATTTGTGGAGTGTGTGTGTGTATGTGTGTGTGTGTGTGTTACATTTTGTTGGGATTAGCCCATGTGTAGAGCTAGATTACCTCAGGCATAGAAATGAGCAAAGAGATGTGATGTACCACCCGCGGAAGCAGTGTGACTCTATTTGCTTATGCTGCTGGAATTCTTTTAAACATAAAAATATATTATTCTCTGTTCCCATTGTAATGTCCAGTCATTTTCATATCACTGTGGGCAGTGGCCAATAAGGAGGACAAGATGCAGGCAAGTTAGGGACTTGTTTGAAGTTTGGGTTTGAGTTAGAGTGAGACACAAGACTTGTTGAGTTGAGGCCCAGGTCTGTATGGAACCACATCATATCTCAGCGCTGAGCTCGGTGTATACATTTCCAGGATTGCCCTAGGAATGTTACAATAAAAGCCACTCTCTGCGTTCCCGCTCCTTCATCCTTTCATGCTGTACCTATAGTTCAAGTCTATCAGAGTTTCCTTCTAATTGGATGCTCTGCCTAAACAGCTTCCTCCAGTCACCCACTCATCATGTGCAGTCATGGAAGTCTTCTGTCAAGGGCTTCTTCTGCTATGCCCCTCATTAGCCAAGGAAATTTAGTTAGCCAAGATTACTACCTTCAAAACCTTTTGGTATAGCATGGGTTACCTGGGATATCCCACAACTTGCTTCTTGGTATCATGCCAATGTTTTCCCAAGTCTGTGCCATCCTAGCTGCCCTCTACACTCTGACTGCATCCTGTGTCAGGGGTTCATGTTTCTTTATTTACCTATTCTTTGTTAAACCTCGAAGTTTCAAGTTCGTTATTGCCCTCCCTTATGGCCATTTTGAAGTCCTGTTGTTTTCTTGTTTGGATCTCTCATGCCATCCATCATTTCCATTTTCTCTTCTAGCAGTTGTTGCACATTTGATTTCTCCTGCTAAGACTGTAAGCTCATAAGGGCCTGTGCAACCTAGAACTTGGTGTATACATATTGCATCCCATAATATCTAGCAGGCGAAGTTCGATTTGTCTGGAATGAAAGAAGGAGTGAGTTACAGCATGCCTTGGGTGTGGATCTAATCAATCATGATGTCTTGGATGAATGGACACATGAATGAATGTCTGTGATTGGCACTTGACCTCTGACTGACTCTTCCATCATCTTGAGAAGGAAAGAAGGATGAGGGATGAAGGCAGTGGCTGCTGCCTTTCTCTTCTCTGCACTCATAGCCCCTCTGTTCTCATGACCACAAGCTGCATTAGGAGCTTCACACACAAAGGAAGAAAGACTTTAATGAGAAAGGCCAGAGCCCCTGTCCAGGTTTCTGTCTACCTCCATCAGGCACGTGATTTTAATTGGTGAAGGATTACAGCAATTCCTGTGACTAAGCACATGTCTTATGTTTTCCAAAGGCCTCGTGGCTGACGGTTTGTACCCATCATCTGACATGAAGAGGTTCATGTTTGCTCTCTGGTCCGACAAGAGATTGTCCATCATAGACACAGCCATCCCCAACAGTCCTCATTTGACTCCGCTGTACATCTCATTAGGAACCCAGAAGCTGAGCTCTGATGGAGATGGAGAAGGAGCCTTGTAGAAAGCCTTCTCTTCCTTGGCCCTTTTTGTTTCTTACTGGAACAAGAGGAGTGCAGGCAGCCACTTTCTGGATGTAGTGATATTGATGTTTGTAGCTCAGTATAGTGTTGGAGGTGACTGGATAGACTCGCTGGGTACCAGAAAGCTAGGCATCTACACTTATTTTGAGGTGTGACTGAGAGGCTGTAAAGTTTGCTAGACATTTCATCCATGTTCCTTTAGGGCAAAGAAGCTGTCCTAAGTCTATGACAGGCAGGACCAGTGGCAGCCAGAAGAAACCCAGGAAGCCAGAATTTTCTGGGAAATGGATGCAGGAGATGAAGCTGCTGATGGGACAAAGGGAGAATGTCCCTTTGAAGATTCAAAAAAATGGTTATCTTTCTCTTGGTGGTAATTCCATTTGTTATATTTTGCTCAAGTCTGAGCCAGAAGGAGAGAAGTGGACCACAGTGTTTAGAATGGATATTTCTCACTTGACTCAGAGAGGGGCAATCTTCACAGCCATCACACAGGGCTATATTTTTATTATTATTGGTGTGTTCCAGGAGGCTGGCTCAAAAGAACAATGAGCCCTATTTAAAGCCTTCCATTGCTTCAGCTGGTACCCATCCATTGAACACTTCATGAGAATGAGCTCCTCCTACTTTAGATAGCCTCATAGCTCCATCTGTCTTTGTGAGCATAGATATCCATCCACCCATCCATGCATCCACCCACCCATGCATCCATCCATCCACCCATCTATGCATCTATCCATGCATCCATGCATCCATGCATCCATGCATCCATCCATCCATCCATCCATCCATCCATCCATCCATCCATCCATCCATCCAACTATCCACCCATTCATCCACTCCCCTGCAATGAGACAGATGATGTGCTAGATGTTAGAAGTATGGTATTTAATAATTCAGTTGCGTATGTTATAAAATATTCTCCAGAGACAGAGGATTCTACTTCCAGTCCTAGCAAGGCTGGGACACACATGGTAGGGACCCTTGATTGTCCTCCATAAGGAAGTCCTTATTTCACTAGTTCAGTCTACAGTTATGCTAATAATTGACTTTCTAGTAATTTTCACCCGCAAGTATTTATCCACAGACTTTGCAGTGTATTAATTCCAGCTCATTTATGTTTCTTCAGAACTGTTCATAGATCTTTTTCCTGGGCAGTTAGTTGTGTTATGATCCCTGTTAAATTTTCAGGCTCCCTCAGACACATGCAATATTTCTCCATTCAGTGCTTTTCCCCATTCACATCCTCTTTGCTATGTCTAGTAAGAAGAAGAAACCACAGGGTTATAGTGCCCATGTCTACCCAGGTAACTTTGGTACTCCTTCTGAGCCTCTTTGGACTGTCATTCTCTCATCTCCTTGCCCTGCCTACCTCGTCACCTCATCATATTGTTGGCAAGATCAAGTGAATAAAGGGTGGTAAAAGCCTTTTAAAACTTAAGAATGATTTTAAGGCTCAAAAGAGTGTTAGGATTCTATGGCCACAGGTATAGGGCTGAACATAAGGAGAGACAAGGAACAGTAAAGGAAATAAAGCAATCATAAGACTCAAACCTAACCTAGTGTGTTTTACTCCAGGCTCTATGCTATACCTTCATATGGCTCATCACCCTCTCTGAGCATTGCAGGAGATAGCAATGCTGTCTCCATTTTACAGAGGAAAAAACTGATCCCCAGAAAAGTGAAAACATTTGCTCACTGGAATTTATAGTATCATAGACTCAGGGCTGTTGAGCAGAAGAACATGTGAAATGTTATAGAAATGGTGATGAAAGTCATTATTTGCATGATTGATAACTGAATTGCTGAACTGGGATCTCAATCTGGCAAATTCCTGTTCCTCTTTCTTTCAAACTCTCTACTTAAGTCTCCAAACAGCGACACGTCTTAGTTTATTCCTCAAAAACATTCTTGGTTTCGTCTGCAGCATATTCTTTTAAAGTTGAACTGAGTATGGTGGTACAAAACTATAATCCTACCAACCCAGAGAATGAAACAGGAGGATCGGGATTTTGAGGTTAGCCTGGGCTACATAGTGACTCCCCAGGTCAGCCTAGACCACAGAGAAAGACTTGTTTCCAAACTGACCAACCAATCAACCAACCACACCTGTGAGTTGGATGCCAACATCACAAAATCAGACTTCGTATTCAGGCTTACAGATCTGACTTTCCTTACATAATTGAAAACTGTATAATCCTGAGTTGATTCTCCTGACCGGCCACTGTTAGCTGTCACTGACTGTAGCTGCTCTGTACACAGAGAGGCAACATTCTAAGGGTATCTACGGGGCTTGGAGTTTGAGGCCCCTGCTAGAGAGCCACCATAGTCATCTGGAGAGCTAGAAGAGGGGACAGAAGTGACTCTTTTTAATTAAAAAAGTTTGTCCAGGTCTGTTGCCCGCAGTCACTCACTACTCACCCTCTGTCGCCCCCACCCCTACTGCTGACCTGGGATGGAAGAGATTAAAAAGGGACATTGGAGAAAAGTGGATGGCAAATGTGTTATATCTTAATTAATCTGGAGGAGGAGACAGAGGCCAGGGGATATGTGCTGGTTTGCGGCTCAGCATTTATCAGGCTTTTGCCCTTTGACCTAAGTTCGCTACTGGATGAAAGAGCCAGGCTGCTGGGAATGGCTTTGCTGATGGGCCATTCCTGGGGTAAGGAGTTATTAATGAAGGGGCTTAAGTGGTAAGTGAACAACAGCCCTTAAGTTAATGCCCGCATCCCTTGCTGGGCCCTCAATCTCTGGGAATATTTGAGACACAGTACTGCTCACTCTCAGATTCAGGGGCTAAACTTCAGAGCACCCAATGGCTTCCAGATCAAGGGACTGTCCCTTCCTTGTTCTCTATTTTCCCAGACAACGAGCTAGGAGTTAGCAGTCCAGGCCATCTCTCCAGGCCTCCTGATGCCTCTGTTTTAGTGGCTTTATTACTGATCTGAGGTATAGAAAAACAACCCATTAATGGCTTTTCTAGATGATGGTGACTTAGGAGCTCCTACATCAGAAAAATTCAGAAAGACCAAGTGATTCCAGATGTTTAAAAGAAAAAAAAGAGAACTTAAAAATAAGACAGCAGGGGCTGGAGAATTGGCTCCATGGTTAGGAGTACTGGTTGCTCCTCCAAGGGACCTAGGTTCAATACCCAGCACCCATGTGGCTGCTCACAATTACCCGTCACTTCAGTCTCAGCAGATCCTATGCCCTGCTCTGGCCTCCTCTGGCACCAGGCATGCACATGATACGCAGTCATACCTACAGAGAAAATACTCATGTACATAAAGTAAAAATAAAAGTAATGAAAACAGTTTAAAAAATAAGAGCAAGGAGTGAGCACACTTTTGAATTTAAAATTATTTTTTTAGTGAAAGATTTGGGGAATTATGTTCCCCAATAGTTTCCCATGCTTACCCTTGATTAGACTTTCTGGGAATACTAATGTCTCCTCTCTGCTTTCAGATATGTGAAGATATGAGTCTGAGATAGAGCCCAGATGCTGGCATATTTTTTTTTTTGACAGATTCTAAGGTGATTACAGTGTAGCAAGGTTGAGAACGTGTAGCTAATGCTCTCACCTTCTGGACAGCAAGTGATGTCCAGTGATGTTCATATAACCACAGTGCTGGCTACTGGTGACCTACCACCATGAAATTGGGTGTATGCTTTGTCTAGAGCAGGCTTTCTGTGCAAGTACAATTCTCACACCATTTCTGAAGTTTTGGATATAATCTCGTATCCCTAGTGTTTAAAAAAAAAGTATATTAACTTGATCTTCAACCTTGAGTTGGGGGAACTCCACAGTGCTGCAGAAAGTGGTGGTTCAGGCTCACCTGGGGTAAATGAAGGGTACTAATGATTGCATGCAACACTGTCATACCGGATCTGGGTGTGCAACCTGCTAGTGTTCTGAGACCAGCAAGAACAGACAGCACCAGGCTAAAACTCCTGTGCTCCTATGTGGACTTAATCAGAACGACGAGGAAAAACTTGGAAGACGAATGGCTCAGTGCTTGAGAACACGTGCTGCTCTTGCAGAGGACCAGAATTCAGTCCATAGCAGGCATGTCTGGGGGCTCACCACCACTTACATTCCAGCTCCAGGGGATCTGATGCCCTCTTCTGGCCTTCATGGCCACCAGCACTTATATGCAACACATCCACACATAGACGTATACATCCAAACAATTTAAAAATACTAAGATACATGCTTATTAATACTAATAATAATGTCCTCACTTTGTGATGTGATGTTACTTTTAAAACTCATGTGTTTGGACCATTAAAATTAATTCTTCAGAACATTCATTGGCACTGCCTTGCTTGCTCTCTCTCTCTCTCTCTCTCTCTCTCTCTCTCTCACACACACACACACACACACCTACTTTGCAGAAATAGATTCCCTCAGATAAAGTACTGAAATAGTCCCACATAGTTATTTTTGCTTTCAAGGCTAATCCAGGCCTGCGGCCTTTTTACTGTAGGCTATGGCTGAATACAACCTCTCAGTTTTGGTCATTGCCTCTGCATTCCTACCACTCACTCTCTTCCCTCTACCTATGATGGAGCATTCACGTTCCAAATTGAAATATCTTTGTATTCCTTTTCATTTCTCAAAGACATCACAGCCTATGGGAGCCTCAGTCTTCTGGTCAATACCTCTGGATACATTTATGTAAATGGTGTGTTCTTTTTCATGTTGTTGCAGCCACACAATAATTAAATGCACCTTCAAACAGTATTGAAGGTAGATAGTCTTTGAGTTTATTGTTTAATTAGTTCAGTTTGCCCTGTAGTTCCTATCACCCTAGGACCGATACAGCTCTATAGAACATCTTACCAATATAGGAAACAGATGCTTGTTGCCTCCATTCCTGGATGCAGTGGGGCTCAGATTGTGTTGGGAAGCAGTCATATTGGAAATGGCAAACCAGCCACACTTTCAGAGAGCTTGCCAACTGAATTTATCTCTTCAAAACCCACATGTGTATACCAACCCCTACAGGCATCCTTGAGGTCCATTTTTCCTTTATTCTTTCATGTCTTCAGGTTACTAAGAATTTCAATGCAATGAAAGATACGCCGCCCCCCCCCCCCCCCGCCCCTGCCCCCAAGGCCAGCTACCACAGGAATCCTGGTGCTATTTTGCCACATTCTGGGCCTTCACAGTAATTTGATTGAAATGAGAAGCTGACATTTTTCTGACAAGGATTCTGCCATGAAGCTGGGAGAGGCCGGGTAGCGCGGAGAGCTGTAGAGATGGATACTCAGGGATGCTTAAATGAAGGCAAAGGTGGTGTGGAGGTGTGGGGCTTGAGGCCAGCAGCAGCAGCTTCTGCTCTGGCTTTGTCCCCCATGGTGACGGAGCAGGTTCGAGTAGGAGACCTGACCAGAAGGACTTCATAGTTGTTAGACATGTATTAGATCCGATTTACTTCTAAACTGATTCTCGTTAGTACACAACATGCTCGGTGGAAGTTTGATCCTCATTAGGCCACAATCTGTATCTTTCCCCTTAAATACCAATCGGATTACGTTCTCCAAGTCAAATGATTGTATATATTTTAAGTTACTTTTTGAAGGGCTAGTTTTTTGTTTTTTGTTTTAAAAAAGAAAGCATGCTGGACTTGTGATAGAAAATGCCAAGAATAGAAAGTTAGACTGCAAATACCTTGTCAGTATGAATATTTTTTTGTTATTAATTTATTCATTTGATAAATATTTACCAAATGTCTTCAGTGTGCTAAGAAATAGGGGAGACAACATTCTGATCCTCAGATAGCTCAGCCTAACCTTGTTGATCTTAGTATCCCACTGTCATACTGATAGTGGTCTTTCAGTAAACCACTGTTAATTTGAATATAAAGTTTGCCCAAATGTCCCCTCTCCTCTGACTTTAAGCTTTGGTCAATCTTTGCATGTTTGAGCCTTTCTGTGTAAACAATGCTATCAATAACAACTGTAGCTGCTAATATTTATTTAATAGACGTTAACCAATTTACATTCACGAGCAATTATCTCCATGCACTTCTCTGTTTGACCTAAGATTTTCAGAACTATTTCTGACCACATTAAACCTGTCTACCTTAGTTTTATCTTGGCTGTTGTGACTTATTTTGAATCCTCGTCCTTAAGCTATGAATTAACAATGAAAAACCTCACATCTGTAGTTCATCTTGGGCACGTAGTAGGCACGTAGATAGGTGCTGGTTGAGTGAACTTGGAGGGAACTTAAGAACCACACAGCCAGGTACCATACTCAGCTAGATCGGGAATCAAGGACCTCAGATGTTTACAATAATGATTTGAAGTCATCATTCAGTCCTGTTATGCATGTGTACCTCACACATTTTAGGATTTTTTCCCCAGGAAGAATAAGATTCTAGTAGTGGTATTTTAATGAAATAATTCAAACAAAACTAGCAAATGGCTCAGGTCTTTGAATGTAGTTCTGTGAAGTCCTTTCTGGACTGTTTGCTCAGAGCCCATGGATTGCATCATATATACAACAAGCACATAAAAGCCTTTAAAAAGCACAGAACTCAGAGTATGCGAACATTTATAAAGTATTTTAAATTAATTTTTAATGAGTTTTAATATTTTAATATTGTACTTGATCTTAAGTAAGAAAGTTGCTCTTGTTTTAGGCGGTAGTGTACAATATTACTTCATGGGATAGCATTTAATTAAAATACATTAATTTATGTGTTTGTTTATTAGCTTTACCCCTAAAGCAGAGAGAACCACTGTACAATTTTATGAAAAATGCAGATGAGGATGTTGGCATCCCTAATAAATTTAAATGAAAATAGGTAAACATGTATGCTTCTATTTTATGTAAGAAAGAAAGTATTGATTTGATATACAATAAAGATCACTTCTCAACAAAAAGATTAAACTCCCATGAAAACAACCTTTAATTTTTGTAATTTCCTTTGGCTTTATTAGGTTTTGACTTGATTTGTTCTTGTCTGAAAACGTTTGCCCTCATTTCTGTAATTCCTGGAGTCATTTTGTTGCAAGGATATTATAGGGTAAATTTTGTTTCAAACATTTGGAAATAGTTAGCTACCCTCATTCCGTATGGCCCACTTTGAGTATTGATGTAACAAATGAGAAACACCTTATTGAGTAGTACAAGTTCTTTGCTGATTTGGTTTGCCCCTAACTTAGATTTTATGCTCCTCAAGACTGGGGCCTGGTTTTTGTGAGCTTTTGCTGTGGTTTTGAACAGCTTTCATATTTTCAAAATAAGCAATGATATTATAGCCTTCACCCTATTATGATGGAACTCACTAGCTTATTTTTCCTTTTAAGCAAATTTTGTTTAAATTGCTTTATGTAGGCAATTGAGAAGGAATAGTATCACAAGTCTTTTTTAGAGTTTTATTTCAATATTCTAGATGCTACTTAGCACACAAACACCTATTGCTTGAACCGTCCCGTATGCCATGGATAGACCTTTAGAAACATTATATTTTCCTCAAAGGAAAAAAAAATCTAGCGAAAAACAGGCTCAGAACGTATCAGAAATGGAACTGCCCGGAGATGTTTACTCCCATTTTCCCTTTGTTAGTTATTTATATTCACACTTCTACACTTCACCACATCCCTTGGTAAACAGCTTGCAGGGGGCTTGATGTTTGTTAATGAACTGTCAATAAACACATGTTCTCCCGACTTCTTAAAAAAGACCATTTTTTTGGTAGGGGCCAGTGAATGTGCTGGTTTCCGGTTCTTGCTATGGAGACAGAGAGAGGAGTCTTGGCTGAGCATGGGGCCTAGAAGCTGGGTACGGCTGGCCATCACGTGGTGCAGGCACAGTCTCTGCACAGGCTGGGAGGAAAGTGGCAGATTTTGATAGAGTGTGTGCCAGCAGCTTTTAGGAAGAAGTCAGGAAGTGTTTGGAAACAGCTCTGCTAGCATTCCCCACAAAGCCAGCCGGAGGAGAGGTCCTTTCAAAGAACAAAAGGCAGAGAGAGAGAGAGAGAGAGAGAGAGAGAGAGAGAGAGAGAGAGAGAGAGAGAGAGAGAGAGAGAGAGGACTTTATTGATGAGGATGCCGACCCACCTCTGAGAGGAGACATAATAACATCTCCATCTGTCTGCTGATTTGGCTTCTTTACTTTAGCTAAATAACACCACCAAAGTAGCTCCTGAAGTCCTCAATATGCTAATACCATTGGAAGGGATCCTTAGGCATTCAGAAACCACACTTTCTTACCCCCCCCCCCCCCCGCACCCTCAAAGTGAGCATTGGGACAGTAATGGCATATTAGTAGTGGGGGCAATGAAGAAGCACAAGCATGGGTGCCCCTTTCATGTGGGCACCCACCTGAGCAATGCAAGAAACTTAGAACCGCCTTTAACCAAAACCATTCATAATTTAATTGGTGTTATTACCACCATCTATTCATTTTGGAACAAATTGTCCCAAGAGCAATAATTCTGGAAGTTTTTGCTTTGGAAAAAAAAAATGAATTTCCCAGGATTCTTGGTCTTTTTTTTCCCCCTTAAAAATTGTATGCATTGTTAGGGAAGAAAAGTCTAGTCTAACTCACAAATGCATCCTCTTTCTCATGTATATTTGATACTGGCCCCAGTCTAATCTGGTAAAGTGCACTTTGCCTGTGGTGTCTTACAATAAGCTGGCTGCATTAGTGCCGGGAAAAATCAATACCGATTTATAATTTACCATCGCAAAAACCTATCACTTTTTATGACCCTCCATCCTGGCTCATTAATATTACATTAAAACACACACACCCACTGCAACAGGGGGAAACTGTAGCTTGTCAGGTTTCCAGCCATAAAGAAACCTTTAATTGGCTTAGTTTGGGAATTCAAACACAGATTTCCCCCCCCTCTATTTGTTTTATTTTTAATGTAGGGATCTTTACTGGGGCAGGTTTTAAGACGCACACATACCTGTCTATATGCATACCTGAAAAAGCATGTCAGGAATTCTGAAACATGTTTTCCTATAGTTCTTACTATAATAACCGGTCCTTATAGCATCTTCTGCTCTCCTCCAGGCTCCGAGTTCCTCCTTTTTCTCCTGTTTGTGCCAGTGTGGAGCCAGTTTCTTTCTCTACACAGCAACCTTCTAGCTGAGCTGATGGTCTTTGTCTTATCCTGGTGGTTTGTCACAGTTGGTATTTACCGCCCTCAACCCCCACTACCCACCCCTGGCTCAGATCATGGAGAAGCTAAATGCCATCCCGAGCCTTGCCTGTCTCCCAGAGAAAGGATAGAAAAGATGCAGATTTGATTTTCCTTACACACTGGCTGGAGAATATTCTTCTGACCCTGCTTGGTAACTGAACCATTCTTAGTCTTAGTCACTGCTGTTCCTCAGCAGAGAGCACCAGACTCTGGGTGAACATGAGTGTGTGTGTGTGTGTGTGTGTGTGTGTGTGTGTGTGTGTGTGCGCGTGCGCGCGCGCGCGCGCGCGCGCGCATGCATGCATGCATGCATGCATGCATGCCTCTCTTTAATTCTTTCAACTTAAAGAAGCCCCGAAAGAAAAATTAAACAATAGTTTTTTTTCCTTAATCAAGTTTATTAAGCTATTAAGCAGTTTTGACCTCATGGGTTTTTTAGACTTAAAAGTCATATCTAAATTCTTTCCAGATAATGTAAAAAAAGAAAAAAATGATGTCATTGTTTATGTTGGCAGTGGTGACGTGCTCTATTTATTCCATGCTATTCAAATAGTTTCCAGGGAATTTTTCCGGTTTAAAATAAAAAAAAAAAAAATCACAAAAATCCAACCTTACGACTCACTTGCCCCATTCTCTGGCTAACTTAAAGGTGAAGGGTTTCTTGTCTCAGAGGGAGAAGTGCAAAGCAGTGCCAAATAAATAAATAAGTCGGGGAAGAGGGAAATTCATTGTGTTTTCAAGTGTGCAGCGGATCCACACCACGCAGCGAATGCATGTCGTGATTGGGTTTTTAAAAGACGTCCGACTCGCCCCTGACTGACAGGGCCTATTGATTTTTTAGGTTTCTGCCGTCATCGGTTTCCAGCCTCACAGCGGCCGCATGTCGGGGGTCAGGGCGCACCGGGGCGCAGTGAGCCAGCCCTCGCCACTTCCCAAAGTGAAGGGCTGCTGAAAGGAAATCAATCATGTCATAAGTGAGAAGCATCAAAAATTTTCTCCCTGTACGGCCAAGGCCCATCAGCCTGTCTTCGCTCAGTAGCTAAGGTTAGCATCTGTCAAGTCAGACTAGGTGAAGAGTATTAGAGATGCCAGTTAACCCATGGGTAGACTGCGGAAGGGTCTGAGGCTGGCCTCTTCCCTTTGTCTGACCATCTGGATTGACAAGGTTGGCGGTTTCACTTGATTTGGGAGCTGGAATCACCCATTTCCCCTCCCTATAGTCTCTGTCTGCACTTCTTTCCCCTGTTCATTCTTCCTCCTCAAGGCAGAATGACCTGAAGCCCCAGACTCCTTTGGTTCATAACTAGTAGATTCAGAATGGTGCATTATCTCTATCCTCTACACTGCGGGGTTTAGGTTCTTTTAATTTAAAAACTTGTTTTAATTACATTGATCTATCTCTGTGTGTGTATATATATGCATGTGTACATGTGTGTGCCATGACGTGTGTTGAGGTCAGAAGACAATTTTCAGGAGTCAGTTCTCTTCTTCCAGCACGTGGGTTCCAGGGATCAAACTCAGATCCTTAGGCTTGGTGACAGGTACTTCTAGGCTGAGCATCTCTCTGGCCCTCCTGGGTGTCTTATAAGCGCCGTCATTAGTGTTCCTAACAGTGCTCACTATGGGAAAGGCTGAGTTCCAGAAGCAGGAGAGTGATTGCCTCTTCATCTCAGAGACAGAACGTATGTGTGGCAAAACCCACTCACAGCTTAACTCTTATGTCTAATTGATGCACATTCCTTAGTGCTCGTAGACATTGTATTGTCTAGAGGAAAAGAAACATGATAAAGAGATGGAAGGAGAAGTTGAGGGAGAGTCACTTTTCTTTAGGGTTTTGGCTATTAGGAAGTTCCCTGTGCCTCAGCGAATGACCTCACATCCATGCTCATATGGACAACACTAATTGGGCTCAGCGTGATAGCTAAATAAATAAATGAATAAATAAATAGAGTTGGGAGTGTGATAAATAAGTGTGATGGACAGTCCTAATGGGAATAGGTGGCTGATAAGATAAAATTAAATTATGTACTTGAATGAAATGTTCAAAGAATAAGATATGTGTGACAAAAAATTCAGAATACTATGAATGGAAACTATGCAAGTGCCCATTGAGGTGCCTTGGTTTCTGACAGATGTACCACATAGCCTCTGTACCGTGTGTTCTATAAACACACATTCCTCCATGCTTCATAGGGCAATGTTCATTATGGAGAAAGAGGCCTATCTGAGGCCCTGTAAAGAGGAGTTCCTTCAGAGGACCACTACTAGGGAGTCAGCCTGAAGCATTTTTTTTTTTTTTAAAACCAAGTCACAGAGCATATTTCCCCAAACAAAGCCAACCCCTTACCACTCTTCATATCTTGCTTTAGAACACACACAGCATAGGTAACTTTATCTGGAATAAATGGTATGTTACAGGGTAGACCACAATGCTAATAGGTCTGAACTGATAGGTCTCTAAGTTTTCTTCTTACATAACCCATTGAGAGAACATACCTTCATTCATACCTTTTCCATTTTCAGGGGGAAAGTGATCAGAAATGTGCTATTTATTTCAAAACACCTTCTGATAGTCTTTAGGTTCCCAAGTTAAAAAAATAAGATTGCAGTTTGGTGAAAGAAATAATATTCAGTGGCTAAGTTGAAGAAACCCTTCTCTAGGTGCTTGCTAATTCTGAGTTTGGTTATTTAAATCGAATGGGATGCTAGGTCTCTTACAAGTTATAAATCAGAGAATGTGTGTTCTGTGTGGGAAAAGAGGTTTTTGGTTCATGCATTGGTTTGCTGAGCAGAAATGGTAGGTTGGCTTACATTCACTTAGTGGCTATTCTTTTTTAGGCACGTCTCTGTTGGCTGACCCTAGTTCCAGGATGATCATTATCATTTTAAGACTGGTTTGAAACCTGAAAGAGCCTTCTCTACAATGGAGTTTGTGTATGTGTGTGCATGTGTGTGTAGGGTGTGGTGTGTGTTGCAGGGAGGAGTAGATTTCAAAATCTCCTGCTTGGCTTGGGATGATCACCCCAGTAGCATCCAAAGAACCACAAACTGGACCGAGCTGATAGTTTCACTGTAACTTTCCACACCTAAATTGACATTCACTGCCTGAACCAAGGTATACTCAGTAATAAATATTTTAGCTGTCTATGCCTCAGTGATTACACTGGCCATTCCATCCAGATGAAAAGACAAAATGTTTCTTTAATCAGTACTGTGATATGAGACCATTAATAGAACGTGAAAATATTAGAGTCTCAGAGATATTGACCAGAATGCTTTTGGCATGGCAAATTATATAATTACATTTTTAGGTTACATTTTATGAACTTAATACCAGTTATTCCAACATAACAGAAATTGCTGTCCAGAATTTTAACAGAGGGAAGAATGATGTAGGTTGAAACCTTCAGCAACACAGGCATCAGGGCTTGCTAATATACTATCTAATTGTGATCAATAATTTCTTTTCTCATTTCTGTAATGACAAGGACTTTGCAATAAAAACACTACCATCCTTTTGAAATCTACAGAATGATAAATGACCTAGGCCAACTTGGGGAGGGAGTGGAGTGTGTTTTATATTCCCTGTGATTTATTATGGGTTTGCACACATAGCTAGTGTGAAATCAAGTAGGGGGAAGGAAAGTACCCGACAAAGAAATCCATTCTGTCTCAAATGCCTAGGTTTAAGTCCCATTACCATTGATGTGAGCTAAGTACTCTCATCAAGGGGCTTAGGGACCCTCCAGTATTTAGATTCTGTAACGTTTCAGGGAAGGGAGAAAAGCCAACACAATGAACCACTACTTGGCTATGTATGAATCTCTGGGTCAGCCTAACTCATGTGTTACATAAAAAGGACCCATTTGATTTGTTCTCGACAATGAATGAAAGCCTAGCTGTGAAAGGGCTCTTAGCTGTGTCTATCTGCCGTCTGAGACAGGCTATTGGACAGGCTCCGGGAGGAAGGCAGGTTGTTTCAGGTGTGAGAAGAAAATCTGTTCTCTTCGTTAACTATTAGGGACTTAACTTCCTTGGCTGTAAAGCCGAGTCCTACCAACTCAGAATCCCTTTCACGGTTACAGGGGTGTGTGGCTGCCCTAATCAAACCCAGCTGGCTGTTGGGACCTGATAGGTAAAGATTTTGAGGAAACCCAGCAGAGATTTGTGAATTCTAAAGGAGAAAAAAATATGAAAAATGTGTCTGCACGAGGAGGCCCTTTCAATTCCACACCCACGTGCTTATGTCCAGCCGTGTTTCTCATGTGACCGTGGTTCCTTTTTTAACTTCTGTTTATAAGTTGCCTGTGACATTTTGTGGCAGGCTGGTCTTTGGCATGTAGCATTAGGGGTGCCTGGATTCCCAGAGTCCTCCCATTATCTTCTCTCTCTCTCTCTCTCTCTCTCTCTCTCTCTCTCTCTCTCTCTCTCTCTCTCTCTCTCCTATCTTTGTTCTTTTCTTCCCCTCCCCCCGCCCCTTTATTTTATTCTATCCTGAACTCTTCTCTTTCTTATAAATCCCCAAACTCTGGAAAAATATGAAGTCACTATACAGAAGTTAAATTATTAGGAATGGTCCATTTTTTTCTACCTGAAATTTTTTTCTTATTAAAAACAAATCTCATTTTCTGACCGGGAAAAGGCAGCACACAGTTACCAGTTAGGCCCCAGTGTGAGCCTTGAGTCTTTATTCAGATATGTTGTCAGGTAGTTTGTTTGTTTGTTTGTTTGTTTGTTTGTTTGTTTGAGTCTGGACTGCAGGAGGAGGAATGGGAAGTTTAGGAGACTAGGTTTTCACATGATGTCATTCATCTTTTGTTCTCCATAATGGGACTTGGGATAGAAAGGGATAAAGTTCCAGTTCATTCTATCAGATTTCCCCCAGTGACCAATGTCTTAATGCAGTTCTCTTAGCAAGTCTTGTCGGTGACCAGAGCTGATGGGGTCTTTGACCATTAGACAGTACCCATTAGTCAAAGTCCCCAGGCTAGCCTCTCTGGATGGCGTTTTCTTCTAAGTGTGCCATTAGTTAGTATAATGGACTGGTGTCTGTCAGCCTTTGGGACAGGACAGAATGGCACATGGAAGACTCTTTGTTAGAAGATGGGCTGTTTTGTTTTCTTTTTTCTTTTTTCCCCCTTCTCTGGCTTGGAAACATGTTCCCTTCAACATGTTTTAGGTCTTGAGAGACAATAAACATTAATGGTTTCAGTAAAGTCTTTATGATCTCCCAGGTCAGAAATCTTTTATTTTTCCCTTAAAGTCTCAAGTATGGATTTACAAAATACTCTTCAAAACCATTATAGTCTTTTGGGTAAATAGTTTTCATTTAAAAACATTTTTATAATACACACATTTTAACGTGTTCTAAATATGTATTTTTACGATTGATCATGACAGCGCCTTAAAGAGCCATTATTGCCTATCAGGGAGATAATGTGTATGTATTCAAGAGATTGTCTACAAAGAAAATCTCTAAGTTGTGTTTATTTCCAATGAGGATTTTTTTCCTTCTCACCAATAAACTTGAAAATATTATGCAAAATGGTAGAGATTTAGGTTTATCATCAAAGGGATGTAGTTCCAAGTTGTGCATTTTGGTAGAGCCTCTCAAGTGACAATTGAGAAATTCCAGAGTGTGAAATATCAGAAATTCCACCTAAGCTTACTTGAGACTGGGAACTTTGCTCACCATAAGTTTGGGTGGCTTGGCCAGACTTTCAGCTTCAAGTTCACATTCCTTGAAAAACAAGGCTTTGATTTCACCCAGCTCTCTGACACAGAGGCTGCCACCCTGTCCACGTAGCTGGAGAGAAGAAAGACTAGGGCAACTATTTGTTGGTTGGTTCAAACTTCTTGAATGCATCACCTTGCTGGGATAAGAGCTAGAAAGAGAATAAGCTGCACGTGTGCCCTTGGCGTTTCTGAAGATTTGAAAACACCCACATGGGCAAATGGGGCAGAAGAGCCAGGAATGAATGGGAACATGATCAAAATGCTTTCGGGATGAGGATCAGGTTTGTAAGATATGGGCATTTGCAGGTCTCCTTGGAGTATGAGACAGTAGCAGTGTTTGGTGGCATTTATGTGATGTCAACAGTGCTAATAGACACAGATATGAAAACTGCACCTACTAGTAAGAATTGTGAAGGCTTTTATGAAACACTTAGCTAAGAATAGTATAGGAATGAATTAGTGCTCGGAGAATACATGTTTTGCCTCACTGGACTAACAAATATTTATTGCATACTTTCTTTGTGCCAGAGTCTTGGAATTTAGTGACACTGGGTATCATTTTTTTTAAAACGACTTATAACAAGTGGAGTTGGGGGTCATAGAGTTCAGACATTAAATATGAAACCACACGCACAAATATGAACCCCAGTAGATGATAAATTCACAAATGGGAGGAAACTATGTATTTGGCTGTGAGTGTGCGTTTTCGTGTATGAGAGCACATGTGTATTCGCATGTACGTGTGTGTGTATGTGTGTGTGTGTGTGTGTGTGTGTCTAGCAGTTTAACGTGGTTAAGAAAGTCAGTGAAATCCCTGAGGAGGTGGTAATGATGGAATGAAGAGTTAAAAGTGTGAAGATATTGTTTTGAGGGTGGTAGGACATAAAAGAATATCTTGTAGAGAGAAGGAGGAGGTGAATAGAGAGATAAAAGAATGCAAGGAAGCATCATGCATTCATTTATTGGGTCCTGTGAGTCATATAAGGCTCTAGGATTTTACTTTGAGCAAGCTGGGGACACTGCCTTCTTCTTTAGTTGTCATTCACTTAGACAGCTAAAATTTGTCAGAATTTGCTGAGTAAAACCTTAAAACCATTGCAATTCATTTTTTTTTAAAGAATGGCTTCTGTGTAAGGTCCTTTCACACAAGGACCTTGACTCATAAAGGATGTTGTCAGAATAGAATCATTTCATTCATTAAAGGTCTTCCATTCTAATCTCATGTCTACAGTTCTGTTGCCCCTTAACTATCCTTCCAGCTAAGTGACAACTGACCGAAATAGACAAGACTGTGTCTGCTCTCCATGGGTAGGATGCAAAGAAGTCAGCTGAGGCTTGAGTGACATGATGCCCAGCTGGGAAGAGGAAAGATAGGGAGGGAGAGAGAGAGCAGCTGTGAATGCAGATTTCAGTGACCAGGGAAGACAATAGCCTGTCATGATAAGCACCTTTCCTGCAAAGGTCACCAGCCCATCACACAGACACAGCATCCACACCTTGGCTTTTGTGTCGGCTGAAGTTTCATTCACTAGAGAAGCCCGTGTGGATCTCTGAGAAAGGTTAAAGATCATTGTGGCAATTAGCAAATTGATCAGGAAAGAGACATACTTTGATATCTACATTCAAACGTCTTGACTCCTGTACGTAAGCACGCTTCTTCTGCTTTATTCTCCTGCTATAGTATTATTTATACTATATAGTATTATTTATAAATAATACTATAGCAGTAGAGCTGTGCTCTTGCTTTAAAAGTAATCGCTGAACACTAGCAGCAATTTGAAAGTAGTTTCAATTCTCCCCGACTTTGCCAAGGGGGTGGTGGGAGGCCATCCCCAGGGCTTAGCTCTTAGAGGCTAATACGGACTGGTGTTGGCTTGCCGGGCTTTGAGAAGCCAGGTTTTGTTTTTTTTTTTCCCCTGGTGCTCATGCCTTGGCAGGCTTTGAGGTCCTGTGTAGTGTCTTTTAAAAGAGATCTTTTGGCCACCTTTTCCTTGCCTTTTGTAGTGTTTGTTTCGGGAAGAGGCCCTTGGTGGCTTAGGGGCAATCCTTCTCTTCCTCTTCCTCCTCCTCCTTCATGTGTGTGTATGTATGAAGTGTGGTGGGAGTAGGTGTGGATGCAGGCAGGTGGAGTTCAGAGGATAACCTCAGGTACCAGTCTTCACCATCCACCGGCTTGAGGCAGGGTCTCTTTTGTTGTTTGCCTGTGTCGCAAGGCCTGGCTAGCTGGCTTCCGTTCTGTTTGTTTGTTCACTGGACCTCTGTAGATCTGGGATGGGGACATACCTGGTGACCCAAGTAACCCCAAAGAGAGAACAGGTGCTGAGGCCTGCAGTTGGAGGCTACGAAGCATTTTTACTTTTTTCTTTTTATGTTTGCTAGCTATTTGCTTTCTTGTTGGTCTGGTTTCTAAATCTAGTTGATTGTTAAATTTCCTTCTTTTTCTCTCATAATCTAATTACACAGAATCAGAACTCACAGGCATCCTTCAGCAGGCTATTTCCCATTACCTATGGAAATAGGAAAAATGGTTACTCAGTGACTTTCTTCATCCAATTACCATCTAAATATGAACTTATTTTTCTTACAAGAATCAGGTTCAGGCATTGTTATTCCCAATGCACAGATGATAAATTGACCTAAGAGGTGGCTCGGCATCCTTCCTCCTTATCTACCTCTACAAGACCAGAACAGGAAACTCCTGCCAACTCTGACACTTTGACCAAAATCATAGAGACAGAATCTGGTTCTGAAATCTCCTTTGGAGGCTGGGGAGAAGGCTCAGTGGTTAAGTGCATGCTACATAGGACCGAGGATCTGAGTTCAGATCCTCTGTGCACACAACAGGAGTGTCAGCATGTGCCAGTATTTCCAGGGCTCAGAGATGGTGGCAGCAGAGTCCAGAGACTCATTGGCCAGCTGGTCTAGATGTCCGGTGTCTCAAAAAAATAAGGTGGAGAGAGGGGAAATTACCCAATACTGACCTCTGACCGTTGTGGGCAAGCATACCTATGGGCACACACACACACACACACACACACACACACACACACACATACACATACACACACATACACACACACACCCATACACACACATACATACACACACACATACACACACATATACACACACATACATACATATACACACACATACGCACACATACAAACACACACACACATACAAACACACACACACACACACATAAACACATACACATACACACACACACACACACACACACACACACACACACACACACACACACACCTTTTAGGGGAAATTCAGCTTCCAAGCGCTACCCGTGTGTCTTTTCCTCTCACAGTTGATTTTTATATGCCCTTTTAGCTTTGCTAGCTGACATACAGGATTTAAAGTTACAGTTGGAACATATGCTTGTGAAATTAGTCTCAACTGTTGTAGCCTGTAGGTGCTTCTGTTTATGGAACAAGCAAGCTCTAACCACTGACCAGATGTTAAAAATGGATACCAGTCCAAGTGAAGTAGAAAGACCTTCACTAAGCTGACCCTCTTGAAGAAGAAATTATCACGATTTAATATGATGAGAATAATTAATAAGGAGTGTGCCAGTGACCTTGAATATTAATATTGTTTCCTTTTGCTGTAAACAAACCCGTCTATTTTATTATTATTTTAGTGTGTAACTTGGCATGAACACTCCTTTTCACATAATTTCCCCAGGTGACTTTTGTCTCCTTGGCAATTTCCGGCTTTAATAAAGAAAACCTAATTAAGAAGGAGCTGTTGATTGGTTTGCTAGTGTAATTAACACAGGTGATGCTAATGAGTTTCTATGAAACCAATGGTTTATGGGAAAAATAAACAGACCGTTGTTACATATGGCCCAACTGATATCTGCACTCTGAAGTAAGTGATGATTCCCAAGTCTCCTGTGAGTGGTTTGTGGGCATGGAACAGGCAGATAAAACATTTTATAAGATTCATTAGTGGAATCGGCCCAAATTGAGAGCAAAGGTCTCTACGTTAGGCTATATAAAAATGCAATATTTGTCTGCAGTGCTTGTTAGATCTCTTTTTATTTAATTTGATTTTCAAGTTGAAAAAATTTCCACATTAGTAAGAAAAAAAGGGCAGACTTCCTTTATGTGGGGTGTTCATGCTTTTCTCTGTGGGCCTTGGAAGTCTACAGACTTGGAAGACATACTTTCGTTTTCATTCTCTTCTCCTTGGCTTGAGGATGCTCTGTCCAGGGGAAGCATGTGGAAAGGCTCGGCAAGTGAGGCCCTGGGAGTTTCCTTTCTCAGCCTACACCTGCTTCCTGAGAATCTGTGGACATTTGGATTTTCGGTGACACCCACGCTAGTGTATTATACCCACAGCCACATAAGAAGAGAGTTTTGCTCTTTTGCCTTTTCTTCCTTTGTTGGGCTGGGAGGGGAGGTGGGAGCAGAGCATCAGCTCTTACTTACTCTGTAGTGACCAACATTCCTGTTGCATCAACCCCTCTTTTCTCACTGTGGATTTTACCCAGAATACCTGATAGTTTATAAAAAGCCTTACCCAGTTTCTAAATAGATTGAAGCAGCCATTTGTGTGAAAGACCAATATGTACAAAACTTTGGATATTTACATATTTTTCTAGGTCCACTTCCATTGTTTTAGATAAATGGCTTTTCTTCACTTGCACAATCTTTTCTTCACCAGCCAGTTGTTTCTCTCCCTGCCCCACCCTCTCCACCTCTGTCCCCATCTCTGTCTCCCTCTCTCCTGTTTCTAAATCTGCCTGTTCTACATTGCCTCTCTTGACTAGTACTGTGGAAAAAAAAAAAACAAACCCAACCCAGAGACATTCTAGATCTCGCTGTGCACCTCCAGGGACATCTTTTGAACTCTCATAATTTGTATTTATTGCCACCCACTTTGTAAGTTCACAGTTTAATTTGCCAGCAGTGGCAGTGTTAGGCCGACACAGTAAAACAAGATGACGTTAAAATGTCAGGATGAGAGGGGGCATGAATGATGCATTACCCCAGCCAGGACTTGGCTTGTCATCCCCTTCCGCCAATGGGATGTTAACTACCTTTTGAGAGCTCGGTCTGACTGGTGTTACTCTGAAATAGGATCATTAGTTCACTGTTCTGATTAGGAGGCTGCTATGCTTGATTAACTCTTCTTGGACTGGGTCCTCAGAGGAAGCATCAAGCGAGTCGCTCTGCCTTCGACATCTAGAACTAATTTCTAATTATTTTACTGCAATTATTTGTAGTTGTTGACACGTGTTTCTCTATGATGTGATATTAGTGGAGAAAAGATAAGAATGTTGAAGTTTCATGTTTCGTCCACATTTCAGTAATGGTCTAGATTTCCACCACCACCCCCTCCCCCGGGTAGACAAGTTAGCATCTTTAATAGTGTCTGTGTATAATTCGTGTACAAACTTCTTAAAATTCCCAAGTTTTGGAAACTGTTCCTTTTATAGTTTTTTGAAAAGTTGCCATCCTGAGAGAACATTGGCTGAATACTTGCTTGTTCATGGCAAATTCATGTGCAAAGACATGTTGCACCTGTCTTGAAGATGCTTCCAAAATGATAATTCAGGAATCAGGGGACGGAAAAACCCTTCTCCCTGTTCCTTTAACATACCTCATACAATTCTTTTCCAGTTAAACCATCTTCTCTCTCCAGCTGCTTTTGGAAATCCTGGCATATCGATATTCTGCAACCATGTAACTCGTAATTCCTTGTCTCTTTCCAAACAGACACCGATACTTACTCTTTCATGAAGATGCTGTTTTAGGGCGTTTCCAGAGTAGATTTTGACAGAGAATATCTAGAAAGACCAGGAAGTTGGAATAAGAGTTATGAAGAGGAAATGGGTCTTGGTCATACCTAAGACTTAACTCATATATTGTGAAAGGAGGCTGCATTTCACAATAAGGATAGATAGGGATTTTGCTCCAGATTCAAGACAGAAACATGCTTTATTTTGGTTTTTGAAAACGAGAATACTTCCAATTCTTTTAATCTTAGGCAGAAATAGAGAGGGAACCACTTAGGATGGATTGATGTAACTTCCATACCATGTGTGAGGAACCTAGAATATTTTTAAGTTGACTGGATAAACAGTCCTGAGTCTTTAAGTACCTTTCCCTAATGTCTTATTTCCTGAAAGGCTTTTTCTTCCTCCTTCCCTTCCTCCTCCTCTTCTGTTCCTTCTTCCTCCTCTTCTTCTAAGTCTGTGCAGACCCAGAAATTTGGGGTGTTATTACAGATGCCCCGATGAACCTGGGGTACTCAGAACACTTTAACAGCACCACCCCATTATGTCTATTATATACTTGATATCTGCCTCAAGTTCTTACCCTTTGCTGTCAGCTCAAGTCGGTGTTCTCTTTGGAGAGTTCTTGGCAGCACACCCTTGGCTGTAGATGCAGACAAATTGGTCATGAGCAATTGGTATTAAAAATATAACCGTGACTTGCTGGTCTAAGGAGGTGATTGAACCTCATTTTTAAGACCAAGACATGTGTCTGTATTTGGAGTGAGACACTCTTACCTGAATAGAGAAGCTGGATATGAAAGTAAAGCCTCCACAAAGGGAAAAGGTGGCTTTTATGGCAATGATTACAACAAACCCCCAACAGATAAAGAAAAGAAAGTCTGTGTTAGTTTGTGTGTCTTAGGTTTGTGAATCACCATTTAACCGAATATAGATTTGTAAGGAGGAATGATTTATAACAAATTCCTGTTTTTGATACTTTTCTTTGTGAATAGATTTTTCAGTAGTTTTTGCCCAGAGAACTGATAGTCTATAAGATTTGGCTATAATAATCCTTTTATAGAGAGGGGATGTGGAGGCTTTAAAAAATAATTCGATATTTTCTGACCCCATGTGAAAAGGCAGGCATGGCACTGTTGGAAACACTCTCTTTCTCTGTGTCCATCCCTTTCTTTCTGTCTGTCTGTCCCTCTCTCTGTCTCTCTGTCTCTCTCTGTCTCTCTCCCTCTCTCCTTTGTCCTCTTGTACACCTATGGAGAGCAACTTGCATAACCTAGGGGAGTCTTGCCCCCAAATCAAAATTTTATTTTCAAACTGCTATCATGCTGGGTGGGATGGCACACCACTTTAATACCAGCACTTGGGAGCAGAGGCAGGAGGATCTCTGTGAGTTCCAAGATCAGCCTGGTCTACTGAGTGAGTGAGTTCCACACTAGCCAGGGCTGCATAGTGAGACCTTGTCTCAAACTATGTAAGTAAATAAAAAAATAAATTTGTGACATAAGTAAGTCATTTGCAAATTTGTCTCCTAGTCCTTTCTCACAGAAAGGAAGATGGGCATGGAGTTGTAAAGGAAGTGCTGAACAACCAAGAAAATATGAAATAAAAAAATAAATCTCTCCACTTCCAAGTCACACGTGCCAGCAAGCCCTTCAGGGAGCCAATGAATGTGACTTCTTGGAGAAATAATGGTGGGAACTGGATTATGATGACTTGCCCAAATCGGCCCCTCTGCACCACTCAAGGTACCCTGCATCTTGAATGGGTCCAGATAGAGAACAAAATGAAACTCTCCCCAATTCTGTCTACCTTTTTTTTTTGCTCTAAGCCAAGGCTCTGCTGCACTATTAGGATGTAGATGATCATATTTAAAACCTGTGATGACACCGTTGTACCCATCTGAATGATTAATCTGCTCATTAAAAGAGCGCCGATGGGCTAGTCTAATTGGAACATGGATCTTCTTAAAGGACGTCACAGGGTCGGGAATAGGAAATATTACTCATAACATAAAGTAGGGATTAATTATGCTACTAAATACTACTGTGTGAAATTTACATATGGGTCTGGTTAGAGACAAGGATTAGAAAAAGTATGCCATCCCATTTTATAACATTTATGCCAACTTAAAGACAGGTGGTGTGTGCCTACTTTAATCCCAAATCTTAGATCAACATTTAAGAGAAGCTGTTTTAAACTCAAATGCTACAGAAGGTTTAGAGGAGAAACACAGAATTTGCATGAGTGAATCACTGTGACTTAACTGGGAGGGCTTTTCAAAACAAATGCCAAGATGCTGCCATCTTTCTCCTCATCGCTAAACTTTTTAGCTTTGGAAGATGGTATTCATCTTCCTATAGATGCAAAGTACAATTGAGATGGTTAAAGAAATGGGAAAATTCATCAGGCACAAGTTTACAATTGTCCTGCACTCCCACAACCTTTCTTTCTGAAAAAAAAATTTTTGGAAAAGATGTGCTAATAATATGTGGGAAAGATGTGCGAGGTTTTGTACTGGCTGCGAAGGAGATGGGTGATTTGAACCAGCACACTCTAATGCTTTTCTGTTGCAGCAACTGTGTGGTTGCAGACACTCAGCAAGCTAACTCACAAGCTCTTTCATCCTGTCTCTCTCAAGTGAAGGCATGGGAGCGCGATTCTTATACAACTAGTGACAAGCCAGAGCTAAACACCACAGTTTCTGACTCCCAGTCCAATGCTATTTTCAACCTCTTTAGTCTGGTTACCAGATATCTTGACACTTTGGAGTACTTGTTTGATGCATCATGTCTTAAGATATCTCTGTTTACTGAAGTTAGATCTGTTTGACAAATGTAAAAGATTTTCTTAAACATCCTGAGGATTTGTGGCATTCCCACTACTTGAAACCCCATATTCTTTTTTTTTTTCTTTAACTTGTAGACAGATGTCATGTCCCGTGTGAAGGAAAAAATGCAATGTTGTTCCTCTAGAATAAACAGTCTACAATGCTGGCTGCTTCAGGCCAAGAAGCAAAGAAAATGAAGGCGCTTGGTTCTAAGTGGGCCCCACCTGTCTGAGGAACTCTGAGGGTTGTATTACCAGTTCTTGGGGATTCTGCCAAACGCTGAGTCCTTCCTTGGACTTCGGTGAACTTGGGATGCTTCTGGGGCTGGTGGTGTGCTAGGCCGAGATTACAGATGTGTTTCTGTGATTGCACTGGGCTGGAACCCAGGACTTCCTGTGTACCAATTAGACGCTCTACCAACTGAGCTACATCACCAGCTAAGGTGGTCAGTTAAAGCCTCCATGCACCTTAGGGTGCCCATAGTGGTCCCTCATGCTTGTTTAGTCCTCTCCACCCTATTCTACTTGATGGGCAAAGTGTGCCAGCATCTCTCATTCAGGGTTTCAGAGTAACCCACTGGCTTTACTCAGTGAGTCATCTCTCTTAGTCCTAGAATGATCTTTCTTCCATCAGTCCCCTGCTTGAAGACAGGTCCTTTGGACTGTCTGGCTCCTTGTTGTCTTAGAGACAAAAGTCTAAGCTCACCCCTGTCTGTGGTATCTCTGCCTCCCTCCCTCTACTTTTCTCTTGCTGGACCCTCTCACACTGACAGAACTGGATGCCTGTTGCTTGTGCATCTGATTTCCTAATGTCTGTCTTGGCTTTCTTTGTGCCCCCCCCTTCTTTTGGCTCTCTGTGGCTTATCCACAGATTGGATTACAGCACTTGATCCTTTTCAGACCCATTCCTGCCATACATAGTGTGCACCCCACTTTTTATCACAGTGTTTCTTCACTTGACACAGTCACAACTTACTGTGTAGTTTCCCCACAACAGAGCTTTTGTATGGCAGAGACCATGTTGTTAACACTGGGTTCCTAGTACTGTTTCCAGTGCTGTGTCTGCTTCAAAAGGGGAAATTCATCAACATTTTGGGAAGCAATGAAAGAAGTAGCTTCCATCAGGTTACCTTCTAATAGGTTGTGCAAAGGGAAATGCTGTAACATTTTCTTGATTAGATATTCCGTTGTATACTGTCTCTTCTCCGCCCTTCTCCCCTGTCCCTTCCTCTCTCCTCTTCCTCTTCCTTCTCCCCCAGCCCCTTTCCCTTTCCCTCCTTCTTTCTTGACACATAGTCTAGACTGGCCTGGAACTTGATAGCCTTCTGCCTCAGCCTCCTGAATAATTTGATTTACAGTGCGTATACCCACATGCCTATCGCTATTTTCCCTGATAGCTCATGTGGACTTTCTGATGTCAAACTTCCATGTTTTGGTTCTCCCTCTTTGTTTTTTTGTGTTGTTGTGTTTTATTTTTTTCTTTCTCTTTTTTCTCCCTCAAGTTACGTGATGGATCGCTGACACTGTCTCCTCTGCTAGCTCTTTTGAAAACGCTGTCTCCCTGGCGTTATCCCCTTTCACTTCTCCCACTCTGTGGTGTGTTTCACATGTAAGTAGACGCCTTCAGAGGCTACAAGAGGGAGCAAAACTGGTTTCCAATCAGAGAGAAATGCTTGGTAATGGGTTTTGGCTGTCTTCTGTAAGCCTGGGTTGTGACATGGCTTGGAATCAGTCCCGTAGCTCTTCTCACTGTGACCGGTTGTTGGAGATGAGCTTTTGAAAGAAACCCATATTGTCATTCTCTTAAAGTTAATGGCAAAGTATCACCGCAAAGCTGTTGGGAAAACATTTGTTTTCTGAGGTAAACCTCTGAACATTTTTTAAGACTCAAGAGTATGTCCAGGAAAGCTTTCTTTAGGACTTCAGATCTGGTGGGAACTATAATTGTCCTAGAACAGAACAGGCATTTGAGCAGAGTGGTGTTCAGGATGTATCATTCATTGCTGGGTTGCCACAGCCTGCGAGTGAAAATACCATCTGTGAGCCACCAAGAAGTTAAAAGAGACGTGGGGTGCCTTGTGAGTGAATGCTCTGTCTCCCGGCTCTTAAAGGAGTTCACTGTCTTTGTTAAATGACAGTGTAGTTATGGGGTGTACTACGGGAGCCTGGGATGGGGTTACATATAAATGACTCTCCTGAATTATTTCCCTAAGTCATAAGAACTGGGGCCTTTTTTTGTTAGAATAGAACTATACAACCCAAACAAACTTGTCCTTAAAGAAGAGGAAATGGAGGCCACAGATCCGACCCTGATCCCACAGGTGGGTTTGGGAGCTAGTTCTTGTACCTCTAATGAATTGTTCTTTACCCTGCCCCGAAAACCTTCACGTGGGCTTCATGACTTTGAAAAAGAATGCTTCTTTTAAAACAAACAAGAAACCCAGTATGCATTCAGAAAGTGGTTAGAGTTGGCAAAGGACTAAGAATTGGGTGGAATAAGTTACATTCTGGTAAACACAGGTTTACCACAGGGACACTAGTTCATAGCATAGACAGTCTTCCCAATTCTGAAAAGCATTCCTGGGGTGTGTGCAGTTGAAAGTTGCACACTGGCATATTTGTCGTAAAGGCCTGGAAGAACATGGCCTCTGAGCATCCTTGACTACCTATCTTCTCCCAGTTCTTGGTGGCTTCATGTGAGTCTATGGCAAGTCTGGTCTCAGAGGCTTTTCAGTCCGAAACATTGGGTCTCAAGTGTTTCTTTGCTTTCTTACTGGGAGGTAACTAGGAAATGCCCATTTCGTTTTCAGGGCAAGTGAGAAGGGGTCTGTGTTTATGGGATGGGCTAAATGTTGACACTATTGTTTACTCATTTGGAAGTGTTCTGCCCCACAGACCATCACCAGCTTTATCAGATTGCTTTGGTCAAGTTCTGTGACACCACTAGCATTAGTCCAAATCTTCCACAGTGGGCAGCCTTCAGTGTTGCATGAAAAGCTGGGTAAGTGGTTTGTGCTTCGCACGGATACAAAGTGGACACAAATAAAATTGTATTTGTATCACTAACCGCCCAGGGTTAGCTGAGTGCTGTCAAGTCGGTCCTGTCTTACCTGGGAAAAGTCTTCCCAGAATTTAGGGTTTTCACTTCTCTTTCCTTAAAAAAAAAAAAAAAAAAACTCTCTCCAACCTGAAACTTCCCACATACAGACACATATGCTCTCACACAGACATGTATAAGTGTGCTTGTATAATTTTTTTAATGATATAAATGACTTTCACAGATGGGAGTTATACTGAGTGCAAGGAGTAAGCATGTCCCTTATCTCATGTTCCTAAAATGACTTTAAAAATTAAAATAAAAATAAAGAAATGACTTAATTATGTTCTTTGGAGAAAATTTGAAAGGCCATAGACAGAAAAGTAGACACTTTTTGAAATAATTTGGACTTGAAGAAAGTATCTTCTTACACTTCTCTAGTTTTGTTTTTAGAATATTCCCTGCATATCAGCATTGTATTTTTACAAAACAGAAGTACATTGTTGTGCAGTTTGCTTTCTCACTGACTATACTACGTTAGAAAGGATTGCACAAGGCTTGAACTAACTTGCAGGACCTTATAGCCCATGAACATCGTTTATTGAAACATCCCCTGCTTTGGCATCCTTAGCCAAGTTTTTTTTCTTTTGCTGTTGTTGAACTGGAGTGATGGGATGTCTTGTGTTCGAATTTTTTGGGTCCTGATCTGAGCTTTTGTCTTTCAGTTCAGCTTCTAGAAGCGTGCTCTTTGATTTAAAGAGATGGCTATTTTTATTTATTTATTTATTTATTTATTTATTTATTTATTTATTTATTTATTTAATAATACCATTCAGTTCTACATATCAGCCACAGGTTCCCCTATTCTCCCCCCTCCCACAGCCTACCCCCCATTCCCACCTCTTCCAGGGCAAATCCTCCCCCGAGGACTGCGATCAACCTGGTAGACTCAGTCCAGGCAGGTCCAGTCCCTTCCTCCCAGACTGAGCCAAGTGTCCCTGCATAAGCTCCAGGTTTCAAACAGCCAACTCATGCAATGAGCACAGGACTTGGTCCCACTGCCTAGGTGCCTCCCAAACTGATCAAGCCAATCAACTGTCTCACCTATTCAGAGGGCCTGATCCAGCTGGGCGCCCCTCAGCCTTTGGTTCATAGTTCATGTGTTTCCATTCATTTGGCTATTTTTTTTCAATAATTGAGTAAAACCGAAATTTATTATAAGCCACAGTCGTCCTAAGGACCTCCATGCTATATTTATAGCCTCCATGGTTCTATGGGTTGTGGTCTGATTGTTCTTTATTTTATATCTAGAATCCACTTATGAGTGAGTACATACCATGACTGTCTTTCTGGGTTTGGGTTACCTCACTCAGGATGATTTTTTCTAGTTCCATCCATCTGCCTGCAAATTTCATGCTTTCATTGTTTTTCTCTGCTGAGTAGTACTCCATTGTGTATATGTACCACATTTTTTTCATCCATTCTTCCGTTGATGGGCATCTAGGTTGTTTCCATGTTCTGGCTATTACAAATAGTGCTGCTATGAACATAGCTGAGCATGTATCATTATGGTATGAATCAGCATTCCTTGGGTATATGCCCAAGAGTGGGATGCCTGGGTCTTGAGGTAGTTCAATTCCTAATTTTCTGAGAAACTGCTATACTGATTTCCACAGTGGTTGTACAAGTTTACATTCCCACCAACAGTGGAGGAGTGTTCCCTTTGCTCCACATCCTCTCCAACATTGACTGTCATTGGTGTTTTTGATCATAGCCATTCTCATAGGTGTAAGGTGGTAGGAGATGGATATTTTTAAGCCCTTTGTTGGGATGCAGCTGAGTTTTCCCTCCAGAAACATGACACCTGTTTACACTCCCACACTCCCATGTGTGAGAAGCAATGCAGGTCATTGGCATCAGTCAAGGATTCCACTAAGAAACTGCCTACTTAATCAGCTGAAATACGTTCTTTACTTCCAATTGCAGTATGCATTTTGAGATCTGTGAGAATTGTTTTTTTCTCTCTCTCTCTGTGTGTGTGTGTGTGTGTGCGCGCGCGCGCGTGTGCATGCGCGCCCGCGTGCATGCATGTTGTCATGCATATATTTTTCATTCTTTGTTTGAATTAGCTATTAATTTTTTTCTTCATCTTTTTCTCCTCATGCATTTTAAGTTTAAAACAATAAATGGTAAAAAGTATAATTTAAAAAGATCAAATAAATAAATACATGAATGGAACATGAAGACGCAGGCCTTTATTCCTAGTACTTTGGAAGCTAAGGCAGGGGAATAGGAGCCTGAAACACACAGAGAGACCTTATCTCAAAAACAGAAACAGGACTTACCAAAACAGATGGAACCGTATGTATTTATTGTCACAGGAGTTTATGAATGGCCACAGTTACAGGAAGGACTCTCTGGGACTAGGGGTTCCCTTACCCCAGTGGCTTATGCATAAGGCTGTGGGCACATGCTTGTCAACCCATATGAGGACTTTCCTGGCTATTCAAATGTCGTCAGGACAGGGCAGCTGCCTTTCCAGACTTCCTGAGGCTAGAGAAGCAAACTGGGAAGAAACTCAAGTGTCTTTCTGACTCAGCCTTGAGGTTTCAGGTTGCACCCCAGTTCTGTTACAGAACTCCACCTTCCCTTCAGAGAGTCGTTGAGTTCCTCTGAAGTTTGTGTGGCAACTTAAAGGATTTGTAGACACACGTTGAAAACACCAGGGAACTTTGTTTTTTCCCCTCTAGTCTATCTTTCTAAAATTTTTTTCTGGCTTGTCTTCAATTTAGAAATCTAAAATGTTAATGTAATTAACTCTATTGATCATTTCCTTTAAAATTTTATTTTTATTTCTGTGTGTTTTTCATTTGTGTGTGTGTGTGTGTGTGTGTGTGTGTGTGTGTGTGTGTGTAAGCACACATGTCTCAGAATGGAATCCAGCCGACAACTAAAGAGAGTTCATTTCTTCCCCTCAACCATGTGGTTCCAAGAACTCTAACTGAGGTTATCAGTCTTGGTGGTAAACATCCTCACCTGCTGAATCATCTACTCAACCCAGAGTTTTGGCTTTCTGTAGCCAAAGCTAACCTGGAACTCACACTCTGTTGCCCAGAATGGCTTTGAAATTGTGGTAATCCTGCCTCAGCCTCTCAAGTGATCTGGCACTTTGGCTCATCCTTTTCATTTATGCTTAGTAAGGTCTTCCCTTTACTAGGGTCACATAAATATTCATTTGTATATATTATCTATGAATGCGTGCATATGTAATACATATACAGTCTGGGCTGCTTTCACTTTCCCGGGTAGCTGTACTACTATTCCTAGAATGCATTTTTACTGTGTGGCATTATATAATAGCAACCAATTATTTTTTTCTAAATAATTAACATTTATTTGAGTGGCAGTTTTGAATCAGCTTGACTTCTCCTGACAATTTATGATGCCTTCTTAGTTATCAATAAATTCGGCATAGATCCTCCGCTGATACAATGCTTTTGTGCTTGTTGGCAAATAGTTGCTGCCTCGAGCTCCTCGGCTTCCTTTCCTTCTCCAGTTTACCCCCCCCCTCTCATCAGTAAAAATGGCCTACCCTGGCACACGGGAAGGGTGTATGTGTGCTGCTGGAACGCCAAGGACACAGAAGGAATCAGTTCTACTACTATTTTGAATACTGACCCCCCAACCCAAGAATAAATAGATTCATTGATTTCATTTGTCTGGTTGGAGTTCCTTACAGTATGATTTTAATTCCTATGGCTATATAGTATGCCTATACAATATGTCTAATTCTGTAACCCTCTCATTTTTATACTGAAATTGCTTATTTATTCTTATATATGGACAATAAAACCACTTTTAGTCTCAGAGGAATCCTACATATTGAGTAAAATTATGTTAAAGATTGAAAAGACAGAGGTAGACAGATCTCTGAGCCTGGTCTACAAAGTGAGTTCCAGGACAGCCAGGGCTACACAGAGGAACCCTGTCTCAACCCCCACACCCCAGAAAAAAATGACTGAAAAGGGTAATATCTATAGTAAGCTGAAAAAATAACCATTTATTTAAATATTTGGTATCCTTCAAAAAGAGGTTTTCCTTATAGTTTTGGTTTTACTTATTTGCTTCTTTGCTATTAGGAGTATTATTTTTATAAAATATAGGCAATGTGTCTATGACTTGTTTATTGTCCAGATTTGTTAAATATCCAGGGGTTCATTAATGCAGTAATTTTCAAAGTTTCAGAAAAATGTCAATTTATTAAAATAGTTTATATAACCTTTCTTTCCTCCTTCTTGGATTTCCAATTACCTTGATATGATACATAAAGATTCTGGTCTCATATGAGATAAAAGTGGCACTGGGAGCATGCTGTGAGACAGAAGGACAATCATAGGTTGATACTTAAAACACTGGCCTTAAAAACGTCCTTTTCTTATGAGTATTTCTTCTCAAAATGTGAATGGCACATGGCATTGACTGTGGGGGAATGTTCGGTTTTGAATGGGATGCTTTGCAAACAGTGCTTTGAGTCCTATAACGTGCTCTCATTGGGACACTTACACTGGGATGTGCCTGCCCTTTCTCCTCTCTGTTATAAAAACGACCAGGTGACTGTTAGCAAAAGCGATAACAGCGGCGGGATGTGTATATTAACCCGTCTGGGGGTGGGGGTGGGAAGCCGAGAGCAAGAGGCTTATGATTTAGGTAATAACATTAGTCTATGAAAAAACATGCTGCCTCTGCCTGGATGCTAATCAGAGAGCCATCAGACAGTCTTCCCTGACTGATCAAGGGCGGGGCGGGAAGGAAGTCAGTTGTCATCATGTTTTTGAAGAAGAAGGAGAAAAGGAGAGGGGAATTGAAGTCTGTGATAGGGTCTTCGCTCAGGGGGTGCCTCCTGAAGTTAAAGGTGTGATACTCCAATCAGAACGGCAAATTGGAAGCATCTGATTTGCATGGATTAACAGGGGTGGGTCACAACCTTCCGACAGGTCAATGGCACCACTGGGGATTTGAAGGAAACTTTGATTCTTCCTTTTGCCCCTCTACCAGGCAGCAGTCAAGCTGTTCTATTGTAAAAGAGGGTCCAGGACTCAGAAAGCCAAGCTTGTCATTTAAATTCACCCAAGTTAGGACACCATGGAGCTCTGTCAGATGTCATTCTCAATACAGCAGGACAATGTTTTTCAACCCCTTCGCCTGGAAACACAGAGGCCTGGATCAAGGGGGAGGGGCAGCGCGCTGGGCTTGGGGGATTTTTACAAAGGCAAGATTGGAATTTTTCATTTCAGGCAGGTTTTCTTTTTCTTTACATTTTCTTCTTCCTTTTTTTCCCTTTTCCCCTTTAAACCGTGTGTAAAGGATATCTCCACAAAGGGGGAGTGCAAAAAAAAAAAGTCATATGGGTTGTAAGGACTACTTCATGTGCGGGTCTCCTTGAAGGCTTTGAGACCTAGAGGGATGCTGGTATTTTTCTACTTCAGAGGTAATGGCTGTTTGCTAGTCATTTCCCTCCACAAATAATGGTTGGTTTTAAGGCCACTATGAAATATTTGTCAGAAGAACCTTCCACGGTAGGATATGAACCAAGAATGGTGGGGACTTTCTGATTCCATCTCTGGTGCCCACACCCAGTGAAAATAAGATGCATGCTGTCAATTTGGTGCCAATCTGGGGTTCTCTCCTCAGTGAGGGGTCCTAACACAGCCAGCCTAGCATGGCCTGAGCCCAATCACCCTCTCAGATGAGGAGGGAGCCCTACCCTAGAACCTGCAGGCCAGCCTGTTCTTTTTCTTAAACCTTGGTTAGTAAATGTTCATGAGGCAAGTGTTCCAGGAGTTTTAATAACCTCACTGAGCACATACCATTTCTCTGTCTCCTACCAACAGTTTATTCACTGTGTCCAAAAGACCAAATACTTTGTCAGGCCCTGTGGACCCCACTTGCAACACAGTCGATGTGGTTTTCCTCTCTTAGGACTTCTTACTCATCCATTTTCTCCTGTGGTTTGATCTTGGCCATTTGAAGTCTTACTCTTACTTGTTTAGTTTTGCTTGGCACCGTACCACCTTGCATTGCAGTATCTTACAGACATAGCAGGTAGTTTCCTCATCACCTGATTGGCTATTCATGGTGCTATTGAAACTTGCTATACCTCAATTTTCTCTTAAGTAAAATGGGGTGAACATCCCAGGGTGCTTCCTGCAGAGAGGTTGCCACAGGGCCATCATGGAGCCTTCTGAAGATTTTTCATTACCACGAGTGGCATAGGCGTCAGAGGTGTGTGTGTGCTTGACGTCTTGAACCTTCTAGTTAATTCCATCGGGGCTTGGTGTATGATATTTTGAAATTTCTTCCTTTTTTTGCAAGCTTTTCATCAGAGAATGGATTACTATTTGAATGTCTGAAGATAAACTGGAAGACTCCAGTCATGATTTGAAAGAAATTCTCAAAAGTTCTTTGCAGAGGAATATCTGGAAGTGTGTGTGTTTGTGTGTGTGTGTGTGTGTGTGTGTGTGTGTGTGTGTGTGTGTGTGTGTGTGTGTTTGGGGGGTTATGCCTTCTAAATTGAGTCTGAGTTTACATTTCCAGTTAGTATCATGGTCTGTGAAGCCTCTTGGTTTTCTTTTTGAGTTCTCTCTTAACACACAAACCCCTTTCAGAGGTATGGATGCATAAAATACAGATCATTAATCTGCATGTCCTGAGGAAACTGTATCATTGGGATTGGTCTGAAAGTCTATGTCATCCCCCTGTGGTATACCTCCAAAGCATTGGCTTCCTTGGTGGCATGGGATTATAAAGGAGAGTGTTGCTAGAGTTTGACTGCGTCCCCAAACTGGTTTTGCTATTTATTAGCTTTGTGGCCCTGAGTGTGTTTTTAAGACTTTCTCTCTCTCTCTCTCTCTCTCTCTCTCTCTCTCTCTCTCTCTCTCTCTCTCTCTCTCTCTCTCACACACACACACACACACACACACAACTTATACACACATGCACAAATATATGCATACATATACAAATATATATACATACACAGAGATACATACCCACATACCCAACACATATGCACAAATGCAAATACATATATATGCATATACACATATACATATATGCACACATACACACATGTACACATACATGGGCATACACATATGCATAGACTAACACACACAGATACATACATACATACATACACTCAGACTCACACACTGATTTGTTAATGTAAGGCAGTGTCAGGCACATCCAATATATAAATTGCAAATGGAACCAATAAGTATTTGTTGTGCTTAAATGGATGGGTGGGTGTATAGATGTTGCTACAGTTAATTTACCTTCAGATATTCCATAATTAAGCATAGCTTTGATCTTTCTCTTCCTCATGGTTGCTGGCTGAACCTACAGCACCCAAGACCCTCCCCAGTGGGCAGCACTCACTCTTTGAGGGTGTCAACAGCCAGCAGCAATCTGTTGTAAATAATCTGTAAAAAGACAACTACAATCAGAAATGCTGTGTCTCTCAGGGCTTGGTGGTGAGATGGATATATATCATACTACGTGGCTTCCAAAGACAAGCAGCAGAGACTTGGGAGGAGTTTTCTGAAACACCAGGATGGAGTAAAATGGTTTCGTTTGGATGCCTAATTCTTGTTTGCACGAAAAACCAGTTTTACTCAAGGTTTTACCCTGGCTACTCTGCTCTGGAAACAACATCAACAACAATAACAAAAACAGTGCAGTTTGGCTCTTGGGAATACAAGACAGACAGGGCTACGTTTTATGCTGTTGGATGGGTCCTGAGTTTGAATCTTGCCTCTGCTGATTACCAGGTATAAAGACTAAAGTTATTACAAAAACACATTCCGCAGTTACTTCTCTGCAATTCCCCCTCCCCTCTGAGGACTGCAGGATAAAGATAGACAGGGCGCACACCCGTCCATGTTGTTTCAGGGTTATTTCCCCTTTTTACAGTGTTTTAGTTTCTTTTCGTGTGTACTCAAGGCGCTAAGGTTGGCTCCATAAGTCCTGGAGAAAAACGATCTAAGACATGAATTCACAAGAAGGACGCTAATGCCTCAGTCTCCTGATGTTTTGCGCCTTCTGTATGGACGGACCTGCGTTTACAGGTTGAGGTCCAGAAAGACAGCATGTACTGCCTTCCAATCTCAGGCATGGAGAGGCTGTACATGAATCAGGGTGGCCATAGGATCCCTGCACGTGTCACGCTGTCATCGGACTCCACTGGGTTGACAGGAAGATTGGGGTTGCTGAAGTGAACCCCTACCTCTCATTAGGCTAGCAGCCTTTACAGACTGGTAGTCATTATCAAACAGGACCCTCTCATTAAGTAGAGGGCACCCCTAAGAGCAACTCATCACACATGGGTGGTTTGTCCGTTTTCATGGGGGCAACTTACAAGAGCAAATGAATTATAAGCCATTTGCAGTTGGGGTCAGTGTCTGGATTACATGTTCCCAAGGTCCACGGTGGCATCCGGCATCACTGCTCACACTCTTGGAGCTGCATGTCTTTGACAAGCCAGTCTCCCTGGCCTGGGTGAATGGCTTGTAGTCATCCAGTCATTCAACTGGATTGAACCAGAATAACTCCTGAACTCCAAGGAGGGTCCTTAACTGGCAGCCCCCAGGCTCTGCCCTGCTGGGCCACCCGTGGATGTGAGCATTCACAGACAAGCGAGCAACTGGATGTGGTGACTAGACTACCCTGAGAAAATGCTGGTCAATGGAGTAGAAAAGTCCACTATTTGCATCAGCACAATAATACACAGGCACACAAGATTTTCAGTTCCTCAAACCCCAGAAGTGGTCCAATAGCACCGTGTGAAGTCTGAAGTCCTGCTATACATATATATGTACGGGCAGATTGGAAAAAAGTATAGTAAAATCCCCTCCGTGTGTAAAGAACTCTGCATATTTCTCCCTAATTAGGGAAGGCTGCTGCTCCCTCCTCTCCTTTTCTCTCCCTTCATTTTCGTCCTTGCCTCCTTTTCTTTCCCGTTCCTTCCCTCCCCCGCCTTTCCGTAGCCCCCCTTTCTCTTCCGTTCTCTTTGATTTCAGGTTTATAATCAACTCCACTATGAAACCATAGCTTTAAAATCCAGCAAGGTGGAGCAGCAGGTAAGGACGCTTGCTGATGCCAAGCCTAATGACTGGAGTTTCTTCCCCAGAACTCACATGGTAGAAGGGAAGAAGTGATTCTTACAGGTTGTCTGTCCTCTGACATCCACACATGGGCCACGGCACAGACATGCCTCTGCTTCCCACATCTCCAACACAAAAAAGAGAATGGGAAAAAAAAAAAAACCAAAAAAAAAAACTCAGTAAGACCCAAGGCTACACTATTTGACTTCCGGCATCCTGAATACATGCCAGTCCCTCCTTTTGTTCATCCACTCTCCCCAAACCTTCAAATGGTGACTTCTTATACAACTCTGAAGTTCTGCGCATCTCTATTACACAGAACACTAGTATTCATTAGGGCAGTGAAGGAAACCTGTGGCTGACTTCTTTCCTTTCTCAACTGTGGTTTGACTATTCTCGGCAAAGCTTCCCTCCTCCTCCTCCTCTGTCCCTTTCTCCAGTTGGAAATATAGAACAGGATAGAAGTGGCCTGGCAGAGATTTGAACTTGTGACTCAAGGCACTGATTTCATGCAAGAGATGATCTTTGGGCTCGGCAGGTGAAAGCCCTCGGGTTTGGCCTTACAGCTCTGGCTGGTTCTGGCGCAGGATGAGGGTTCCTGTCATTTATTTATCTACAAGGCTAGCAGAATCCTGGCCTGTCATAATGGTAAATAAAACGTGTTGGAGTGACTATGGAGAAGATAGGAGCAATTACAACTGCTTAAAACAGTATTAAAACATACTTAAGCAGAGGTTTGCCACGTAAACACACAATTAAAGCAGGAATTTGTGATGGATGCAAGGGTTTGACGGTCCCAGACATACTGTTTACGGGGGTAGTTAGCAGATGGATAAGTCAACTGATCCCAGATGTGCAGCTTGTAAATAGGAACTCACATCTTACTGCTGATGTATGCCTGCAAGTAGCAACAAATTGCTTTCTGTTTAACTCTTACCTCTTGGGTGCCAAGCTATGTAATACTCACTGGCTTTTTTTTTTTTTTTTAAAGTAAAGGAGTTTTTGATGAACATCCTCATTCAAAAGTGGTAACTAAATAGCTAGGAAAAAGCACTTTTTTTGTGTGTAAGTCACCTTAAAAGAACAGGCTTAGGTAGAGGTTCACTTTTTTCTTTTAAGCTCAGATATCTAAGCCTTCTGTCCCCAGCCACAGTGTTCAGATATTTGCAGCCAATTAATTCTTAGGAAATCAAATCTGAACTGAATTAATTTTTCCTTTTAGGGCACACGAAGCAACTTTTAGGTAAGGAGAAAAAGAAAATGAAAACAGCTTTTGTTGCACATAATTCATACAACTAATGAAAAGCGTGCTATCACTGTCCTTTCGAATAAAACAATAACAAAACACGAAGCCACAGCACGGCGCTGTATTGTTGTATTTGCTGTTTAAATAATTTAGTCGCAAAAAAATCTGAAGGCTGCTTTAGCTGTAATTAATTATTCATTAATGACATGCTAATTGCACAATACCTTTGAATATTTAACAAAATGCAAAAAGCCAGGCTCTGAAGTTATGTTTTAGTGCAAGGGAGGAGGAAAAATCCTTTAGTCTATCAGTGTATGGGGGGGGGGGGGACGACAAAAAAGAGGCGTTTTTTTAGATGTGAGGTAGAGTAGTAGTAGTGGCCTACTTTCCATTCGCCCTCCCAGTCGCCCTTTGTGCCATAGAATATAATGTCCTTATCCAGACCTAACAATTGACAGGGTGGTAAATCCTTTGACTTTTGTCCAAATGATTTCTCTACAAAAATGGGTTAATTATCGCCTTTCCCTAGCTTTTTGACTAACAAAAGACCCTGGATCCCTTTTTTCTTTTCTTTCCTATTTACTGTAAGGAGCCCTTTGAAATGTGATAGTTTAATCGGCAACACCTTCTGCAAGAGGGATACTGAGAAGCCAGCCTGGCTCAGCCTGGAGCTCAGGTTCCTGTGTGAACATTACCACGGTTAGAAGATATGACCTTCATTATACCAAAGCCATCCTGGACTTTCAGGATGGAAAAAAAAAAAAAAAAAACCTCCCGAGTGCTCCAGAGTGGATTTCGTTTGTTTCTTCCAATAGAGGCTGGCGGGGTTTTTAAACAGTGTCTTTTAGTGGGCAGACATGTTGAACTGGCTTAGTCGTGTTTCATTAATTCCATCCAAGACCTGGTGTTTGCGTCTTGCTGCACTCTGTCTCTGTTTGGAAGCTTCAAAGCGCCCCTCTGTGTCTGATCTGCAAGCCAGGGATAGTCTTGGTAGTGGCTAAGCAGAGAACAAGACACCCCCCACACCACCTTCTTTTATTTGTCATTATCTCCATCTTGGTTCCAACCAGAGCATCACCAGCCCCTGATTTAGTACAAGGCAGTGAGCTGTGCGGCTGCTTGTGGTTGAAATCTGTTTCATGCACTAGGGCCTACTTAGTCATACTTTGCATTTCACTCCCATTACTATTAATGGCATTTAGGAATGCACATTGGCGGGAAGAAGACCCCACTGAAACTGTACATTATGAGGTGGGGAATTAGCATACTCCATGTCTGGTCCGTGATGGATTTTACTGTGGCCTGGAAATACTTAGCAATTACGTGAGAAATCACCATTATGAACACGTACCTGCCAGAAACCAAACCAAACCAAACCTTGCATGGATTAAAGCAAGAGGAGTGCTGCCTAAAGCTGGCACCAAATTCCCTCTTTTGCCTTTATATTCTGTCATTTGGGAAATGTTCCATCTGCTCGTAGCTGTTGTTCAACAGGGCAATGTAAAAATACAGTGCCCGTGTAATAAATGAACGGCGCGAAAGCAGACCCAGCCAAAAGTGTGTTGGTGTCACAAGTGTATTTATAGTCAATTTGGGAAGTCACAGCTTGCTAAGTGAAAAGTAAAATGATGCAAAAGTCTGGTCTAACCCGGCAATATGTGAGTCAAAGCCACATACTGGGGTCAGCTGACAGATGCATTTTCTTGGCTTAAAGTTCTTTCTAAGTTTGAATTAATATTTTAGAATTGGAAGATTTGTATTAATATCCAACGTCCATCTTCTCTAGAAACATCAGAAAGTCTAAAACCCGAGGCTGCCATTCTAACTGGGCAGCGACCGGCAGGTGCTAGGTACCAGGGCTTTACTCTCCAGATGGGCCCTTCACCTGCTTGGTGTCTGTAACTGGGAGATAGGAATTTGAGGTACAAGTGAGTGTGAGTAATCTGAGAAGGCTGCCTTGTGGACTAACTCCACCCAAAGAACCCACACACTTCCACGGTATTGAGCATGGCAAGATTTCAGATGCTTCCTGTCACTCTTTCTTCCTCAGACTTAAAGATGTCACCTAGAGGTGTCATCTCACACACACACACACACACACACACACACACACACACACACACACACTTCTCTTGCTTCTGCATGGTTCTCAGATTAGTGCTAATTTCACCATTATGACTTATTGTGATTCTTTGTAGATCTCAAAATCATGCTTATTCTGACCTTGCTGTGGGCAAGACACTGCACACTTCCCCACAGGAATCAAGGAATGAGTACCTTTTTTTTTTTTTTTTGGCTCCATCAAGACGGGACTCAGTAGCAGTCAGTGGAAAGCACTAGTGTGATAGGAGAATGTCTGTGTGAGTGAAATTTTGTTGAGAAATATCAGTATGGAGAATTACCAGTTTTCGTTGACTCCTGGCTCTGGGCTTTCAACGTTTTCTGCTTACCTCTCATTGGGAATTCTCACTAAGGATGAATAGATGATGTTGAGACATAGGTAGAACCATGCTTCCTCTGCTGTCCCGAGGTGAATGACATCTAGGGGAAGTAGGCAGGAATTCCAAGAGAAACCAATTTTGTGAGTCTTAATTAGAGACCTTCTGGCCAGGAAATCAAAAAGCATCAGCAATCATTTCTCCTTTGCCTACACCCTGTGCAAGCTAGCCTGGAACTTTCCATGTTACTTCACAGTCTTAGGGAAACATCTGGGATCAGGCACCACCACGCACCCCTGGGAATTGTTTAAAAGTGATAACAACGAACAACTTGAATCTCTCAAGTGGAAAGTGCTGCTGTAGGGGAGAGCATAGGTTACAGACAACTGAACACAAGAACGCTTTCTTCTTCCTTCAGATTTGGATTAAAGTGGAGACAGCGGTTTCCAGGAATGGATCTGTTCTCCCAATCTAGAGTGGGTTGAATGCCTAACCTGTGAGAAGTAGAATGTGGGATTCTTGGATCAGGGTCGGGAGAGAGTGTGTGATTTAGGATCTGTTCTCAGATTCGACAGCCAGTCAAGATAGTGGATGTTTGCTTTTTTGGGGGGAGGGGGTCAGATAGGAAATTGCTCGGGGTAATGAGCTGTTTTGGAAAAATGCTTCAACATGGTCCTCTGCTGGTAATCTGTCCTTCTCCCTGATGACAGTGTTTCATAAGAGCAAGAGTGGTGAGTGGGTTTCCAGCAGGGAATGAAGGTCATGGAAGACCCGAGTCTGCTCAAGAAGCTTCTGTGAGTTGATAAGGGGCAGGTGATTGTAGGTGAGGCCTTTGGCAGTCATCAATATAAAGATGGAGTCCTGTCAGATGCTAAGGACAGTGGGAGAGGGTATATGAGAAATGATGTAAGTTAGCATTCTTCTGTCCACACGGAAGAAAGTCACAGATGACTGATATAAAAGTGTGTGTGTGTGTGTGTGTGTGTGTGTGTGTGTGTGTGTGTGTGTGTAGCCCATTGGCATTTCTGGAAGAGGTCCCATGACTGACTCCTGTTGCAAATGTGCCTTTTACCATGGCAAGGTGATAAAATGCCACGACCCAGTGCCAAAGTACAATTAAGGGCCTGTGGGATACAGCAGGCAGCCACTCCACACTTGAGAGTTTTCATTGTGTAATTAAAATGAGAAGAGGGGCGGGAGGCAGAGCATACAGTGGGAGAAGAAGCGTTGGCTGAGGCATATTCAGACATGACATTTGCTCATGTCGATAACCATCATGAGCTTGGCTTCTCTGCCCATGAAGACAAGAATGTCACATGTCAGTCAAAGGCAGAGCTGCTTAGCGGGGCTGGAGGGTGAAGCGAACAATGGAGGGGTCTGTTCGGCTCACAGTGGCCCCACCTTGGGCTTTAATTGTGCTTTCTTTGTGTCGATGGCGTCCGAGTCCAGATTTCTGATGAGAACTGATGAATTCAGAGAGATGGCAGCCAGTGTGAAATGTGCTCGGCCCTTTCAAGCCCGGATTCTAGGCCATGCATAATCCCAGTGGAGTGGCTAAAAATAACACACCTGAGAAACAGTCTCAGGAAGCCTTATTTCTAAGAACCATTTTAGGCAGTTTGGGCCCTTACGGAGTACACTTGTTTAATGCCTCTGTCACTGTGGCGTACATCTCCTTCAGCCATCCCAGTGTAGACCCCTCCACCTGGGCCTTTGTTTTTCTATTTATATGTCTAAGTAAACCTGCCTCCTTGTCCTCCCCCGATGCAGAAGCTGCTGCTGTTGGCCTGCCCTCAGGCCTCTCCTGACATCACACAGGCAAAACAGTTGTGTGAGAAGATTCCAGATCACCCCGAGCAAAGAAGGGAAGGTCTTCCTTTTCCAGGCCCTGAGAATGTAGATGTTTTGACACCTTCCTAATCCCATGCACAGGAAAAAGCTGAATTGTGTGTTCCCGGGACTGGATGCCACTTTGGGTCCCTGGCCAGTTCTTAGGAAGCACACTCACCCTCTAGGAATGGAGGGTTTGTGTTTTAAAGGAGCCTTAGAAGTTCTTTAGAATATGTTACTTTTTAAAAACATCACAGTTCTGGGAACCACTCTGCCAAAAACTAGTGTGCTTGATGATCAAAGCAAGCTGGGTTTTGCTCCCATTAGCATGGATGCTTTAATTAATCACGGATTCAGGTTAACGACTCCACGTCCATGTCTGCACTCTTCCCCCGTTTCTACACAGAAGGGAAATAATTTTCATCCAAGTTATTTTATCTTATTTATTTTTAAGGCATCCATTCATGCTTGTGTTGGGTATGTGTGTTTACTAGTGTATGCACATGTGTGTACACCTGGAGGCCTGAGGTTGACGCCTGGTGTCTTTACTAAACTCTTCTCCACTCTTATTTTCTGACACAGGGATTCTTCCCTGAATGTGAAGCTCATTGATTCAGCTAGGCTGGCTAGCCCATGAGTTTCAGGGATCCATCTAGGCTGGCTAGCCCATGAGTTTCAGGGATCTGCCTGTCTCCACCCCTCCTTCCCTCAGGACTGTGGTTATCATCTGGCTTTTTACACAGGTTTTGGGGATCTGAACTCAGGTCCTCATGCTTACAGGGTAGACACTTTACTTATTGACCCATCCTCCTGGCCCTATTGTTTATTTCCTTATCTACTTATTTATTTATTTATTTATTTTAGATAAGGTTTCCCTTAAGCCTAAGTTGGTATTGAACTGACCATGTAGCCAATCATGACCTAGAACTCCCGATCCCCATGTCTCTACCTCTGAAGGGTTGGTGTGACAGATGTGCACCCCCACGATTGGTTTTCATCCAATTCTTTACTCTCAGAACTTTGCTCTGCCTTCATTATTCCCCTCTTTAAAATTTCTGTTGGCTGCTCCCCTCTGTGTCCTTCACAAACTGCGGAGCTGTAGATCACCATGGCAAAGGTTAATAATGGATGAATTTCCGAAAGTTTTCTTTCTCGCTCACACAGATCACTGACTAATGGCTGCCCGTGGTGTTCTCTGGGAAGTGCCAGAAGTCAGAGTCTGGGTTTCCTGAAATGAATGTGATGATAGAGACAGAGGCCCATGCGTTCTCCCTTCAGGAAGGAGGAGGGGTGCTGGTGAGCATCTGGAACTTTCTACTGTTGATTTCTTGAGATCATGTTTTCCTATAGCTCATGAGAGAAGTCTCATGGCTTCAGAGACTTGGTTGACATAACATACAGTAGCTGTGTTGTGTGGACTATTCTAGGGCCATTCCTGGACCTCTTCAACTCTCCCATTCTGTTTCCTACTTCATCTGAGGTGTTATGGGTGGTTCAAAGATGCTTGTTCTTGGAACAGACTTAGGACAAGGACACTCCACGGTCTCTCCTGGGAAAAGACCCCAGGTTGTTCTGGTAAGAGGTCTGTAATGTGGGGACTGTGAGCGAACTGTCCTGTTTACAAGCTTTGCTGGAGGGATTTGGAACCCACTAGGGATGTGTCTTACCACCCAGTTCACAGCTTGAATTAACTACTTATTTCTCTGATGATTTCCTAGCTGTCTGCCTAGTTAGACTGTAAGCCACTAACGAGTGCTGGTTCCTGACTCTTCAACACTGTGCCCTCTGAATCTGGTACAGAGCCTCACACATGGTTCAAGTCTGTAAAACCTTGTTAAGTAGCAAGTAAATGGACATCAAGACTCTTTTAGCCCCTTGAAATTACTCATGAAGGTTCCCCAAAGGCTATCTAATCAGAATGATGACTGGTCTGTGTGTCATTCTGGCCACTCTGTGCATTAATGTGACTCCTTGAAAGACAAGGGATTCAGTTTGTCAGCTGCCTGCTCTGTATTTGTCCTTGAGTCACAATTCCTCTTTCCAGTCAGCCTTCTGAACAGTCTGTTCTCTCTCTTTCCCCTCTCCCTCCCGCCCTTTCTCTCTATGCCTCCCTCCATCCCTTTCCCTCTTCTTCCTGCCTCTTTGAGAACATTCTCGTAAAGACCCTTTGTTTCCATTGCTGTTTCCACCGTTCCCACCTGGAGGCCAGTACTGCTGCCTCTGCGTCATCATGGTAATGTCATAGAGGCCCTCACAGTATTTCTCCCTTGCAGTTATTAGCTGGATTCCTAGTTCCTTGTATTGGAATAACCTCTGTTAGGAACTCCTCCTGGTAACTGGGAGTCTAGGCAAACCTTCCCAATGCCAGGGATTCTGGGTGACAATTCTCATGCGTTGCGAACTCACTATGTGCTCAGTACTGCCCTGCCTTTTCTGTCCTGGCCCCTGACTGTTGCTCTTACCCTTCCTTCCAAATAAAACCACTAGACACTGAAATGTGGAGTAGCTTGTGGAAGCTTGCACAGGCACATGTGTGGGCCAAACACCCATATATAAAAACTGTTTTATAGCAGGACACTTATAAAACTGGCCTCTGGTAACCTTTAGGACATATTAAACATAAAACCATCAACTAGATGTCAAGGGCCCTTCCTCTGTGATCCAGTACCTATGTGGTCATGCGATCCTATGCAAGTTCCAGATCTGAACTGCCTACTCCTAAATATTTGGGTCTAACCTCTCATATTAACATGTTTCCTAAAAGGTATGTGTTTAGAATGATTCTCTGACTCACAACAAACAAAAAGCCATTCAACAGGTACCCCATATTCAGCCTTTTTATTTTCTGTCCACCCCAGAACAGCAAGTTGCCATCAATAACTGATGTGTGTTCATTTCTGTCCTTCTTTTTTTCCTTTTCTTTCTTTCTTTCTTTCTTTCTTTCTTTCTTTCTTTCTTTCTTTCTTTCTTTCTTTCTTTCTTTCTTTCTTTCTCTCTCTCTCTCTCTCTCTCTCTCTCTCTCTCTCTCTCTCTCTCCCTCCCCCTCCCTCCCTCCGTCCCTCAGTCCCTCCCTCCTCTTTCTTTCTTTCTTTCTTTCTTTCTTTCTTTCTTTCTTTCTTTCTTTCTTTCTTTCTTTCTTTCTTTTTCAAGACAGGGTTTCTCTGTGTAGTTTTTGTGCCTGTCCTGGAACTCACTTTGTAGACCAGGCTGGCCTTGAACTCACAGAGATCCGCCTGGCTCTGCCTCCCGAGTGCTGGGATTAAAGGTGTGTGCCACCACCGCCTGGCTCTTTTCTTTGTTTTGTTTTCTCTTCTCTTCTCTTCTCTTCTCTTCTCTTCTCTTCTCTTCTCTTCTCTTCTCTTCTCTTCTCTTCTCTTCTTTTTTCGAGACAGGGTTTCTCTGTGTAGCCCTGGTTGTCCTGGAACTTGCTTTGTAGACCAAGCTGGCCTTGAACTCAGAGACATCCACCTTCTTCTGCCTCCCAAGTGCTGGGATTAAAGGCATGCACCACCACCACCACCCAGTCATTCTGTCTATTCTGTCTTTCTTGAAGGTAGTAGCTTAACCTCAATGTGATCTTCAAGGTGGTTGACATTTTCAATTAAGCTCTGCTCAGTTAGACAAGACTTCTCACTAAAGCTGAAAGGAGTTATCTCCTACCCACATGTTACATAGAAAATAATTATAAGTAATATTGAGACTCCGTCCTTATGTAGCCATCTTTACAGCTGGAGTGTTTTATTTCAGGGAAGCGTGCTCCTGTGTGTTCACTTCCTCTTGGAGTTACTCCCCAGTTGGCCAGTAGGGGTCAGAAGACCAGCTTTCATCTCCTGCTTTTTTTTAAAGGCTGGAGAGGGAGTAACTTTTACCAACATCCTGTCTTCTTTGTTTCTCCAAAAATGTTCCCAGGAACATAGCAACCAAATACCAAGGCAAAACGAGCCTGAAGTCAGACAATAAGCACAGTTAAAAAATCGCAGCATCACCATTTGCTAGCTCTCTGGCTTCAGAGGTGGTCTCTTCTTTCCTCTCATGCTTCTTGATCCCTCTACACTGGTTTAATACCTTAAGAGCATTGGAGATTAAAAAAGTATTTAAATGGTTAGAACTTTGTAGCTTTGTAGATGGCAGTAGATGCTATTGCAGTTCGAGCGACTTCCTAGACTTGTTCCCGTCCAGATATGACCAATCTTCCCCTTTGGCTTTGGCAGGTGTGTGGACTGAAAAACCATCATGGGCACAGTCTCCATGCTGTTTGAGCCTTTCCCAGGCAGAGCATTTTGCAGGTGTGGTTACCGCCTCACCGCTCTTAGGGTGGTTGCCTGGTGGTGCTCTTAACAGCCAAGGCTACAGCTAGTGATTTTGCAGAATAGAAATGGGAGCAAGGGGGATTCTCCCAGAATACATCAAGGCTAGGTCTGGTGCTACAGCTACCTGCCAGGTAAAGGAAACCCCTGCCTTCACAAGGAGCTGCTCTTGGAAAGAGGCCGGGAAAGCACCTGTTCCATGTCTTTAAGGAAGAGGAGATATGAGCATATGAGATTATTCCATGAGACAACACCAGGATTCTGAATGAGAGCATTCACATTCTACCACATAGGGCTCTCATTGGATTGGTATTATTCCTCTAAGGGATCCTGTGCTCTGTAGATCTGAACATGTAAGGACAGATGGCCACCATGGCAGTTGGTTAGGTGATGTCTGAGGAGGACCACTACTTCACAATAAGGTCTTCCCATCGGGGATAGCAAGCCTGAGCGATCTGCCATGAGTGCCGACTATTCACAGATTGGCTGTTTAAACAGAAGAGTGTGTTTCTTCCTCTGCCCACTGTAAATTGTAATGCAAACGGTTGCTTTCCACCACCTCACATCGGAGGAAAGTCTGATTACGGCACTTTGTTAATGGATATAATTAAGGTGTGCACCTCATGTTCAGCATATGTAGCTTCTCCATAATTCAGTTTTAGTTTTGTTTCAATATGGAGCTGGGATGCTGGAGGCTTTTAGCTTCCTTACCAGTGTGGTCCCTGGATATGATCCACTCATTCTCTGGTCATCATCCCCACACACTCTAAGAGCTCTCTTCCCCTGGTTCTGCTGGAAACTTCTGTCCTCCCCAGTGGTTTCCCTGACATGTGGCTGTGTCTCCTGATACTGCTTTTGGCTGTATTGGGAGTGCAGAGTATTTATGTTCATTGTCTCTTTCCAGTTGGTCTGTAAAACTTTGTGGATTAGTTTCTAGTTCATTTCTGTGTTTTGTGAAACCTCAAGTCCTTGTCTTGCACACAGTGAATACTTGAATGTATATAAGGTGTGTGAGACACTCTAAGGACCCCATTTATGGTGCAGCTTCTGAGATTAGTTATATAATGAACCTTATGGACCAGGCCCCAAAGTTGCAGCTGGAAATAAATGGATGGCTTCTGGTCTCCTGTAGACTGGATGGAAAGTGGGACAGGCAAACTCCTTATTCAGGGATCCCACCCTTACATCCAGGATGCTGGGGATGCCAGTTGGAAGGACCCTAGTCCCATCTTCAGCACACAGGGATAGAGTGCCTAAAGTTGATACTCAAGGCAAGGTCCTGAAGGAAGCGGAGCTTTGGAAAGTTACTGACTAAAGATGTTGGAACGGTACCTCTCAGTGTGATAACAGTAGGAGGCGAGGACTTTGGGAGGTAAACAGGCTTACAGGAGGTGATGAGGGCAATATCCTCATCATGGGGTTATTGAGTTTATAAGAGGAAGTCAGACCACAGCTTGCTCGCTGGCTCTATGAGGATGTAGCATGGAGGCAGCCATCTGCAAACCAGTAGAGAACCCTCACCAGAACTGGACCCTGCTGGAGATTTGAGCTGAAACCTCTAGTCTCTAAAGCTTGGCAACTTCTGTTATCTGTCAGCCGTCCAGGCTCTAGAATGGTGTGTTTCATTATGGCAGCTGGAGAGGACAGATGGTACTAACGACAGGGGCAGCATGCCTGTCTTTGGGACACAAAGAGCAGGAAGGCCCTGTCCTGGAGGCGAAGGAAAACGCTCATTTACCACCCCTAGATAGCTTATCTGGCTGAGTGTGCAGGAAGTGAAGAGAAGGATGACGTGTGACATCTCACGGGTTGTCACGACCCTGGAAGACACTCAGATCTGGGTTAGGATGCTGGACCCACTTCCATGAGAGTAAAATAGAGCTAGCTGTCTTATTACACCAGAGGATGTATTAAGAGGTCAGGATTTGATATCACCTGGGACAGGGGCTCACGGCAAAGAGAAACAAAAGCACCCCAACTTCAGGAGCGAAGAGCCAGGCCCTGGAGTCAGGATTAACACCCACTTCAAGGCTGTATGCAGCCTTCCAGTTTGAGCATCCCAGGCCCACAATGGGGCATTATTCCCAGGGCCCTGACTGGCAGCAAGGAGCCCTGGAGGGTCCCTTGAAGTGAAAAGGAAATGTTTCTTGAGTGGCATATTGAGAAAGCACAATGGCTGGGAGCTTCTAGGGGCGAAGCTTTAGGCTCTCACTGGTGGGTACCTGATGAAACACATCACAATGTGTCATTGAAGTGTGGAGCCCCACAGCCCCGTGGGGTCACCTGTCCCTCCCCCTGCTCAGGCAGATCGTTCCTCACACTCTCTTTCTCGGCGTTTTGACCAGTGGCTTTGTGTACCTCAAGCGATGGGGCTTCTTCCACCTGCTCCCTGGGGAAGCCGTTCCGCACTCAAATAGAGCCAGCTCCTAAGCAGGTTGTCCTGATCTTCAGCCCAAGTTTTCCTTTCTGTAATTACATCCCATGCATGCCTCTCTGCTCTACCTCTTTGCGTGACCCCGAACAATTCTTTCCCTTCATCGGTGTGCCTACACCCTTGCTCGGGGAGTGTATTTGATCCTCCGCTCTTTTTGTCATGCTCTAGCCTTGCTTATTCCTGGCTTGTGCTGCGGGAGCCCTTATGAGCAGCTCCTGCTGCTCTCCGCTTTAATCCTTCTGGCTCCCCTGCTTTGATTTCTGTCCAATTTGCCTATTTCTTTCAGGGGTACTGAAGAGCCCAGAATGAACCCTAGGCTTCCTCACTATATTATTTATTAATCTTTTATATGGAAGATCTTCTCAATGATGATAAAGCAGGTTGGCTGGAAAATAAAAATCCCTTTGAAAGACAGAGTTGATGTGAACTCCTGTGATCAGGACTCTGGGCACTTCAGAGAAAAATGAGTTTGCAGTCCCACCACCCAGCCCTCTGATATCTAGGCAGCTGTACTTCCTTGTACTGTGGAGGGCAGAGGAGGCTGGGATTTAGGGCACAGATGGATCACAGTGGCCCTCCCCAGTCAGTCTCTCTCACCCAGCCTGTTCCCCAAGGCCAGACTCTGGGTTGCCCCTCAACAACCCGTTGACTCCTCCTCCTTCTCCTCCTCCACAGTTGGTATAACTGGATGGGAGCGCTCTGACCTCTCTCTGAATCAGCTTGGTATTTTCACCCCACTTGTTTCTATGGCACTTCTTTTTCTCTGTTTTATTCATATACCCCTTAGTAAGCTTCAGGTAGAACCTACCCTGGTGACAATATTCTATTGGGGGAAAAGGAACCATCATAATTAAAATCACAAGACAGAGAGTTCTGGCTGGCTTGGAGTTTCCAGTCCCAAGGAGGAGGACAGCAGATGGACGCTGGAATGCAAGTGTGCTGAATGATGTTGGGGGGGCGGGCATGAAGAAAGAGTAAATTGGAGTCCATATGCCTTCCCATCGTGCACTGTGAGCTTGAGAATGTAGGATTGCCAGGCATGGTGGTGCACGCCTTAGGAGGCAGAGGCAGAGGCAGGCATATCTCTGTGAGTGCCAGGTCAGCTTGGTCTACACAAGGAGTTCCAGGTTAGCTGGAGCTACAGTGAAACCTTATCTTGGGATTATTTTTAACAGAGTTGATTTAAGGGACCATCCACACAGATCTGTAGACAGGAGAAACCAAGACCAAGGCAAGAAACATAGTTATCAAGGCATCAGTTCAAAGGCTATCTTTTCTTATAACCCACATCACCTCCACTGTTTAGTATTCACAGAAAGAATGGAATTTGCAACATGTTTTGTAGTGGGTGAATTCTGGGGGTACACACAGACACGTGTTACTCTATATATGACATTAGGAAGAGGCTGGGGAACCAAGGCTCTCATTTATCATGTAATAGAACCAGTGTATGTATGGGGGGGTTGTTCCTGGGGATTGAGCCCAAGGTCTCACACACTTGGAAAAGGGTTCTATGCCTAAGATACAAGCTAAGAACTACTGAGGGCAGATATCTTAGAGAATGGTTGTCCAGAACAAAGAGCACTGCATAATAATGAACATGAGTCATATCTGGAAAACCTCTGGGTATTTGGGCAACTTTCAGTATCATTTGGGCATGGTTTTGCTTGGCCATTTTACTCAGCATGTGCCTAGGTGATCATTTTGTTTGTTTAAATGAATGCATGGCCACCACTTTGCATGTATTTTGTGTTCTTGAGAGCCTGAAACACATTCTTTTGCATAAACAGTGTCCAGCTAAGAGGATGATCTCAGTGATGAGACCTGTGGACATTTTCAACAGTCACTAAAGGGAAGGAAATAATCTTGATTTTTCATGTAACTGCAGGGATTCAGGTGTGTGTGTGTGTGTGTGTGTGTGTGTGTGTGTGTGTGTGTGTACAGCAAGAGCCTGCCTGTAACATATGCAGACAGTTCTACCAGCTGGTTTACTTTGGGTTTCCATCGTCTTAGCTGAGAGTGGAGCAGAAACACCTGTGCCCATGACTCCAGCAAGGTCCACTGGGCAAGCTGGGGGAGGGGGGCATTCTCATGCTTCAGCAGGCACATTTGGGTCAAATATCTTGCCTGTCCCCTCAGCTCCTTGGTGCCTGTGGGCTGTGTTTCTGGGGCTCACCTTAAGTGAGTGTACCCTCAAGACACAGCCTCTGAGCAGTTACAGCATGTACTCAACCTCTAGCAAATCCTTTCTTCTTGAGCAGGGCATCAAGGGTAGGGCAAGGAGCTGGCCCATTCCTTTATGGAAATAAATACTAGTTTTAGTTTCCTTTTCATTTTAAAAAAATTTATTTATCATTACCGTGTGTGTGTGTGTGTGTGTGTGTGTGTGTGTGTGTGTGTGTGTGTACATGCGTGTGCCATGGATACATGTGGAAATCCGAGGAGTATTTTGTGGCATTGGATCTGGCTTTCCACCTTTATGTGAGCTCTAGGGATTGGACTCAGGTTGCCAATAAGTCCATGCAAGTGCCTTTACTGGCTTAGCCATCTCATTGGCTTGTGTGTTTTAATAGGTTAAAAAAACATAATGCATAGGGCCTGCTTTAAAGTGTGGTTGTTATACCCAGGGTCATTCTATTGAAGGAAACTTTCTCTCTTCCAGCAGCTATCAATTGCAAATAGCTTCTTGGCTTGAGGTGGGTGGGTGGATTCCACTAGTGTGTTGTTGTTGTTGTTGTTGTTGTGTGTGTGTGTGTGTGTGTGTGTGTGTGTGTGTGCGCGCGCGCGCGCGTGCGTGTTTTCTAAGAGAGAGGACAAGAGGTTGAGTGGGTGAATGGGTTGAGGGAGGATCTGGGAGGAATCAATTAAAACATATTGTACAAAATATCCCCCAAGTAAGTAACATGTAAAACTTATAGAGTAGCTGTTAACCTTAGATTCTGTAAGCAGCCAGCATTGGCTGCTTCCTGGCTCCTCCTCTGTCACACAGGGATGATAATGTCTCCCTTGTAGATTGTCACACGCAGAGTTATATACAGAAAGCATTAAGCCCAGTGCCAGGCTGCACATTTGTGCAAGGGCATTTAGTCAACACTAGGTGCTAAGCCTTGGGTGACACACCTCACGAACTGTCTCATGTGATCTTCACAGCAGCCTACTCACAACATAACTGGTGGTTATTTGACTAAATACTCACAGGGTTCTAACTCAAGTGTGATGCTACTGACTACATAGGGGCCTGTCTGGGAGTTGGCATTTGGATGACTTCTTGGGACTGTGGAAAAGCTTTGAACTTCATAGTGGGCAAAGAGTGAGGGAAAGGTTACTTGTGTCCAGCATGAGGATGTGCTTTCCATAGTGGAAGTAGTTCCTACCTTCCCCTCTCTGTTCAATGGTCTCCCCTTTATGTCTCCATGAAGTATCATGCTGTGCCATCTTCCAGGCAATTTTAAGAGATCATGTCTAGCCACTGTGGAGTTGATGTCCTCTGAGTGTGGCAGCGTGTGCAAAATATACCATCCTACACTGGTGTTGCCGAGGCTGAGTGAATGAACGAGCTCATGAAAGAAGAGCTCCACTCCTTAGATGTTCATGACTCTGGAGTATGAGTCAGCCTCCAGAAGCCATTCCAGACTGTCTGCATCCTCCTCCTCCTCCTCCTCCTCCTCCTCCTCCTCCTCCTCCTCCTCCTCCTCCTCCTTCTCTTCCTCCTTCTCATTTCTTGGGAGTCTTACCACACACACACACACACACACACACACACACACACACACACACACACATTCATCTGCCCAACACACATGGACATTCTCCTTTGCCTGTCTGCATTGGGTGTGGTGAGATCTTCATGACACCCTGCCTTACCATTTGGATGTGTTGCTTTCATCAGTGTGATAGACGCTGAGGGAAGGCGGGCTTTGTTTTGGTGTGATTTAGTAATATCAAATAAAAAGAGGGTCATGAAAATGTAGTGAGTACAGGTTCTCCCCATAGGCAGACTTAAAGCAAAAGGAAACATGGTGGCCATTAGAAGCTTGTAAAGGTGCCTTGTTCTTGGAGCCACGCAGCTTCAATTTATTTGTTTCGGAGCATTTACCTTCAAATACGATGTTAGGGCCCTACTCTTCGTGCTATGCTGTGTGAGGCTACTTAGCTTTTCCATACCCTTTGAGAGATAAGAAAAGGAACCATCCGCTCAGGGAGGGTGAAGTCAGTTGGTACAGGGACTCTTACAGGATAGTGACACCAGCCTGCGTCTATTCCTCTCCCCATGGCTTTTCAAACAGGCAAACGAATCCACAAGTCCCTTGATGAGTGGTTTAAGTTTACTTAATTTACTCCCCTTCAGGGAAGAAAAGTATTATTTTTTCCCCGAGTCTCTCAAAAAATCTATTTCGAGTAAGAATATGATGGGGGGGGGGGCTGGTGATATGGCTCAGCAGGTAAAGGTGCTTGCTGGCAAGGCTGACAACCTGAGTTTGATCTCTAGGATGCTCACGGTGGAAGGAGAGACTTGACTCTCTCTCTCTCTCTCTCTCTCTCTCTCTCTCTCTCTCTCTCTCTCTCTCTCTCTCCTTACTCTCTCCCTTTCTTTCTCTCTCTCCCTCTCTCTCTCCCTCTCTTTTTTTCTCTCTTCCTCCTTCCCTCCCTCCCTCCCCCTCATACACACAGTAAGTAAAGAAATGAAAAGGAATGTAATTGGGAAATGTTGGGCAAACAATGTATTGATTGTCCCATCCTCAGCTGACAAGGTAGCTTGTATTGTGTGTCTCTTCCTATGTCTTCATTTTTGTGGTAATTACCTTAGTCCTTCAGAGGGGTGATGGCTATCTTGAATGGTGTATTTCCACCACACAGTCCAACTTTTCCTTCTGTCTTCTTTTTTCATAGAACGTATTTTCAAATATTCCTTTAGAAAAACATTCTCAGTGAAAAAGTTAAACTGCATGTCGAAATATTTTTATTTTGCAAAATTGAAATGCTTTGATAGACAGTTTCTCACTGATTAGGATAAAAACAAAATAGAAGCCAAGGCCACACATGGCCTAAGCCCAAGATCAACCCATTTGCCCTAACTGGAAAACAGAGATGGCTCAGGAAATTCCAAAGGCCCTGAGGCCAGGGCATCCATCACTTTATAAAAGAAGCCACCTAAACATATAATAGACATATCCACGCCTGAATGCCCCAGACTAGCCTGTGGAATGGCTTGAGACTTCAAAGTTTTCCTCCATTCTTGTGTGAATCTTAAGGAGGCTTTCTACTGGTCAAGGTTACTTTGGCTATGAAATATGGGGAGTGTCTTTTAAAGGCACGATCTGGGAAGTGCCGTCCTGAGGGGCTTAGCAGTTACTAGCCTTTCGGTAGTCTTAAAGCTCCATGTGCATGAATAGTGATGAGCTTCATCTAGGAAAAATTGCCTGGATGGTGTTATAAATTATAAAATGGTTATTAATTGTAATGTTACCATTGCATAATTAAACCACACTGTACACCTAATAACATCTCAGAGCACCCTCCAAAAGATACATTGTTGGATTCTTTTTTACCTTTAGTATTTAAATATAATAGTTTAATGATGTATAAATATTAAAATCACCTTTCATCCCACCTTTCAGAGATAGTTACTATTCACACTTTGGAATCTTTTTTTCTCCACTTTTTTCGATGCATACACAAAAATGCATTAAATCTATGTGGACATGTTGAACATGTATATATATACATATATGTATATATACATATATGTATATATACAGACACACACATAGATATATGTTTATACATGTGAAGCCTAATGTCATATAACATTCTGTCACGTGACTGTAGCATCATTTCGTAAACCAATCTGCCATGTCAGATGTTGAACTTTTACATTTTCATCATGGTCCACCATGCTTTGATGAACATCTCTGATTTCTTTATGAACATTTCCTGGCAGCACACGGACAGAAGCAAAGCATGTGAGTATGTTTAAACTCTTGATGCAATACTAAAGTGCTTGCCAGAGAGGCTGTGCCAGCTCCGGCTCGCTCCACAGCCATTGTCTCATTCATAGAGTGCTCTCTGCAATGTCCCTTCCGCATCTTCCCATGTGTGAACAGCTTTGCCATTTTGCCATTTTATTACTGATCTGCTAAAGTGAAGGTGGCAAAAAGTAAAAAAAAAAAAAAAAAAAAAAAAAATCCAGGAAGAGAGGCTGAAGTTTAGATTCCAGGCAGTACACATAAATGGACAAATGCATCTGATTGTTCCCGGAGCATCCTCTCCTGAATTTGTAAATGAGACGCTGTTACTTCTAAAGAGGCTGACAACAATTCTCTGACTCCTGGAGCATTAGCTGCCCCTGAGCTTGTGTGTGTGTGTGTGTGTGTGTGTGTGTGTGTGTGTGTGTGTGTGTGTGAGAGAGAGAGAGAGAGAGAGAGAGAGAGAGAGAGAGAGAGAGAGAGAGAGAGAGAGATATGCATTAATGCACATGAATAGGAATTTTTGAACCTTCCCCTTTTGGTTATTACTTCTGAGCCACTGTAGTATTTAACCAGTGTTTGTCCAGTTCCCCAATAGCATGTCAGCCTCTTTCCCCATACTACAGAGCCAGTGAAATCGGGCTTCCCTGCAGGTAACTAGTTGAAACTTTCGAGTTTACTCCTTTCATCTAAATTTCCTGAGATGGCTTAGAGACTCCAGTAATAATTTGAATGGAGACAGTTTCTTGAGGACAACTGGAAGAATGTTGCAAGCCATCTCATCAAACCCCAGCCCCAGGACCAAATCAGGGATACAGCGGGGAAGGAAAACCCTAATACTTTTCATTCACAGTTGGGCCAGATATCTTGAGAAAGCCATCCACAAACCGGTTTTTCTGATGTATGGCTGGGAAGGTCGGTGAAGGAGCGCAGGTGTGTTCCCTGTGCTGGAAGTTAGTAATCCCATTCTGAAGAATAGTAGGCCATAAAACCATTCAAAAGGAGCTCTTTCAGGTGCAGGCAGCTTTGTGGGAGGTTTTCACCTTTGGGTCAATCCGGGCGAGGGAGGACCCTGGATCTAATAACTTGAATGAAGAGTTTGCTGGGCACAGCACTACCACTCATCGTGACCACACTCAAATCCAAACAGGCTAGCATAGAAATGCTGCCCAACTTTTTAATTAGTGCCAGATATGAAAATATGCTATGAAATGAGTAGCCCCAGAAAAATCCAGAGAGACTATTTAGAATCTTGGAGGTATTAGACTTGGGCAGGCAGAAGGGAACACAAGCGATTCCTACTCTGCCTCTGAGTTAGACTAAATTGCTCTCCTCAGTTGGTCCAGTCTGTAACATGGAAGCACTGTCCTTCTTTAGACATCTTAGAAATGTGAAAAGGCATTTTTTTTTTAATTCCTAGGGAAATTTACAAGATGCCCATTAATTTCCAAAATTGTGTTTGGGAGGCGGGAACTTTTTTAAAGTGAAAAAAAAAATTCCTAACATGTTCCCTTCTATTGCAAGCCAGTTGTTGGGTTACTCATTGGGGCACGTTCTGCTACAGAGGGGCCGATACCCAGGTGCACTCCAGGGAGGTGAGTAGCCCCTCAACACTGGCAGAGAAAAAGACGCTGGTGTGAGTGCCCAGCTCAAAGGATGGTTTCCACCCCCAGCCCATCGAGTCCAGCTCTCCTTGATTAGTCATTTGAATGCACACTTTTGTTCTATTCCTGGCTGGCAGGGTCTGTTAATTACTAAACATGGTACACTAAACGGAAAAAAAAAAAAAAAGGCGGAGAGCCTTGTTTGGTAAAGTTTTGTTTTAGGTCCAGTAATTTGAATTGGCAGCCAAAAGAGGGAAAATTGTAACAGATACACCTGACTAACTTGGATCTTGCGTTTCCAGCACTCAAAAGTACAATGCTTATGGTAATGAATTTTATCTATTACGAGGGAAAACAATCACCTTTGATGACATTATAGAGTAAACACATTTAACAGCATGCTGAATTGCTGAAGTATCATTTTCAACGACCTCATTAGTGTCACTTAATTAAAACTTCCTGCTCTTGACTTTGATGCCGGTACAGGCAAAAAACACAGGGGGAATTGAACAAACAACAAAAGAGGGTGGCGCTACGCCTTTTCTGGCGATAAATCACAGACGTTGCTAATGAAACCAAATTACGTACCTTTTTTTCCTGCAACTCCGATAAAATAATACGAAACACGCAGCAACTTTGCATCAAACAAATTAATCAGCTGTCAGCCGATTTGCCTTTATAATAATCTTTTGTACTTATTGATCATTTAGAAGGGAGGGGGGACTCTTGTTTCCATCTCCGTACACAAGCATTAGGTTGGTGGTAATTAAAGCCTTAGCTTCAGAAATGCCATAATAACCGTTAATTAGCAGGATGCTATTTTCAACATAATTTGCTAATTAGGCAGTGAACTGGTATAGTGTATATACCTAATTACGAAGGGTCCTGTGCTGTAGACACGTGTGACTGGGGTGTAAATGACACCATTATAGGGGTCCTCACAGATTTTTTAGAAAATACAGTTTGAACAGAGTGCTTGGTTCTTCAGGGACTTCTTGGTGTAGGGAATGCTATTACTCTTGGCTCTTTTGTGTGAGGTTTAGAGGGGAAAACATTGGATAGAGTCGTATTATTTCTTTTATCTTGACTGGGAAAAGGTGGGGCCATGGCTTCCAGAGAGGCATTGTCACAGCTACCTGATACAAAGGCTGATAGTTTGGCCTTGAAGTTACTCATAATCCACCAGGAAAAACAAATGTTCTCCATTAGCTTGACACACAGCATTCATCTGTGAGTCAGAGTGCTGGGAACCTGTTCCTACAGGATGTCCTTCAGTACCTTAATTCGTCTGTCACACACCAGTCAGTATTCCACAGCACGGGTCTTCTGCCTTTCTATCCCCACACCTGCACTTCTCTGCCTGTTACAACGTAATATTAGACTTTAAAAAACAAATGTTTATTTCTGTTTTTTTTATTTTAAAAAATGTTTATTTTTCAACTTTCTTGGTCTAATGGGAGGAAAAAAACCAACCTGATGAGATTCGCAGAATGTTACTCGGTTGGTAGAGTGCTTGCCTAGCAATACATGAAGGCCTGGGTTCCATCCCCAGCATCACACAAACTAGGCTTAGTGGTACAAATCTGGAATCCCAGCACCCCAAAGGCAGGAACATCAGAAGTTTCAAGTTAGACGCACCTACATTGTAGATTCCAGGGTAGCCTGGACTATGTGAGACCTTCTCTCAAAGGCAAAACCAAACCAAACAGAATAGCCTAAACACTGAAAAAAAATTGAAGGAGTGGCATGATATGAAAAGCAAGAGTGAGCTCCCATACAGAAGTCTAAAAGCACATGCAGCTTAGTAACATTTATGAGTTGAAATTTGGCTTTGTGGCAGGCTAAGCGGAGAGAAATCATTTGCAGATAGACAAACCCGCTTCCTGGATCATAACAGCCGATTTCTTCTTAATGTTTTACCTTGTTTCAGATATTTCTTTATTCCCTTTAAACGAAATGAAAACTTAATTCAATAATAAATGAGCTTCAGAGCAGAACGGGAGTCACTTAACTTAGATCTTTTTGTAGAGGTTCCCACTTAAGCAGCTTGAAAGGCACTAAATCAGGCTGGAGAACGGACATCCCAATTTCATTGCTGTGCCATAGAGAGCTGAATTAATGGCTGTCTTTTTAGGATGTATGGATGCGCTTTCCAGCTGCCGAGCCTGACAGTGTTATAGCTCAATTAATGTGATTTTGATGTAATTGCAGATAGAGAACGTCATGCTGAAAAATTACATTTTTTTTTTTACATAAGAATTACATTGTATCATCCTGATGTGTGTGGAGGGCTGGTTTTTAAAGCCCGTTGTAATATGTAAAGGAATTTTTCTTAATTTTGATGATGTTTCTCTAGGCGAGGGAGAGAATAACGCGCCAACTAGGCTATTTATTGAGCATATACTATGTGTGCTGCTGGTGTTTAGCACTTATGGGCTCAGCACATTACTCCGGCATACCCTTTAATCTTTCCTGAATGTGAATCAGTCACTAGCATCATTCCCACTGCAGAGATGAGAAAAAGGAGTCTAGGAAATTAAACTAGTGAAAAGCATCCTAGGATCTGAAACCACGTGTTTCTGACACTCAGAGATATTAATTAACTGTCATACATGTTGTGCCCATAAACTGTTGTCTTTGGCTGCCAGCAGACAAATGATCTGTAAGTGTTCCATGCAGTTTTCTAGAACATAAGCAACAGGGTAGTGTGATGAGAAACAAGGTCAGCCCCATCGCCTGGGTGTCCATCTGCACATTTCTGGTTGTGTCTGACTGGACCTGAGGTGAACTCACTAAACATTGGGACTGGTGAGATGGCTCTGTAGGTAAGGGTGTTTGCCACCAAGCCTGATGACCCGAATTTGTTCCCGGGGACCCACATGTGGCAGAAGAGAATCAGCTCCTGTAGCTTGTTCTCTCTTCTCCAAACATGTACATGTATGCACACATTTACACACACACACACACACACACACACACACACACACACGCACAAAAAAAAACCCATATGCACTAAATATAATTAAAAAGTTTTTAAGCATTTTCAGCTCATTTCCTCAGTTGTAAAGAGGAATAATAATTGTGGCTAACCTAACATAATTTACATAATTTGTTACAAAAGGCGTGCATGCGTGCGTGAGTGCATGTGTGTGTGTGCGTGCGTGTATGTGTGTGTGTATGTGTATGTGTGTGTGTACGTGTACTCATGTGCAGATGACAGATGTGTATGGACTCCTAGAGCTGGAGTTACAGGTAGTTGGAGCCACCAGATGTGGGTGCTGTGAATCGAACTCAGCTCCTCTGCAAGAGCAGTATTTGTTCTTAATTGCTGAGCCATCGGTCCAGCCCCACACCTTGTACTTTTTGAGAAAGGGTCTCTCCTTGGCCTGCAGCTCACCAAATAGGCTAGGCTGTTGCTTAGCACATCTCTCCAGTGTTGGGAGCTGCATCACCGTGACTGTACCATCATGCCTAGCTTTTTTTTTTTTTTTAAACCTGGGTTCCGGAGATCAAACATATGTCCTTGTGCTCCCATGCTCAACATTTTCCTGGGTGGGGCATCTTTTGTGAGGTATTCACAACAGGGCCTGGAACATGAGGATCGGTCAGTGGCAACTGGGATTACTGTTACTTGAATTCAAGTAAGCCAGCAGGGTCATTGGTCTTGTCTAATAGAAATTTTTCTGCCTCTTCTTATCTGTTGGGTGCAGGCTGCCTCTGGGAACTTGGCTGCCAGTGTTTTCTGGGAAGGACCCAGAGTGGCATTTAGCATAATATGGGTGGTGCCTACTGGCACTGATGTAAAAAAGCCTTTCTTCATTTTCTGGAGCCATTTCATTTCTGTATTATTAGAACAGATAATGATAGGAACTCACAGAGTGGTAAACCATGGCCTCGCTGTCCATAGCTTTATCTGTGAACTCAACCTCGGCTCTTTGAAGGAAAGAGCTGAATTAAGGAGCTCCTTGGGGTCCCAGGTGAGAGGATGGAGAAGCCCAGTTCAGGAGGTCTCTTGAATCTTGACAGATGAGTCTAGGCGACATCAGGCTAGTCATAGGCCTGGGACTTCAGCCCCTGTGGACCTGACATCTCGAGATCTTCACTGGTCATCTTGGAAGTCCAGGTCTGGAGAGAGTACAGAGGGAAGTGGTGATGTGAATAAGGACACTTAGGGTGGTACCTGGCATTTAAGGAGTTCTTTCTGCGTCCAGGACACATTACAAAATTATCCTATGCAATGCTCACAGGACCTCTGCTCCTGAGAGTGAGTATTGTCCCTGTGAACTACAGGGGAAAGCGGAGATCAAAGAGGTTAATCTGTCTGTCTAAGGGGACACAGCAGGAAAGCTCTGGCTGCAGCCTCCACCTCAGCTCCTGCCTCCTATTGCAGAGATGCAGGGAAGCCACTTCTAATTAGCCCAGGGTAGGGCTGAAGGCAGGTAAGGCTAAAGAGACCCTGGATCGCTTTGACTTCTTGTAATTCCTCGCATCAGCCAGGAAGTCTGGCTTTCACACTGGCCATCACTATGTAAATAATAATGCTCTCCGTTTGTGGTCATATTGATTGAGTTACAATTAATAAATTGCTAATGTCCCTATGGACGATTTATTAAGAAGACTATTACATACAAATAATACTGTACAGTAAATCCCAGGCACATTCATGGCTGTGAGTCGATAATCATTTAAATATGATAGTTGTTTCTAATAATTGCAGTGGGATGGAAAATTTCAATACGTAATGATTCAAATTTGCATGGTGATGTCATTACTTCTGGGCATTGCCTTTTGAATCAATATATAAAATTAATATTAAATTTCAACACCATATCCAACACACTAATACAACAAATAGCATTGTTATTTGCTCACAAGGAAATGAATAAACAGTGAGCCAGGAACTTGGTATATTGTTGAGATATAAATGGGCTTGCATTGCTAGATTTTTTTGAAGAGATATATTTTTATATTTAATGTGTCTGTATTTATGTCTTTCTGTGTGTATATGCCATACATGTGCAGGTGCCCACAGATGCCAGAAGAGGGCATCAGCTCTCTCAGAGTTATGGTTACAGGCTGCAGTGAGCGCCCTGCCATAGGTGCTGGAAACTGAACTGGGGTCCCCTTGCAGCAAGCATTCTTAAGTGCTGTACCAGCCATCCAGCCACAGTGTCAAGATTTTGAAGAAAAAGTAATAGTGGGATAGGTTTTTTTTTTTTTTGTTGTTGTTGGTTTGTTTGTTTTTGAGAGGAAATCTAATCCATACATTAGAGACATATTTGGATGGGGGAAGTATAAATAACACATACCAAAGAGGCTTATTAGCATTTGTGATTTTGCCTGCTTAGAGGCTTCCAAGCTTGACTCTTGCTGACTGAATGCTTTTGGCACTATTTACATACTTTTCTCATTTCTCTGTGTATCTATTCCAGCAGACCGTGCACACACAGGCAGTGAAAATTAGCACCTTGAGCAGTCTGTTCTGATGTGTGAATACATTAAGTCTCTTATGACCTTTTACCTTGCATACAGTGGGCACCAGGTCAGGTCACAGCTAATTCCTTCCCTCCACCCACCACAGCTTGACCATGTAGCAGAAGCAAGAAGGAAGCAGACTTTTATTATCTTCTTCAGCTAGTCCTGGCTAGGTGGTTCTTCATGGTGAGGGGCCATTGGCTTCTGTTTTGTCCCTCTGCTAGGCATGGCTTCTATTTCCAAGGTCACTTTACTGTCACAGATGGTTGCTGTGGCTCTATCTTTACCTCTGGCTCCCCATCTCAGTGGATGGAGGAGAAAAGGGAAGACTCTTTCCCTAGAAATACTTCTCATGACTTTGCACATTAACTTGTTAAAATTAGTCCCAGAGCCACAGAGGGAGCTAGGAAATGTAGCCAGACCTGGAATTACCTACAAATCAGAAGAAACTATTGTAGTTAGGCTCTCTCACAGTCTCTTTTATCTTTCAGGAGTCAAGGAGGCTTTAGAACTCCTAAGAAAGCTAAAACTCCTCTCACCTGAGAAGTATACACAGGAAAACTTTTACATGCAATTTGAGAGAATCCAAGGACTCTGTGAAAACCAGGTGCTTAAGAACCCCAAATTAAAACACCTATATTAAAAAAAAAAAACAGTGTTAAGGGTTGGGATTGTAGCTCAGTGATAGAGAGCTTGCCTAGGATGTGCAAGATATTGAGTTCGAGCCCAAGCATTTCAATGAACAAATGAATTAATAAAACAATTATTTTTTTTCATTTTGCTATCTAATTATTTAGTATCCATTCCTTCAACAAGTTTTTTTTTTCTTATCTATCTTATGCTTACTTTGTTTCTGGCAATGAAGATGTGAACAAGGCAGGCAGAGGACTTGTTGCTCTTGTATCCCAAAGAGGAAATGGACAACATGCAAGATAAAAGGGACATGTGGGGCTTGGGGAGATGGCTCAGCAGATAAGATTGCTGGCTGCGCAAACGTGAAGGCCTAAAACCTCCAGTACCCATGTTAAAAAGCCAGGGCTGGACATACATACCTGCAACTCTAGCCCGGTGGAAGACGGAGGCAGGAGGATCCCTGGAGCTTTGCTGGCTACCAGCTTGGCTTGAGTTTCACTGAGGGACCCTACCTCAAAGGAATATGGAAGAAAGTGACAGACAGGGATACCTGGTATCTGATATTCTCCTCTGGCACCCATATGAATATATGGGGTTCTCTCTCTCTCTCTCTCTCTCTCTCTCTCTCTCTCTCTCTCTCTCACACACACACACACACACACACACACACACACACAAAGTGACGTGTGTTACTGGGTAAACTAAAGCAGATTTCTGTAGTAGGAAGTTGACTCATGGCCAAGGGCAGGAGTTACTTTGGGTAATCCTAATGCCTTTTTCAGAAAATGGCTTTTAAGCTGAATGGTGAATGCAGGGAGCTGAGATGTTACAGGAGGGTATTTCAGGCAGTGAGAACAACATGCATAAATACCCCAAGATGGGACTCGGTTTAGTTCACTTCAGTAGCAGAATGATATGAGATGGTCTTAGAGCAATAGGCAGGAGTTAGGCCATGGTAAAGAGCTAGATTGCCTCTACATGCGTGAGGAGGAAGCGTGGGCTTCCATTCAGTTTGCTTTTTTTTTTTTTTCATGTCCTTGTCAAACTAATGATGGAGAGTTTCTCACCAGTAGTGTCCAGGGCTGTGTCTTCTGCCAGGGTGTTATGTGGCTTTAGAGACCCCTGACGAACCACACTGAAGTGGCTTTGCCCGCTGCCAACACCTTTGTGTGGGAAGGGCAGTGAGTGTTCACAGTGGGAAGGTGGGATGAGCCAAGTGAGAAGAAGAGTCTCCTAGTGATCAGCCTCATTCCCATCCATGTGTCACAAGGCAGCCCTGATGGGCTGGGGTGCCTGAGCCCCATAGGGAACCCAGCAAGGGAAAGTTAGGGGATAAACAGATCCCTGGGAACAGAAGACTGGGTCTTGTAATTCTCACAGGGACTGTGCTTTGTCAGTGTCACATCTGGGCTGTGGGGAAGGCCCCCAGGGCGTACAACAGCAAGTGATTAAACCTGCACAGCAGAGTGCAGACACGTTTCAGGGGCGATCTTAGAGGAGTGTGTCAGCTGAGAGGAAACAGTGTCCATGGGAGACTTTGGCATTCCCAAAGAATTGCTTTTGAAACTCCATATTGATGGGCCCACATTCAGCCCATGAACTGTGATTGTTTTTTATTCCAAATCATTGCGTTTTGGCTATGGCAAAACCTTAAAGTGAGCTAGAACCCATTCCTGGATTTGACACAAGGAGTAAAGGTATGGCTGGCCATTGCTTGTTGACTGCATTTTTTTTCCCAACCTAGGCTTGACTTATGTTTGGTAGCTAATATTGTCATTTTGCTTTGGTAGGATCTGCCTCTCTTCCCAACCCATGTTTGGCCCCACACTTTTTTATTCTCCCCCAGGACTGCAAAACCTCTAAAGAGCTGAAAAGCTTAATCAAAACCAAGGTCTCTGTTTTGAAATCTAGCTGAGTGCTCCCAATGAGAACCACCCTCTGAAGCTAGGGACATTTCCTTAAAAAAAAAAAAAAAAAAAAAAATAGTTGGAAGCGGCAGGAAGCTCAGGCAACCCTGAGAGATGGATTTATTTTCAACATTAACTAGAGAATGCCAGAGAAGTTTTAATTGGTAATTTAATGAGAAAGGGAGAAAGGGGGAAGCAAAGATTTTATGACTAAGATAAGGGTGGACGTTCGTTTTGTCTTGAGTATAAATATTTCTAGGCACGATTTAAAAATCTTAAAAACTGTCCCCTATAGGGAGGAAGGGACAACATTTGTTATTGATTCCTTGGAGATTTTAGTGTTTAGGAGTTAAGGGACAAAAAGGTACCCCCTAGTTCTGAGCAGTCTAGCTGTGGCTTAATGAAGAGCCCCCCTCACCGAAGCTTTCCCATGTGGCCCTCCCTAACACCATCGAATTGGCTAATTGCAGGCTCAGCCTTTCACTGGGCTGCAATTAACCACTTACTTCTTTGCAGATACAAGTGGCCACTTGAATTCTCAAAAAGTCCATTGTGAATTCAGTCATTTGTGTGTCCAATTTCACCTGGACAGAGAGGAGGTAAAAAAAAAAAAAAGAAAGAAAGAAAGGAGAATAAATAATAGTCCTTGAAATTAAATCCCTGTGAATTCTAGCTTGAGTATTGCCACTTCTAAAGTGACAATAATGGGAACAGATTGTTTTCTTCTTTGGAAAAAAAGTATATTCAACATAAGTGCATACAGATACCCTATTAGCTCAACATTTGCTTGTCCTTAATGTCCAGCATGACAGACCCACCTGCTGGTTCGGAACTTTATAACTTGAAATCTCCCGTTCCAAGCCTCCAGATCTGCTCCCTCCAATTTAATTGGCTATCGTTATCTTTCTGTGGAAAATGAATGTAGTGATCTCTAGGGTAGAGTGATACCTCTCTCCTCTTTGTAATGGACAAAGTTCTGGAGAACTGGAAGTTTCCCTTGAAATGTCCACCCCCATCCCACGCTGTCTCAGAGCAGATTGCAAAAGCCATTGTTTTCCTAGTCCCTTTTGATGTGGTCTGCTATTGTTCTGTGGGGTCCAAGGGACTTACCTGGGGGATGACAGATGCAGGCAAGTTGCCACCAGGTCTCCTTAGAAGTGCATGATAGCTGCCAAAGTGAATCGCTGAGAAGATCCTGGGTAGAAACTTGCTTTGGGAGGGGATTCCAGGAAAGAGCAGATTATGACCTAGGTTGCTACAGAATGTCAAGGACAGATGGGGAGAAGCTATGAATCAATATATGTCATCGGCACAGATGGTATAGCCATACAGTGTCCACATCCTGGTTTTCCATCCCCTGAAACCAAAATTAATAATGCCTTCATTAGAGGCAGGCGCTGCCAAGCAGCTGAGAGGGCCCAGCACAGCTCTGAGAACAGCATTGCTGTTGGAAACAGGCTCTCTCCCTTCCCCTCCCCACCTTGAAATGGTATAGCTCATAAATGGAGAAGGAACCACCTTAGGATGGTGAGTTGTATAATCAAACACACCCCAAACAACAGGACCGTGCGGGCTTCCTGCTTGTCTTGCAACATTACCTCCATGCCTCCAGTAACTGGGGTTCTGGGTATTGGAGATCTAAAGGCAGGGCTGAAAGTACAATGGAAAGTTAAAAAAACAACCACAAACCACCAAAACAAGAATTGGCACAACTCTCCAAGCCCTGGCTAGTAATGATGGATTCTGTGTTCATCCCATGGACTAATTAATGTGCTCTAACACATCCCGGTGCAATTTGCAAGTCACAGATTGCATTAGGTGATACAAATGACTCATTTGTGAACCTGAAGGGTGACCTTTGGCAGGACTATCTGCTGACCTCAAAAATATTAAAGGAAGGTTCTCTCACCTTGCCATTGTCTCCAAATGCCAAAATAGCCCAATTAAAAACCCTGACTTGGAACCACGGGAGCAGATGCGAGTCCTAAAGGGCATTAATTATTTTCAGTGTCAGCTGGTTGTGTAACCGGGGCCAAATGAGAGTTTGGAAAGCTATTAAGGCACTGTGGTACATGCATTGGGCCCAAGATTTTAATTCAGAGTAAGGTGTTTGATTTAGTTTCTTTAGGCTGACTGTATGGAATCTGCGCTTGCTGTCCTGGTAAGAAAGAATTGAGGGTTACCACAGGTGAAATGGAGCCCATCGTCCCCACCGGGGTGCCTCCCTTTGCAGCCATCCACCCTGTTTCCCGAATCTATTTACCCAACTGTTATTATTAGCCATATTGGGAGGTCAAAGCATAAACATGTGTTTAGTGTTAGTTTGTTTCCAAGCGCCCCCTGTCCTTCCTCTCTGAGTATACATACTGCAAAGATCCTGTGAGTTTTATTTCTCCCCAAATGGGGTGACAGATGAAGATACATACCCAAGCTATGTTCCCATATGGCTAATTTCTACTTTTGTTTTAACAACACACAGATTTTTAGGCAAATTAACACAGAAGGACCTTGGTGTCTGTGGCACTCTCTCTAGCTCAGTCTTGGCTTCCTCCACTTGGGTTTCAGAGAGTTCCATTAGTGGCAGGGTGTGCATGAAGAGGCAAAGGGGCAAGTGTGCCCATTAAGTGTAACTGAACCACTGCAGTCCCAGTTGTTAGAAACGGTGTGGCATGCTGTTCTTGGCTTTCCTGTCATCGTGTTCTCAGTGGACACCATCTGTCCAAGCCCAACTTGTGACTATGGTATAGAATGGTGATGTTGACGGATGGTGAGGGTCATGTTCTTAGCCTCTTCAGAGTCCAAAGTTAGGATTATTGTGGCTTACTGTCATCGCTAGCTGAAAGGAATGGCTTTTCTCAAAAGAAGTTTCCGTGCCTAGCTACAAAAGGAGGAGCGTGGTGGGCAGCACAGGGCATCAGGCAGGTGGAGTTACCTGCCACTTTAGTTACTTAGTTGCTGTATAAACTTGAACATGTCAGTTAACTCTGGTCACCCTCAGTGCTTTCATCGATCACTGGAGTAGTATTAACAAGGTCAAATGACACTGTATACGCACATATACACATATACAATATATTATGTACATTCTACATTACATATTATATGTCACAAGAAATATTATTTTCAGTATGGTCAAATGACATTGTATATGCACAAGTACACATATATAATTATGTACATTATACATTACATAATATATGTCACAAGAAATATTATTTTCAGTATGGTCAAATGACATTGTATATATATATACACATATGTAATATATTATGTACATTCTACATTACATGTTATACATCACAAGAAATATTATTTTCAGTATGGGAAATTTAGAGAATGCTTTGGAGAGGGCTGGAGAGATGGCTCAGCCATTAAAGGCTAGGCTCACAACCAAAAATATAAGAGAATGCTTTGGAGAGCTTGATTTTTAAAAAAAAAAAAAAAACTTCTGTTCTATGTTTCTACATGGCCTCAAACTCTCCGTGTATCCTAGAATAATTTTGTTCTCACCTTCCTGTCTCTGCCTCTCATGTTGTGATTACAGGCCCCTTTTTCCATGCCAAGTTCATGCATGTAGTGTTTGGGGTTGAACCCAGAGCTTTGTGGACACGAGGCAGACACTCAACCACTGAGCCACATTCCCGCACCCAGAGTCCTGTCTTGATATCATTCTGCAGTTGGGAATAGCTTTCTCTCCATAAACTCCACACCCCCGACGTGGAAACAGACTCCCACTGCTCATTGAGGCTTTGCTGAGGCTAAAGGAGAGGATGCCTGCACACACCCATGAGCGCTGATTAGGTGTCTGGGAAGTGAGTGAAGCCGAGTTGTCTTTGCTGCCAGAAGACTCCAAACCTTTATTCCCATAAATGCTGGGCAGGAGCCTGTGGGGGAAAAGAAGACTTGTTCGCATTTCAGGGCTTCCCAAGCTAGTTAACTGTTGTTTTATCCTGAAAAAGAAAAAAAAAATGTTTGGAATACAACGCTCCTAAACATGGATGACTTCAAGGCTATGGGAAGATGTGTGCCCTCTTCGAGGTCTCTGTGCTTCTCTGCTATTTTCCAGGTTGTTATTTGGTCACACCCCATGGTAAAGCTGAAACCATCGCCGCTCACATCAGCCTCTCCTATCCCAGTGATCTTGCTTCTGAGATAACTCACTGCAGGGCTTCTCCTCTGGCTACTTAGACCACATGTCACCCAAGTCACTCGAGTGCTCCTCCCCTCCTCCACGAGGTTGCTATTATTCCAGAATGCTGTTTAAATTTTTCCCCCTAATTTCATTATGAGATCTTCATAAATGCCAGCAGCTAATGAAAGCGGGCTTAGTTCTTGCTCTTTGGGAGGTGACCACCCATGTCAGTCTCGGAGGGTGTCTGTTCATCCTTGCAGGCCCAGCAAGTGGTAAACATATGGAGTCTGAATCCAGAGCAGAATTTAAACCAGGGAAGAAAATTCTGTTCTTTTACCAGATGAGAATGTTAATAGCCACTTGCAAAGAATTCTAGGCCAAGCAAAGCATGTTGCCTGAGTTGGCTCCACGGATAAGGAATGTGCTTGCTGCGAGGCCAGAGCAAGCAGATCAGAGGCAGCTTTTTATGGAGAAGCCCACCTTCAACTTGAATTCCAAAAAAGTAGTATGTGTTGGGGCCAAGAGAATCCACATTACACACCCCAACCCCAGGGTCGTCTATCACACATAGTCCTCAAGCCATGTTTGGGGAGAAGCTGGGCCAGGGTGGGGGAGCACACACTTGCTTTTCTGTAAGAAAGATTGAATGGCCATGGACAATCAAAACTAGGAACTTCAAATGGTTTGAAAACTTTTTATCACTGCAGTGGAAGCCTTCCAAAGAGTCTCATCCAAAACCTTCAGATAAACTAAAATGGAGAAGCCTCACCTACCTCATAGGGAGCTTCTCTGGCTGGAGAAAAGGGAGCCTAGGCCACATGCACCCATGTCCCCTTATCTCTGTGTATGCTCTTTGGTCTTTCCTGTCCTGTGTGGTATAAAATGTGTTCAGGGGGCATGCCTCCCTTTCTTTGCAAAGTGGACCAGTGGACCAAGCTGAAGTTCTGGGTCCTGTGTGGGGACAAAGAGTATTCCACCACATGATGGGGGACCAACTACAGCCTTATCATATAACTTAGGAACTCTCATTAAATCACACCTCCAAGCTTTAGGTATCCCATAAAGGCTGTATTCGAGTTTTCCTGAAAGATCTATCACTCACAGACTATCCCTATGACTTCCACTGATTGCAAACTATCTCTTCTCTAGCATATGATTTTATTGTCCTTATAATAGAAGAAATCTATTTGCCACTATTTTACTAAACATGTGCTTAGAGTTTGAGCTCTGCAATGTCATCTTTGAAATCCTAAGTTTGCTTTTGAACTAACACACAGGAAAATAATATATATACCTCCCCCAAAAGTGAATCTAAAATCTAAAGCCAGTGGTGTGTCTAGAACCCTTGGGAGAGCAAGCCCCATGGTCTGGGCAAGCTCTCCCTTCTCCAGTGTTCAGTGAGGTTAGTGTCCAGGTAGGTTTCTCTTGGTATCCCCAGAGAAGAAGACAGGTTCTAGGGAAGAAGGAAAAAAAATCCTCTTGGTGTATTGCACATACAGAAGGAGTAGAGAAAGATAATAAAAACTTGCATTGCTGGGAAGAATGAGAGAGCTTGCGGCTTGGAGTGTATATACAAAGGATCTAAATGGCTCAAAGAGAGTTCTTAATATTAATTTTGTGGAGACATAGGGCCACCAGCTGCTTAATTTTATTTGGGTCTAATAGGCAGCTTAATAACCAAGAACATCATTGGTCTCTTGTTTGTTTCTTTTATTGAGTGTCAAAGAGCTAACAGCTTTTATTACACATCTCCCAGGGCTGAAGTTGGCCAGCTAGGACAGTGGCGATGCAAGATGCCCATGGAGAGATGAAGGGGAGAACCCAACTCTGTGCTTGTCATGTTCTGAAAACTGAATTCCAAAGGGACACGTGGTGGGAGGCAGAGGACGCCAAAGGATGGCTTGCAGCCCACAGGGCAGAAGGAGTGGCAGTGTTTATGACCTGCTTGCCTCATGTATGAGGGTGGGGGCAGTGGCTCGGAACGTGTACGTGCTGAGCTGGCTTGGGAAATGCAGGACAACCTCCCCGTCATGGTGGTCCAGAGCAAGCAAATAAAAATGTCATTGAAAAGTGGGGAAACTATAGCATGATTAAACATGGCCAGCTCTGTGGAGAGACTTAAAAAATGGAAATCAGCCCAGAGTGCATATTCAGTTTATGGCCGAGGATCCAGAGACAGAACGATATGGGTTCAAATCCCAACTCTGCCTCTCTGATGAGTCCTTGGACCCTGGACACAAGCTAACTGGGCCTTGGTTAATTTTTCTATCAGATAGTATAATATATACTTCCAAGATTCCCTTAGTAGTTAATTGGATTAAGTAACTGCATAATGTCTGTATATGGAATTTTTTTTTTTAGTAAATTATAGGTTCTTTTAAAATTATCTTTATCATGTATAAGATTTTTCTGGTTTTTGTTTGTTTCTTTAGTTTTATTGAATTCAATAAATTAAGATGTATTGGTTGCCAGTACAGATAGAATTGAGATTGCTAAAACTGACATTTCCCTGTGGATGCCATTGTGTATCTCTGCGAGGTCACATAACTAGGACCTGTAGTATTCAGGAGAAAGGATAATCCAGTCTTGAGATAACTGTGTTGGGTCAATTTTGGACAGATGAATTCCAAGGCTTTAGGAGGGAGAGATTTTGGACATGCCATGTCCATCTTTGGCATTGAAGCACTTCTGAGTGTGTGTCAGGGGAGGACAGGACTTGATGATCCTCTGGTGCGTTTGGAGCCTCCTTCTCAACAAGGATGTCGTCCACTCTTGATGTCAGATCTGTAAAATTGAAGGTCCTTTCGACACTGAACTGGTGCAGCCCGACCTTGGCTCGTTGAGGCTCCCACATGAAGTACCTTCTTAGTCTTCCTCATACCCTGGGGAAACGTGAATGCCTTGAATGTGTCCATCCTACCACACCTGGTATGGCTGCAGTGAGATTTGTGGGCAACATCTTCAACACAAAAAACCAAGGTTCTTTTATAAACCTTTTAAAACTTACCTTTTCTATTCACCTGTCTTCATGTTCATGAACAACAACATCAAAGACTGGCAGAATTCTTTTGTGGCATTAACCCTTTGCTCAACTTCCTCGCCCTCCTGAAGGAGACTACAATACGACGCGGGCATTTGTTTCTTTAAGGGCCACAGCTTGCCTTACTGTTTGTGCCCTAACTAAGCATTCTGTGTGTGTCTCAAAGGAATCCTTCCCCAGATCCACATTGTTTCATGTAAGTGTCCAATTAATGCCAGTTAAAAGTTTTTATTCCTGCTCTGTCCAAACGAAGAAACAAAGACAAGAAGAGGAGCAGGCCCCACGGCTGTGGCCGTGTTCGCCTCCTGTGAGATGTTACCAGAAACTTCTTCCACATGTTTTCACATTGTCTCTCCTTACATTTATTCTCCGACTATTGTTTCCTTTTGTTCCAGCAACAGCTGGAAACGGTACATTCGTGTTTGGGGCCAGTGTTTTCCTTCGCCCTGGCATTTCCAAACATTTATTTGCCTGCGAGCCAAAAATACCAGTTAAGCTGCGCGTTCTGAGAGAGCCTCAACGTGAGGCTGCCCGTTGCCCTCCCAGGCTGTCCCTTCAAATGAGGCCCCCAGAGTTCACTTTCTGAAGTTCATTAGCTTGTGTTATCAATAATTTAGGATAATACTCGGGTGCAGCCTGAGAGCCTGGCCCGCCCCGTTTTCAGTCAGTTTTTCCCATAGCCTAGCAGTCCAGTGAACTTGATAAGTGTCCCATCATCCTGTTAATCAAATTACTTATGAACTAAAATTGACAGTTTTCATTAATTATAAAGGATTATTCTAATTGCAATTCAAATTTATTCATTTAGAACAGACGGCATTCAGTAATATTTCAGGAAATTTGCATATTAAATGGAGAGGGTCGTCCATTAAGTATGGTAATGTATGCATATTTCCTTATTTTTAACTTCTAGGCCATATGCACTATTGCTACTTCAGCAGGTGAAAAACCAGAACGTGCTTAATTTGTTCAACAAACACAGAGGCCAGAGCACATCTTTTGGCTCTGGCTACCGGCACCCTTCCCTCTTTCTTCCCTCTGCTTTTTCCATTTCCCATCTCCCATGGCCCCCTCCACACACAGCCAACATGACGGTTGATCTTTCGAAGAAACTTTTTTTGATAAACCTGGGCATTTTCACCCCCCCTTCTTTTTCTTAAATGTAGGCACAGCTGGTAAGGGTTGATTGAAATGTTTTGCCATAGAAGCTGTGTTCATTAATTTCTTCAAGATGCTGAAGTAGGCATTAAGGTTGCCGGCTGGAGTCCTTCCCTGTGACATGTGGAACAGCAAGGGGCCTAATAGTCAGCCTTGTAACATCAACTGGTTACCCCCCTCGTGCGGCATGAACCTTTCCCCTCCAGTGAAAAATGAACCTGTCTGAGACAAAAGCACAGACCACGCATGCGATGAGACAGTGCCATTATTCACACCCATACAGGCTGTTTTCAGAGATCATTAAAAATCATACACTCCATGATATTAATAAGCACCTTCCCTGATCCAGATCTCCTGTAACAGGAAGGTATATTTAGAGCCGCCCCCACCTCCTACCTAATCTGCGATCATGAATCTGGGAGGGAGAAAAAAAAAAAAACCACTTCTGAGAGGCAAGGCTAACAAGCTGGTGTGATTGAGTCACTGGTTATTTAAAGTGCTGATAGGGTCCAGCCTCATCAACATGAGCCCTTTCAGGGGGAAAAAAAAGGGTGTCTGCCCCCAGCCATCTCAAGTTGTTTCTGGTGAGTTCTGCGGCCAGTCCTTAGAAATTACTGATATGTGGTCTTAATGATCTGAAGAACGCATCTGCCAGCTCATTCATCTCCCCAAACTCACATTGCATAACGGCTTGCTCATTTCTCTCGGTTTCAAGTAGACTTGGGTTTTCATTTTCTGCAGCTCCAACTCAAAGCTTTGTTGTTTTACACACAGATATTTGATTTGCTGAGTGTGTTTATTTCAGTCTGTTTGTATAGCACTCGCACTCTCATGGCCATATGTTATTGATTGAAAAGCCTCTGTGAACTCAAGATTCTGAATAGGCGCTGTGTCCTTGGTAGGTGTCCCAGAGGCAGACAGAGGGCCCCGGATGCTACCTTGCCAAACCTGGACTGGGGGCCCTTCCCTCTGCTCTCTATCCTACCAAGCATACGTAGCGGTGCAGAACCCACTTCATGCTTCGGTTATTTACCCAGCCTCTCCCCAAGTTTCAACCAGGAGCACACAGTACCCAGCCTCCTCCTTGTTGGGGTACAGCCGTTTCTGCTAGGATTGACTAGGAACAAAGCTGAGCGCACAGACCACCAAAGGCTATTTTAGAAAACACTGATGGAAAATTCTCAGGCATCATTCAAGCCCACTGGTGTGTATTAAGTCAAGGGAGATTTCCCCCCTGTGTCACATCTTTTCCTCCACTTAGTCAGCTTTAGAACCATGAAAGCCTTGGTCTTAATCCTATTTCTGATGAGAGTTAATTTTCAATGCAAGTTTTAAAAAATTTAATTGTCACTGATTACTCTGACATGCAATAGTAAAATAATATAAAAGAACACCACAAATGATTAAAGTAAAACTTAACAACGTATGCACTAAAAAAAATCCCATAACTCCACTTTCGTTATGGGGAATATTAAGTTGCCTAATATGACCCAGTGGTACAGGATAATTGCTTAAGGAGCTGTATTGTACAGATAGTCTGTATATTACAACCTCATGTGCAGCATTTCTGCTGATGAATTCCTTAGCAGAGGGGGGCCCTCTCAGAATGGATGTTGCTTATATCAGAATGTGGACCCAAAAACCGATGGGAGGGATAGAAAGTGGGCACCACGAGCTGGCAAGATGGCTCAGTGGGTAAAGGTGCTTGCTGCCAAGCCCAAGATCCCTGGGACTCATGTAGTCTAAGGAGAGAAGTTACTCCCACAAGTTGTCCTCTGACTTCCACTTGCGCATGGTGCCACAAGCACGCGCAAACACACACACACACACACACACTATGTAAGGTAACCCTTAGAAATCTTGAAGACAGTGTCTCAAGAATTGGCCTTCCTGTCCCCGTCCATGTCACCTCCAGGAATAAGCATTAGGTACTCTACCACATGCCACATGGTTTTTGGAAGGACAGGCATCTAAGTGAGACATAGGGACACAAGATAAAGACAGCCATGGAACTAATCTCCCAGTGACCTGTTTTTTTTTTCTGTATCTCAGAAATGAAGCTCACAATTAATTTGCCTTCTTCATGGGATTTTGTTTATCAGAATTATCTGAGAGTAGCTCAACATAAATATTTCCAGGCCCTTCCTCGGAGACTCTGGTTGCTAGATCCAGGGTGAGACTTAACATTCTCAGGTGGTTTTGGTGACCCGGTACATGCGAAGGCGTTCTTTTACTGTGTGGTGAGTGCTCTACCAGATTCGGTCTCTCAGGGAGACAAGACTTGCATGGGGAGTAATTATGAAGCAGTTGAGAGTAAACTTGTACTCCTCATCAGATTTTAAGTTGGTGAAGCTTTGGATTATAGGAATCATGAGCATCCACTGCCCCGTGGACTCTGAGCTGTAGTCAGGTGAGTCATTAGATCCACTGATACACTGATGGCCGGTGGAGGGTGCACTTAGCACATTTGATACCTTGGGTTCAATCCCTAGTCCTAAAAAAGACAAAAATGAGAGACAGAAGTCAACTATTAGTTAGAGATTGGCTATGTTTTGGCAGTAATGGGATTTCCATGAGTCTGTGCTTTGGTTCCATGAGGAAGAAGAAGACACACTTCCCCACTGACTGGTGAGATGAAGTCCGAGCCAACAGCTGGTACTTTACCAAATATCTAGATTATTCTGTGAGTGCTCGTCATCATCGCGTAGACACTGGAGATGAAACTCTTTACTTTTCCACCAGTGAAATGACCCCAGAGTCATGAAAGAGATCCCTGTTTCTTGCCTGTGGAAGCAGCTGGAAAGAACCAAACTGAGCAGCCACTGTTTCTGCAGTCACACCTTGCCCTATTGGAGTATGATATAGTGGGAAACAGTGTGTGTGTGGGGTGACAGCATGGCCCGATGGAATAGTAGTTTCACTCAATAGTTATATCAGAGTGGCCATGTGGCACTTGGGCAACCAGTGCTGGGGTGCTCAGTGGCCCCAGGAGTCCCAGTGAGGGTGGATCCTGAAGTAGAGGGTGTACTGGTCTATCCCACACACGTGAGCTTGGAGTAGGGTTGGAGTGAGGCATTTGCCGCGATAATCATGACCTCCCATCTTAGGGAAAATGCCTGGCATCCTCAGGTTAAGGCAATCATGAACGGTCACTTTTTTTTTTTTTTAAAGACATGAGGGGTAGGAATATGAGCTCTTTTCCCCCCTTAATTCTGGTGATTATAGAACATTAAAAAAAAAAAAGGCTTCTATCCCTGTCAGGTGCTTTTTACAAACCTTCTCTTTTTAGCCAGTGGACTGCTACGCTGTTTAGAGGCACATTAAATGATTATGTCTCCAACCCCTGGGAGCTGACAGCTTTTGGTAGTTATACTGAGGTAGGCACAAAACACACAAAGATAAAGGAACAAGCACCAATACTGAAAGAGTAAAGAAGGCACTGGCACTTTGCACCGAGTTCAGGTTACATTTCTTTGTGGCAGTCAATGGCTTCATGACGAGGTGTGTGGAGGTTTCCAGTCTAACTGGGGCACCCATGGGGGATGGTTTTGTGGGGGTTACTGCAGCTTCAAGCTGTACTCTGTACCACTGATGATTCAAAGGAGCCAACCATGCTCGGGAGAAGCATGGTTTCTCCCCTACTATCCACCAAATAGGCGCTGCTTTCAAGTAGAGGGAATTGGCTTTCTTTTTATGTACGCATCTAGGTCTGCAGGCACCAAGTGGAAGTCTGGGGATGACTTGAAGGCATCGGTGTTTCTGTTTGGGGTCACAAACTCGGCTTCACAATTATCCTGGGAATTTCTGCCACAGGCTTCCATTGACTCTTGTTTTGGGACATTCTAGTGCTTCTCAACTACTGTGGTGTGCATCTAGACCGGGTCTCAATTTTCAGGTCTTTATGAACTCAAAAAGGCCATTTGTTCTGAAGATGGCTGGGATGGGGGTGGGGCAGCAATTACCAGGTCATGCTGAGATTCCTTTTAGGGCATACACCAATTACATTTTCATTGAGTAGGGTGTGGTGGCTCGGTGGGTAGGGATGCTTTCTGTACGACCATGAAGATCTGAGTTCAAATCCCCAGCACTCACAGAAAAAGTTGGTTGTGGTCAAGCACAGCCTATAACTCCAGTGTTGTGAGGTGCTGTGAGGCGCAGGACCAGAAGGCCTGCTGGGGCTTGCTGGGGGATAGCATGGGATGGCAATCTCTGGGTTCCATGAGATCGTGTACCCAGGGAATAAGGTGGAGAGGGATAGAAGAGACACCTGATGTTTCCCTCTGCTTGCCCTGCTTGTGAATGGGTGTAAGCACCCCCACATACTTGTGCAAATCACACACATGAGATTTTAATAGTACCCCACCTTCCACAGCACATCCTTGTGCTGGATCGTCTCCATGAATTCCTAAGTACTACTAAGAAAATTGCTCATACCCCTTTCTAAGAGAAATCCTAACTGGGGATATCATGCTTTGTGAGAAGCCAACCAACACCTGAAGGATAGTTTCAACCCTCTGCTGTCTACACCACCAGGAGGCCTTGCTTTGTGGGGCTGGCTTGTTTCTGAGAGGAACAGTGAATAGCGGTATCCATTTTACACATTACCACACCGAGGACGTGGCAGGGTGTGGGTGGAGGTGGAGCAGGGTATGGATGGGTTGGTGACAAAGGCTTACTTCAGCGCTCTGCTTAGAGCCCCTGCCTCAAGTGTACACACCCACAATTGGAAACCGGAGAGGACCCCCCATCACACAGCAAGCATGACACTCCATCTTCTCGTATGGCTCCACTCTCTCTCCTGTCTCTGACCTAAACTGTCATTTTGAAAGCTCTCACTGTCAGGCTGTCGAGATGGCTCAGGGGGTAAAGGTATGTGCTGCCAAGACGAATGATCTGGATTCGATCCCCGAGATCCACATAGTAGAAAGAGAGAACTGATTCCCACAGCAAGTTGTCCTCTGATTTACACGTGTACCCTGTGCCCTCCCCCCGACACACAGAGGGGGAGGATATAGAACGAGTAACTGTAGTAAAAAATTTAAATAAAACAAAACAAAAGCATTCTCATTGCGACCAGTACCACTTGTCCTAGAGAGCACACGTTGGAAGAATGCTGAATCCCTCCTGACCCGAGCTTGATCAGTTCCTAGCCTGGAGCAAGAGTTTTGATTACCTTTAATTTGGTATGCATAAATTCAAATGGTCTTAATAGTTACACAATTATCTGCCCTGCTTTCCTATTCAGCCATGACACTGTGCTCTAGTTAGGATGGCTATTATTTGTTATTATTATTGTTTGTGAGTCCTTGATATTTGACATTTGCTTCTCTTCTCTAAACCAAGTTGAAATAAAATTCCTATCTAAACTGAAAATAAACACACACACACACACACACACACACACACACACACACGAGTATACCTGTGCACCCTCCCACCACCACCACCCTATCGTGAGTGTGAATCCAGGCTCCCTGGGAGACGGGAACCATAATTCTGTACTGTTCATATGTGCACATGGCACTCCTTTTTGTATGTTGTATGAACTTCCTTTTCCCTTATATCATAATCTTCATGCTTTTCCATGCTGGCTTCCCAGCCTAGGGGGTCACAGATCGTGTTCTACCACAGGAGACACCTAACCATAAGTCTCCTTTAAATAATCCAGATGGCAGGAGGGACGCTGTGGAGAGAGCCAGTCAGTCTGAACAAACTGGCATCCATGCACCACAGAGCACCGTCTGACAAATGAGTGGAGACGCCTTGATTTAAGGGAGGGAGGCTGCCTGCTGCGTGGTTCCGAAGAGCCAACCAGTTCTGATTCTCAGTGTGAATTGGCTGCCAATCAGAAAGGTTTCCAGAGACTAATCACGCACACCTCCTCCCAGCTCTGGCTCAGCTCAGCACCCTCTAGATCACCCATCGACATAACCTGTGTTTGCAGGTCCATATGCTTTGCTTAGTTCTAAGTCTGCATTTCTGGTGGCCTCTTAGCCACCCTTAACATGAAGTAGCCAGGATGAAGTAGTAATATTGTGCTTCTGATTGGAAAGCACCAGGCCATTCTGGAGGAAGTCGTTCCCAAGTCCAGAACCCAGAGTAACTAATGTGAAAGACTCCTGCAAAGCTAGGCCAAAGGTAGAACCCCTCAGTAGGGTTTAGCTGGAGGCTGGCCTTCCTAGGCACTTAATAAAGCACAGAAGGAATGAGATGAGACTTTGCTCAGAAATTTTTTCTAGGAAAAGTTACAACACCATATTGACATCCAGGGGCCAACATAACTGTGAGGTATCTTTTGTGAATAAAGTCAATATAGGTACAAACCTTAAATGTGGGCAAAGTATTCAAATATATTTTGTTTGACACACACAGGTACTTTGTGTGTATGTGTGTGCATTTGTCTGTGTGAATGTATCTGTGTGTATGTACATGTGTGTATATGTATGTATAAGTATATATATGTATGTGTATATATATGTGCGTATACATATTTGAATGTGTGTGTTTATGTGTATATATGTATGTATGTATCAGTGTGTGTGTGTGTGTGTGTGTGTGTGTGTGTGTGTGTGTGTGTGGTGCAGTACTAGTCTGGGACACAATCAAGGCTGATGAGCATTAAAAGTTAGAGTGGGTTAATGAAAGGAGCTGCAGCTTTCCACAGTCAGGATTCTACAGGATTTCTGCCTTGCACATAGGTTGACAAGCTTTAGCTTCGTAATTTTTATCTGACCCAACATGGTGGTCTGGTGCTTGGGGGAAAACCAACCTTTCATGTTATTATTTTTTGTACCCCCTTTTACCCCACTACTATTAGTAGAACTTTGAAAAGTCGACATGGTGTCTAATTTCTCAATTACTTAACTCATTGTATTGCTGTTAGCAATGGCATCTATCGCAGTAATTTCTGGAATCTACTGCATGCAAATGCATGGAGAACAAGAGAGAGAGAGAGCCCACTCTGGGAACCAATACACTGGTCTCAGTTGGTTATACCTTCCAGTATTTTTTTTATTATTGGCATTAATTACTTCTGCAATATAAAAATTGCTCAAAAGGTATATTGAGGGAGGGTGGGGGGTGAGAACTGGTTCTTCATATTAAAAATAACAAATGCTATTGATTACATAAGAAATCATTTAGTGGAAGTAGAATAGACACCAGAAAGGGAAGGTTTTGAAATATCTAACACTCCTTGCTTGGATAATGTGTCTTGTTTGACTTGTACAATACCATGTGGGACACCTTGGAGATGACTTTAATGTATTGAAAATTACTCTAGATCAGTGGTCCTCAACTTTCCTAATGCTGTGACCCTTTAATACAGTTCCTCATGTTGTGGTGACTCCGAACCATAAAATTATTTTTCTGTTACTTCATAACCATAATTTTGATAACGTTATGGATCATAATATAAACATCTGTAATTCAGAATATCTGATATGTGACCCCTGTGAAAAAGTTGTTTGACCCCAATGGGGTTCCCACAGGTTGAGAAACACTGTTCCAAATGTTAACTGAACATTTAATCATAGTTGAAGGTGCATATATATCTTCTCCTATTTGTAACTTTATGGGTGATTTTGGCTATGTACTTTTTATTTTTTTGACAAGATCTTACCCTGTTGCCCTGGCTGGCTTGGAGCTTGCCATGTTAACCAGGCTGTCCTTGAACTCATAACAATCTACTTGCATCTGCCTCCTGAGTGCTGGGATTAAAGGCATGCACCACCTTGTCTGGCAAGCTTTATCTTTCAAAAAAACCTCATTAAGTGTATGTCTTCAATTCCTTATGAAAGTTACCTTTTTTGTTTCTAGATTTGTTTAGATTTTGATAACAGAGAAACACTTGACGCCACTCTAGAACAGTGACTACTGCTGCACACTGTGTGTCCCTCCTGTCACGTTTACTCATCGTCTCTGCCCGAGTCTATGTGTCACTGACTACTGGGGGAAGGCAGGAAGGTGGTCACTTCACTGTTGTACACCACAGTCCTGGATCTAGCACATTGGTTCCTGGGTGGCCAAGTGCTGCAGTAGAGCTCTCTCGGGTTTAGAAATGAAGGTTCTAACCCAAGAAGTTCCCCAGTCCTAGGCAAGCTCAGCACAAAGGCAGCCATTGATATTTCCTGAATAAATGACCCTCGTATCCTAAAGAGGATGCAGAATGTGTGGTAGGAAAGTGAACTTGGCTTCTATTAAAGTTAGCATCGTAGGCAGATGGCTCATTTCCCTGGTCCGTACAAAAGGCTGTGAGGGTGGGTACTGTGTCTCTTCTGTTTCTGTGAAGTTTTCACGGTGCTGTAGGAACCTCTCAAGGTAGATTTTATTCTAGTATTCAAGAGAATGTAGCCAGATAGAAACATCCTCTGTAGTATACACTCTGGAACCCTTCTTCCTGGGTCTGCAAGCTTCTGCTAACTACACAAGAGGGAACCAGAGTGTCTCCACACATCCTGGCACCTGTCTCTTCCTTCTCCAAGATGCCACAAATGCCAAAAGTGTTTAGTAGGTGAGAACACCTCATTCAACTGAATTTGGAGTTCTTTCTGTCACAGCTAGTTGCTTGGAAAGGGATCTGATCTGTTTTTTTTTTTTGTTTTGTTTTGTTTTTGTTTTTTTGTTTTCTGTACATGACTAGTTTCTGAGATGTCCTGTCCGGTTCACCCCGCGTCTATCCGAGGCCTTTCTGTGTTACTGGCATGGGTGGCAGGCTGCTTTGCTTCTAAGCTGATCTGTTATGGGTGGGGAGTGACAGGGTCAGAGCATCTGGTGCAGAACGTATACTCGGCAACACCCAACAGGCTAAGAAGAAAGTTCTGGGGGTCGGAAAGCACATGCTCGCTGGTTCTACCTTTAGTTCTCAACCCCGGATTCTCTTCCTTGTGCACAGCGGTGAAGCTGTGTCTCCGGCATGTTGGTGGTAAACTCACTATGCGATGGAAAACGCACTGGAGTCAAATGAAAAACAAATCAGGAGCTATATATAAAAATATAAATATAAATATACATAAAATCCTGTTAATGAACACATGCATTTTGTGGAAATAATCTTATAAGAAAGGACTGCTTTATTTTGTCACCTCCTCTACACCCCATTTCCTTCCCACTACCCACTAACTAGGAAACTTAACCAGTTTCCTCCCAGGCTTCTTGTTTTCTCAATTTTTTTCTTGGGGCAAGGAGAAGAACTCCATCAGACTGCTCAGTCCCGTGTGCTCCAGCCTCTGTGATGCATATTTCAATAATGAGCAAGAAAAATTGTTTTATGGTAGTTTAATAAAAGCAGGAGACAAATGTTGCCCCTGTGCAAAGGAGCAAAATTACACACTTCATGAGCCAAATTAGTATCACAGCACTTGGCTTTGTTCAAAAGGTGATACGCATTTACAGGCCCATTTTTCAGCAAGATAAATATGACACGGGCCAAGATTTCCCTGAAGTAAATATTGTAAATAATAAGAGCCCCTGCCAAGGAAAGCTGAGAAATGACATAACCCTTACTCAGTTGTACAGCAGCTCTGAAACACCAGGGGTCCAAACTCCCAATCACACTGCCCCTTTAATAAACTCATCTTTCGATTAAGAGAGAGCAAGGCCCTTTAATTTCCCAATAATACTCTATAGCTTTCAATTCCAGTTTTTTTTAAAAAATATATCCACAAAGGAGCTAGGGCATTTTATGGCATAAACAAATTTGATTACTGAGAAATAGAATATATTTCTGTATTGAGGGCAGTTGAGAGTCACACAGTGTCAATGGTTGTGCGGATAGGTGCACATGGGGCCTTGGGACAGCACTGGAATGCTGTGTCTCTAAGCCTGGCTCTGCCACCCTCATTTTGTTCCAGCTCAATTCCAGCTAAAGCCTTCTGGTCACAAAGTGAGCTACGTTTCTCCTCTCGATGCAGACTTGCTGGTATAAACCCATGTGATGAAGGGAAGGCAGGGGAATCCTATGGTTAAGGTGGGAACTCACAGGGCCAGTGGGAGCCTTTCTCAGCGTCATCCCGCTGGCTCCAGAGGCTCTTCGGACACACTCTGAGTAGCTGCTGACCACCACTGACGTAGTATTGGGAAATGGTGTCTGAGGCAAGGGGTAAGAACGGTGAGTTGAGAAGGTGAGATGTAAGGAGCACTTGGAAGGGGCGGGGCATGAGGTCACCTGCCACACTGTGCCCTGTGTAAAGGGGAAGTATCTATAGTTTCAGCCAATAGTTGCCACACTGGAATGTGGACCTCGTGTTGCTAGACATCTCATTTCCAAGAAGTTGGTGAAATTTTCTGGATAATCTCCCAGTTTTAAAATTCTGGCATAACCCCCTCTCTCAATTCTCTGTTTCCCAAATAAAACAAAGGCCATGAGCTCAGGGTTTGTGTTTGAAGTGGGAGAAAAGAAACGTGCTATAACACTTGGCATTCAGTCCTTAGCAGAAAGGGCAGGTAGTTCACGAGGTTGAGGCCCTACTGTGTGTGTGGCGAGCTCTGCTCTGTCCTAGGCTATGTCTGATTTTCCTCTTCCTGAAACAGCCATGATGAGAAGGGACTGTTTCCTCCTCATTTTACATATGTGGAATAGGGTGGAGATGGGATTAGAACCCAGATCATTAGTTCTTTGGGCTCAGAGGCTCACACTATGATTCCCCTCCCACACCTCAATTTGGTGGTGTGACACACAGGAAGTACATTCAAGTCACAGTCAGAGACACAGGCTTTGGTGTTATTACTAACCCCATTTCTGGGAAGCGCTTCCTCTTTTCCTCTCATCAAGGGGGTCATAATACCTCTTCACCCATCTGGCTCTCGGGTCGCAGGGAGGGATTATTTTCAGGCATGTATGGAAGACTGTGGGAAAATTCTGAAGTGCTCTGTCAACACAAGGAAGGAATTATATCACTCATAATTAATCAGAGCACACTGAGAGGTGAGTCTCTGAAGCCACTGATTGTCTCCGAATCAAATACAATTAAATCACTATCTCTTCCCGACTCTTCAACTCAATCAAGTGTCTATTTGTAGAAGTGGCTTAAAACTGAACTCACTTTGAAAATTAATCAGCCACCGCTAATGGCTGGAAAGTTAGAAGACCACATTTATTTCAAGGGAGAAGGAGCAAACAGTAGAAGAAGATCCATCTCCTGAACAGAAGTTAATGGCTCAAACCCTGCCTGTTGTCTGCCAAACTCGTGACAGTGAGAGCATGCTGCTGCCAGGACCCCTAATCATGGGACTCCCCTTCTGAGAAGCCTGAAAGATCAGAATGGGCTGGGGACTTAGGTCTTCAATGGAGACCCTGAGTGAGAAAAGCTCCTTTTGCCCCAGCACTGTAGCCACTGGAAGAGGAAAAGAGGGACCCACAGAAAGTTCGCCCGTCACCATCAGAGCCTTACAAAGTGTTTCTTCTTGTTGGAGTCTTCACCTAAGGCCAGTGCTAATCTGCCCTCTCAGCCTCCATGTATTAATAATCTTGGGTATTTTAATTTACAGGTTCTTCCCTTGCTTCAGGACCATCATTTCTGGGCATCCTAGATGTCCTTCTAAAGGGCTGGGCATGTGGCTCAGAGGGCCTTCCTGGCATATCCAGGATTCTGGATTTGATCCCCAGCAATTCCAAATAAACAAACAAAAGTCGATATAACTTTCCAGCCTAGGGAGATAGCTTAGTCAGGAAAATGCTCTCTGGACACTCAGGTGGACACGAACACAGTCCCCAGAACTTATGTAGCAAAGCCCGGTGTGGTGGCACATGCTTATGACCCCATCCGTGGGGAAGCAGAGACAGGCAGATGCCTGTAGCTTTCTGACCAGCCAGTCTAATCTCCTTGTCAAGCTCCGGGCCGGTGAGAGACCCTGTCTCAAGAGGCAGAGTGAAAGCTGGAGAGGTGGCTCTATGGTTAAGAGTGCTTGCTACTCTTCCATAGCACCTGGGTTCGGTTCCCAGCACCCACAACAGGCAGCTCACAGCTTCCTGTAACTCCAGTTCCAGTCCATTGGAGATCCAGTGCTCTCTTCTGGCCTCCAATGACATCTGTTCACATGTGCCATATATTCACATACATGTGCAAATAAAAGTAATAAGAAATAAATCTTGAGAAAAACAAGGTGGATAGTACTTGAGGAAAGACACTGGAGGTTGACCTCAGGCCTTTATATACATGCATACACATATAAACACATATGTACACAGATTCATAACTTTTTCCCAAGAGTTATGCTATATTCTCTAAACCAAATGTTACTATAATCCCTACAGAAACTTCTCTCTCTTGTTTTTGGGACAGTTAACCTTACCTGGAATCCTGCCTTCTCTTCTCTGTACCTAATGGTGTGTCCTTGGAGGAGGCTAAACTCTACTCTTTCTTTAAAACGAGTGGCCTCACCCGACTGAGGTAGCTCCTCTCTTGAAGTCAGCTTAGGATCTGGATAGAAAGTCAACACTAGTGTGTTTGCTCTGTGATTTATGTTTAACCATTTAGGGATGAAGTGTCCACTACATCATGAGTCATCTTCTGGTTCTGTGACTAAGACCTTCTTGTCAGCTTGCTAAGAATTTCCTGTCCTTTTCTACAGCAATGAAAGGTGGCAGAGGAAAGCGCTCCTTTCTCCCAGTGGCTGTCAGCAGTTTGCACTTGAGCCAGCAGACACACATATATCCACCCGTTTACTGTTGACTACCCACTGAGCGGCAGCTGGGGATGTAGCCATGAGCAAGGCAGTTGATCTTCCTTTCTCGCAGGCTTCTGTCTTGGTGGAGCAGGCAGGTGGTTAGCAAGTGAAATAAATAATCAAGGTCGTTTTTTAGGCAGTGCAAAGTTTTAGTGATACTAACTGAGGAACAGGATAGTTATGGAAAAACAAATGGCGACCACCCTACAAGCTGAGCTGTGGGAAGCAGAGTGTGGGTTCTAGTGTGGGTTCTAGACCTGTACTGTTACACTGTCAAGCTAGAACCCAAGCCACAGGATGAAAGTTAATATGAAGGCTGAACCCAGCTTTGGTGAATTCAGATATCTCGACTTGGGACTCTAGAAAACAGCAGTGGTTTTCATGGGGACAGTGAGTTCCTCATAAAAAATGAGGAAAACCAGAATCTGGGAATAGTCTAGCCAGATCTTTAGGGGTACACCGGATTGTCTCAAAGATTGTTTCCAGTGTGGAAGCTCTAGGGTTCTAGGCCATCTCTGTGACAGATGACATTATCTCTGAGGCGTTGGGATTGAGTAAGTCATATCCTAGGTCTGCTGATGACTATATATGTGACATCAGCATCTCTTAACCTTACTGTGTAAAGAATGTGAAGACCCTATGGGTATGGGATGAGGATTAAATTAACTGCAGTTTATGATGTACCTTGGTGTCATAACTAGTTCCTATTAAATGACAGTTGCTATTGTACTCAATGTTTTCATGGCTCATGTGCTCAATGTTATCATCATCAAGATTGGGCACCTTGCTTTAGGCAATCTTGCCTCTTGAGGCTGTTCTACAAAGTACAAGTACACCAGCCGAGAAACGGGTGATGACTTCCTGGTAGAAAAATAATTAAGGCTTGCATACATACTATTAACCTCTGGGCTCTATGCCCATGAGCCCATCACCAAACCAGAACTATTTGGGCAGGTCTTCTCAATCCCACATGGAAATTCTTTTTCCCCCCTCTCTTTTACACTCCCTTCAGTACTGATCAAAATTTGATTTCACTAGGCAAGAAAAAAGCGGGAGAGGGTGATGGAGTGCTAAATAACAATGTGATTTGTTTAGAGACCCCAGCCCCCAGCACATGAACCTCAATCTTGCTGAGACATGGCTTCGGTGATGCTCTCAGATATATACCTCTTTCAGGCATCTTATAAAATACTCCCCCAGAAGGGAAGACAAAAGATCTTTTTGATAAGGACTTGCCAATTCTTTTGGTCTGAAATGTCTTTGTGTGAAATTTCTCTGCAGAGGTAGGATGAGGCTCACAAACTGAAGTATGAGAAACATCTGGAGACAGCCCAAGCTGGGAACCGAGGACCTGACCGGCTGCCAGAGGGCCAGATGCTGATGCTGGAAGCCTCTGGCCTCCCAGCTTGTCATCTGGGTCCGATGATGCCATCCAAAAGGACCACAGAGCGGGAGGGCAATGAGCAATTCATCTCCTCCCACCCACAGCTTTTAATTGTGTGACATGGAAAGAAGGAGAAGGAAGAGGGACATAAGATTTGATTTCCCCCACCACATCTTCCTCATGGAAAAAGGCTTCCCTAAAACACATGCTCTGGCCACACAGAACCTACAGAGAATGATTCTATCCAACCCCCTCCTCCTCCTTTTCCTGTTGCCTAAAGAGAGTGGACAGAAAGGCTTACCTGTGCTCAGAGAGAACAGATTTTCTGTGGGCTCAGGGATGTATTGAGAGTTCCTTACCAAGGGCATCTGTCCTTACCTTATAGGATTTTCCAGATTGCAAGTGCTCTTCCTATTAACAGCTTTGGTGTCTGCTTTTGGCCAAAGCAGATCATTGGGATTCAGGGGAGCTCCTCTCCTTTTTCCATTGCAGAAGCAATCAAGAGCCTGTGCATACGGTGCTCGTAAAAGGAAAATGATCAAAACCACACACACACACACACACACACACACACACACACACACACACACACACACACATACACGAAAAGGATGACTAAATCAGACTCACGATTACCGCTTCATGCAATTCTCACCCTTCAGGAATGTTTTTCTGCCTTATAATTACTCACTGACAGATGACCCTACACAAACAACAGGAAAAACAAATAGCCGCCATGTGTGTTTTATGCTAAACCCTTCAGCATCTAGGATGGTCTCAGCCATGGCCAGTTTTCAGCGCTAATTCTTCGTAGTGTTTTTAGTCTCCTGTATATGTTTAACTTACACATAATTGCAGCATTTTATGGGCATTTGCAAAGCAGAAACTTTCGTTTTAAGGTAGTACCTGTTGGAATAGTTTAACATGTAATTTTCAGTCTCACATAACCGTTCAGCTATATTATTATATCGCTCTAGAATCAGAGGAAGATTGTCTATAGTCAACAGTACTGTGGGAATTATAGTGCAGCACTCTAAAATCTTGGGCTATGATAGTTCTGCCTTCATTAGGGGGATAACTGGGGTGTCAGGCTGAAACCTCGTTATCGCTGCTCCTTGCAGGCAGATTGTGGTGTGACCGTGGGAAGGGGGCTGCCTTAAGTTTCATATCTATCCAATTTGCTTCCTATGGGGCTGATGGGCCGGCCTCCTCAGGCAGGGTTTAGTTGCCCTATGACATAAGTTCTCCATAAAGTTTCAGTGTTGGTTTGTACCGATTCTGCTCTAGAGAAACTGGGTGCCTGAGAGGTGGGAGAAAAGATAATCCAGTGTTTGAGGCAGGTGTGTCAGCACTTGCACTGATAGGATACTACTGGCTGGAAGTCTGAGGCTTCGAAAAATAGCCTAAGTACAGGAGAGATGACGATGGATGTGAATTTTATAGCTATAAGGTGCTTTTTTTTTTTTTTTTTAAGTTTTCAGACTAACAAATACCTCTGGTTAGGAAAATCTCCAATGTTGGTTATTTTGGAAGGAAATAAAAGTAACATTGTGAGAAACAAAGAGACATATGTGTCTTACTCCACAGTTGGGCCAAAGGCTTTGAGACCCAGGGAAAGGACTCCTAATCCTGGTTGGTGGCTTCTCTCAGGCACTTGGACGCACTTGAGAAAACTTAATGGGGGCAAGAACTCCTGTTCCAGCATCAGGAACCTTCAGCCTGATATTACAAGTTTGGTAATCACAATGATCCGTTTCTGCTCAGAGGAAAGCAACTAGAGACTAAATAAACAAACAAGACCAGGGACTCTTCAGCTCCAAGGTGGAGGTCTCCAATCATAAAAGCAGCTACTCATCTGTGCTCTGCAACAATGGTACATTTTTTGGAATGTTTTAAAAAGTGGTTGAAAGATCAAGAGTAAACTTAAAAGTCCTCAAATAGCACGAGACGAGTGTTCTAGGGAACTGGACCTTGGCAAAATGTTCCCCTTTACACAGTTTTAGAATCAGCAAGGACCTTTCCTGCACTCTGGACACCTCACCGTGGACATTTTGGGAGTTACCTCATTTCTTGCTCATGAGTATCCCCACTGCAGATGTGTACCCCACCCTTTAGTGGTAGGGAATTTTATTCTCCTTCCCCAAGCTAATCAACTTGTACCAAGAAAGTGAACGTGACATGATCAAACGACCATAAAGATCCTGGTAGAACTTTACCTCAAAGCTAAGTCTTGTGACCCTCCTGGGGGGCTCTTCTCACCACTGGATAGGGACCTCTGAAATTTTATTGTGTATGGACAGCTTTGTGTGTGTGAGTAGTTCATCTCTTAATTTCATGTGCCTATTAGCTATGCCCTTTCATTTGAGAAAATGGCTCTTGTTTTCCTACAGTAGCGTTGAGTGCCTAATGCATCCTTAGTAAGCATAAACTGGCTGCTCAGAACAACTTCTTGTGTGCATAAATGTATATGTGTGCAGAGGTGCATGTGCAGGGGTACATGTATGTGGAGGCCCGAGGTTAACCTCAGATGTCATTCCTCAGACATATCTACCATTTCTTTGTGACAGGATCTCTGATTGGCCTGGACTTGGCTAAGTAGGGTAGGCTGGTGTCAGGAGGTGCCAGGGATGACTCCACCTCTCTAGTGCTGAGATCACAAGTATGGGCTACCAAGCCTGGCTTTTCATGTGAGTGCTGGGAATCGAACATAGGGCTTATTGCTTACATGGCATGTACTCTCTTAACTGACCTATCTCTTCAACCTCTCAAAGCGACTCTTGAGCTAAATGTATCTTGGGCTTTAATCAGGGACCTGGATTTTATCCTCATTCCTTCCAAGTTGTGTAATTCCCACACATCTCTGTGATGTTCTATGGACTATTGGACAAGGTGCATAGAGAGAAAGAAAATACACAACGGAGAAAGTCTGTGCTTTTTGCAACTGAAGGTTTACAAAGCATATTAGAGTCGGGGAGTACAGAGGCAAGGTTAATAAAGTACTGAACGAGGGTGGCAAGATCACAGAAAATAAAGGAACCACCCATGAGCATCAACCCCCCGTGTGTAAGTGGGCACCACACACGTGCACAACATCAGGGAAGCAAGCACTCTGAAATCCCACAGTTGGCATCCCAGCTTCTGTCACTTAGCTGTGTGGTCTTGAGTGAATTACTTAAGCTCCTTAAGCTCTGGTTTCTTCCCCAGGAAACTGTGGGCAGTACCAGCCCCCTAAAACAAGACAAAATGAGAGAATTATGAAAAACAGCCCACACGTGGTCCATTCTGAGTCTTCAAAAATGGCAGCTGTTATATTTCTGTTGAGTAAACTGTTGAGTGTTCAGCCTTTGGGGAAGGTACGGAAAGATGAAGTCAGTTTAAGAAACAGGCAGGGCTTCTGCTCCCTGGGGATAGATTTCTTGTCCTCAAGGGTCAAGGGAAACAAGCACCCAGCCGGAGAGAATTCGCAGACAGTTATATGATCCAGTGTCTACACTGGCGATACCAAGACCTCGCAAGCTCTCTTTCTGCAAGTGATTAGGCAGATTCTATTTGGGTTGAAAGTGATTGGAAAGTTGTCTTCTGTGAAGGGTTAATAATCCGTATGATTTTCTCTTACTGTCTTTGTGTCTAAGGATTCTTTCCTCTTCCCATCTGCCTTTGCTCTTCATTTTTCTTTCACTTATTTGTTGTGCAGAGGAGATCGAAATCCCTCATTTCTTTTCCACCTTTTATAATCTCCTCATCCTCTCTGCCACCAAATCTGCATGCCGCATTAAGGACACATTGCGGGAGAAGAAATGCTTGTGTATGTCAGTAGTTCCCCAAAGTGTGATTTGGCTGATGTGAGCCTTTTATTTTTAGGACTTGGAAGCTGCATTCAGCAGCTGGCTAGGGAGTCCAGGCTTTGGATGTGTTTGCAGTGAGGAACAGTTTCCACCTCTATCTCAAGGGATCACAGGTGGGGGTTCAGGCCACTTGTCCTCAGAATCTCAGCCGACTGGGTAACTCTCTCCATGAAAACCACTCAACTTCTCACCTCAGGAAGAAACTGGCTTAGGGATGGCCCCTCCAGTAGGAGAACTGACTGTCTTCAGTCACTGACCTGGGGAAGGCCCCTAGGAGGAGAACTGACTGTCTTCAGTCACTGACCTGGGCAGTTGACATGCATTCTTTAGTACCCTGGATTTCCTTTTGAAGGTCATGAATGAACGATGCTTGCATATTAAACAAAACAACACATCTACAATCTTTAGGGGACATAGTCATGCTCAGTAAATAGTAGTTAATATTAGCTACCTCATATTAATTTCATTGGTGTTCTCAAGTGCCTGTCTCATGCTTTTGTATTTATTCAAAGTACATGCAGACTAGTCTGCTCAGTGACTGTTCAGTGAATCATGGGAGGACCTGATGGCTCATTTATTTTCCTATGTTTCCAGTAGGATAAAAAGAGATGTGGCATTCTTTGTAATCTTTGTCCTTTCTAATATTTAGATTCGTGTGTTTTACGGATGAGAGCTTACATAATCTTGTAATGTGCATCAAATACACAGCGCGTCATCTTTCTAAAAATTAAGAAATTCTGATTTCTGATTTATGAAACATATCTAGCCCTGGTAGGGCCCAGTGAAGGAATTATGACTTAGAGATGGGAAGAGATGTATATGTTTTAATGCTCTGCCCATCAGACTGTTGGAAAGGTTCACTGAAATGGGGAGGGCAGGGGTGAGCTCCCTTGTGTATACATGGGAGGAGACCTGCAGGGGAGTTAGATGGCCTGCCCATGTGACAGTAAGTGGCTGAGTTCCTGTGTTTTTTCTACCCCTTTCCCTGCTGTTGCTGAAAGAACAACTAATCCTGTCTGGAAGACCCTGGAAGAAGTGATTGCTGGGATGGGATTTAGATGATGGGTCAGTCTACAGATGCTACAAATAGCCAGAGAAAGGGAGGGGTCATCAGCACCTTTTGCCTTGGGATCTTAGAGTGATGGAGATTAAACTGCCTCTTGCTGTTACTTAACCCCAGGCAATTTCCAGGCTATGTGTGAGGAAAAAAAAGGGGGGGGGTGGGATATCAAAGATATTGAAGACATTTTAGGAATTGAGAGAACTTTCTCTTTTATTTCTATATCCTTATTTTGTGATCACAGAGGATATCAAACACTAACAGAAAAGCAAATATTAACTGCCTTTCCCCCTAATTCAGACTTGGGAAAAGTAGAAATCAGGTTTGGTCCTGATCCCTTATTCCCCCAGCCTTCTGATTTTGCAGTGGGAATGTGCAGATGGTTCCGTTACACCAGTGAGACTGAGTGGACTCTGCCACCCTTGCCAGAGAGACACTGAGGAGCAGCAATGTAAATAGAATGATTTGTGTACCTGTGTATGTGTGTGCCTGTGTGCCTGTGTGTGTGTGTGTGTGTGTGTGTGTGTGTGTGTGTGTGTGTGAGAGAGAGAGAGAGAGAGAGAGAGAGAGAGAGAGAGAGAGAGAGAGAGAGAGCGCATTTTTCCTTTAGTCATTTCCAGGATGTATATTTTGGCCAAAAATTGCTTAAAATACATTTAGAATTAAGCTCCCCACTCTCTTAAAAAAATGACACAACCTTCCATCATTTAAAATGCTCCAGCAGAGCTCTTTGAAGAATAACGAATCTCTGGAAATTTCTCAGATAATATTGCCCTACACCTGGAACACAAGACCCATTTGGAAACAGTAATTTGGTCCCCAAAGGGCCCTTCAGCCTCTGCCCTGCCTGCTGGCCTTGTTCAACTGTCCTGGAATAAAGCTCAAGATAAATGGGTCTGGATTTATGCAGAGTCGTTTAGAGCCGCCCCCCACCCTCCCCTTTCTTGTGGAGAATGCACTTGCAGAAGCATTTCAAGTTTGAAGCATCCTTTAGGCACCTGATTTTGTGATTTCTGGTCCCCCCTCCCCCACCTTCCGTGGATCCTCTATTGGACGGCTGACAAACCTTGGCCTCCACCAAGGATTAAGTGAGCAGGTTCTTCATGTAATAAATCTAAAGACATATTAAAAGCAAGGAGCAGGGATTTCCCATGTGTTTTGGGGGGATTTATAAGTGCCAAAGGCTAAACAACTTACATGAGAAGTGAGATTGCCCCGTTTTCCAACCTGGACATGTTCTAATATTGTGACATCGCGGAGAATTAAGCTGGCTTACTAAGTAGAAACATGTAATGTAATTGAAAATGCACAGTGCAGAGAGGAATTCTCAATACTGTGATGTCCTGTTGTGAAGATTATACTGATTTACAAGGAATGCCTTCTCTCCTAATCTCAGCCGTGCGTGCGAGACCTAGAGTGAGACTTTTACAGCCAGGGAGTGAAGGGAAAAGGCTTCATAATATACAGTCCCCAAATTGAATATAAATTTGGAATCGGTGGTTGGGCAAGCCATTCATTTCTCATAAACAATGTAACAATGAAAACATTTTTATTCTATTTTGACAGGTGGATTTTCAAAGAAGTTCAGTCATTCTCCATTTCAGAAATGACATGGGCGGGGGGAGGGGGCTGCTGAACGACGGAGGGGTGATGAGAATGCCTGAGGGGTGGGCAGGGTAAATACCTACCGCAGGATGTAAAGTTGGTTAGCAAGGATCAGCGGGGAAGCAAGGGACAGGCTGGTAGAAAGGAAGCCAAAGGAAGTACCTTAAATATAAAGCCGAGGGGAGGAAATGCGTGGTGAGGCCAAGGGGATGGCTACAGTGGGAGAAAAGTCATCAAGGCTTGATGTTAGAGAGGCATAGGAATAAGAATAGAAATTGAGTTTCTTCACCCACTTCCTCTCTCTCTCTCCCTCCCTTCTTCCCTTCTTCCATTGTGCTTAAGAAAAAAAAAATAACTATTACATTGTGTGTGTGTGTGTGTGTGTGTGTGTGTGTGTGTGTGTGTGTGTGTATGTGTGTGTGTGTGTGTATGTGTGTGTGTGCACGTGTGTGCCCATGTCCTGGTGCATATATGTGGGAGGTCAGAGGACAACTTGCAGGATTGGGCTCTCCCCTATCATGTGTATCCTTGGGATCCAACTCCAGGCTTGGTGGCAGGTGCCTTTGCCCTCTGAGCCTCTTGCCAGATCTTCTTATGCTACCTCTCTTCCGTCCCTTCCAGCATCTTGTCAGGAAAAATCATGTCTGACCAGAAAAGGTGCATTTTGAGAGTTTGTTTATACATGCAATAAACAAACCCCAACCCTAGCTACTGTGTTCCAAGTGGTGTGTTGATCTCTGTACTCCAACTTTTCCCTTCTTACACGTGAAATGGGACAATAATAAGTATCACTGATGCTGCATTCAGTCAGAGGCAGGGGAAAGAACTGAATGCTGGGATATCAAGAAAGCCTGTGAATGTGGTTGTGAGAACACGTAAGGGCCAGAAGGGGCTGGAGATGGATGGTGATGGATCTCAGTGTGTTACCCAGTCCTAGTACCTGTAGATAGAGTCAGTGAAGGCTATGTGGAATATAGGCATGGAATAATGGTAGCTCTTGGATGAACCATAGCCAGTTGGCACAAACAAACAAATTAATGAATTAAAGTAAAAAAATGAGCCAGTTTTGATCTTTGCTTCCTTTGCTTTTCATTGAGATCAGAAGAATGAAAAATAAAATCCCTAGTCCACAGGAATTGGAAGGAGAGTTAAATATTCATACCACTGCCAAGGAGAATTGGCTGAGCCAGGAGATGGCTAATTACCATGTGTGCATACAGTGTATGCACACATATATAAACACATATCACATATGCATATGTAACATAAACACATGTACATGTATATGCACAAATATACACACATATAAACACAGTTTAGCTGAAAAAATATCAGAGAGAGAAAAATTAGCCTGAAGTTGGTGTTGGGACGGTGATGGCCATCACTGGAAGGGCTTAAACACCGAATTTCCTTCCACCTTGAAGGAAAGAATGCAGAGCTGCCAGAGAAAGTGACTTTGTGCTTTCAGAGAAGTGAAGATGAGTGGGAACATGTATGAATTATGTCAATAAAAAGGGACAATGGACTCCTTCCTCCTGGTGCAGGTACACTGCTCCTTCCGAAGATGAATGCAGCTGCTCAGAAACCAGGGCGCTTTTCTAACCTCAGGGGCTGGCAAAACACAGACATGATATTTTACAGCCAAAAACACACAGTGAAGCAGATAGAAGTGAAACACAGAGTTGACAAGAAAACAACACCCCAGATAGGAACATGGTTGGATTCGAACAGAGACAAAATAAACATTGCTCAATAGTTAGTATGCACAGGAGGGAACTGTGAGCTTTAGTGTCCCTTGACTTTAGAATATTTGGGGATACTTTAGTGACAGAGAATCCAAGGCAGCCATTCAGCTTGTGGACTGGCTCCATGAGTAACAGAAAATCTGTTGTGTATGCCCAAGAGTCAAGGTGCTTTATCTATCTATCTATCTATCTATCTATCTATCTATCTATCTATCTATCTATCTATCTATCTATCTACCATCTATCTACTATCTACTATCTAAATATCTATCTGCCTATCTATCTATCTATCTATCTATCTATCTATCTATCTATCTATCATCTATCTATCTATCTAGCTATCTATCTATCTATCTATCTATCTTTGCTACTGCCAGCAGGGGTAAGGGAACAAGCATGGGACTTTGGAGGATCGAAATAAGATAGACACTAGCCAGGGATACAGTGCAAGAATGATGATACTGAGCTAGGGCATTGTGTCATGAAGATTTGGCTGAAAAGGAGGTAGAACTGATAACATCAAAGCTTATTAAGTTTTATTTTAAAATATTAAACAGAAAACCTACACTCCCAAAGAGTGATCCATCTCCAGCTTAAGGGGAGATGAGGGGATCTCAGCTGCGGTATCCAAAGCTGTGGGTATTTGACACCAGGCTTAGCAGCAGGGGGAAGGGGAGGGGAAGGGGGAGGGGGAGAGATGGAAAACAAAGGCTACAGACAAAACAAAAAGTATAAACAGACGTACCGAATACACAGCAACCTGGAGCAAATTACTATAATGTTCCTCTCAGATCTCATCTCCATTTGTAACAACGAGGGAGAAATGACTGAGGTGTGTGAAATAAACTTATAGTGTCCCGTGGTGGTTTAGATAGGAAAAGAAGAAAAAATTGACAGATGAGCAGGCCTGGCGAGAAGGTTGCACAGCATGGCTCTGAGAGGCCTGTAGGAAGTGGTGAATGACTGTTGTATTAACTGCCAGGGAAAGGACTTTGTTGTTGTTTGTTTGTTTGTTTGTTTGTGCGAGGGAATGTATATCATCTTTGACTTTTCTTGTAAGAAATCATGGTTATTGAATAAAGGAATATTTAGAATAGCATTTAAGTGAGATCTTAAAAAAAATTAAAGTCTTGGGACTGTGGCTCAGTGCATGGCACTTGCCCAGAATGTATGAGGCCTTGGGTTGGATTCCCACAAACAAACAATAAACAAACATTTAGAGGGAAAAAACCAATACTGCTTTCTCTATTGTTAATGTCCTTTGGCAGCTCTGGCTTTGCACATAGACTTTTGCTTACGTCATTGTAGGTCTAGGAAGGGAGGAGAGAGAGGGTTCTGTCCAGCGGCAAGAGAGGAGGTGTAGAGATGGTGAGGCAGAGGCTCTGGATTACTTGACTTGGCTGGGTGGGTGGCTCATTCCCTCTTACAAGTTCTCCTCATTGCTCTGAGTCTTGTAAAATGGGCACACCTGACAAATAACCGTTCAGGCCTTTCTTCTGTGAATTCTAGGAACCCCAGACACACAGCTTCACCAGTGAGTTCCACAAGCAATGGCTGAAACTCTGCTCTCTTGGCTCAGCATCCTGATTCCCTTCGAAGCATTTATTCTGAAGCGTTCTGTTTATGTTTGACAGCCACGAGTGTTGTTTTTTTAAATGTCTCTGTATACAAGGTTAGGCACTACAGACACTTCTAGGACACATAAGGATTGATTTCTCTCTCTTTTTATTTATAAATGTATTTACTTACATCCTAACCTCGGTTTTCCCTCCCTCTTCTCCTCCCATTCTCCCCCCACCTCCCCTTTGCCCTTCCTCCCCATCCTTCTCCATTTCAGTTCAGAAAAGGAGAGCAGGCCTCCCATGGATATCAACAAAACATGGTATATCAAGTTGTCGTAAGACTTAAGCACCTTCCCTTGTATTAAGGCTGGGCAAGGCAACCCAGGATGAGGACTAGGTTCTGAAAAAATGGTTAAAGAATTAGAGATGGCCCCTGCTCTCTCTCACTGTTAGGAGTCCCACAAGTAGACCAAGCTACACAACTGTCACATACATGCAGAGGGCCTAGGTCAGTACCGTGTTGGTTATTGGTTCAGACCCAGTGAGCTCCTATGAGGCCAGATTAATTGATTCTGTGGATTTTCTTGTAATGTCTGGAACCCCTCTGGCTCCTACAATTGTTCCTCCTTCTCTTCAGCCAGATTCCCCTAGCTTGGCCTAATATTTGGTCATGAGTCTTTGCATCTGTTTCCATCAGCAAATGGATGAAACCCCTTGATGACAGTTGGGGTAGGCACTAATCTATGAGTACAGCAGAATATCATTAGGCATCATTACATTGACATGTTTTTATTTTTTTCCTCCAGTTATGTTTGGTTCAATCCTACATCTCTAGGTCATCCAGCTTCTGGGTCTTGGTGCTGTGGGCAGTGTCAGGGGTGGGCTCATTCTCATGGCCTGGGTCTCAGGCTGGACAAGTCATTGCTTGGCCACTCCTACAATCTCTGCACCACCCTTATCTCAGTACATTCCACAGGCAGGATATACTGTATGTTGAAGGTTGTGTGGCTGGGTTGGTGTCCCAATGCCTTCACTGGAAGTCTTGCCTGGTCGTAGGAGATGGCCAGTTCAGACTGCATATCTCTTATTGTTAGGAGTCTTATCTGGGGTCAAAGGGATTGATTTTTAAAATGTTAACTTCAATGGGACCTGGAGACAGGGATTATCAGTGAAGACCCTGTTTTGCTCTTATGGAGGAACCCATTTTGCCTATAGCTGCAACTCCATGGGATCTGACGCCATCTTCTGGCCTCCAAAGGCACCCGCACTCGCATGCACATATTCACAGCTACGTACACATATACATAATTAAAAATAACAAAATGAAAAATTTTACTCCAAGAATGACAATATGAATTTCTTCATAAAAGGCCCATTAAGAGGAAAATTCAGTAGAAATGGAGGAGGAGACCCACAGATGGAGGTGGTAGTGGGTATTCCTGGAGTGGTAGAGGCCTGGGGAGGATTTTACTATGGGAGAGATGAAAGAGGATTAGCAGGAACCCACAAGAGGGAATTCACATAGAGACGCATATCAGAACCTCTTGGGTATTTATTTTCCAACTGCAGACTTTTCTATTGAAAATATATCAGAACCAGCTCTCAGGTCTTTAATATAATTTGTCAATTTTACTAGGGTCTGTTGGAAGTATATGTTTTACATTGAAGACATACAGTTTTAGGAAATATTTTCTTGCCAGCTCACCGAAAAAATTTCAGCCTATTGAGTGTGAAAGCTTTCTACAGCTCTGTAGATTTATTACTGAGATGACTATACACTCTGCTCACATTCTCGCCTCTTTAGGAATGAACCCTTTCTCTGCAAACAGTCTGGCCCAGTTACATTTTATTATCCACCATACACACTGGCCATAGTCAATGTTCCGATATTTTTAATTTTAACTCAGGCATCGATCCCACATATAACATGCACACACACACACACACACACACACACACACGCACGCACGCACGCACGCACGCACAAATGAGAAGTGAATTTTAAGAGCCTCCTTAATTTCTTCACCAACTGGGAAAAATGGAAAAAGCACTCAGCCACAGTACCTGTCAATATGTAGGCGTTTTGCAGCTGTCTCTCCTGATCAAATAAATAATTTGTAAGATTTGGATGACACAAGGATGTGACTTCTGCAGAGCCCTCACCTGCCAGCACTCCTCCATGTGGTCTGGTCCACAGACATAAGCAAAGAAAACGACCTTTCTCCTGTTTCCCCTGGAAACAGAGAGCCAGGCAGCGAGGTTCGTCATTGGAATTTTGCAATTCAGATGGAGGCAGAACAGAAATCAGGCCTCACCTGGGCTGCTGGAAATGTGTTGGCAAACTTTTCAGAGCTCAAGGTTAGGCTTTCTCCTTGTCCAAATCATGAACGGGAAACACTTTCAATGTATTGTTTCAAAACCAGGTTTGCCACTGAAGTGAATCCTACTAGGGGATATAAAAAGCAGTAGAAATCACTTCAGGATGCTGAGTTGGAGGGAAAAGAAGTAGAGGTGTGTAAACAGAGTCTCCTTGGGCAGAGCAATCTCTGGGAAGACCGGTAAAATCTGACAGGAATGCATCTGCTCAAAACTATCCATTTAAGCACATGCTTTTCTTAAGATTGTTCTGGAAAACCTGATAAGGACAATGATTTAAAGTAATGCATATAAAAACAGGCAGTAATCACTTTTGATAAACAGAAGAATCTAGAGTGGAGCTTTTAGCATGAAGTTTATTAATTTTAGTTTGGGGATAGTGCAGCCAGCATTACAGGCATGGAGGCCCTAGGTCCAGTGAAATGGTGACAGAAATATTGGAGCCTGTTTTTCCTCTGGGGTAATTAAGCTGTGTAAATTGGGGGCGTGTGTTCTAGGGTCAGAGAGTGTGTATGGTATTGGTGAAGCCGTCTCTGCACAAGCTAAGCCTTGTCGAACATTTTTCTAATTGAAATGGGACAAATGTTCTTAGAGGTCTAACTAAAGTTATGAGAACAACAGCATGACACATTCACTTGCTTATTCATTGGAAGAGAATTCATTAAGAACCAGCTTGATTTTTTTGAGGTCCTTGTGCCAGAAAGAAGTGGAATACTTGAAACTAGGATCTTTGGAAGATCTAGGCTTCCATGCCTATAATGCACACCTACCTGCTCTCTTTCTCTTCCCCTCAACCCCTTTTGCCTTAATACCAAGTTTGTTTTTGTCAAGAGGTTCATTATCTTGTCTGTGTTTTTTAATTTTGAAAATCCCTTTCTTGGGGCTAGGGAGATGTCTCAATGGTAAGAGAGCATTCCTATAACCCCAGGGCTGTCAGCAGCAGAGGCATGAGGATCTTTGGAGCTTACTAGCCCACAGCCCAGCTCCAGGTTCACAGAGAGACCCTGAATCAAAAGAATAATGTGGAGAGTGATAAAGCAGAATGCTTGCAATTTACCTGTGGCCTCTGCAAATCCATGTGTGCACACATTATCTGCACACATTCATTTTCTCCAATCAGTTGTACCTATCCTAAATTCTACTCTTCTGACAGTGAAGCAACAATGTCCTAAGTGGATATTGGGCCAAGATTAAATGCTTTTTATTTTGAAAGAGAAACAGAAACACTCTTCCTTTCAACTGATTGAAGACAGACAAAGGCTCTGGGATTGAGTTCCCCAGGATGAAAACTCTCCAGCATCCATGAGTTTGTAGAGAGATATTTTAATGGAAGGCATGTAGCCTTGAATTTTCTGGACTCACATAGAGCAATGCAAAGCAAATGCCCATCCATCCATCTTGGAGTGTTAGACTTCAGACATAGCATGGAATTTGTCAGTTATTGATGGAGATTGCTGGAAGACACTGAGCACTTGGCTCTGGACCAGCCCTTGATTTGCCAATGCAGTCAACGTCTGTTGGCTTTCTAAAACTTGTGGAGTAGCTGCTGGTCCACACTACTTTTCCAGTGTGACATGTGGGTAACAGAAATACTTTACGTTATGGCTCTTCTTCCAGTAGTCAACATAGGGAACAGCTGTGCCACTGCCAATGATCTAGGCATCAGGATTGCTGGGTAGCTTTTAAGGATTAGGATGGGAGAATTGGGCAAGGCAGACATTGCTTTCACATCCATAGGGAGTGGAGCATTGCCAGCAAGGCCAGGCTCCTTCCTTCTCCCTGCCTGAGGAACTGTCTCCTTCCAACAGTGCTTGGAGCAGGGTCAGGGGAGTCGTGGGGAGGGTACAGGTGGAGAAGCGATTTCCATGGCTTTCTGTGTAGGAGACCCACTGTATGCAGTGGCATGCAACTTGACATGTCACTCTGCTAGGAGGAGACAGTCAAGGTTTACAACAGCACTGCAGAGAATAAGGGTGGAGACCTTGGGCTCAGAGGCCTGGCAGACTGGGTTCAATGCCTAGTTGTTCTGTCTTGCAGAGGGGCAGCATTCAAATGGCTTGCTCAGGCACTGCATGCCTTGTGCCTGCTTCTATAAAGGAGCCAGAACCTTCCTACTGTGTAGCACGAATCTTAGAAGAGCCAGGTATTGGGGTGAATGCTGGAAGATCAGAGAAGCAGAAAAAGCCACAGCCACCTCACCTTGCCGATTCCTCAGCTGATCCTGTTTCCTCAGACTGGAAGCCTCTGAGTCCTCACTCAAATGAATCTCAGCCGAACTGCTGCTCAAAAGCCTAAAAGCTTAACCAGCTTTAGTTCCTGGTCCTCACGTCTTATATACCTTTCTGCTTTCTGCCATCACTTCCTGGGATTAAAGACATGAGTCACCATGCCTGGATGTTTCCAGTGTGGCTTTGAACTCACAGAGATCCGGATGGATCTCTGCCTCCCAAGTGATAGGATTAAAGGCGTGCGTGCCACCATTTTCTGGCTTCTATGTCTATCTAGTGGCTGTTCTGTTCTCTGACCCCAAATAAGTTTATTAGGGTGCACAATATTTTGGGGAACACAATATCACCACACCACTGAGCAGGTATGACGATTTGATGAGCAAGTGGGCAAAGAGTGAGTTGAAAGCCTGGTCCATAGCAGAGGCTCAGTAAACCTGAGTTAACACGGTGCTTGCCTCTACCATTTCTGTTCTTCACAGTACCTTGACCCACGTGTTATTTAGCTGATCCCAGCTCTACTACCCAGCCGGCTTGATGAGCTCAGTCCTTGAGTGTCACCCACATTTACCCATATCTCTTGTCTGTATTGCCATCTTACCACATCTTATTTTGGATTCAGTTCTCTTTCTCTTAGATCCTCCATCTTATTCATTCCCCCATTGGTGGCTATTAACCCAATAATCCTCACTTGCTTTTATGTGGGCCTGTTTTAATTTGTCTCCACAGGGCAGCCTGAGTCTGGTTCTAAGATGGCGTCCTCTCATGTGCACACTTCCATTACCTTCCAGTTAAGCTTTGAAGCATAGTCCCTTCATGATCAGTTCCAGCTCACCTTTCCTTCACATCCCCAACAAAGCCACAGAGCTGGCCTCCAGCCACCCAGGCAGCCTTCTTTGGTCTACCTCCATTCACCTGCTCTCCTCCCCCAAGCACCCTTTGTTTATGAGAGAGACAAGCAGCATGGCTGTTAAGGTGAGGGACTAGGGCTAGGGCACTGTCTGGATCCCTGCTCTCCTACTCAGTAATTGGGACTCAGTTCTTCATCTTAAAATATCTTGATTTTTAATTATGTGTATCTGTGTGTGTTTGTGTGGGTTTCTGCATGTGCATGTGAGAAGCCTGAGGCACTGGATCTGCTGGAGCTGGAGGTGAAGGCAATTGTAAGCTGTCTAACTTGGGTGTTAGGAACCAAACTGAGGTTCTCTGTGTGAACAGTACACTTTTTAAATCTATTAGACCAAGTTTCTAAACTATATGGTTAGTAAGGCTGGTTATTTTTCTTTTTACTAGATAGTAATTAATGGATAGTTGTAAATTGTTAGAATATTTCCAGTATGTTTATAAACAATTAATGTAATAGCAAAATTTGTAATTGCTAGTATTACTCCCATTGATTTTTAGAATTGGGTTCAGGGACTCCCCCCCGCCCCCCTCTGTGTGTGTGTGTGTGGTGTTGATGATCAAGCCCCAGGCCTTGCATATGTTAGACAACCGCTCTACCACATCTCTAACCCAAATTGAACTCTGTAACTATGATTTCTCTGATGTACGTATGATCTTTTCCCCCTGGAGGTTGCCTGGGTATGCCTCTGGCACACCTCCCTTCTGCCCTGCCGTCTCTGTAAGAACATTATTCCCCAGCATTTGAGCTGTATGTCTGTCTTTCCTCCACCCTGAGGGAGTCACCTTTGCTTTCTTAATACACACGCACATGCTCACAAGCACGGGAACACAGGCATAAACAGGCAGAGCCCCTGGGAAAGTGCAGGCAGGTTGATCATGAGTTCAAGGCCAGCCTGGACTGAATGGGACACTGTCTGACATTCCACCCCACCTTCTGTCCCCACCAAATTAATATCTCCAGCAGCAAGCATGGTACATGGCAAGTCGTTTGTGCTAAGTATGGGCTGTTGAATGCCTTATCTTCTTTAGACAGATAAGAGAAGTGAGATAAAAATAATTTGAGAAGTTTATTAAAAGTGTTTAAAGAACTCACTAGACTCATATTTCTCATTTGCCGAAGAAGTAGAACCAGATACGTGGCAGAAGGGGAATAACCTGTTATCTGGCTGGCTTTTCACTCCTTGTTCATTCTGCTATCAGACACTTCCCTGGAACGACTCTTAGCAAATGGCATTGGACGGCACTGCTGGTTTCCTTGCATTGGAACTACTCTCTTCCTTGAACCAGAGTCAACATTTGGAAATAACAGCAGTGATTGAGACTTTTGGAGAAGACGTTGGCATGTAGCAGTGTCCTGTCACTTGAAGATGCACAGAGGGCTTGCTTACAAGTGAATGTTAGAGAAAAAGATGGAATGTGTGTGTGTGAGAGAGAGTAAAGCTTGTCAGAAGACATCTCGTTCCCAAGTTACCAGTGAGAGCATCACATGCTCTTTGCCGTCTGGTGAGGTGATGTATTTATGCTTTTCAGTTGTGTGAATATCTGTGGACACCTGTACAGAAGAGCCAGCTCTTTCTTTCTCTGTACCAGGTCCTTGCATGGTGTCTGAGGAAGGCTCTTAACAGTAGCAATGGATAAACACAAAAGCTTTGGAATCAGACAAATCCCAAGCTCCTTCTCCTTTCCTACCCAGGAAAGCCACACAGCCTGCCAATGCCTTTGCTTTCCTAGGCATAAAGTAGGGTTCAAGACTGTTGTAAGCTTGTCAAGAGAACTGGGATGGTATTTGTGGGACAACCCGCACAGCTCTTGGGAATGATCAGAGGGAACTGTCTAAGGAATGCTTCTGATTCCGAGGAGCACAGTCCATGCCTTTTAGATTGGGAGTACTTGGCAGGTCATGTTTTGTTAACTGCCCACATCACCTGAGCCCATGTTTATTTATACTGATTTATACTGAGATATGTGTGTGGGTTCAGGTAAATGTGCATAAAACTGAAGAGATACTGGACAAGAAAAATAGAAATTCACCTTTGGACCTTGTTTGTGCACATACACAGTACATGTCAAAATTGAATGACCTGTCTCTTGGGTACCCATCTCTTTCCCTTTCTGTGTTTATATATATATATATATATATATATATATATATATATATATATATATATATATATATACATATGTATATATATGTGTGTATTTATATACCATGCACACACATCACATATTGCATACAAGTCTGTCCATTTATCTTCCTTTTTTTTCCCTGCCTTTTCCCACATCACCCACATACTTTGAAGGAGAACAGTGATAAGGATCCATGGTAGTTGTTGCAGACATGGGACAGCAAGGAGGGTTGTCTCACTTCCAGAAACAAATAATAACAACAATAATCATGAAAGAATGAAGAAGAAAACAAAAACAGGCAGAGTGAGTTGGTCTCTCTTTTCTTAAGGGTCTGTGCCATGACCACAGCTAAGTAAGTTTCTAACAGTCATGCAGAGCCATACTTAAGCAGTGGTGGTGGTGGTGTGGGCGGAGTGTCTGTGACATCTCAGTGTGTACACGCAGTGCTAGAGGTTTGATAGTGTGTAACACAATAACCTGAATTACTCCGTGGGTATCCCTGTGCTGGTGAAACCTCTTAGTGGAGAAGCTATGTCAAAAGACCACTCTGTCCATAGTTCAAAATCAATTGTTTCTCTATGAATTATTGAGTCGTTTGCATTACACTCCTGTCCCCTTTCATTAGACGGGCACACGGCAACCGGAGCAGATAGATTTTTCTCCTTTCTCTTTTATGAAACTTTATGTATTTTTCATCTTGTATGATCACAAAATAATGAAACGAGCCTACTGTCCTCCACACGTCTCTTTTCCAGCTTAGGCATTGGAATGGTCAGACGCTTGGAGCCAATGCTTTGTGGACTGCTCAGTCCTGAGCTCCTAGCTCACTGCAATCCAGAATTTGTAGCAGGCTCTAGGGACTCCAACTTGTTTTAAGGAGAAAACGCTCACTTTTCTTGTGACAGTGAGCATGACATTTGCATCCCTGCATCCAGTCCTGTCTTGTGGCTTTTACTCCAAACGAAGAGACATAACTAAATGAACATTTCTTGCTCTTGGGTAAATAGATAGATTAATGGCATCAAGTGAAAGCCAGGCCTGCTTGAAATGTTAACTTCCTTATAGGGTTTTGAGTTTCTCTTATTTTTGATAAATGGACCAATCTGGCAATAAAATCCTTGCACAGTAGGTTAATAATGTCATAGCTGAACTGTGAAATAGTAATGTGTGTACCATCCTTCAGCAAACAATAATCCTTGAAGCCTGATAAATCTATTCCCAGCCCAATTGCATGTTCATTGTTACCCAGGACTCTGTCTTTGCAAACACAAAGCGGTTCTGTTGCATGCATTTTTAAGCAGAAGCAACCAGGGAGTCAGGGAGACACAGGCCTGTGGAGCCTGTGGAGACAGGTGGAGGACTGCTTTGGTCTCTTGCTGCCCTCAGCGGCCAAAGTCTATCCTCTTCTGTCACTGGTATCAGGTCGCTGGGGCCACCTCCATGTCCTTAGGGAGCCCAGCTCATTTATGTGGCTGCCGCAGGTACTTGAGAGACTGGGAGGAAGGAAGCAAAAATCCCTCCACCCAGGGCCTTCAGTTTTCATTGATTGCTTACCAGCAAGCCAGGTTTGGTCTATTTACCCCAAATCCATATCGGCAAGAGAAGAGATGGGGAGACACCTCCTGCCACCGACTTCCTGCAGCGCTGGGAATACAGAACCTGGCAAACATCTGCAGGTTTCAGCCAGCCAGCAGCACAGGCAGAATGCCTTCAGAACATTTCAGCACCCAGACTGGTAAACAAAAGACAGCCAGATTCCCTCTTGTATTAAAAATGAGGAGGAGAGAGGGCCCCGCTACCCCCATCTGGGACCCACTCAGGGTAAAATTGATACTGTGTTAGTAAAAAGGAGAACAGTAGCCTAAATCAGAGCTGATTTTGAGGGGATTATTTAAGCTTCAAAATCGAGGTAGCTTGGGGCAGTGGGCATAAACTTGACAAACAGGCTACTTTAGACCTGTCTGACTGTATCAGCATAATAGGGCAATGAAGCTTTTATTCATTCAAAGAAAGGTTGAGTTTGATTGGCAGGGCAGCCCGCTTGAACGTGAGTGGCTCTTTCCCTCCCCAACACACCACTGCTATCAATTACCGTTTTGAATACGAAGTGTTTCTAATGTAAAATAATGCCAACCTCTGCCTCTGCCCTCAGGCCAGAAAGCGTCTTTGTGTTATTTATTCCCAGTCTGGTCTGAACCTACCCCTCTTCTCTGGGCCTTTTTTTTTTTTTTTTTTTTTCTATCCCCTTTTCTTTCCTTTCAGTTTCTGAATGATGCAACACTGGCCAGCAGAAGTGAGGGTCATGCAGAAAAACCTTCCTGCTCTTTATTTTAATCAATAACCTCCTGGGTGAGTGGCATTTTCACCTTAGTAATTTAAAATCAGAAGACCCGGGGATGTCCGTGCTTGTGAATCACCCCGGGTTCCAGGAAGAAAGGAGACATTTTTGTATTTTCGTAATTTCCCCTTTGCTGTACAAACAACTGGGCTCTGAAGTCGACTTTGTTTAGCAGTCAACTTCTGTCTAGAAAAATGTGCAGGACGGAGCCAACCGCCGGCCTTATTTACATCAGCCAGTGATTCGTCTGAGCTGCCATCTGTTGGCCGGTTAGCTCCTTTCATTTGATGCTGGGGACATTACCTGACTTCGTATATTCCATTTTGATCTGCACCGTGTTTGAGGAATATTTGAAAATGACTCTAAAAGAGAAGACTTTGAAGGAGCTCCCACTGAACAAATATGTACATATGTTCAAGCCATGCTGGGCAGGAGTGTGGGAACAGGAGAGTGCGTGTGTACACAGAGTGGGCTAATCATCTCTGTGGGCAAACTGACAGTGCAGCCTCTAGAATTTCTTTTCTTTCCCGTTCCCAGCAGATCCCCTCATTTAGCAATTACTCAGATGCTTCCTCACAGTTCCAAAGTGGCGCTTTACAGCGGATTCCGTTTCTACCTCTTGTAAGCAAGTGTCGGATGGTGAAGATTCTACCTGCAAGGGCCTGGAATCCCAATGGGGATCCAACTTGTTCTTCTCTCTCTCTATCACTTAGCGTTCTCCGAGCACCCAAGGAATTTGACAATGGATACTTATCCAGAACCCTCTAAAACAGTCTGCAGGGAAGTTTGCAAATGATTCTCCATGTTGCCTTCCACCTAATATTCCTTTCTATATAACTTCTTCCTATGGGCTCTTCTTGTGGACTCTTGTGATATTTGGTATGTTTTTATTCCCCTTACCTTTGTTAGATGCAAGAGTATTTCCACTTGAACTTTGCCTTACTTCCAGCCAGCCTCCTCTTGGCTACACTCATCTGACACCCGCTTTCTTCTTGAGCCAACATGCTTATACACACTATGCACAACGGAGGCATATCTTTCTGTCCACACTGGGGGCACATAGGCACCTCCAGTTTATACGCTCTCCATTGTGATTGCTGATAGAACATAAGTGCCAAATCACAGAGCCAAGCACCCTGCTCTATACATTCACCCACAAAACATGCAGACGGCAGACGGGGCAGATCTGACCCTAACGAGGCAGAGTGGACAGGATTCGGGCACCAGGAAAGAGGGAATAACAAGTGAACAGGCTGGACAGAGCTGGGAGTTGGGTTTTCAGCTGCCATGAGATGGAGATTTTTCTCTCCTCTTCACTGTGCTTTAAGAATGTGTGAAGCTGCTCAAACCAGTGGAAAGTGGAAATGTGTGATCTGAGGGAAATGGGAGCTTTCTTTTCTCTCCCTGAAAAAGTGCAGACAGGGATGGGACCCACAAGACCCACATCCATAGGGGAGCATGGGAACAACGTGAGATAATGAGATGAAATGAGACAATGTGTTCGTTCAGGAGTCAGTGACCGGCAATAAGAACAGAATCAGAAGTTTGTTTTGCTGTAGCGTGATGTCAACACCAGGAACCAGTGTCTTTCGTTGGAGATAGCTTGCAGGGAAATGGAGACGGAAGTTTGGAGGGTTAGGAACTGGGCAGTCTCCCTAGTGTCCCAGCATCCCTTGGCTAATCCTTGAGGCCTTTTGAATCTTTCATCACCCCAAAGAGGTTCAGAGTTCTCACTGCTGTTAGTTGAAAAGAACTTAAAAAAAAAAAAAGGCTTCTTTATTTGCATACTCAATTTGCTAGTGTTTTGGGGTCGTCTTCTGCTTGCAAATCAGCTAAAACTCCTGTGAGCTGGAGCTAGCTTCCTGTGTGTGAGAGAACCTGAAAGGTTGTGCCATGAGGGTACTGCAAACTAAATCACTTCGGGGTTATATGTCTTTTTCCAGCGAGATTTGAGAGATGCTGTCTGTATTATAGTTTATGTTGGCTTTACAGACATTATCAGAAACAATTATTTCCAAAGCAAGATATGGCAGTCAGGAAACAACTGCTTTCCTAATTATTCTAATGATGCTTCCTAAGCATTAGTGGAAAGAGACTCTATGGAAGTGTGTGCCATCCCCAAACTTAGTACTTACAGCCTAGGATAGGTCCCCAGTGGTTATCCAAATACAATGCCAGTTGGAAGGGTGCTTTTGTGCTTTGTACACCCCCTATGGTATTTATAAACTACTATCATAACTTAGAGTCACAAAAACTGTATCTTTAAAGAGAGAACAGTTTAACAGTAATGAAATAATTTACTGTCTATTTTTTATGAAGCAATAATATTTTTGAACAGTCCACTGAATGCCTTCTAAGTTGCCTGGGTGCCTAAAGGGCTTACAACGTTCTTCCGTGGAGATAAATAAGCTGTCAATTCATGATGAGGAAAATCAAACCCACAGTGTTGATCTTGGCTCGGATGCCTGTTCAAGTATGAGAGAAATTTTTGCCGAGATGTAGCCGAGCCCATGTGTTAGCAGTTAGCGCTCCAGTGCCACACTGAGCCTCTGCTAGTCTTTTCAAAAGATAAACATGGCTGTCAAAATAAGGAAAGGGAAAGATTAACCCATTCAGGTGCACATAAATAATCAATGGCACTCTAGCTCCCTGGAGTCCTCATGAAGAAAAGAGCCACGGTCCAGAGGGTGGTTTTTATTGGCTGGCTTACCTGGGTTAGTTTCCTTTTCTCAATGCCTGCTGGAGATGGGGCTGGGAACTGCGGGAGGAGGCCCTGAAATGAACATAGGTGGAGAAGCAGAAGGCTAGAGTAGAGGCTGAGACTTGGAAGGGGCGCATGCCCAAAGCCCATTGGTTTACTGGGTCCCTTAACGCTTCTACGGTCTGACTGTGTCTCTGACCCTGTGTTCTCAGGCCACACACATTTTGGAGTACTAACCTAAAAAAGATTTAGCAAAGAGGATAATTCAGTGTAGAGTAGACTGGTGCACTATAGTACAGAGACTTGCACATGTCGTTCTCCAGTTAGGAAAATCCAGTGCTGGGGATAAGCAGAGCGAGCAAGGAAGAGTGTGACATTCTATACTGACTTTCCACTGCAGAGGTAGAGGACCTTTTCCTTTGGTTGCCTGGAGAACTTTGGGTCCAGAAGGTACCTAAGTGGTTCAGAACTTTTTAAATGGAGTCATAAGCCAATGCCAAGTATTTGGTACAGGAACCTATTATTTCCTGAAAATTTTGTGGTATAGGTTGGAGGAGCTTACCCTTTTCAAACTTGTTCTCGAAATCTGCAAAGGAACAGGCATCATGGGACAGAAAACTCAAGTTGTGTTCCATGTCTTCCGTGAAACTTGATGGGTTTTGTGTTCACTGAAAGGGCCCAATGTCCTTCTCCATGAAAAGGGTCCAATAGCTAAGACCAAAAGAGAGAATTTTGATGTAGTTCTTGGAGTCCACTCCAAGAGAGAGACCTTGGACTGAGCACAGGAGTTATGCTAACCTACCTAAGCCTTCCTACTTTCCTCATTTTGAAATGTCACAGCCCCTACCTAGAAAAGGTATTGGGACTAGAAGAGATAGTGCTCACAAACCAATCCTGCCTTACTTAATTGAAACCAACCATATGTATTTGGAGTTGATGCCAATGTTTTTCTTGCTCTGTTATGACATTACATTTTATATTTTTATTGTGCCTACTATTTTACATGGTTCAGTGAGTCTGAATATGCCATGTGATATTATTATTATTGTTTTTGTTATTTTTGCAGAAAATCTCCTAATCTGCAAAATGAGGTAATTGGACTAGATGATCTATAAGGTTCCTTTCTGTCCTAAGAACTGGAATTTCCTTAGTGTCATCCTTTCTCTTATAAGTGGGTGAAAAACACACAAAATCCTACCAAGAGGATCACGAGCTTGTGAGTTCTGATAAAGAACTGGGCAAAAAACTTTAAAGTTTTGGGTTGTCACCAGGGAAGTGAATTTTGCTAACATGGACTCAAAGTGAAGGTGTCTTCTCTTGGCACATGAATGTGACCCAGAGCTATAAGAGAGGGGGCAGGTCAGAAAGACAGATACAAATCTCTGTAAAATTCAAATGAGTATTAGCACCTGTTTAGATAACAGAAACATACCACAGAGAAATCAGGATATGGATTTGTGTGTTTTCATCCCTCCCTCCCCAGGACAGAAGCAGCCCAGGACTCTCAGCAATTGCTATTTCCTAGTAGAATACGAGGTCTGGGTTGTGCTGTTAAATATAGTAGCTTGTTTGCTTAGGCTTATGGCCCTGAGATATTTGTTTTGCCTTGTACATGTAGTGAAAGCTGGGATTACAGGTATTTCTCTAGGGGTAATTAGAACGAACTGCAGATTTATACCAAGGAAGTT